>NW_023601433.1:53708241-54308241 GCF_014898055.3 Talpa occidentalis
CACTGAAATACACTGCTGAGGGGAGCAGCAGGCGAGGCAGGGAGGTCTGCTGCGACATGTGGGTAGATCCCTGGCCAGGGATTGAACTCATGCCACAGTGGCTGGAGTTAGCTTGATATTGCTGAGACTTTACCCCTGAGCCACCACCTCTGGCCTACACCCCAGTTCTTTTATGCATAAATAAATAAAAATAAATCTTTAAAAACAAAAGAGAGATGTGGGTTCACTACCCTATCCACAGAGGGTTTTTCTGAAGATTTGAAAGAAAAGCATTCTTAACAGCTCTTTAAATGTGACTGACTTCAAAGTTTGTTTTCATTCACCCTGAACGGTTTGGTTCCGCTCACGCCTGGCTTGTGTGACTATCTGCCAAGCCTGTCGGTCATCTTTGCATGTGGAAGAGACGCTTAGGATTTATGCCCGTGGCTTTAGCTCTCAGCTGATGGCTTTCGTCATAGAATCTGTTGTCTTAGGTAAGTCAGGACTTCTATTTTTCAAGAATAAGGGCACCAGGACAAGGTCAGGAGCTAACATCTTGGTTTAAGTGTGCACTGCAGATGCAGAGCTGACTCTCCCCAAGCCCCATCCCACCCCTGCCTCAACCCCAGGGCGAGCGGGGAACTAGCCTCTGTGAGCTTGAAGACCGCATGTTGCCCATGCTGCACTGGGTTGGGACCCTGTTTGGCCTCACTAATATGCTGATGACAGACAAGCTTTAATATGAAAAGGGTGGTGTACCACTATGCAATTG
Organism: Talpa occidentalis; assembly: GCF_014898055.3. NCBI lineage: Eukaryota > Metazoa > Chordata > Mammalia > Eulipotyphla > Talpidae > Talpa > Talpa occidentalis. The sequence goes on from NW_023601433.1 coordinate 53,708,993, forward strand.
CCATGGCAGTGTTTGTGCCAACCCACAGCAGGTCCTCCCCCTAACATCCATGAGCCTTTACTAGGTTGGTTGGACTCCTTAAGTTAACTCACAAAAGACCCATGACCCATGCACCCCACATTATCCCCCCATTTCACTAGAGCTTATCTTGCACACCTGGAACAATGAGAAATGACAGTTAAACTACTACCGCCACCTTGAGCCCTGCTTTTGTCAGCTCCCAGCTAAGCTCTTCCTGTGATCTCAGCCTCACTCCTTCAAACCTAGTTATAGTCAACATGTTAGTCCTCAAATCTCAAAAAAAGTGACAATTTATTCTACTTACACCCTACGCTGTCCTCACTGAGGGCTGCTGTGAAGCCACAGGCCTGTTGTCCTCACAACCACTCCCATTGTTCCTGCTGTGGCTTTGGCTTCATTGTTAACTTTAGCTTAAAGAAATCTAACACCGCCAGAGGGCTAAATATGTCGTGTTAGTATATGATCAGATTTTCAGAAGCACCAAGCACAAGACTGTACAAAACCTTGTTTTATACGCTAACCTATTTTAGAATTTAGCATTGACCTAATCTCTCCAAGAATAAATTTGAAGAATGTTTGTTATGCATTTGCTCTGAAGTCATGAAATCAGTGAGCAGGGGTTTAGTTTCCATAGACCAGAGCATTCTTTCCCTGAGAACCCGCAGGTGAAGGTAGGGTGGAGATGCCTGACCTGAAGTCTGAATGGGAAGTTCCGAGAAGCAAAGTAAAGTTCCTGGACTTTGAAAGTCAGTGACCTCCTGGAGAGCCCCTGTGCTCCGTTGTCTTACACACCTGGTTTCATAGGACAGTGTCCGCCAATTCTAAGACTTAACAGCAGTTCAGAGATGACCTCTCCACATCTTTTAAATTAAGGAATCTTAATTGTTTCATAGGAAACAAGACCATGTATTTATTTGAAAGTAACAAACCCCGCCTGAATAAGTTGCTGAATGCAGTAACTATGCTTAGAAAGTCAGAGATGATAATATCTAGAAAATACTTCTGAGCTGTGCTGTCTGTGGCAGATCGTTTCCTCTGGTAGTAGGAATGTTTGTCATTCACACTTCATTGTTGACTGAGGAATCCAGGAAATCAGATTCTAAAAAAGCATGAAGTTGAGAAGATATGGACCCAGCAAGCATGTAAGCGTTATAAAAGAGCAGGCTTGCTTTGCTGTTAACAGGAGACTAAAATTTCCCTCTGCATCTTGCATTTTTGAAAATACACTTGAAATCTCCATAAGAGAAAATCACCCACAGCTGGACTAACCCTTTCTCTATTTAGGATGGATTTAATATATACCCAAAAATTCCATTCAAAATAATGTCTAAATATGTCACAATCTCCCAAGAATTCAGTTGGGACAATAATTGCACTTATTTTGACATTGCTCAAAACAATTTCAGACAAGAAGCTAAAATGACTTATGAGCCTGTAATATGCTCCCAGGTGTGATGCGATGATCCCATGTTAAGCATTGTGTGGGGTGGCTAATTTGATGGAGCCATTTAAAGATCTCTTGGGGACACCTTATGAATCAGGATCAACAAAATAGTGTTACTTTTGGTCAAAAACTAAGTGTAGCTTTAAAGGCTTTCTGGTTTGTTTTTCTTGTGTGAGTCATGAAACTGGTTTGGGAGGCAAATTCCAAAGGAAATTTTAGAAAAAAAATTTTTGAAAGATGTGACTGCATTAGTTTAGGTGTTGAACGTTTCTAGGAGATTTCAGTAGGAAAAACTCATCTGAATTTACAAATTATAGTACACCAGTGTAAAACTAGTCCTTCTAATTTAGCAACATTATTCTTGTTATGCAAGACAACTTAAAACTGAGGTTGGTATTTATTTTCCAAATGTTAGGTGAGCTTGACTACTTTTCAAGTGAAAGAGTGAGTCATTTCCTAGCAACCAAACTCCTGTGTACAATCGTGAGGGCTTTGCAAAGTATAGTGGTGATAAAATCATCCTTTTCCTTTTTTAATCCTTTGATTACCACACTGAGCACACACAGACAAATCAAATTCTTTTTGGAGAACTTTTTACTTTTCAAAATGTGTTAAGGTTTGTAGAACAGCTTTTCATGGTGACTCTAGAAACAACAGGATTTAGAAAGAAAAAAAGTCTTATTAAATCACTATTTAAAACTGAGAAATATAAAGAGGAAGGGAATTTTTCTGGTCCCAGTATGACATACATTGGGCAGCACATTCCTCTCAATGCTGAGCAGCAGTGGCTCTGACATACAAGCCACAGGAGTGATGAAAATGTGGAGCTGGAGTATGTCACAGGATGGGCCTGGGACTCAGCCCCACCGTGATCTCAGGATGCTTCAGCAGCCAGGTCTCATTCTTGGAAACAGGACTGGCTCCCTTCCCTTCCTCTCTCTTTACCTGAAATAGAGTATACACAAATGGCTCTAGTGGCTACTGGTGTGGGATTTGGAAGGTTTCACTTTCGGTTTTGCCAAAGCCTTGCTTAGGATCAATGCAACACTCCCTCCTGCTCTGCTCGGAAAAGCCCAACTGGAGCCTGCTGTTCTGGCCTAATTAATGAGCATAGTTCCTCTCCTCAGGTGTCACAGGTTTGCATAACAACACATCCTCCCAAAATGCAGGGACTACTTCAGCCCAGTGGTCTAGTAACCACTTGGACCCAGGTCATAGGCCTGCTCACCTGCTGTTCCCTGTGATCCAGCTTCACAGAAGCAAACCCAGAAAGTAGCTTGACCACAAAGTGCAGTTTGTTCAGTCACATTCTTGTGTCTTAGAATGGACGCGTGCTGTGCAGGCAGCGTGAGACCTACTACTTAACAGAAACCTGGGAGTTGCAGGGAGGCAGCGGTCACGTAAACGAGCAACCCTAAATCTGGATTCTTTCTCTTTTGTTCTCTTTCTCCTTCCTGCCCCTCCCTTCTCTATCATTCATGTTTCCAGTGATCCATCTATCATTTGTCATCTATCCAATGATGAATTTATTTTCTCTCATCATCTGTCACCCACCCATACACCCACCCACCCATTCATTCATCCATCCATCCGTCCCTCCAGCCACACACCCACCCTCCATCCACTATGACCTATTTTTAATGTTCTATTGAACTAAGACCCCTGGGGTCACTGAGAAAGTGGTTCTGAACTTGGTACTGGAGCAGCAGGGAAGTTCGTCCTCTTCTGTTTAGGAGCTGACATTCCAGGACCAACAAAAATAGCCCTCTGATAGCGGCTCCCTTTCCAGAGGGTGGGGTGGACTCCAGTTTATCTCCCTTGCCCTCTGCGGTGACAGCCGGTCGCGCCAGCGCTATACTTTAAATGGAATTGGCTAAAAATGTACACCCTGTAAAGTCTTCAGGAAGAAGGGAGATATGAACGAAAAGATGAAAGCGACCCTTAAAGTTAGGCTGAGGTGTGTTTGAAGAAGTGCCACTGTGTCCCCCTGCAGGCACTGGGCAGGTCGTGGCTATCCTTGTCCCCCCCTGTTCTGAGGGCTGGGGGAGCCCACAGGTCTGGAGTAGAGAGACACTGACTGCCACTAAAAGCAGTCTCCTCTGAGCTTCTTTTTCATTCTATATGATTTTCTCCTCATTTGTAATATACAGACACGAGTGCATACACACATGCATGTACATGTGTATGTTTACATTTTTCTACATTATATATCCATGCATCATAAATAATATAGCAATACATAGATAACACTCAATTATATATTGATAATATGTGTGTCTTACCTTTTTTTTATGAGAATTTTACATGTATAAATATATGAATGAATCACTCATAAAGGGATGAATTATTGATGAATTTGTATATGGGGTTCCATACTCAGTGGGCCATTTTATTTTTTAAATTCTTTATTCCTTTTTTTCTTCTAGATTTTCACTAGGTAGAGGATATGAATCTACAATAATAATCTATTATGTCAAGTATCTCTAAATACTTAATGCCTACTCCTTTTTAAGGTTAAATGCCCTGGAAAGTGAGAAAGACAGATAAAAATGCAATAAACATTTCTGTTTTTCTTGATCTTTTTTTCTCCTATGGAGAAAAATGGAGATGCTTTTCTTTGGGCATCTAAGCAAAAATGTACATAGATCCGATTTCATCCAAAATTTGCCCTCCGTAAATGTCACTAAGTGGAAGGTAAGACAACTGAATTTCAAGGGTAACATTTAGCTGTGCTTGAAAGGAAAAAAATGCTGTAAATCTAGAGTAGTATAAATTGCCTGGGCAAATAGAGGCCCCAGTAGGAATGTTTAATGTATACATACAGTCTGGTCACCACAACTGCTCGTGTGTGCTTGTATTAAGTTACCAACAGTGGGCCTCCCCTGGTGGCACAGCGGTTGAGCGCTGGGCTGCGAAGCTGCCTGCAGCCTCTGCAGTGCCGGTTCGATCCCCGGCCACCAGTGAAGGTCCTACATGGCGCAACAGACCTCTCCTGCCGCGCCTGCTACTCCCCTCAGCAGTGTACTTCAGTCCTTCTGCCTGTTCTGCTTCCCGCTTTGGCTCTAGTGAATTCTCTCAACCTCCTGCGCTTCTGACTGTACCCAGTGCTTATATAAATAAATAAATAAATAAATAAATAAAATCTTTTAAAAAAAAAAATAAATTACAAAAAGCTTTAGGGGAGATGTGACCCTTTTCAGTCTCTTAGTCACCAGTAGGCAAACTATCTTAATTCCCCATCATGCAATGAACCAGTCTTGGTGGAAATCCCAGTTATTGGAGATTAAATTTAAGAGGCTCTACCCCAAGATAATAGTTTGAACTAGAAGTTGTATCGAACTGTCTTCTTCTTTTTTTTTTTTTTTCATAGTTAATGGTGGTGCTTTTTTTTCCCCAAGATTTATTTATGCATACAAGATATGGGGTACAGGCCAGAGATGTAGAGGGTGAGAGGATTCACCAGAGACAGATTGGGGAGCAGTGTGGGAAGCAGAACAGGCAGGCTGACTAAAATGCACTGCTGAGGAGGGCAGTGGGTAAGACAGGAGAGGTCTGCCTCGCCATGTGGGTTTGTCCCTGGCCGGCTAGGGATTGAACTTGTGCTGCAGAGATTGCAGATTGCTTCATAATGCGGTGCTTAACCCTTTATGCCACCAGGGAGGCCCACCATGTCTTCTAACCATTGGCTCTTGGGAGCTCAGATGCATTGTCATTTGTATTTCCATTTTACACAATTAATACATCAATTAGTGTCTCCACAAAGTCTAACCCAGTTTGAAAAATGTTTTCATTCTCTTCCTCCAGGGTTACCAAGGCATGGTAGATGGCGGCAGGAACATTGTGGAGGCCAACTGGGAAAGCGTCTCGAGCATTCTGCAAGTGGTAGGTGCTGTCTTCATACTGCTTCTCTAAGGGACTTTTGAGTTAGAGCCTTTTGTATATGCATTGCAGTAATACTTAAGACTGATTCGTGTGCGGCCTACTTGCATGGCAAGAAAACATCCTTAATTTGTCACTGTCAATTAAATTTTTTAAAAAAGCTTTATATAGTGCAAACTGAGGGTTATTACCCTTGCAATAAAGTTACGTGGGGTAGCTAGCATTGGTCATGCTACTTGTAATAATCTGGGCTGATTTTTAAACCAAATTACGTTAAGGTACTTTGGCTTGCTGGTGTTTTATGTTTAGACACAAATCTCCATGCCTGTGGGGGTTTTTGCAAGTCCCTGGCATCGGTGTAACAAAGCCTGGGAAAGATTCCCGCTGGCAACCTCTGAGAGCTGTGGATTTAGTGGAAACACAGCACCCCTGTTCTGGCCTGAATCAGACAGCTAATTGCCTTGGTATGAGCAAAGATGAGGTAACTACCACTGGGGGCAAAAACAGTTGATTACTTTGAATTTAAAAGAAACCTGCCTGAGAATTTTATGCTTAATAAACTCCTGGAACATTGGAGCTTAGTGAAGGCTCCAAATCGGATGAGGAAGAAAGCAATGGCTTAGGAAGAATGGACTTTGGAAAAGCTTTTTACTTGCAGCTCAATCTTTTGAAATGTATTTATTAATCCATGACTCATGTTGAGTACTTTTTAATAGAATTCAAGTTGAAACATTTCATTGGAAGGTGCTAGTGCAATAGATGAATAGATTGAAAAAGAAATGTGACCCATGTGCACGTACCCACATCTATATTATATGCACACACATAGTGGATATATACATTTTATATGTGTATATAACCAAGCCATCCTGCCATCTGAGACAACTTATGTGGCCTTGGAGGTCATTATGCTAAATGAAATAAGCCATTTGCAGAGACAGAAAGAAAAACACTGCGTCATCTCATGTAGAGAATCTAAAAGAGTCACACTCACAGAAACAGTAGGTTGGGGGTTGCAGGGGTTAGGGGTGGTAGCAATGGGCAGATGTTGGTCAAAGTTACACACTCTGTTATCAGATGAATCAGTTCTGAGGATCTGCTATGCTGCGTGGCGACTGTAGTTAACAATGCAGCATTGTATCCTTGAAAGATGCTGAGAGAGGAGATCTTCCTTGTCTTCACCACACACACAAAAGGTAACTGTGATTTGGAGGCGTTAATTAACTTGAGTGTGTTGATGATTTCACAATGTATATTATTTCATCATATTATAGGCCTTAAAAAATGTGAACAATGCTATTTTATATGCTTGAAAGTTGCTAAGAGAGTAGATCTGTAAAGTTGTCATCACAAGAAGAGAAAAGTAATTATGTGCATTGAGAGATGTATTAGCTAAATTTGTGGTAGTCGTTTTGCAGTGTGTACATGCACCAAATGACATTGTACACCTTAAACTTACACAATGTCATATGTCAGCTATTTCTCAATAAATCTGGGGGTGGGGCAGCGTGCTCATGGGGAATAGGTTGTCATGCTGGTCACAGACACGTAAGTTTGCACTTGGACCTCCTTTGTTTCACTATGCCTGGAAAGAGACTGTAAGAAAGTTTGATGGTCATCAACACTTAGATAGAGTAATATTTGCAAAAACTCAGGACCATATTATCTGGATTCTAGACTGCCTAGAAAGGGACATTTCCATTCTGATCTGTGCTGTGCCAGAAGGTGGGAAGTCCATGTCAATTGAAGTGTGTATAAGGGAGAGTATGTGTGACCATGTGTGTGCTCACACGAGCATGTGTGTGTGTATGTGCATGTGCATGTCTATGAGTTGCCGGCTTCTTTGCTACTTAGTGTCCTTCTGGGTCCTCTCCATGTTTTTTCTCCCAGTGTTGTTATTGATGTGTTGCTGACTTAACTTCCACTTAAAATCACACGACCCTCTGGAATCTCTTGGTCAAATCAACATTCAGGGAACCAGCATGTCTTGCCCTGTGCCCTCCGCCTTCCCTGTCCCCTGGGCTGTGTAGAGTCCCAACATGCCCTCCCCCATCCTGATTACTGTCCTTAACATAGGATCTTTCTCTGAGGTGAGTGGGCACTTGAAGCCTCCCACACAAAACTGAAGTCTTATAAGTGCCTTCCTAGCCACACACAAAGGGCTAGGATCCTACATTTTTCTAAGTAAAACTGGGACGCTTCCTTCTTTGTGGTTATTGGGGTTTTTTTTTTACCAAGTGTAAAAAAAATCATGATTTTGCGTTCTTTTTTTTTAAAGATTTATTTATTTATGCATACAAGAACTGGGGTGTAAACCAGAGATGCAGGGGGTGAGAGGATTCACCAGAGAGAGTGGGGAGCAGAACAGGCAGATGTACTGAAAGACACTGCTGAGGGGAGCAGTGGACGAAGCATGAGAGAACTGCTGTGCCATGTAGGTATCTCCCTGGCCAGCCAGAGATCAAACTCAGTGCTGCAGTGGCAGGAGATAGCTTGATACCACTGTCTTTAACCCCTGTGCCACCAGGAAGGCCCAATTTTGTTCTTTCAAAAGTCTGGATGATCACACTTAAGATTTAGTCTTTAAAAATAGGTAAGGGAGGGGGAATGTGGTAGAAAAACAAATCCCTGTAGCTCACAGATTTCTGTACATTTTGCCTGCACATGTGAGGGCCTTGAACAAATGGAAGGGGCAGCCTTGTTCCCTGCAGCCACTGGACACACTGAGGCTGGGTGCTGAGCTCTTCCTAGCTCCTGGGTGCCCAGCTACCCTTGCTGTCAACCTCAGTCAGATCAGTTGAGCTCATCTGTAGCCTCTGCTCTGTTTAGTTGATCCTGCCATCAACCCTGCTTCCATGCCCTCCTGGCTACCCTGTATAGGTCTTTTTTTCATAGAATTTCAGGATGGAAATAAAAATGGGGGGAAGTACAGACTTACATTGATGACTAATTTATAAGACTGAAAGAAGGGAGACCTCAATTTTGAAAGCCCTATGTGTATGCATCAGCATTGCCATGCACCCAGTCTAGCATTTGTTCAGTTAGGAGGAAATAAATCAAAAATTTTCTTCCTTTTCCAGGGAGGGACCATTATTGGCAGTGCCCGCTGTAAAGAATTCCGGACTCGAGAAGGTCGCTTGAAGGCTGCTCATAACCTGATTCAGCAGGGCATCACCAACCTGTGTGTCATTGGCGGGGACGGAAGTCTCACGGGGGCCAACATCTTCCGGAAGGAGTGGAACGGGCTGCTGGAGGAGTTGGCCAAAGATGGTACGTTGCTGCCTGCACAGTGCTCTCCTGGGCTCCCTGCCCCTTGTCGGTCAGAGAGCTCTGACATTCTGCCGGTTTAGCATATTTTACAGCTGCCCCAGCAGAACTGAATTTGTGCCTCAAATAAACCGAAAGCTATAGGAAGAGGAATATTTATTTCACTACTGTGTGCCAGGCCCCTCTGTTTTTTCATGGTTGCTTCATGAACCATCAGAGATGGCTACAAGAACCATCAGAGATGGGTTTGATCTGTATACCCATTTTACAGACAAGGGGGAGTCTGGGGGGGACGCCCGTGGGTCTGAGTGGGGATCCAGGGCACCCCTATGCTGGATGCCAGCTCTGATTAGCCATCAGCTACATCCGTAGCTCCTTGGGTGTTCTTATTTTTTTTTTAATTATTTTTTTACTGAGGTTGTGTGATGCAAACCCCTGCATATGATTGAGACGTTTAGAATCCCACCTCTTCAGATGTGTGTTGCCACACCACACCTGAGCACCAGTGATCCTCCACCCCAGTCCATGGGGCCCCTTCCTTCCTTTGGCCCCCATCCCTTGTCCTCCCCCTCTGGTAGCTTTAACTCTGCGGTCTGATTTCTAGGGTTTGTTTCAGTTTTATTTTGTCTGTTCCTTTATTTTGTTTCTCTATATTTCACATGAGTGAGATCATCCAGTATTTGTCTTTCGCCTTCTGATTTATTTTGCTTGTCATAATCCCTTGCAATTCTATCTATTTTGTTGCAAATGGAAAGACTTCATCTTTTGCAAAGCCAAGTAGTGTTCCATTGTGTATATCCATAACACCATACTTTCCTAATCCACTCATCTGTCATTGGGCATTCACATTGTTTCCATAGCTTGGCTACTGTGAATAGTGCTACAATGATCAGAGGAGTCATCTAGCCTTCGAAATTGGTGTTTTTGAGCTATTTGGTAGGGAAGGAGAGGGATAGCTGGGTCCTATGTTAGATCTATTTTTACTGCTTTTGAGAAACTTCCATACTGTTTTCCACAGGGGCTGGGCTCGGGGCTTCTGTAAACTGAAGTTGTTGGGGACTCTAATTGGGATGACAGTGGTCTGCTGCGAGATCATCCTTCACAGCTTTTTTTTTTTTAAAAAGATTTATTTATTTATTCATACAAGCACTGGGTACAGTCACAAGTGCGGGAGGGTGAGAGAACTCACCAGAGCCAGAGCGGGGAACTGAACAGGCAGACCAACGAAACACACTGCTGAGGGGAGCAGTGAGCGGCAGGAGAGGGCTGCACGCCATGTGGGACCCTCACCGGTGGCCGGGGATCGAACAGGCGCTGGCCTCACAGCCCAGCGCTCAACCACTGCGCCACCAGGGGAGGCCCCATCCTTCACAGCTTTGAAGGCACTTAGGAAAGGGTTTCCTAGAACCCTGTACATGACATGGGTTTTATCTTAAAGCTATTATTATAAGATTCCAATTTAATGTAAAACTTGTGGTAGTATATTGCCTGAATAACAGCAGCTTTGTAAAGGGTGTAAACTTGAACTGATGCAGGTGCCTGACGGTCTGTAAGATCTGCTTTAGGAAATAAGGAATGGCTATCAGAGGCAAGCAGCAAGATCCAAGCACCTTCTAGCCACCTTATTCTGGTGTAACTCAGGCTTGGGGATCACTCGGGAGGAATAGCCTGAGTTCAGGCCTGCTGCCTGTACACCCTCAATTCCAACTCTACTTAAGAACATCTGCCAGAACTGTTCATCTTTTCTGAGAATGCTAAGTAGATACCTGTCAACTCTCCAGCCCCCACGGATGTGGAGAAATCAATAGGCCGGTTACACAGCATTCTTAAGGGCTTTATTCTGTTCTGTGACCTGCCCTCCCCTAGAGCCAAGCCTTTCTCTGAAGCCGGTGCCAGACTGAAGTCAGTCTTGCCCACCAGTTGCTATGTGCTGATCCTTGCTCCTTTCATTTTGTGACTTCTCTGAATATCAGCAGCATCTGTGTCATCCCCTCCACCTTTGTCTGGTTTTTATTTTTAATTTACATGCAGTTCTGATAAAATGAAAAAAGAAAGAGAGCAAGTTTAGAATTGAGGGTTTCTTGCCCATGGCCACCTACCAGTTAGTGCCCAGCATGGCGTCCTGGCGTCAGCACTGTGCCTGCTGACAAAGCACATGTGATCTGTTCTTCCCCACAGGCAAGATCAGCAAAGAGGAGGTAGAGAAGTATGGCTATCTCAATGTCGTGGGCATGGTGGGCTCCATCGACAATGACTTCTGTGGGACCGACATGACCATCGGCACTGACTCCGCCTTGCACAGGATCATTGAGGTCGTGGATGCCATCATGACCACCGCCCAGAGGTAGGAGCCTCTGGAGAGGTGGTGATGGCGCTGGACATGTGTGTGCGTGGCCCAGACCTTGGTGCTGGCTCTGGGAGATTCCACAGGGGAACCCTTCTGTGCAAGTTGTATGCCTGGAGTATTAGAAAATGGTACAAGACATCTTTTTATTTCCAAGTTATAAAGTTACTCCCAACTATGGACTTTCAGAGAAAAATTGGTTCATCAGAGAGAATTTAGAAAAGCGTGGAAGACAAGGAATCATTATCTAAAGTCCTGGGCAAAGGTCTTCTTTGGGAACCTCAGTCAGTAAAACTGTGAGTTTTGCCACACCCTTGTTAGACACGCCAGCAAGCACAGCCTGGATGTTAACCTGCAGATGTTACAAGGTTAGGTGAAGCTGAAACGTGGCATTCTGTCCGCGGTGACAGACTCATGCAGGATCATCCCTGAGTGTTCTTCATGTGGCACTTGGGAGCGTGGAGACACTTTTCACCAAGACCAAGTGAAAGGGAAGATAGCATAAGTGCCTCCCAATTTTTGTTTGAAGAGGCTCAGGTTTGTCCAGTTCCTGAGAACAGCATGACTTTTGGAAAACCACGCCATGAACTGCTGGCAGCAGTCAGGTTTTCCTTTCACGGAAGGATCAGAGCTGTGGGGCAGTCACGAAGCTGACTGTCTAACTCCCAACCCTCTGTCTCCTGTGTTTGCTGGGGGCGTCTCCAGCCTGTGTTTCTTGGCAGCAGAAGTGACTAGCTAAGTAGAGCTATTTTCTTGGAAAGAACCTAGAAAATTGCCCTAGAAGTGCAGATATGCCTGGGCACAGGCAAACAGATGTACAACGAGTTACCAGAAAGAGTGCTTGCTGCCAAAGCCCCTTATCACAGAAAATGGGATGGCACAGCATGCTGCTGGGATGGCATTTGCTTTTGTAGAAAATGGGTCAATGGTGGGGAGTCAAGGACCTACCATGATTGGGGTGCTAGGGAGGGTGCTGTCTACCTTGGCTGCAAAAGCACTTTTCTCCTTGTTTTCCATGCTGTTCTGGTAATGGTGAATGGATGTTTATTTTGTCTTTTTTTCCAGCCACCAAAGGACCTTTGTTCTAGAGGTCATGGGCAGACACTGCGGGTACGTATGTAGGGGTACAACTCAAATGGAAACAATCCCTATTAGCACATTCTCCCGAGAGCCCTGCACTCACATTAAGAGTGCTTCCTGGGAGGGAAGCAAGCATGCAAGCACAGAACAAGCACCCATGTTCTGTGGCCCAAGGTGGCTGAGCTCTGTCCATGGCAGCCTTATGGGATCATTGCTTTCTCTAAATAGGTACCTTGCCCTGGTGAGCGCCTTGGCTTGTGGGGCAGACTGGGTGTTCCTTCCAGAGTCGCCCCCAGAAGAAGGCTGGCAGGAGCACATGTGCATCAAGCTCTCAGAGGTAACTCACGCTTTGTTTCCCTCCATCTCCGGTGAGTCACTTGCACTTCGCAGACCAGGATCTGCAGCAGCCTCCGGCATTGTCAACTTGGCAGTTTTCAATTGGTGAAAACTTACCAATTTCAAAGTGAATTCACGCTTGCCAGAGGGTCTACCTATATTGACTAGTCAAGGATCCATGTTCTCTTTTATATTGCAGAGTAATGCGATAGAGAAACAGCTATAACTTTTTTGTTCTTCATGCAGAACAGTAGTTAAAGCTTTAGATTAAGGAGTTTCCCAGAAATCATGGCTCTTAAAAGAAAGTTCACAGTTGGGCAGCTAATCTGCTTCATGCCTCTCTCCACTCACCAAGCATGAACAGACCTGTGTTTTGACTCCAACCTAAGTTCCCCCACATGCTATGACATCTCCGGTAGCTTTGTCCCCCTCGCACTGGCCTGACTGCCAGGTTTGTGGGCTAAACACTGTGAACCAGGCCTCCCCCACTGCCATGAGTCTGTGCATGTTTGCCTTTCACACTGTGGCTGATTAGCATCAGGCAAGTTTCCCTCCCTGAAGGCTTCTATAATGAAGGCATATGAGTTTGCACATAAAAGCAACTTATAACTTTCAGGGCAGAAATCCCAAAGTGTGGTCAATTTCCCTTCTTTTATTTTGATAACTGTTGTCTCACTGTTTAGTGGTAAGTAATGTAAGCAAGCAGCATAGGCTACTCACCCCTACATTCAGCAAGCACCACTCCTCATGCCACAGGGCCCAGTGCGCATGAAGACACGGCCCTCACCTTCAGGGTGACAGAGTTGGAGAAAGGAATCCAGCAGGGTGCTTTGTTGACCTAAAAACTGGTATAAGGAGCTCTGATCAAAGCTGCATTTCTGCTGAGAAGCATCATGTACCTTTGGAGGTTAGAGCCTTTAGCTATACAAAACCAGTAAAGCGGGGCTGTTCAAGTATGAACGTTACTATTAAAGTCCTAAGTAAGTTCATTGTTTTGTGGCTCTGATATGGGACATGAGCAATATCCTCCACCCACCAGCTGGTGTGGGGCAAGGCCAGGTTGGTTGCATGAGGGAAGGTGGTATTCTTTCGAGACTGTTAACTTCTGTGTGGTCTGAGGACATCCATGCAATTACCACTGCGTGTGATATATTACTTAAAGTCACAACCCCCAAGAGACTGTGACTGTCCCCTGGCAGCCACCTTTCCACCTCCCTGCCTGTCTCTAGCCCTGTCCAGGGCAATGGTGTGGCAGGCCAGGGAGTAATGGGAGCCCTGTAGCGAAATAGAAACTAACCCTGGCTGACACCAAGAATATGGTGGTCAGGAAGGTTGGGGGAAGTTGAAGTGGTCGTTTGATTTTCATGTATCGATTGTCATTATTTCTGCAACTCTGTAGTCTTCTCTGCAAATACTTTTGAGTTTTGAACATAAATTGCACAGGCAGTTAGGACAACAGTAAGAATTTGTGGGGTCCTCTCTCCTGTAAGTCTTGACAGATGTGTAGGACAGTTGTTTTAAAAGAACTTGAATGTGTAAACACTTGATATTGTTATATTTAATATGTAATTAATTTTTATTGGTCATTAATGTTGCATTATAAGACTATGTAATAAAATGCCTGATGTGTAATTAATTTTATTGGGCATTAACGTAGCTCTACGGGAATATGTAATATATCTAATATGTAATTAATTGGTTATTAATGCAGCACTGCAAGAATTTTTCCAATATCTTGCTGCATAAAATGACTTAGAAAATTAGCCCCAAGTCCAAGAGATTTGAGTGCAAAATTGAAAAGGACTGTCCAAGGCATCAGGATTCCTAGGGTTAGATTTTGGCTCTGTCCCTCATCAGGGCCAGCACCACTGTCCCGTGTCCTAACCCCCTCGGCATGATGTGGGTGACATGATCTCTCCTTAGTGATCCCATGAGGAGTCAGTGAATGTGTTAGTTGATCCAGGTGGGGACCCAGGAGGCTTTCAGTGAATTATCTTCCCATGGAAGTATATAGACAACACTGTCATTTTTTAAGAGTTTCAGAATGTTTTGTGGGTAAAGCATGGCTATTTGACAAATCCCTTATTCATGGACGTGCCATTGCTTCCTATATTTTTGGTTTTCCAAATGATGCAAAAATAATTGCTTGTGTACTGTTATCTTCACACCTTAAAGATTTCTGTCTGAAAAATTGTTTGATGTATAGTAATAATGAATTATCCATCCTAAAACCCAAACAACATATGTGTGTGACTCCCCATGACAAACTGACTAGGGAGTCAAAATCACCTCTTAGGGAGCACCTCTGACTCCTCCTGCCCTCTAGTACTCACCCTCCCAGGGTGCCTGTTGTTCGGAAGCACAGTTTGTAAACTTGACAGATCCTACTGGCAAGGGACCAGGTCACTGAAGCAAACTGCCCCAGGTTGTTTAAGAAGAGTTTCAGCATTTGAAGATTTTCATTTTCTGTTTTCTTAGAACCGTGCCCGAAAAAAAAGACTGAATATTATCATTGTAGCTGAAGGAGCAATTGATACCCAAAATAGACCCATTACCTCTGAGCAGATCAAGGAGGTGAGTGTCATCTTCTCTTTAGTCCCCTGTCACCCACTTGAAAATGGGGAAGCTTAGTGTGCTGGCATGATTTGGGTTTAGAACCCTGCATTATTCTTTTGTAAGCACTTTTTGTTCATCCTGATACTTAAAAATATTTTTATAGTGGCTCATAACTTTAATGAGATTCATACAGCTCCCAGCTCTGGAGGTCTTGTGCTTCCTACCTTCCCACTGGGAATGTTACCAAAGGCTTCATTTTCCCAGACAGATGGAGGAAGCTAGGTAGAGTGGTATAAAAGGTTCCACCTCTGGCTACCAGCCACTCTAATAGGATCAGCCAAGAATGTGTGCTTGAGTAACTTAAGACACTACCATTTCCGCCCCCCCACCACCACACCCACCCACCCCTGATTGCTATCTTGTTGCCTCAATCAGATGGGGGCAGGCCTATTGGGCCAGACAGGCCAGGATGGGTTGGCCAGGCCAACTGGGTTCTAGAAGAAAACCACAAATCCGGAAGGAACACTGAGGAACAGACAGGCTCTGGTTAAAACCACCCCTCAGGATCAAAGACATTTTGATTTGGATTTTTAAGTTGGTTTCTCTACTGCGTGCCTGGTTATGGTCACTAGTGAGAAAAAAAAATCTTGTTATTAATTCCTACCAACTGTACATCTGAATATTAAAACATTGAGAGAGATCTGTGAAAATTACCTGGCAATATTGATAAGAAGTTATCGATAGAGCCAAGATTCTTGTGTTCCTCCTAATCAAAGTTGAGCATGAATCATGGACTATAAGACTGCAAAAAGGAATTCTATGGAATTCTATGTGCTAACCCGTTATCTCCATAGTAGAGTAAACTGAGGCCCAGGAAGACAGGTTACCTGCCCCGGCTCTCCCCCTGGGGTCCATATGGGTCTCAGCCTGAGGAGGATAGCTCAACTTTACTGCTGTCCTTTCCACATACATCTATACAAATTTAAGGTGATTCATGGAAATGGTTACATTTTTATAAAGTATTAGTCTTGTTTTCAATAAGCTACACAAAGAGATTTTTTTTTTTTTAAGTCATGTTACTTATGTTTGTTTTCAAGGTAGGAGAGACATAAGATTTTTAATTGATTACAGAGGTATTATTTTTAAAAAATAATTTTCAGCTAGCCATCAAGCTAAACATTCCTCCAGGAAGCCAGGTTTAGAAATTAACATGTTTTTGCCCATGTGGATCCGAAGGAAGCGTAGGGACTCTTCTCAGTCCCCAGCCCGTCACCTAGCACGGGTGGGTGTGCCCGGCCCATGGCGTGTTGTGTTCTGTGTCACCTGACAGAGCTATTTCCCTTCAGCTTGTGGTCAAACAGCTGGGGTATGACACGCGAGTGACCATACTTGGACATGTGCAAAGAGGCGGGACACCTTCAGCCTTTGACAGGATTTTGGTAAGTGAGGGTGGAAGTCAGAGGGCATTTTTTTCTGGGGAGGCAAAGGAATGGATTTGCCACAAAGACTGAGCACCCTTCGATAGAGGTGTCTCTGCCAGGTGGCTCAGTGGAGGGGCCGGGGCTTCCACATGGACACCTGCTGCCTTGAAGAGTCTAGTCCCGCAGATGTGGGACACCTATCCAGTGAGGGAAGTTGAGGATGACTGAGGCTCCTGAACAAACTCAGGAGGTAAAAAGGAGGTCTTCCATGTGCAGGTTTCTAGAAACAGACTTGGGGAGCAGAGACCTAGAGTGGGGATCTGGGTGGTTCTCCTGCCTCTGCTTTTCCCCCTTCTCCCTCGTACCAGCAGGCAGTGTGGGCTAGTCTGGCGTGGGGGTTGGGGGAGGGGAAGGAAGTGGACTTGACCTGTCTGACCTCTGTGATGTTGTTTCCAGGCCAGCCGCATGGGCGTGGAGGCCGTGGTCGCCCTTCTCCAGGCCACCCCAGAGACCCCGGCCTGTGTGGTGTCGCTGAGCGGGAACCAGGCCGTGCGCCTGCCCCTGGTGGAGTGCGTGCAGATGGTGAGCTCTGCCCCACAGCCACGCTGCCCTCTTGTCTGCAAAGCAGGGAGTTAAATGACCCTTCAGAGGCACAGGAGCTGCCCTGTGGGCTCCATTTTTCCTTTCTCCATTCTAAGTTAGCACATCTATGAACCTATTAGTAACCTCCCTTGAGAGTAAGTGGACTCTCAGGGAGGAGCGTTCTCAGAGGATCTCAGGCATTTCAGTCAGAAAGTCAAAGAAAGGTGGTGGAGGAGAAAGGCCTTGTTGAGAGTTGGTGGGAGGTTGTCATGGGAATGCAGGGGGACATTGCTGAGCCTCAAGCTTTAGCCACTGCCTGCCTCCGCACCCCTCAGACACTCAGGTCTGTGATGTGACACATGCCGGCTAACTCAGGTGACTTACTCACGGGCATTGTCTCCTTCTAGCCCCAGAGTGCAGGCTAACAGATTGAGGAAAACGGGTTAGAACTTTCTAGTTACATGTCTGTTAGCTGAGGCAGCAGTGGCATCTCATCAGACATTACTATTTTAACCTTTTATTTTTCAAAGTCTATTCATGAATATCATTTTATTATATCTTTCCAGAGACCATGAAATTTATTTGCTATAAATACAGTTAACTAAGTAATAAAGGAACTTGTTGGAAGTAACCTTAGAAACACCATTTCGAAAAGCCTATGAGAGTGTGTGATGCTTGTGAATCTTTGTCTGTGAGTGTGTTTGTGTTTGTACATGTGAACTTTGTCTATCGTGTGAGTGTTTGTACGTGTGAACTGTGCGTGCAGGTTTCTCTGTACGTTCATGTGTGTGCATCTCAAGTGTGTGTGTGTGAGGGGGAGGGGTGGGCTACCTTCATGTAAATGTGAATGTGACATGAGAGGCTTAAAAGGATCTGGACACCAAACTCTTGTGCCGTAAGTTTTTCTTGTTTTTTTCTTAACTTATTTCTTCGGTCCAGGTTTCTGTTGATTTAGATAAACACAAGGCAGGAATGATTTGGCTTGTCCTTCAAACAGCTGCATAGTATGTTGCATTAGTCAGACAGTTCACATAACCCTAGTGACCAACTCACTTGTTGTCAGGCTTTTCCTAAGGGTCTGGTATGTCCTTACAACTGCATATGACATTAGGGATGGGATTATTTTTTCATATTGTGCAGATGAGGAAACTTAAGTGCAGAGAGATGAATAACTTGGCCAAGATCCTCAAGTTGAAGGGATGAGGCTGGTGACACCAATGTATAGGAGTCCTCAAGCTTTGCCCCACAGATGCCTTCCCCCCAAAGGCCACGAATGTGCTCATCTGACACCCCCGACACCTATACATACAGCCATGGAGGCGCTGACTCTTGACATCTTCTTGCTCTTTTGTTTTGCTCTACAGACCCAGGATGTACAGAAGGCGATGGATGAGAGGAGATTTAAGGATGCTGTGCAGCTCCGAGGAAGGTGAGTGTTTTTGAAGAAATCTCTATTGAGAGCCTTTGTTCCTTGCTGTGGCCATCTAGAATGTGCTTAGAAGTTGCACTTGTTCTGTCTCAATATAAAGGGCCAAACATGAAGGCAGTACAAAAAGCAAGTTTCTGCAGGTTGAAGGCCTACATGATTAGTTAGAAATTATTTTGGGCAGGGTGGAGGTTTGCTCCGCATATAAGAGATAAGACAGAAAATGACATACTCTGCATGTAGGAAAAGCAACCTAAGGCATCCTAGTCACAGAGCTGCTGCTGCAAGTAGAGAACAGTGGGGGTCCCTCCCAGGGCTTGCAGGACAGGGCTACAGATGGGACCCTCCCTCCCCTGGCAGCCAGGACACAAAACTAGCATGCTACACACAGTTCTTTGCAGCCCTTTCACTGAGACATTCCTCATGTGCTACCCCAACAACCTCCGTTTCTTTTAGGAGCTTTGAAAACAACCTGAACACCTACAAGCGACTTGCCATCAAATTGCCAGACTCTCAGATCCCAAAGGTAGGAGGTCTTTGCACGCTGGCTCTCCAGCCCCACTCCCCACCCTCCCTTTGCAGTCCTTTCCTACCCAGGAAGCTGTGCCCCTCCAGTCTGAGCATCTGGGCCCGGGTTCCCTCCCTGGCCTGTGCAAGTACAGGCTGGGACACACCCAGTGATGGGGGCTTATGCCTTTTCCATTTGCAGAGTAACTGTAACGTTGCTGTCATAAATGTGGGTGCACCTGCCGCTGGGATGAACGCAGCCGTGCGCTCAGCAGTGCGCATGGGCATTGCGGATGGACACAAGATGTTCGCCATCTACGATGGCTTTGAGGGCTTCGCCAAAGGCCAGGTGAGTCCCTGAGGTGGTGCCAGGAGAAGGAACATCACGGATGGGAACATACCTTCCAGGACTTAGAACCTAGGGTTCCCTAATGGGCTGAACAGTTATTGCTTTTTAATGCAAAGCTTCTATTTTGGAATCCTGTCCTAATGCTTGTTCTAGACCTGCCAGTTGAGCTCAGAATAGAACATAGTTTCAAGTGTTCTCAAGGGCAGTAGATAGCTCTAGGGTCCAGTGGACATCAGGTGGAAGGGGACAGGTGCTGAAATGCTGCTGTCAAGGTGAGGCAGTCATGAGGCTTCAGCAGTCCTTGCAGCAGTCTCTGCACCTGTCAAGGGTGCAGACATCTGAGGTGTTTCTAAAACTCTCTGACCCTTTTCTCTTCCAGTTACAGTTTCATTCTGTGTTTGCACTTAGATCAAAGAGATCGGCTGGGCAGATGTCGGAGGCTGGACTGGCCAAGGAGGCTCCATCCTTGGGACAAAACGGTAATTCCCATCTTGACCCTGATCTGCTGCTAGGAAGAGGAATAAGCCCTGTTCCCGAAGAGAGTGGCTGGTAGACAGGCTGTGCTTTCAGTTTCCAGGAAAGGAATTCTTCTGGGCCTGTCCTGCCCACCCCGGGGAGTCTGAGTTGTGTTTTAAGGAATACATGAGACAAGGACCCTGGGGAAGAGAGCAAGCAGATAAGTTGGGGAGGATCCTCTCCCATGATCACTTGTTGCCATTGGTCTGAAGCTTCATCGGGTGGACACAATGCTCTCATTTGAGGTGATAAAGTTAAGTGATGACATGGGCAGTGGGATGTGCTACTCAAACCAGAGTCAGGCTGGCGGTGTCTCCATCTGTGTCTGTGGGGATAGCAGACTTGAACACACAATGCCGAAGCCCAGATCACACGGCAGAAATGCCCCCTGAGTGATTGCAAACAAAAATGTTTCTAAGTTACAACAAACTCCTGTTTCTAGTAGGACTTGGGAACTGGGAATTTCAATGAATTGTTGTCTAACACTAAGCCCAGTTCTTTATATCTTGACCTCAGGGTACAAGTGTTAACACCCGTCGCGACTGCATATCCCATTTTGTATGGGAGGGAAGTAACGTTTGGGTCTAATAGTGTTGGCTTCCGCAAATGGAAATATTTGGGCAATAAAAACTTTAAGGCTTAAAAAAAAAAATAATAGTGTTGGCTTCCTCATCCATGTCTGCTTACTGCAGACACGGCAAGGAATTTGCCCTTTGTTCCACTTTGAAACCTGGGTGCCCCCTGGGTGTAGCAGTCCTGTGTCTCCCAGAATGCTCATACTTGTGTTCTGAACAAAGTTCCACCTAGAAGAAGAGGACCTGTTGGCATGCCTCCTGGGCCTCTTCAGACTGTGACACCCCTCCCCACCCCCCGAGTGTGGTTTGCTTTCCGAATAGACCTGGGAGTAATCTGGGTGCACTGAGGGGTGACATGCTAGCTCAGTCTGGACATACTCAGTGCTTTACCCCAGACTGAGGGGGCTGTGCACGCCCATTGGGCTCACTTACTGCCCCAACTAATCCCAGTTCTGACATTTCACTTTACAACTTCTCACAAATCTACCAAACCTATGAATTCTCTACTGCCCCAAGTCAGCTTAACAGCAGGATGGGGCTGGGCGCTGGGCAGGCTTTTGGGACCCTGCATAGCCATTGTCATTGCCTGATTCTTGTGTTGGCCATCCTTGACAAGGGGGGAAAAAAGAGAAGACTGGCAAGTGGCAGTGGGTATGACCTTAAAGGAGCTAAGATGGGACATGCCATATATGTGTGACTTGGGAACTGGAAGGTTCAGACAATTATTGCTGGGAACATTCTCAATCTTTCTGTTGAGCAGTAGAGTTTCTTTTTTTTTATTTTTTAAAGATTTATTTCTTTATTTATACAAGCACTAGGTACAGTCAGAGGCGCGGGAGGGTGAGAGAATTCACCAGAGCCAGAGCAGGGAGCAGAGCAGGCAGAAGGACCGAAGTACACTGCTGAGGGGAGCAGTGGGCGGCAGGAGAGGTCTGCGCGCCATGTGGGACCCTCGCCCGGCGACTGGGGATCGAGCCGGCGCTGCAGAGGCTGTGGACAGCTTCGCAGCCCAGTGCTCAACCGCTGCGCCACCAGGGAGGCCCAAGGCAGTAGAGTTTCTAATGAGGTAGTAGAGTTCAAGCCGCTGGACAATTGCAAAGTTTCTTCCAGTTAATTTGAAAATGTACCCCGAGACTCACTGTGTGGTTCCCCAACATGCCACTCTGGGCCTCCCCAACCCCCCATGAGGAGGGAGGCAGATGGTTATAGTGCCACTTGGTTTGGTCAGGGGCAGGAGTTAAGTGGGTCCTGTTGGGGTGCTGGGGGTGACCTTGTCTCTTGATTTTCAGTACACTGCCTAAAAAGTATCTGGAGGAAATTGCAGCACAGATCCGCACCCACAACATCAACGCACTGTTGATCATCGGAGGATTTGAGGTATGTTGTCTGTTCCCCCACTAGCTCTTGGTGCGGCATGTCTGAACAGTGCCTCTGGCCAGCTGCTGGCCAGCATGGTCCTGGCTGCTACTCTTCACTGAAGGTGGTCATAGCACCCCAAGTTCGACTGCCACTGGACACTCGTGATACAGACAACATCACGGTCCAGACGAAGTATGAGCCCACCCAGTGCTAGGAAAGTGACTCAGTCCAGAAGCAGGAGCTTGACACCTTGCCTGAGCTCCACCATCAGTGAGTTCTGTCTCTTAAATTGAAGCCCTTTGGTGACTCAGAAAGGAAAGGAGTTTTATGGGCAGTTTGTTTAAATTTTTTAAATTATATACCAGGGCTGCTGGCCTTAATATTTTCTGCTCATCCCAGATCAGTGCCAATATCACCTTTCAGTTTATGTAGAGAATATGTAACAGCCTCACCCTGAGCAGCCTCACCCTAGTCAAACTCTCACCCTGAAGAAATGTGATCTGGCGTCTACAAGATGTTGCCTGTGGTCCCCTTCGTGCCTGTCTGTGATGTTAATGTGTTCTCACCTGGATTCTCTTAGTGGTCCATCAATATCCCTCTCTCTGCTCCCCCTTCTTTCCCCACAACTGCACACACTTACCTGCAGGCCTACCTGGGATTGCTAGAGCTCTCAGCTGCCCGGGAGCATCACATGGAGCTCTGTGTGCCCATGGTCATGGTCCCTGCCACTGTCTCCAACAACGTGCCGGGCTCTGATTTCAGCATCGGTGCAGACACGGCCCTGAATACCATCACCGACGTAAGTCCATGTAGTCAGCAAAGCAGGTGCCGTGGACACTAACCCAGAGGGCACCTGGCCCGCTTCTTTATCTACCAGTACACTAGAAACCTGAGCGAGGTCTGGGCTTGTTTTGTTTCCAGAAAGATAGTAAAAGATCTGACCATCTCTGATCCAGTTTCCAAGATTTCCACCACCTCCTTTCCTACACCGTGGCCAGAACAATGCCCAGGCCCATGGAGTGACCAGGAGCATCTGAAGAGCACATGGGGTGGAGGTCACCACTTTTTGTGATTCGGATAATCATTAAAGTGGGGTTTTTTTTTTCCTCCTTTGGACAAACCAAATGGTATCAAGCCTGTACACCTTATTGTGATAAATCCTGGGTGTAGTCGCTCCTACTTGAATGTTTCAGAGTAAAACTTGAACTAAACACTTTATTTTACTGATTAGCCTGCATCCACCATTGAATTTGTGAAACTTTTGACTGTGGCCACCAAATTCCTTCTCCCTTTGTAATTGGTGATGTTAGCGACATCTAAAATACTAGGGATGCTATTTCAGTCTTTTTACTGAAAGGCAAAACGAAACAGAAATAACATCTTTATAATCCTATTTGTAAATCACACCTGAGAAATCACATGGGAGTTGAGGATCGCTCTTTTTTTTTTTTTTTTTAATTCAGTGACTAAAATTTCTCCATCAATTCTCAAGTTTCATTTTCCTTGTGAGGCCCAGATCTCTTAAATATTTTTTTGAGATTTTTTTTTTCCTTCCACCTGTGGCATCCCATTTGTTTCTAGTACTGGTAAATAAAAAGGAAACGCTTTGAAAAATCAAAAATGGTATGTAATGCTTAGCACTGGTTTCTCACTTTTCTGCACTTCTTAAACTTTCTGCAATTTCTTTACTAAAAAGCTCCACCTGTGTCACCTGTGTCCCTGCTGGAGCGTCCTCATTGCCATCACCTGTCCCGCCTGCGCTGTGCTGACTGTGTCCTACTTGCGCTGCTGTTGAGTTAATTCAGCTCCTGGTCTTCATGCTGTAAGGTCACTGTCTGTCGAGAAATGAACTTCATTTGTTTCAGTGCTTATCTCCCTGCCTCAGCTACATTTTGAACATGCTTTTGCTGACCTTGCAGTAGAAACAACTGAATGTTCATTTTTCTTAATTGCTACTTAATTAGCACTGGTCTTGGGGTGGGTGAGCCGGTGACAAGTTTCATTTGCAGGTCCTGACCGAGGTCGGTGTTCATCTCCCTGCCATGATTCACGTGCACTCACAGCACAAAGACACGACGCCCTCTCTCACATTCCAGGCTCCACAATGGAATTGTTTTCCAGATTACAAAGATATAATTCATATGTATTGTTACATCTGAAAGCCAAAATATTTGAAAACCAAAATATGTAGGGGAAAAAGCTTCCAATTATCCATCCTTGCTCCCTGAGGGATTTTGAGATTTATTCTTTATCTTGAATTCAGTTTTCCATTGCGTTCCTCAGAGCCAGGGTAACCAGTGATAAACTAGGCTGCGCTCGTGCAGGTACCAGGCCTGCTGACCCACCCAGGTGAGTGATGGAGTTGCTCAGAGGCTCAGAGTCTAAGTCCTGGTTCTGGTTTGTGATCAGGGATAAGCAGGCAGTGACTCCGTAGTGGAAGTCAGCACAGAGGACTGTGGGCAGCCTGGACGTGGTGACACTGCAGCCCTCGCTCTTCTGGCTACAGTGAAGTTGAATCTTTTGAGGGAGATTTAGATTTGGGATGGGCTGACTGGCCATGAAAAGGGAAGGGGGTGGCATTGTCAGCAGGAAATGTGCAGGGAGGGAGGAGTCTGAGGATGGCATCGGTGCCCTGGGTCCCTCCCGATGCTACCGGGGACCTAGGGAATCTTGGGCAGAAGGAGCAGTGTGAGGTGAGCATCAGTCCCTCACCTTCTCGGTTCTCCTTGCCAGACATCTCCTTCTCAGGTGGCCTGAGAATCTGGGCCCATAGTCTATAACATGGCTCTGTCTGCCTCAGTGCTTGGCCAGGAAGCGCTCAGGATGCAACCCAGCATCTCCAGTGCCAACTGCTCCTGTTCACACTCTGTGATTCTCACTGGGTGGGAGTTTAGCCCCCAGAGGACAGCTGCCAGAACTGGGGACATTTCTGGTGGTCAGAACTGGGTGAAGGTATGCCACTGGCATCCCATGGGTGGAGGTCAGTGTGCTGCTGGAAGCCACGCTGACAGGACAGCTCCTACCTGGAGGTGCCCTCCCAGAAGGTGAGCGGTGCTGAGGTGGACAAACCTGCAAAGTCTCTTCTTCTTGCCACCATTAGTGCTTGGCTGACGGGGCTTCACTGGACACCAGTGTCAGCGTGCTCATGTGTTAGGAGGGAGCAGCACAAAATCGATCCCTCAGAACAGGTGTTTAGAAAACACTCACACTGTGGTTACAGGCTTTTTAAGCGGCAGGTTTTTATCCCACAGAACTGACCCGTTTGTCTTTTACCCAAAACATAGCAAACATGAGCTGTGCCCTGTGCTGCTCTCAATGCTGAGAAGGTAGCAGCAGCCACAGTCCTGCTGATGGCCCAGAGGTATGATTATAGAGACTAGGAGAACCATGATTATTTCCTTAAAAACCACTCTTCTCAACGTGAATGTGGAGGACTGTGAATATTCACGGAGGCTTTGTAGAGTTGTGAGATCTCTCTGTCAGAGCCTGAGGCAGCGCCGCCCCAGGATCTGGATAAGACCTTTGTCTCCAGGGCAGGGGCCTCCAGGTCTCTGCTTTGTGACTGAGGTGGACAGGTCGGGAAGGCGGGGTCTGTGGGGACACTGAGTGAAGCTGGTCGCAGGTGGGTAGAGTTGGTGACGTGGAGTCTGAGGGTGGGCAGAGCTGCTAATTCAGGGTCTGGTGCCGGTGGTGAGTGCCTACCTCCCCTCCATCCCTACCACTCAGTGCACTAACTTACTCAGGCCCACCCTACCATCCTTGGGCCATAGCCGCCCTGAACATGTTTGGGGTGCTAAGAGGTAATGGAGGACATGCCTTCTGGGGAGGCTTGGGTGCTACCTGCTTCGAAACTTAGTGTTAGGCAGCAAAATGGAGAATAGTCAGAGTGGAATAAAGACAAGAAATGACCCACCAAAACCCACCCCCTGCTGTTTGGAGCTCTGTGGGTTTAGGGATGGTGGATGTGGGCCTGTGTCCACTGTTTTACTAACACCCGAGGCAGCTAATGCAAACCCCCATCCATGTGCTTAGGAACAGCTGACTTTTTTGACATCAGAGTTACAGTTCGACCTTGGATTCCAGAGTAGTTTGGCGTTCTTGGTTTTATCTGCTGCTTCATGTCAGAATTGCAAAGGAGGCTTGGCAGGGACAGGGTGCCTTTCAGAGCAGAAGGGCACCCAGCTACGGGCCCAAATGCTCTAACTGCATGTCTGCCTTGGGGGACTATAGGGTGGCCCGAAATAGGAATGTGGGGTTATTGCATAGTTTTGCAGCAGGCACCTGTGCCCCGCCTACTGCAGAAAGTCACAAGATTAAATCGGTACATACACTCTCCCAGCCATGCCTTTGCTCACCTGCTTCGAGATGCCTAGAAAGAACCACTGTTCTCTAACCACTAACACCCTGTGCCATCCTGGCCCTGCTTTGCTGCCTTCATGCTTGTGTCCCCTCCATGCTGGGCACTGAGCCCTCCTATCACTCCCCAGGCATTATTGGAGTCCCCCTGCCCCCCAGTTTCTGCATCACTGGCACTTCTCTCTCACCCACTGGGGAAACGGAGCTCACTAATGCCCCCTAGCAAGTGGTGTCCTCCCTGATGCTTTGTCAAGCTCTAGCCCCTGCCTGATGATGAGCAGGGGGGCAGATGCCACACTAACCACCCACACTGCTGCTTCAGGGTTATGAGGGTATGATCATGTTGGGTGATGCCCGCAGCAGCCACCAGGAATTCTGCTTGCCTATGTGTGTCCTGCCTGCCACCATGAGCAACAACATCCCAGGCACAGAGATAAGTCTGGGCTCTGATACCAGCATGAATGCGATTGTAGAGGTAAGCGCAATGACACTCATTTTATTTGCTCCCACATTTTGTTTCTGTTCCCCAAGGAGACTGCCAGAAAGGGGATACCTATTTAGTCTTTCAGGATAAATGAACCATATTTATTATTTACCTTTTTTTCCCCCTATTAGCTGGAGTTGATATCACACTTTACAGGCTGGGGTGAGTTATCCTAGCTTCTCCATTCTACGGAGAATCTATCTTATCAAAACTCCGATGTTCTATCAGTGCTCTGGGTGGAATTTCCACTTCCCTGCCTCTTGCACAAGAGGCCTGGGGTTTCACAGGTACGCTGGGGGGCCACCTCTTATGCCCAAGAGGCACAGCCAGGTGTGCGGCAGCTAGAGGGGACCCCAGAACAGCACATAGGGAGGGACATGTATCTGAAGGCACTGGGGTGGGTGGGTATGTGGTGCCAGAGCAGGCCCCATTGGCTTGAGTACCTCCTTGGTGGTGAAGTGAGGTGCTGCTGGAGTTGAAATAGCATCATCTCAGGAGGTTGCATCAGTGCAACACTGCCCAGCTGTGTGACAGGTTCAGCAGCCCCTGCCCAGGGCTGAAGCTGGTGCTTCTATTGTAGGTGAGCCCTGCCCACCCCACTCTGCTCCATGCCAGGCTTTGGTGTCACCAGGCCTGTGGTCAGTGACCGGACATGAGCGCTCTGGTGGCCCCAGTGTACTTGTGCTATGGGGAGTAGCAATCCCGTAACAAAAGAGGTGGCCACGTCCAGGCCCTATCACTGATCACCCAGAAGGTGACCTCGGCCTCTTTCTTGAGATACCCATATCTAGGTGGGCTCCACCGTTTGCCTGCTGAGCCCTAATTCTATTGGAGAGCCCCTTGGTTCAGCCTGGCACAGACCTAGAACAGCCTGGGTCCAGGTCGATTCTCCTGCGCTGAGATACCACATTGGGATAGGGGAGGAAAGGTCACCTGCTGTCTAAAATCTATGGTGTCTTGTCTCTGACTCATAAAGTGATGCACATCTTAAGCTTGTCACTTGTTTTCTCAGAGCTTGCTGCCAAGAGGTAACTGGCCTCCTTTTTTTCTGAAGTGCTTTCCATGAGGCTCCTCGCCAAGTGAGGGGTGCCGTGGGCCAGCACAGCACCTCCTTAGGTTCTGTTTCTTTGCTGGACAGATGCATGGAGTGGCCCAGGCTGCAAGTGCGGCCATCCCTCGAGGCCCCATGGCATCGTTGACGCCCCCGGGTGATCACACTTGCTCTCACCCTCCCATTGCACCTGGCCTCTGTCCCGGCTTTGCCCTCAGTCTGTGCCTTGTGGGTGAGGCCCAGCCCATCTGGTCTGGTCGCCCAGGTTCTGCTGACTCACTTCTGAGAATATTTGTCACAGGAGACTAACCTGAGAACTCCGTGACAGAGTAGGACTGTGGTCGTTAAGACTGTGGCTTTTCCCCTATTTTACACTGTCCGAACTCCATTTTATCTTTTCATACTTGATTTTATATTTTTTAAATATCAGTACAGGAAAAAGTTAGCAGTGGTGGAACTTGTACAAGTTTTTCCTGCAGTTTCCTTGAAATCATTCACCAAATGCAGGTTGTCGGGATCTGGTGGGAGGGGACACTGGCACAGTGATGACAAATGGTCTGGGCAAGCAGGGGGCATCAGTGCCTTATTCCTTCCTCTCACCCCTAAAGTCAGAGAACCCCCCCACCCCCAAGAGCTGCCAGCCCCACATAGGTCATACTTGGTGTTGTGGCCTCGCGTCAAGGCTACTTCTAGTAACTCTGGCTGTGATGACTATCTTTAAAAGACAGGATTCAAACTGCTGGATACACTGATGTGCCGAAGAGAAGAGAAGGTGTTTAGTCACAGCCTGTTTAAGCTCTAAACAAAGGCTGAGTGTCAGCCCTCCACTGCTGTTCTTGCTCTGTGGCTTACAGAACCCTGGGGCTTCTGCTCGGTTGCCGGGTCCACTGGGGCCCTTCATCTTTGCCGTCCTCATCAGAGCTGAGAGGCACATGCTCAGGGTAGCCTTATGAAAGCCTTTTTGCCAGCATATTATTTTCCATTAAGGGATTATAACATTTTTCTGCAATAACTTAAGTGACAATAATTCTCTGCCTTAGGGTGGCATGCTGGGGAGAGTCAGTTGGAAATAGAATGCATGTGATTTTGCAATGGTAGGGGACCTGGAATGTGGTCCACGAATGTAGCCCTGTTCTTCCCCACCGCACAGAATTCCTTGGAAACAAAGACTACGCAGGGAGGTTTCAGTACTTGAATGTCATAGACGACATCCAATGATGTCCACAAGGAAAACCCACGCCGGCCTGTGTGGGTTCTCCAGATACTTGTCAGGTTCTCACCCCCTGTCCCTGTGCAACCACCAGCAAAAACTATAATACTGATGCTTATTTCTCCCCTTCTCAGCTTCTAGAGACACTAAGTTGCCCACCAACTAAAGCACATACTGAATTTTGAATCAGTCTCTTTTGTAAGGGTGAGGACCCATCAAAGAAATTTAAAGTATAGTTATGAGTGATTTTAATTGAGCTTGTGTTTGAAAACCAAAATTCTCTTTTTATATGTAACTCAAGGTACTGGAGTGAGTTCCCACACTGGTGGTGGTACACTTTGGAGCACGCACTGCCCTTCCCCAAAGACCCATGAGCTTGGTTGGCCTCCTTGCCTCCACCCTATTGGTTTCCCTGCAGACTCACTTAGGGCCTCCTGTACCACTGGTTGCTGGTAGCTGATATGGGCACCTGCTGTGTTGAAAGACACAGCTGGGGGCTGCTGCTGTGGCAGAGGTGAGAGTCCATCCAAGCTGTGATTCCTGTCTTCATGGAATTTGCGATCTTAGTGAGGAAGATGCACCAGATCACAATGACAAATGACTGCAGAGATGTGCTTTGGCCATCTCTGGGATGAAAGGACAGGGACTCTCACGAGGCTCCTTGTAGATACTCTCGTCTATGCCCAGGAAGTAGCTGGATTTCCCAAAGAAATTATGTTAGTTCCTTTGCTGGCATAGTCCCTGGTCCTTATTCATCTCACAACCTGCCAACGGGCACTTCCAGCATCCTGTGCCTCTTCCTGGGTATCTCGTGGATCCTGCCTCTCTGAGGACACTGACATTTATATCCATGTTCACCAGATAATCTAGGATCATCTCCCCCTCACCCTCCTGGAATTAATCACCATGTAAGCAAACAGTCCAGTACAGGAATTAGGGCCTTGCTGACCTATGGGGCCACTGTCTTGGAGCCACGAGAACAGGGTGGCACAGTAGGGATGGGATGGCAGCTGGAGGGCAGGCCAGACACTCCATGTGAAGGCTGTGTCACACTTGAGAATGGTGTTAAAGGAGGTGCTGAGCAGGGCCAGAGGTCCAGTGCGTTTTTCATGGACTGAGCTAGGTCAGAGACTTTACAAGACCTGAAGGAGAGTGGGCTTGTCTAGAGAGGGGAGCAAGTGGATTTTTGTGGTGGTGGTTTTTTTTTTCCTCCCGAGCTTGTGTCCCCAACCAGGCCTTAGGGGACCTACTCTAAGTGTCTGGAAGACTTGGGTGTTTTTGTCTAAGAATCCACCACTACCAGACTTTGAGTAGCGATGCTAGACATGCTGTAACATTGAGGGAGAGAGTGCGGCTGACCAAAATCCAGACTTCACAGAGAACTTTTCAAAAGAAAATCACAAATTCCCATTGGCTAAACCCACACAGTCTAACATGCTCATATCCTGCAGGCTGCCTTGGCAGGTAGACGAGCTGGTCTGTTGGTCTTCCCAAGGCCCCTGGGAGGAGTGATCAGGTCTGCTGCAATGGGCAGCTCTTACATCACAGGGACTGATCACACTGACCAAGGTCAGGGCCGTGCCTGCAACGGCCCAGAGCTGGGGACACATAATAGGACCTGCTGGGCTTGCGGGGGGCATGGGGCTCTGGCCTATCCTGCACCTGCCTCAAATGACCCATGTCCTCCTGTGACCAGACCTGCGACCGCATCAAACAGTCGGCCAGTGGGACCAAGCGCCGTGTGTTCATCATCGAGACCATGGGGGGCTACTGTGGCTACCTGGCCAACATGGGGGGCCTCGCCGCAGGAGCCGATGCAGCCTACATTTTTGAAGAGCCCTTTGATATCAGAGATCTACAGGTAAGCACAGGCCCTTGGGCCTTTGCTGCTGCTTCCCATCTGATCAGTTTGGTGGGAGGGGACAAGGATATTGAACTATATGACCTTCCAACGGCCCATCTCATCAAGCCCAGGGAGGTCCCGGTGCAGGACTCCTTCAGTATCAGGACAGTGAGAACAAACATGCTTCAAAGTGCCTGTCCTCCTTACACGAGCTTGTATGTTTTTGCCTCTTGCATTATCTCATCCACTATGTCGTTAGCATTTCTCATAGGCAGGTCATTAATCTGGACATTGGTGCTGAATGGTGAAAGGTTCGGCGCAGTAAAGAAAAGGAGAGCCAGGCTACATTTCTCAAAGGGAGGGAAAGTTTATTGCGCCCTGGGCGGACCTCAAGCACCCAAGGCGGGGGTCAGTGAAGCCGCGCGCATTGTTAGGGGGAAGCAGGGTGTTATAGGGCGAGGAGAGGTCAGGTGGGTAGTTGGGCTCCTATGGCGGGAAAAGTTTGTAGGGCAGGTATAGGTTCTTTGTCTGAGAGGAGACTCGTAGAGGGAGGGGGGAGGCTCATTGTCTGAGTCCTCCAGGCAGGTATCTGCATTCCTGCCCCCCAGGTGGGCTTCCGGGTAGGCTTTTGCATTGCGGCCTGCTGCATGGACCTTTCAAATGGGACCTGGTATTCCATAAACAGCTGCTGTACATAAACAGTCTCTTTGGCCTTCTGGACTATATAGATCGATCCTGGCTCCTGGGTGCCCTTATGGGTCTGAGTTTGGGATGCTCTGCAGTGGCTGCAGCCCCCCTTCCTGTGCTGCCCCGGAGTGGCTTTTGTTAAATGCCAGCAGCCACAAACAGCTAGAGCTGTGGGGACGCTAGACTCATGGGGACATGGCACAGTGGGCTCAGATGTCAAGTAAAACATGGGGACAAAGCTAGCCTCCTCTTTCCTGCTACATGCTCAAGAAAAAAACCACCTTACTAGTAGTATTTTGTTAAAGTAGATTTAGGTTCATAGCAAGGGATTTTTCCTGCAGGCCTCTGTCACGACCCAGCACAGCCTCCCACACAGTCGGTGTTCCCCACCAAGCGGTACATTTGTTAGAAGATGTGGCCACGTCTCCACATCCTGAGTACCCAAGTGTACAGCTTCACTCCTGTGTTGCCACTTGCTCCTTTCATAAGGTCACAGGTGCCTTCTAAATTGATGCAGGTTTCTCTGTTCCCCCAGCTTTTTGGGGGAAGTGCTGGTTGGGAGAGCGAACCATTAGTTAGATTGCCCAGTCCCCCTTCAGGGATTGAAGGAGTCATGGGTGTGGAGGGG
Organism: Talpa occidentalis; assembly: GCF_014898055.3. Taxonomy (NCBI): domain Eukaryota; kingdom Metazoa; phylum Chordata; class Mammalia; order Eulipotyphla; family Talpidae; genus Talpa; species Talpa occidentalis. Next base: position 53,740,914 of record NW_023601433.1, read on the forward strand.
AAGGAGAGCCAGCAGGGAGGGGGCAGCACCTGGCTCTGTGTTGCTGGCTGCCCTTGCTCCCAGCCCCAAGGTGCTCAAGGACAACTTTGGTGATGCCAAAATCTGTTCCGTAGGATGGAGGGGCTAGTTAGCAATGAAAACTCAACTGAAATATACAGAACCACAAATATGGCTCATAAATAAATAGTTGTGATTTTATCTTCATCTGTTTTTGAGCCAAATATATCCGGTAGAGAGAGAGAGAGAGTTTTTTGTTTTTTTTAATAAATGATTTATCTTCACCTATGAATTTCTTTACAAGACTGAATTAAAAATTTAAAAAGCCTGTCAAAAGAAGATGCCTGGCCAACACTGTTGCAGTTCCTGGCACATAGCAGATAATAATTGTAATAACAGCTGAGATTTGCTTGCCTGTAAATATCTTTTTGCATGTTTTTCCTCTCAAAATAGAGTATTTCTTTCCTTACAAAATTTGTGGACAAATTTGAGTCAGTAAAAAATTCTCTCATCTGAAATGGTCATTAGGCAGTTACATGAGATTGAACATAAAGATGTAATGGAGAGTTATTTTCCTTAGAAAGAAAATATTGTAATGGTAAAATGATAAGGATCGTGGAGCAGTGGATAAGCCTCAGGCCAAGTATATAGAATATATGTAAGAAGATCTATTTATTTGGAAAAGCTTAAGTTCTGCTGACTAAATAAACATGCTGAGTATGTCACTCCTATCCCTACCTCCTGGGGATGCATAACCTTGTTATCAAAGTCACCCCACTGCATTTTCCCGCATGGTGTGTTCTCCTTTGTCTTTTGCCCCCTCCACTGAAATGTAGACTTGCCCACTGCTAGTTTCAGCACGTAGGCGTAGGCTCCTACAGTGCCTGGCACACAGCGGGTGGTGAGTAAAAGGTATTGGGTTAACAGAACACTCTTTTCTAGTCCAACGTGGAGCACCTGACACAGAAGATGAAGACCACTATCCAGCGAGGGTTGGTGCTCAGGTAATGGCAAACCTTTCTCTATCCCTGACCTAGCTTGTCAGAACCTATTTGATTGAAAAGAACCATTCTCTGCCATGATTCTCACGCTGAACACTAAGAAAGAGTAGCTGTGTGTTGTGTTATAAAAGGGCATGCATTTAAATTGTGAAGTGGTGATTTTTAAAACATTTTTGCTTTGTAGCTTATTTTATTTTTTTAAGATCTCTCCAAATCATACTGTCTGTTGTTCACAGGGTCTTGGGCTGTCAAAGGGCTGGGGTGGTCAAGCTGGCACAGGTCACCAGTGCTCAGTGGGCCTCAAACTCCCAGCTACCTTTTGGGCCAGAAGCTCCTAAGTCCCTAACCCCTGCTCTGATTAACTCGGCCACTTCCAATCATTTCAGAAATGAAAGCTGCAGTGAAAACTACACCACTGACTTCATTTACCAACTCTACTCGGAAGAAGGCAAGGGCGTGTTCGACTGCAGAAAGAACGTGCTGGGCCACATGCAGCAGGTGGGGCCTCTCCGATGCCTGGATCCGGGGGGCACACCCCCGGAGAGGAAGGTGTTAGCCATGGACTGGTTTCAGACCAGTGTTTTGTTTTAACCATTTGGAAAGAAAAGTGTATTCATAAGCACATTCCCAGAAGATTTAAAAAAACATCTAGACTGTTACAGGACCATTTTAAAGTTAAACCAAAAATCAGTTTTGGGAGTTATCTGTTTGCAATATTTGGGCAGATGGAACTTTTTAAGGAAATCCTATCAACTTTTACAGAATTAGTGATGCCAGTTAACTAGAAAAATTTATTCAAATTAAGTGCCCCATTAGATATTGGGCCATCATTAGTTAAATGGAAGGTCAAATACTTATTTGAGGTTTGCACAAAATCAGAATGATTTGGAATGATTTGGAAAGCATCTTGAGATGTTCTAATTTGTAAGGGTGCCTTAGATAACAAAGCTGGAGTTGCTTAGGATGACCAAGACTCTGCCTGCTCCTTCCCCTTTAACCTAGACCCCATTAATTCATTTCAGAAGGTCAGTGAATCTCCTGATGAAATGCAGGCATATGTGTATTTTTGTGAAAATGAGTCCTGAGTTCATATTTTTGAAGGAAAGTATGAACCTCTTAACTCAAGGTTAGAGGATTCTAAGACAGTGCCCACTGCCAGTGGACTGGTCCCACGGATTAAAAGTTTCAAAGGCTAACCTCTGGTTACACAAGTCACAGGGTTTGTGTTTGGTTAGTTCCAACTAGACACAAGACAGAAATACACACACACACACACAAAAAAAAAAAAAAAACCACAAAACCTAGCTTTACAAATTTGGTCTCTCAAAATTACGTGAATTTTGTTAAGTAACAATAACTTTAATTTCTAATTCACTTTTAGAAAGCAGCAGCCAGGAAGGTGGCATTGCGTATCTAACATTTCACATTACCACCAACAGGGCGGAGCGCCTTCTCCATTTGATAGGAACTTTGGAACCAAAATTTCTGCTAGAGCCATGCAGTGGATCACTGAGAAACTGAAGACATCTCAGGGAAAAGGTATGGGGGACAGGGGTGAGGCGGCGTTAATGTTGAGACAGGCTGGCAGATGAGAAAACTCTTTTTTGAGTTTTCTGTGTTAATTTCTGTTTTTCTGTTTTTCCTTCTTGGTTATATATTTTCTTTTTTCCAATTCATCTATGAGTACTCATCTCATTAACTCTCAGCCTTTTTTCCTACAATTTAAGCCAATTTTCCTATTCTGGTATTTAGTGAAGTAGTCACTCACCATCAACTGTTCCATCACCCGCATCACCACCAGGACTAGTGTGGGCGGAGGGAGGCCAGTCACCACCCTGGTGCGCATGCACCATGGCCTCTCTCCTTCCAGTCCTGATCCTGAAGGAAGCAGCAATAGCTGGGGAGCACCAGCTCTTGGGTGTCCCTCACCACCTCTCTTGGCCCCCAGCAGAGCTGGGGAACTCTAGCTTCCACCCAGGCAGGTTCCAAGAAACCCCGATTCTTCCTCCCACAGGGCCCTACACCCTCATGTCAGTGAGCGAGCCTTCCTTTCCCCTCACCGTTTCTTCCTCTGCTTATTATTTCATCTAACCTGTTCATACAACTAATTATCAGTTCTTAGATCATTTTCTTTATTTTATAGGAAAATTTGTAACAGATGATTCTATCTGTGTGCTGGGAATCAACAAAAGAAAAGTTCTTTTCCAACCTGTGGTAGAGCTAAAGAAAGAGACAGATTTTGAGTAAGTAAGCATAATATCTAAACCTCACTGCTGTCAAGAGTAAGTGCTAATCCTCGCTTCAGTTTCTGTAAGTGACTCAGTTACATGTTTAAGAAAGCCAAGTTAGAAGATGCAAGACTCAGAAATAGGGCTTAATGTTTAGAAATGAAATGATCACCTAGACTTGATGGAAAAGCTACATAAAGCCCCTTCCTGTGTCTGGGCAGGCAGAGCATCTGCTGCATCCAGTGTGGTTTCAACCCTGCCTCCTCTCCCTCCTCTTCCACAGCCACAGAATCCCCAAAGAGCAGTGGTGGCTGAAACTGCGGCCGCTCATGAAAATATTGGCCAAGTACAAGGCCAGCTACGAAGTGTCTGACTCCGGTGAGCTGCTAGACGTGCACAGTGGCCACGAAGAGCATGCTGCCATCTAGACGCATGGGGCCCGCCTGTCCACCAGTGATGCTTCCCATTTCCCGTCTATCACCCATTTTTGTAACAGTTAAGTTATTTATCAGGACTTTATGTGAGTACTGTTGACATTAATACTAATCACAGCATACCCGCCACCTGTACCCTTCGCCCGTGGATCCTTAAGAGACCCAAGAGTTTTCTGCTGGACCTTCCACCCCACGTCCTGCTTTAAATGTACACACCCAGTGGAATTAAACACTTGGCAAAACTCAGTACTCTCTTCAGTTTTCTAATTTTTAAATCTGAGGATCTGTGGGTCGCTACCAAAGGTGAATCTGCACATATTAGCAAACTGTTTTGCACACAGCAGACATCATTTTGAAGGGAGACAGGCTCCCTGAAATTGCCTTGCTCTGGGAGAGGTGACCCAAATCCACCTCTTGTCTGCTTCTCAAGGGACACCAGGTGTATTATTAGAAACAGAACTCACGTGTGCTTTAAGAACAAGGTAAGCTCAAACACTGGATTCCAAGGCTACCAACATCTCCTCCACGTCAGCCCCACCTTTAGGGTGACCTTTTGGAGTCCCTCGGGGCTGTGGCCTGAGATGAGAAAGGTAACAGCTTGTAAACCAGAAATGGTGGAGACAGGCATTCTATCGAGAGGATGACAACTGAATTAAGTCCCTTCAAGCACTGAGAAACAAATGATAAAGGAGAGCAAGCACGGAGATGTTCCCTTTCTATCTGAAAAATGTCATTAACGGATGAGAGAGGGCCCCCCTCTCTACAGACCAGGTAGGAAAAGCTTCAGTTAACACTCACTCATAGGTACCGAGTTCTCGCTGGTCTGTCAGGCTGGCTGGCATATTTGTGTTAGTTTTCTGACAGGCCTTCCTGTAACCAGTTTTTTATAAACCAAAGCAGATATTGGGATACCTTGGTTTGTTCATTTCATTCGTTTTTAAATAAAGGTCCCAAGAACTACTTTAGGAAAATGTCATTTAAAATGACTAAAGCACAGTAGATTACAGTTGCTTTTTATTTTTAAAATAAATAATCTAGGGTTAGTAAGGTAAAATAAGCATTTATATCATTAGAAGTCTTTAAAATTATAATTTGTACACCTCTGGCACTTAATGCATGATTATTTAGACTGTCTGGTTATTTAAACTGTAGAAGGATTTTGGTCTCACTTGCTAGGGTGATACCTTTGGTGAAATAATATTTATGATCAAGATTTAGGGGGAATGAAAACACAGTTAACTTTCCTGACTTCACAAATTGAACTGCGCTCAGACTTGTTATCTTATTATCCATGATGGGTCCTTGGCGAGTTTTGCATTCTCTGGTCCAAGGATAGCCAATCCGTGTGTGCTCTTCCCAACACCAAGGTACCTGAAAGGAAGGAGGCACTCAGGACTGTCTCCTGCATGGAGAACCTCAAAAGTCCAAGCAGGCTCTGAACACTGCAAGGGCCTTACTCACTTGTTGCTCACGTTGAGAAGACCTTTGTGGCAGACGGCAAAGAGCTGTTCCCGGTGGGCCTGCTTCATCTCGTCTGAGAGGCCATACAGGAAGTGGTCCATCCCTGGAAGGGAACACAGGTGCTGACCCTGTGTGTGGTCACCTTACTGACACATTTCCACCAAACATCAAACCATGATCTTCAGCTTCCCTGGAGCTTCTCCCCTTTGGGGGTGAGGATGAGGACAAATGAGATTTCATACCAGGACTATCTCCTCGCTGGGACAGCCACACTGTCCAGAGCACTAAGCCTCCTACGTGGCGGCTCACTCAGCTCTGAAACAATGGATCCTCCTTTCAAGTGGCAAACACTGAGATGCTCTTGCCCAGGTACCAAGAAGCATGTGCTTAAGGCAGAGACACCTACGTCAAGTAGGAAAGCCAAGTCCTGGAGGACTTGACTGAAACAGAGAGTTAAGGGGTAATAGGTGTATGGTCAGAACCCAGAGCTGGGAGTCCTGTCTGCTAACATCACCATCACAGTGCTGCTAGCTACTCCAAATACCTTTTTCTGAAGGGGCCACCGGGGCATCCACAGCAGAAAAAACAGACAACTTGGCTTCATCGATGTCCTGCTGGGAAAACCGTCCAGCCTTGGCCCAGTCCACAGCCTTTGCAAAGTATTGGAGCGTTTCTACTGAATGTGGATCCCTAAGAGACCCAAAGGGTTAAATAAATATTCGTCCATCAATGGGTGGAAAAGGAAATAGCAATCATGTACTGACTTCAACATTTTCTAGTCCTAAAATGATTATTTTAATGCTTAGTCTAAACAGCTCACTGACAAAAATTGATACTCTGGGAAATTTAAATCTAACGCAGATCTGTCCAATCTGTCACCTCTATTTGGAGACAAGGTCTGTCCACCTGATTCTGCCACCAGAAATGCAACTTTCTGATTTCACTAGGAAAAGTGAGATAGAGGAAAATCTAATTGAATGGAAGCAAATTTATGCAGAAAAGCTAAGTAGATCAAACACTGTTTCATAAGGTATCACCCAGAACAGTCTAATAATCACCTATAACTGGGCCAGTTTGAGATCCTTCACTGTCTACACAGAGCTACAAGGTCCTCTGCTCAAACCCATGTACTGCTGAACATGCCATGTAGACAGTGATGGTGAGCTCACGTGTGACTTTTCTATCCCTCTCCAGAACCGCAGCTCCAAACACAAGTACACAGAGCCTGAAGTAGTTCTGGAGAAAGATGGAGCTGTCGAGGGTAGCAGGCAATTCCCCCTTCCCTTTGGGTGTTAAGTCTTCAGGCAGGGGACCCCCCCACAAAAGAAAGGATTACCCTAAGTGAAAGGGCAATACTGCCTATTCAGTAGTTTCCAAACTCCAGAATTTACTTGAGACAAAATGTTTCCTTTCTATCCCACTGCTAAAACCTGGCAACCTCAAGGACATTGCTGGGAGTGGCTAAGTGCTGAGAAGTGGAAACTGTATTTCTACATTTCACTCCAAAGTGAAGATAGTGATGCCTGAATGAGCCAGTGACATTGTGTCTCCAAGGCCAGAGAAAAACTCACCTATATGAGTAAAAAGTGAATATTCCATTATGACCGAGTTTAGCACCTCCACCATAAGCTCCACCTTTTTCTCGAATTTCTGTATGCAAGAACTTAGTAGTCATCAAACGTGCAAGGATCTTAAGGCTGAAATGAAATGTAGGATTTAACGAAATGCAAGTTAAACACGAACATAGGTGACAGGGAAGTATATAATCTAAAAGTTGCCTAATGGATAATTAAGTGAAAACAAAAATAAAAATCAAGTTGTAACATATGAACGATAGTCCGATGTTTAAAAAATAAAACTGCAAAATGAGGAACAATTTTCAAAAGGTGGACTTGGATCAAGAGGAGAGGTGGTGCAGTGTGGACATGAACTTTCTTTGGACCTTCCTCACTCTATTGTTTGTCAAAACACACATGAAGCATTTTTTTAAAAAAACCACATCACGGGAAAAATTATTTAAGAACTTCCCACGTATATAAATTTCTACTATGAATCCCATGATCCCATGCCTTTGTAAGTGGTTAATAGCTGATGTCCTAGAAAAGGCTGGTTCTAGAAAATTTTTCCATCTGAAAGGGAGCAAGCTGGGCCACAGCCACCATGTGTGGAGACATGGGCCTGCTGCTCTGAGCACTGGACCAGCTCCCACAACCCTTTCTGTAGGAAGAAACCGGCCAAATGATGGACTAAATGGGGGCAAGTATGAACTCAAACTTGTCATTCCTGAAGCTGGTGGGGAGGAAAAGCTGTTTGCACCACAAACCCTGGGAGGGCGGCTCTGAGCAGGAGTGCCAAGCTGTGCAGGGGGCTCTGGCCGCACAGGTGCTGCAGGTTTACCTGCCATGTGCTTGTCCTTAGAAAGTTCTGTATTCCATATGGGACCCACTGTTGAAAAACCAACATATATAAAAGGGAAAAATCTAACTAGGGGGTAACTCCTGTTTTAAGTCCTTTTTTCTATTTGATGGTAGAAATATATTACTATATTCTTGACTATAGGCAGAGAGAGCACATTTCCTCACTATAGAAATAGGGAAATAAATCATTCACAGCATAGCTGACAACACAATGATTCCATTTTTTACATGGAACTTCCTTTTTCTTGAACCAACACTGACTCCATGGTTGGTCCAATTTCCACGTGCTGCCACCAACACCCTCCCTCTCCCAGGACACAGGCTCCTAATTGGCCACTTCTGTCCCTATCTGTGAAATCCCCTGCCACCCCGCTCACCTGGCATGGTCCGGGTCTGTGTAAGGGGCAGTCCTAACACATTCAGCAACATAGTTCACAGGGAAGGGAAGCAGGAAATGCGTCTTCATTTGGCAAGGTTTGAAAGTGGGGTCCTGAGGAGTAAAGGAGGGTCATTCAGCTGGGCTGTGCTGTGATGCGGCCCGGGGTGAGCACGGTTGCTCCCTGCTGTCCAAGTGTCCTACTTGCAGCTGTGTCTCGCATGTGAGAGTTAGAATGATGGACATGTTGCTCCACCCAGCTTTCCACTTTCAAACTAAAGGCAAATATTCCGACCTGGACGCAATGCTACAGAATGTATTCTGTTGAAAACTCCTTCTATGGCCAGCATTATGTAAGTAGTTGACCGTGACTACAGCTTTATGTTTCCCCACGGACAACTGTTAAAACTGCCATCCTTTGCTGGGTAATGTGACACCATAACCACCCTGGCTGAGTAGGAAGGGATTCCACTGCCCAGCTGAAGGTGAACTAGTGTGAGTGGTTAGTTTTGTTAGATTGAAGCTAAGCTGCACAGTGAGAGATTCCTGGAGGGACACCTCTAATTAGTACCAGAAAGCCATTAGGCAAGCTGTCCACAGAAAAAGGATGCTAGTGGCCCCTCAATATTCAATGGAAAAAGGCGCCTGACTGGCAATCTACAAACAGGCTGCCCCCAGAAGACTTAGGGCCACTAGGTATTCAACAGGGGTCGGCACGGGCTCATCTGCATAGACGGTGAGTGTTGACTTACCGTGATTAGCTTTCTTATGATTTGGGAGCCACTGATGTGTGTGCTTTCACCAGACCCACTAGGTGAAGGTTTCTGAAAATAAATCATTTCCAAGAGAGATTAGAGAAAAAAAAATCCCAAATGCATGTGAACTATGTAGGGTATATTCTAGAAAATTACCAGAGCAAAGCTGTTCTAAATAACACTGTCAGCATTTTAAACAAGGGGAGCTTCATGAGACTGTCAGATGGGAAGGAGCAGTGGCCTTCACAGGGCACCTGCAGAGACTGCCGGTCAACCTTGGGTCTGAGAACCGAAGCTTCCCCAATCCCTGCTGATGTACATGAACCCACATTCTAGTTAATCAGACTGATCAGATTAGCTGATGCAACCCAGGTGTAACCAGATGGGTGACGGCCGGGTGTTACCCAACATATTTCTGCTTTTACCAGCATGTCCCAAACAGGCCTGTTTGGGAAAGAAGATTCAGCCACAAGATTCAAGCGATAACAGCATAGATGAAAATACCCAACCACCTGGTCTCAACTGGTTTCTTTACCTGGGTCGACAGGCCAGCTGCAGACCCCTTACGCTGGGTTCCTCACCTGTGCAGTGGGGACATCAGCACCCACAGGATAGTTCAGGGAGTTAACATGGTGACATAAGACACCTGGGACCTGGGAAATACCCTCCTGCCCCACCACCCCAGCACTACCTCACCTCCACCACATGGGGGCGCACAGGCTTCCGTTCCTTTTTACTCCGACCAATGCTTCTGATGAAGTTTTCTACAGCTTTCTCTGTCTGAGGCAGTTGCTGAGGAGTGGCATTCACTGAACATCTGTTTAAAAGTATATATGCAGAAAGTAATTTTAAAAAATGAAAGTTTTACTAAAACTACATTTTGTATAACACAAAAAAAGACTTTTTCTATAGTGTTTTCAAAATGTTAAAGAGTAACTAAAATAAGGAAATAATTAAGCCATTTCACATCTCTACAGTGCTTTAATTTATCAAAGTCTTCACATATTTCAATGTGTAACAGCTAATGAATAGTTATCAAGATGCATTTCACCTCCAAAGTCTGTTCTAAAGGGGCAAGGATGGATAATAAAGATGTTAAGCTCTGCCAACAGTGCCTTCAGGCTTAATTACCAGGAGGATAAATTCAAAATTACTGTCTAGAAGAGAAATCCTACTCTCAATATTTTTATATAACTTCCAAATTCTATAGAATCACAAATACTACTATCATATGAAAATTACTAGAACTAAACAGTAAATGCGGGTCTCCCCAGTGGCACAGCGGTTGAGTACTGGGTTGCAAAGCTGCCCGCAGCTTCTGCAGCGCCGGTTCAATCCCTGGCTGCTCCCCAGCCACCAGAGGAGGGTCCCACATGGCGCGCAGACCTCTCCTGCCGCCCGCTGCTCCCCTCAGCAGTGTACTTCAGTCCTTCTGCCTGCTCTGCTCCTCGCTCTGGCTCTGGTGAATTCTCTCACCCTCCCGTGCCTCTGACTGTACCCAGTGCTTGTATAAATAAATAAATAAATAAATAAATAAATAAATAAATAAATAAATAAATAAATAAATCTTAAAAAAAAAAAAAAACAGTAAATGCACAATGTATAATACAATAGAAGATATACAGCAATAGTATATTTTTTCCCCTTCTGGCCCTAAACCCACTGTAATTAATAATAGTAGATACTATGAAATATTAACTACTCCAGGCGGTGCAGCAACTGCTCTGCATCCATACCTCATATTATCACAGTTTAATAAATGTTTCTTGATGCGCGGGAGCTTTTTCAGGATGGGTTTGATGTCTGTCATTTCCGCAATTCTCTTCATCAACCTCACCTAAGCCAGAGAAATTGACACATTGAGGTAGAACCCTCACTAGACTGAGGGAGAACCAGAAGACCCACCCCAAGTCCAGAAATATTCATCCCTGATACAAACAGCTACGGAACTGGTTGACACGATTCTGTGGACTGAGGGGCTGGAAAGGGAATGGTGAGTAAAAGTTTCCTCCCCATGAAATTTGGTCAATTAGAGATAGTTTTCCTCAACTCTAACAACTCATTACCAGAGAACACTAACCCTGGAAGACCTGGCTAACCCAAATAACAAATGCTCCCTGTGCTCATCACCTGATCCATCCCACCGAAGGTCTCCTTCAAATCTCCAGCAGGCGTCAGGGTTCTGCCTGCTCTGATGGACGCATAGAGATGCCCAGAGTCTGGGATCCCATTCGAAAGCTCTTGGGCAGCCATCTTCACCAACACTCTGAAGTGTTCCTCTTCTTCGAAGCATGGGCTGTAAGAAAGAAAAATAAAGCCTTACATGCCCACCCACTCTCCCTGCAGTATCATGGAAAATGTATTAAGTAAGTATAACTTTTCAGACAATTTAAGCTTCAGGAATTTACAAGTTCAAAGGAACTACCAGTAAAATTAGGCTAAAAAAATCAACAACCAACAAATGAGTAAATTCTCCTTTCAGACTCCATCTCTGATACACCCCAGGATGTACATCTTTGCAAATAGTTACTTGTTAAATATTTCACTCCACAGATGCATCATGTCTGGCAGGTTTCTATCGAGGCAGAAAGATGAAAAAAGTACACCCTAAATCATGAAAAAAAAAAAAAAAAACACAAAGGAGATTAATTTGATGTAAACTGAAAAGAAAAAGATACTGGTGAAACAAACCTTGGGGCACGACTTCGATGTACAAATAGACGTTACCTGCTCATAGGAGTCCAGGTGTGAGTCATCAGGGAGCACGAGGGGGGACACAGTCATGCCTCCCGTCTTCAGCTCGATCTGCTGCGCTTGTTCCCTGTAGTTGAGAATCCCGCAGCCTAGCCTGTGGATGGAAAGATCCCCATATGACCAGCGCCACCTCTGCTGCAACAAGCCAAAAGCCACTGCCCTCACGAGCCTCTTACGCTTCATCACACAGCATGATGTGTGTCTGCATTCCCTCACGTGGTCCCCCTTCTCTGCCCGGGTGGGAGCTAACCCAGCAGAATCTAATGCACCAGATGCTCAACTACTGTCCAGAACTGCAAATACACTGAATGCTTTCCCAGTCCTAAGCTGTGAAATGTTTGAGTTCCCCATTATTTTTTTCCTCTACAATATGCTGACACATATTTCATCTACTCAAATTTTAGTATTCTTAAAGAATAAATAAAAAGAGTATGCTTTTTTAGTTTAAGATTTTTTTTCACAAAAAAAAAAAAAAAAAAAAAAAACAGGCCCCCTTAGTATGGATGATTTTGGAAAAACACATTCTAACTGCTGCTCCTCCAAGAAATTTAAGCCACGGCACCAACTTTGAGGTGTCTTCTAAAGCTATGGGATCCACAGAAGGCCAAGCAGTTGAAGCAATAGTTAAAAGAAAGGGCAGGGCCATCCACAAGATTAAAGACGTTTTCATATGCTCAGAATCTCAGCCAGGGAGGAAGGGCCCCATACCCACTAGCTGCTTCTACACAAAATCTCCACTCACTTTTGGCAGCTGGGTAGTCCTCCCTGCACCCACAGGGAATCTTTTCCTCCAACTTTCTGGAATGTAGGGAAGGAAAACCTAAGCTCTGACTATCTTCCCCGAGTCAGCCGCCTAGGCCTGGGACTGAGCAGAGGAACACGGAGATGCAGCTGTCTGTGTCCAGACATTTGCTTATTGAGGAGTAACAGGAATCACAAAATTAGCTCAAAAGGGGCCTCCCTGGTGGCACAGCAGGTTGAGCGCAGCACTGTGAAGCTGTCCGCAGCCTCTGCAGTGCAGGTTGGATTCCCGGCCGGCCAGGGGGATTCCCACATGGTGAAGCAGACCTCTCCTGTCACACCCGCTGCTCTCCTCAGCAGTGTATTTTGTCAGCCTGCCTGTTCTGCTTCCCGCTCTGTCTCTGGTGAACCCTCTCACCCTCCCACATCTCTGGCCTGTACCCCAGCTATTGCATAAATAAAAAATTAATCTTAAAAAAAAAATTAGCTCAAAAGAAGGGGTCCATGGCACAACCTCAAGGTAATCCCAGGCCTCCATGCCATATTTATTTCATCACTTACATTTTCTGATTAAAAAAAAATCACTTTTCATAATCTTATAAAAAACTTAATTGTTGAGAATCATGTATCTGTAACAATTTCTTTATACTCTGGATTCATATATATGCAATATATTTTAGTAAGAAAATTACTTTTCCTAAGAAAAACTGTGAACAAATATATTAGGTAAGTATTAACTGTTGTATACTGTAGCAGCAATACAAGTTTTGAAAGAACAAGTCATTGAAAAGTGACAACTGGTGCATTAAATCACAAATAACCACAAGCCCCAAAAATCCCAATTAGTGAAATACACAAAGACAAGGTGTCCTATAAATGTGGGTGTCTTTGCCTCGCACAAGACTTACTTGGTGAGGACGCTACAGAAGAGCGGCACATAGGGCCTGAGTTCCTCGGGCAGGGAGTTCAGGCTGGAGAAGGCGCGGAAGTACACCATGCCGTTGGTGGGCTGGGCACAGTACTGGACGGGGGTTTCTGCAGCTGGAGAAATAAAAGGGCTTAAGTTATTTTCATTATGAGAAAATTTTAGTCCTTTAATCCCCTTTTAATATTTGAAAACTAATGCCAATACTTCTCAAAGGTAGAGACTGACAATTTAATACTATCCATTTGCTCTAATTTACACAGATTTCCCCACTACACTTTCATCATGGTAAAAACAGAAACAGTCTTTAACAAGAAAATGAAGAAAATTTGCTTTTAGAGCAAAACATATAATAATGTTCGGTATTCAGATCAACCCAGCCTTCAAGCTGTTCCTCACCCATCTTTTTTCTACCCTCATGACCTTCACTCAGACACTGCCTTTCATGAGAACAGATCCTTACAGGTAACCAAGCTACATCTGACCCACTCTTTCACCAAAGTCACTCATTCCCAAACTAGTCCGGCTCCCCTTTGAGGTCCCATGGCCCACCATGCAGCCTATTTGTACATACGTCTATTTGTACATCGAAGTCGTGCCCCAAGGTTTGTTTCACCTACCAGGCAGGTGCTATTGTCCATCTTATATCTCTCACCCACGGCCCTAAGCTGGCGGAGGAACTAAGCCCTGACTGATGAGTTACTAGTGCTTTTAACCAACAGCAACAGGCTTCACCAACAAACCACAATTAAGGGGGGTCAAAAAGGGCAGGGAGGACCTCCCCTGGTGGCGCAGAAGGCTGAGCACTGCGCTGTGAAGCTGTCTGCAGCCTCTGCAGTGCCGGTTCGATCCCGGCCAGCCGGCAAGGGTCCCACGTGGCGCTGCAGACCTCTCCTGTCTCGCCTACTGCTCCCCTCAGCAGTGTATTTTGTCAGTCTGCCTGTTCTGTTCCCCACTCTGTCTCTGGTGAACCCTCTCACCCTCCTGCGCATCTGGCCTGTACTCCGGTTCTTATATAAATAAATCTTTAAAAAAGGGGGGGGGGCAGGGATATTAACTCTACTTTCCAGAAAAGATTTTGTTTACATGTGCTTATACCAACATAAATCATGTGACAAACGGGATAAGCACCGTTAAAAATGCAAGGTAAGCTAGAGATGTAGCACAGAAATCAAAGTGACACTCAAGTGCATTTCTGTAGCAAGTCACTAGCCCACTCATTTTTTTATACAATCGAAGGGTTCAAGTGAGTGCTGCACTGCTACCAGAAACTCCAGCAGAGTTAAGTTCAGGCCCACCAGGAAAGCCAACAAAATGTCAGCACCTGACAGGTAATTTGATTCCAGATAGCATGTGTCTCATTTGCTTTGTAGAACCTAATTTGAGTCTTGTTTCTAAGTTGTATGATGGGACTTCGGGGAAAAAGTAAGCAGTTGACTCAACTTCTTGTTGGTAACGATGAAAGAACACCTATTCACCCCTTCCTCACCAGGGACTACTAAGATCAGCAACATCTTGTTCCCTCCTGATGGAAGGGTAGGAGAGAAACAGGAAAGCCATTTCCTGATTAACAAAGAAGACCCCACACTCCAGCTTTCTGCCTGAAAATTCCTGTCAGTCGAAGTTTCAGATGTCTTAAGTTCAGGAGCCCACTCCCCTGCTTGATTCTTTAAATTTCTCTCTGCCCTATGCCTGGAAGAATCACACCCAGGGGGCACCGACCCTTGTTGTGAATCTGGAATGGATTTCTAGTCATGAACACTTTCTTGATGCTATTTCAGTCTGGGGACTTCTAAACTGACAGCTTCCAACCAGAAGCCAGAGTGAAATCGGGCACCTTCAACAACTTGAAGCAGCGGCACAGCCCCATCCCAGAAGGAACTCTAGGATGAGACTGGAGATGGTACAGAGCCATACCTCCCTCCACTCTCCACAACCCGCCCCTCCTACATGCTGCACACCCCTCTCCTCATCCTGTCACCTCTTCTAGTCTGAGGCTGAGCACAAGAGCAAGTCTGGGCCAAGGGCTCAGAGAAGACCTGGATTTGTGAAGACCTGCACTTAAAACAGCCACAGGCTTCTAGAAGCAACAAACCCCAGTGCCCTTTAACTCCACTGGCAGAAAACAAACACTACTAGGCCTGGCCATAGAAGTCTATCATCATTGAACGTTAACAGACATCTATAAGGGCCTCCCTGGTTGCGCAGCGGTTGAGCGCTGGGTTGCAAAGCTGCCTGCAGCCTCTGCAGCGCCAGTTCCATCCCCGGCTGCTCCCCGGCCACCAGAGGAGGGTCCCACATGGTGCGCAGACCTCTCCTGCCGCCCGCTGCTCCCCTCAGCAGTGTACTTGGGTCCTTCTGCCTATTCTGCTCCCCGCTCTGGCTCTGGTGAATTCTCTCACCCTCCCGCGCTTCTGACTGTACCCAGTGCATGTATAAATAAATAAATCTTAAAAAAAAAAAAAAACAGACATCTATAAGAAACCTGAATAGCAAAGTAGAATATAAAATTATAGGGGTACTCCCAAGCTTTAAGGAAAACAGTCACTATGTGACTCTACTTTCATGGGTACAGAAACCCTCACTGACGAGTCTGAGCAGCCATGAACACGTCGGTCGGTGCAGAGTACTTACCTGCCAAGGCCACCTCCAAGTCTGTGAATAAAAGAGTGGGCGAGATGTCTGACACCTTCAATGCTGGCAGACAAGAGGCATCCTGAGGTTTACTCTGCTCAGTCTGCAATTTTAAACCTAAAAAAAAGTGGGGGAAAGGAGGGGATAAATGAATGTTCAGGATAATAATTAAAAGGTCCTCTCTATGCAATTTGTCCTCTCCCTTTGTGAGACCTTACATCAAGACTGGACACCCCACACCACACTGGGACCCCATCGGCACCACAGTTTGCAGGCATCTGCCATGGCCAAGTCAGCTAAATCACAGGCTCATAACCTGCTCAGCACGGGGCCTTTCTAATTCTCATCCCAGCTTCCTAAAAAGCAACTCTGATGGGGGGCAAAGGTTTGCTCAGTTTCCTCTCCACCCACTTCCCCAAATTTTATAGTAGATAAACTGGCTTTCAAAGGTTCAAAACATTTCTATCTGAACTGACATGTAATGACTTTTGTGCTTATTTATTCATATTTCATTTTCCTGATCTCAGCAAAAGTTGTGTGAAGACATAAATTTCACAAAGTATAGAAATGCTTCAAACTACATGTCCTTGGCCTGCTCATGGGTTGATCTGATCAGAGAAGATAACTTTCCCTTTTCTGTGCCGGTGACAGAACACAGACTGTCAGAGGCTGAGTGTGCCTGTGAGAGTGATTCTTTTAAAATATCGGCAAATGAACCAGCAAACATGTCATCTCACCTATAGGATCCACAGGGCTTACTCCAACTCATGCTAACACACCCTCCTGGTAGCTGATGAGCAGACCCACACAGTGGAGTGGCTCACTGACCTTCACCTCGGCCTCCCTCAAGTTCCTTGAGAGTCTTTACATGGGACCTTTACTTGGGACCTCGGCCATGTCTTCATAGGCATTTCTTCTACCCTGTGCCCCAAGGCAAGACAAGATAACCTGGCCTCTCCTGCTAGCTCTTTGGTGAGCCCAAGAGATACTGCGACATAAAGCTTACACTCTCTAGACTCTCAAGGCCCTGGTCCCAGGGTGATGACCTCCTCGGTGAACTCAGCCCCCAGATTTTCAGATGTTTTCCACCTCTTGACTGTTCACCCTCTAGACTTAGAAGCAGTTCATGGGCCACCATCTTCAATCACTATGCACCTGCCTAACACCACTACAGTTCTCAGAGCATGCAGTGGTCTGCACAGAAACTTCTAGAATTTTCTTCTTCTTCAACCACATTATAAACTTTCACTGAACTTAATACAGTACATGCAGGCAACCCCCAAATTGGGGGACTATTAAGTTTTAATAAATCAGATACCTTCCCTTTCTGGAGCTGGACTCATATTGCTCACACTGAAGTCCACGCTCCAGACTTACAGCCTGAGAGAGGCATTCAATGCACAAGTATTAAGTCCTGCTACAGGACTTGTCAGTGAGTCTGTAATATAAAAATACACTTTTGAATAAAGGCCTCATTAATCCACATATGGGTGTCAACTGGTTCCTTGAAAGAACATACCCCACAGCCAGGCTGGTAATGTGACAACTTAGAGAACTAGCCTCTGTTGCTTGCGTGTGTAATGACCTTGTGGACTGCAGATGACCCTGATTGAAAAAAGTAAGATGGAACCAGTCCAAGGGCACTTACAGAAGTTTGTGTCTTCATTAATCATGATTAGCATGTTAAATCCACCACAGAACTTAAAATAACTGTACTGTGTTAGCAAAAATTCAGAAAGCAAGAATTATAGGCTACATGTTAACATTAATTTTTCATTTTTTTAAAATTGTATCACCTCAAGCTTAGCATGATCAAATGGAATTATTTGCTTCCTACATAGAGTCAACCCCAAGTCCTGTGATGCCTGATAATTCCTCCCATAATCTCAGTCCACATACTTATTTTTTTTCCTGATGGGGGGAGGAAAAAACACCTACATGCATATACTGTATGTTTTCATAATCTTTATTAAAAAATTATATTTAAATGTTAAAAAATTTATATATAATTTACCTATAATAAAAATTTGCAATTTTAAAGCTATAGTTCAGAGGTTTGACAAATGTATAAAGTGGTATTAATTGCTACATCATGATATAAAACATTTCCACCCACACAGAAAGTTCCCCGATGGCCTGTGCAAGCAGTCCCTGCCCCAATGCTGGCTGCACCTGCCTCCTATCACTAGATTTTTGCCATTTCTAAGGTTTTGAATAAATAAATTGACTTATTCCATAGGTATTCTTTCATGTCTGACTTATTTCATCTGGACAATGCTTGTGAGATTTAGCAATATGGAGCAGAGCCATATCTTATTCCTGTGTGTGCTTGAGTAGTATTTCACCATGTGGATATACCATGCTGATAGAAACTGGGCTACTCTAAGTTTCGTGCACTGTCAATTTTCTTCTGCAAATACTTAGGAGTAGGACAGCTGGACTTTATGGTATGTCTGGGTTTAGCACAATTAGTCCTTGTCCATGCCTGCACCACAAGGACCGTAGTTACAGCCTTTATCCCTCAAGAGATTGTCTCTCCTGAACTCACAGTGTGGCCTGTCTGTTGTGCTCATTTGCAATCAACTACAGCGCAGTACATTTCAGTAGCAAATTACAGCCCTGGTAAATAAAAGTATTTCCAAATTCGTAAAATAAATAGAATTTATAAAGCTACCTCTTTTCTAGTGTAAAACGAATTTTCTGAAAACAAAGTCGAATCTCACAGCTGACCCTTTCCATCACAACAAATGTAGAACTTTGTAGATGCCCAGTAAATATCTGTTCGTTGAAATAATTCTTGGCTCCAACTGTAAACTCAATATAAAGGTCACTGGGGTTGTGAAGGCTACGAATTACTAAATACAAAGTATATATCTGACCTTTTTCATAGATCTGCTGCTTGTCTTTTGGAGAAAGGGAATTGACCTTTTCCTTTAGTTTTTCGGTTTCCATTTGTGCTTGTTTCTCAGAATACTTGTCATCTGGTTTCATTGATAAAGTTAACTTATGCTGATTATTCTGCAATAACCAGAAAACATAAAACCAATTAAAACAAGACTGTATTAAATCCTGACATGCTGAACCACTTCCGCAGTGTGCTCTTGGGCCACGGTTCACTTTTCCCATTTTAAAGTGCCCATAACAGAACTCACGTCCAGGGTGGCTTTTCACAGAGTACCTGAGCCATGTGAAATTCTAACAATACTGACCACATGGTAAACATGTAATTCAATATACTGCTATCACCACCAGCAAGCTGACATTTCGATGCTAGGCTGGTAAACAGTGTCTTATGTTGATTATGTAATAATTAAGATAATTATTATTAAATTTACTGTCTTAACCACAAATATACCATATTTAACATTTTTACACCTTGATTATACCAAAAATTTCATTTTAAAATATTAATCTTTGACTTTAAACTGACTCAGAACAGAATAATTTTATTCAGTCTTCATTACTCAATGTTAGTTTCTCAAACGGTAGAATTAAATTCTCCATGAATATAAATTATGATGTTGACATAATATGAAAATATAGGTGAAGTGATTATGCCTCCCTTCTTATTTCAACAATTAAATAAAGTGTTCACCTGTAATACTACAGAGAGGTGAGAGAAGAACACAGGAGCTTGATGCAAAGCCTCAACTTAGAGAAATCTCTAAGTCCTGAAATCAAGTCCTGATTGACTTCAGCATAGACAACATTCAGGTTCACCACGGCTCTCACAGCAAGCTCTACCACACTAATGCCTATACCCCAGAGAACACAGACCAGGTGCAAACACTCAGAAGTCTAAGGAAATGAGCAAGCAAACATTCTTCATAAAAATAACCTGAATATTCACACTCAGGTGTGTGGTCTCATATTTCATATAATTTTTCTATTAACAAAATATATACAGATGGTTTGTTTATATGTTCATATACAAAAATATAAACACTCATATAAAAAAGCTGACTTGCATTAGAATGCAGAAAATACAATCTTTTAGTTAATATCTGCATTTGAATTTTTACTTAGGAAATTATATCACCTTCTTAACAAAAACTGACTTACGTAGATCTTTTTACTAATTTCAGCGATACAAAATCTCCATTTGTCTTACCTTAAAATACTGTTTTACTTTCTCTTGCAAAAACTTAGGATTTTCCTCAAGGCACTTCCTGAATTGAGCCACCTGACCTCCCAGCTTCAGGAGCTCCACAGGGTCCCCATCATGATTCCAGCAGGAAGCTATGTACTGAAACAGAATTTCAAATCCATGATGCACATCACAGTATGCCCTACATTAGCTTAGTAAACATCACAGACATGGCATTAAGACAGTTTCTGTATTTAAAAGTACTACAATGACTGTTAAGAAAAATTGTCACTTTGGTTAGAAGAAAAGGTAAATTCTCACTTTAAACCTGCTTTTCTCCTAACATGAGAGTACAGTTAATAAATTAATAAATACAATTACCAACATATCAACAGTTTTCATAAATTCCTACCCAAAATATTCTGGATATATCTTTTACCTAAAAACAAGATAGCAGTCATTAAATAAGCTAGTAAAAAAATATATATTGTAAAATTAAACTAAATAAAATTTTTATGAGATCCAAAAGAGCATAACTTTCAAGGTTCAAATGAAAGACATTATGAATTTCAACCTACACTTTCAGAGCTCTCAAGAACTACTGTTCACAAAGATTTAAAAAAAAAAAGGAAACGCAGGCGCCAACTGAGAAATCACACACCGAGGTCAGGGCAAGCCCAAAGCTGACAGACTGATGCTTCATCTGTATTTCAATTTTATGAAGTAAGGCTTCAATGCGATCATCCTCAAATCCTTTTCTGCAGAGATAAGAAAGAAGTAAGCTGCTGAAAGGACACCAGTGTTTTCACACAAGGAAACGGGAATAATGACACAATTAAGTGTGAAGAGATGTTTCTTTTTTCACATGGGGAGGCTCGGGCCCCTCACTGAAACCCAGAAGGCGAGCTAGTCTCTGTGGACTGTGCACTTACTCAGCAACTTCATCAATTGTCCTATCAATGATGTCTCGAACTGCCCCGATGTCTTTCTCCGCAATTCCCTGGAGGCCCACACTGAAGAAGGCCTCCTTGGTGTGGCCACTGTACCTACATACGAATTAGAAAACGCATCAGAATCCGTAACTTTTGCTTAGCACGTGCACTATGTAAAGAACAAATACTCCACCACAACAGAACTTTAAACTCTCAAGTCTTCCATGAAAAAGCCAATTAAAGCAGTGTCCTCAGATATTTGCTTCAGATCAGATAAATCACGTTTACATTCATGTCCTTTTAACATTTCTAAAAGCAATATAATTTAAACACTAGCTACCATAAAAGAATCTAAGAAAAGAGGACTACCAAGTTCTACACAATTCTAGATTTCAAAGACTAAATGTCACCTGACTTTTTGGAACAGGCAGCAAACATGCCATTCTGAGATCTTAGAAAATCTGAAAATCTATCTTGCTGTTTTGGGGGGATTTTTTGACCAATATACCCTACAGGAGACATAACCAGTTCTTACTGGAACCATAATCTAATGTAGTCAGTGCTGGATTAGGGGAGTGTGGAGGAAGGATCCTCTGACTGTGGGGGTTAAGCCTCCGACATCCCTGACTTCCACCCACCAGATGCCAAGAACTCTCTTCCCCAGTATGACAACCAAAAATGTGTCCAGACACTAAAATGTCAAAATTGCCTTCAGTTATGAACCGTAATCTGACCTAGTAATAAAACTTACCCAACATCAGGAGAAAAGTCTGTGCCAAGTCCAGATTCAATCAAGGCTTTGTAGAAGGGGGAGTTGGGTCCACCAATCAAGAGCGAAGACAATAGACTTAACGTGAAGGCTTCAAATGTATCAGTGATGCTTCATTAAAATAAAAACATAGAGTTAGGAGGGGAGGGAGCATTGGTCCTTAAATACATTTTTAAAATCATCAAAAATCACTAATTGACATGGTTATTTCTAAAGAAGCTGACGTCTACTAGAAAGCATTTTCATTTCAATCTCTATTTTAAATCATATATTTCTATTAGCAAAAATATATATTTCTATTTAATCTCTATTTTAATTTATATATTTCTATTAGCAAAAAAGAATAATATTATTGTGCTTGCAAAGTTTTTATATACTACACTGCTTTGTTTTTTTTTTGGTTCAAGACCAAAAAGTTGGTGTAGCTGCACATCAAATGTGATGGCTTGACCATGTTCAAACACTCTGACATTTACTATTTAAGTTGCATTTGCACCACCAGCATTAAAGCAAGGCAAGAAGTAGGTAGGACGTGATGTTGGACAGCTGAGGAGACATCCCAAGACAGCAGAGGAGCCTTCTTCCTTTCCTGCGGACCGTCCAGGGACCCTGTCTCTAACTGAGTCGTGTGTGCCACGCATGTTCCTGAGGCCAGTACTCACACTGCTCTTCCCTGCTCCACGGCATCTGTGATCCCCAAATGAGGCCAGTACTCACACTGCTCTCCCCTGCTCCACGGCATCTGTGATCCCCAAATGTTAACAATGTTTTGACTCAATCTTTTCTTTACAGGAATGAACCCTAAAGTGTAATAAATCTATGACTTCTCTTCTTGATGGCTACCAAAGCATTTTCACCTAAAACAACTTAAGATAATGCTAAAATCCCGGATTCCTAGATCGTAACCACGTATCCATTTATTCTTGATTGGCAAAGTCACCGCCACGCTCTGGTGCCCAGCACCTGATCCAACTGTTACCAACAACAGGAATTTCCATAGTGACACTCACTCTGGTAGGAGGAAACTGACACTGATAGTTGTCTGTTTAGAGGACTCTGCAGCCAGTGAGTCTGGGCTACATGTGATCTGGAACTCCCTCTGCAAGACAATGTGATGCTTTTTAAGCTCGCACAGAGTAAGAATTAACAGGTTTATACTGGCACAGGTTATCTGAATTGAGAAAATGGTACAAGAAATGCTTTTCATTAAATTTACTTTCTTTTCAAACAATCATTCATTAGGCTTGAGAAGTTCTTAATACACTGCAGAGACCACAACATCTCAAAGTCCTATTGCTGACACACAATTCTGGCCTTCATCTTAATGTATTTCATAGACATGGTAAAAACTTGAGCAAGCACTTACAGGTTTATCCCAAGGCTTCTGAGCTGGCACTGCGGTTTTTGGCTCAATTCTCTGAAATTTACTCAAGGCTTCTTCATGAATTTGTTTCAGATGCTGTTCTAATGGAAAATTTCCATAAGTGAAGAACCTGAAAATTTTGAGACTCTATCAGTCTACTTTATTTTAAAAGATTAGAAAAACAAATGGCTTTTGTATGAAAGGGAAGGCATACAGTGTATAGCAGATGATATGTCAGTTTCCATACCAAAAAGAACTCTACAAAAACACATTCTATTCTATTTAGTTTAACTACAAACAGCAAACAGAAGCATTTACTGTTACAACTGTTTCACAAACACAACACAAATTAAACAGAAGCAATTAATGAAATCTGGTAAAAATTGTTCTTTATCTTCTGTCAAATCTGCTGTAAAGATATCACAAAACCAAGTAAGTTATACGCTAAATTATTTTAAGATTTGGCTACGGTCATAGTCATATATTAACGCATCTAAGACTGACAAACGAAAGAATTTAATGAAGTTTCATTTTAGGATGTAAGTTTCAGGTTACACATTTTTAGGACAACATATTCCTTCAAATGGACAAAAGGTATTACAATGGTACAGGTGACCTTTTTATTTACTATATTGTTGTTTAAGCTATGGTTATGGTTTTGGGAACTAGTATGCTTGTCTTCATTAATTTCCACTCAAAGGTCTAGAAGTGATAACATGGAACAATGAGTGTCCCCAAGCCCACCCAAATGCTGGTATAAATGCCCTTTTCCATTCAGTGAACTCCTCAGAGAAATGCACACTACAATCCTGAAGCAGAGTGAGTCTGGGTGGGGGTGTGGACCAGAAACCACTTACTAAAGACAAAAGAACTGCCAGAAAGACAGCGCAGGTTAAAAAGAACACCCTTGGATTATATTGGGGCAATCTGAGCATAAAAAAGTTAAGATTCCAGGCCTCCCTGGTGGCACGGGTGAAAGTCTCAGTGCTACCAAGCTATCGCTAGCCACTGCAGCATGAGTTTGAACCCTGGCCATGAAGCTACCCACATGGCACAGCAGACCACTCCTGGCTCGCCCATTGCTCCCCTCAGCAGTGTATATTTTGGTAGATCCACCTGTTCTGCTCCCTTCTCTATCTCTGGTGAAACTATTCACCCCCCAAACCTCTAGTCTACACCCCAGTTCTTGTATGTATAAATAAAATAAAATTCAAAAAAAAATTAAAGATTCCATTTGATTATATAATCTCAAATACCTAACATATGTTAACAATATTTCTTTGAAGTCAAAATAGTATTAAAAAAGTAAAATAAGCCAAACAACACTTTTTAAAAAAGCTCCTTCTGTTGTCACTGGAGGAGCTGCTGCTACCATCTCCCCTAAAGCTGGACAGTAAAGGTGGAGAATCACTGTCTTTGCCATCAGCAATATTTCAGGGTACCCCACAGCCCCACTAATGGGAAGAAAGCACCTCTTTACAGAAGCCCAGATAATAATTTAAAAGAAATAAATTTGCAAAAATTTTAGGAAAATTTGCAAACTACACTAAAGGAATTGCTCTCGGCATCAGTCATTAATGATATAACAAGAACAGGTTCATGAGAAACTCAATATTCACAAGGCACCTGTTAGGGTTGTGGGAGAAAATCAGGTTTGAAGAGAGGGGTCTGAGCCAGCAAACAGGCTTTGGCATCTCCACTGCCAATAAGCAGGTAGAAGACAGACATAGCAGGTGATATACATCTATGAAGGAGAAGCATGTTCAGCTCTGAGGAAACAAGGGAACGTGTCCCCAGTGCCACAGAGAGGCAGTCGGATGGTCCAGGTAAAAAGTCCAGAGGAAGCCTTGGTCTGATGTGTTTAACTTGTCAATGATAATAAGAATGAAGACTTAAAAAACAAAGAGATACACAGACAAAGTAGGCTCATGGGGATCAAAAGAACATCTGGGGACAACCAGGAACTGTGAATTTAGAATAGAGTAGAACGTGGTTTTAGGTAAGTACTCTATGTGATTAAATGTGAAATTGCTATTTTCTTTTTTTTTTTTTTTTTAATAGAGGCATGTTTTATTTATTTATTTGTTTGTTTGTTTTGTTTATACATGCACTGGGTACAGTCAGAAGCGCGGGAGGGTGAGAGAATTCACCAGAGCCAGAGCGGGGAGCAGAGCAGGCAGAAGGACCGAAGTACACTGCTGAGGGGAGCAGTGGGCGGCAGGAGAGGTCTGCGTGCCATGTGGGACCTTCCTCCGGTGGCCGGGGAGCAGCCGGGGATCGAACGGGCACCGTAGAGGCCGCGGGCAGCTTCGCAACCCAGCACTCAACCGCTGCGCCACCGGGGAGGCCCGAAACTGCTATTTTCTTATGTAACAAAATATTCTAGTGTTTTAGGGTCACAATCTAAGTATTAAGGGTAATCATGATGTCTATAATTTCCTGCAAAAAATGTTGGCTAAACTTACCTAGGAAATGAGGGGGAGGTCATTATTCTATTCTCTGTATTTTTCTGTGTGCTGCAAAGTTTTCATAATGAAAACATTTCTATGAAGTATTCCTGCAAATATGATTTTACATTACTGCTTCATGTCTATAAATACAAGTATTAGTGTTTTATCCTAATACTCTCTCTGCAGCAAGTGATTTATCAAAAAGTAAGCATGCAAGGCCTAATAGCTGCAACAGCCATGGTGGGACTATGTCTCTGACCAATGGCTGTAACTCAGAGCTGCCATGTTTTCAGTCCTATGGGGGGCGGGGGTCACAAATAAGCACAGATATAGGAGAGGGGTTGGCTGGGTCATCTTCCAGGAATGTATTACCATCACAGAGTATGACTGAAGACTTATCTGCGCTTGTAAAAATCAGAAAAGCAATTTATTACTGAGCTAAGACTCTCATCTAAATCAATGTCTCAAGCACACATTTCTCAGCCAAATGTGAAGAAGCATGAAATTCAGTGTAAGAAAATGCAAGCATGTCAACTCTCAACATCCCACCATGTTAACTTTAGAAAGGGAATGCTACCTGGCATTACTAGGGTGATAATGCGTAGCATGAAACTGTTTAAGTTGCTCCCACGTGAGGTCTGGGATGCACAGAGGATCACCCCCAGAGATCACTGAGTACGTGTGGTCAGGAAGAAGTCGATTTTGAAGGTGTTGCGAGAATATCCTCTCATTATCTGTCTTCAGATTAAAAAACATAAACAAAATATAGATGTAAAATAACATACCTACACTATCCCATTATATTACAGCAAATTAATCGCCTCCTAGGAGCATATACCTATATCTTACAAGTGTAACCATTCTAAGGGTAAACAAAGAGGACATGCATATGCTATTAACAAAGCACTTGATTCACTCAGTCTATGCTCGGGATGCAGGGACTGGCTCCAATGGAAGAAGGCTGTCTGCACTGGGCAACGAGTAACTGCATAGCTGAGGGGAGGGGAAGGGCACTGCAACAAGGAGGTATAGACCAGCATTCCTTCTTCTATGTGCTGTGTGAAAGGGGGGTTCTTGGGTTTCCAGAGGGAAAACTGTCCCCCTAATCAAACTTCAAGGCAGTACTTGTAAGAAATGATGCCCGAATTGAGTATCAGAGGATGAGAATAAGCTGCCAGCTATACGAAGTGGCAGGCAAGGGAGAAGGAACAGCTCTGTACACTCAGTCCCACACATGTCTGGGCAGATCTCACAGGTCAAGAGGGATTGGGAGGGCAATCATTAGAACCCAAAATTAAACGAGCCCCCAAAGGAGGGATATGCCAGCATTTCTTCTTCTATGTGCTGTGCAAAAGGGGGGTTGTTGGGTTTCCAGAGGGAAAACTGTCCCCCCAATCATGTAGATTTCTTGATTATGTCTGTATGTGTAATTTTTCTGTTTTAGAAATTAAAATCAAGATATTTAAAAATAATTACTTATTTACTTAATCCATCATTACATGCTAACACAAGCATTTTCTGAAAAATACTTTTTCAGAAAACGAAAATTATTTAGAAGAATGCACTGTCTGCATATGTTGCAAATCTCTTTAATGTATGGCTTAATAGAAGGAGTTGGATTCTTATACCTACTTCTCTATCCCATAAATTGCATTATCGCACCTCACATAATACAGCTTTGGGGAAACTCCACTAACAACTTGGGCAAGAATGGAAGCCATGTTAGTGCTGTCAGATGTTCTTGTCTTGCAGACCTCCTACAGAGCATACACTAGAAGCCCCCAAGTTACAGTTTGAGAACTATTAGTCCAGAAGATTAGATTCCAGAATGCTGGGAGCTGGTCCTTCCATTGTCCCAGTTTCTACTCAGAGAACTTTTCCCCCAAATAATTCATGAAGTCCCATACAGTAAGAATACTAAGTGACACAGTAAAATGTCAACTCTCTTTCAAGCCTACATATTTCAATATTTTATAAGATAATTCAGCGCAATATAAAAAGAAAATACTCACAAATGCTCCCTTCATTTCATTAAAGACGACACCTTTAAAGATCAAGGGCGTTTGGGGGTCACTGGGGTTCTCATGCTCTAGTCGCCATCCTTCTTGCCTACATAACAATAAATAATTACTTGATGATAGTGACACTAACATGGAAGTCTAAAAGCAACAAACGAATACATACCAGAAATCTAGTTCCCGCAAGCAAGGAAAAAAGGTTGCATCCAAGTACACAGAGAGCAGGTTCTGGAAGTCCTTGGGATTTTGTGTGGAAAATGGGTACAGGGTATAATCACTAGCTGGGTACAAATGAAAAGTAAGATTTTAAAACAGAACAGATTTCCGCAGGAATGATTCACTTCTAGCCTCCGCTCACCCGCACAGAGGGGCGCTACCTCTCTGACCCTGCTCGCCTCTCCTGCCAGGTTCAGCTCTGTGCAGGGGACAGCAGCACTGATCAGTGACCTCACAAGCTAAAGAGACACCATCCTCTGTAGTACTCTATGCACACCCTCAGCCTCTTCACTACCCTATTTGCTAAAATTAAAACTCCAACACCATCAACATAACATTAGAGACCAAACGTAAAGCAATTATTTCCAAAATTGTTTTGACTTTCTCCATAAATAAACGCAGATGTCTTTTTCTAAAACTCCAGTTCTTATAATCTGGTCATGATGTAAAATTTTATTTAATTCTTTCCGACATCTTTCAAGCAGACTAGAGAATGATAACTTCCTTCTATGAGGTGTCAACTACCCACTTTTATCTTAGAAACTAGGTAAATTCAGGTAGGTGTGTCCTACAGACCCACACCAGCGTTGGTTCAGAATGTTGAGGATATTCAGGATGTTGGTTCAGGATGCCTTACCTGTGAAGGCGTTCATGAATGTGGACAAGGACCTATTTAACATCTTGAAGAAAGGATCTCTACATGGGTATTTCTGAGAGCCGCACAGGACCGTGTGCTCCAGAACGTGTGGCACGCCAGTGCTGTCCATGGGGGTGGTGCGGAACTGCACGCTGAGGGGAAGCAGAGACCAATGGGAAAGGTCAGGCTTCATACTGGCCAGTATAGAACACAGTCTTAACATTACCTCAGATTATTAATCATTATGTCAGTCTCGACATGCTGTCTGACTACAATGTATAAAGTCACTGATTCCGACTGTGTAGTTGAGGATATAAATCCATTCAATCGTTCACTTTGTATTATTAGGATGCTGTTAATAAACATACAAGTGAGCCATTAAACTTCTTAATTTAAACTTCTTAGTATGTGGTGGATATTCTATATAGAAACATTCAACGAGTTCTTAGAACACAGCACATACCTGAACAAGTTGTTTGAATCCTCTCTGGCCAGGTGTAAGTATCTGGCCCCCGTGTTGTCATGGTTGAGTTTCACAGCTGTTAAGAACAGTTCAGGGATAGATGTTACCTAAATTAACAAGAAAAATGTGAGCAGTTGAGATGGAAAAGGCATTCAGGGCAGTTACATCATGTACAGGGAGCTGGCTTGGCTGCTTTCTTGTAACACACGGAAACACAGGCTCAAAGAGATGACCCAGCTCTCCGATGTCACAGAGCCACCATCCAGGCCCTCCAAGTCGAGCATACTGGCTGCCCTGAAGGCATGTCAGCATCACTGTGATGTCTGCTGTCTCACACTTCCACCCACCCTCCCACTGAATGCTTGGAATAATACCCTGCCGGGAGGTCAATAAACAAAGAAGCTTAGGCTAGGGCAGATGAAGGAAGCTGTAGGGACTAAGCTTGGCTTCATCTCATTTATGAGGAGAGTTCAGTAGTGAGCCAGGCTAGCAGCAGTTACTCATTCCTTAGAGCAAGACATGGAGGGTCTAAATCAACCCCCCTCCCAACTTTGAGATAATGTCTTGCTTGAGTTCCACTGTCCTTGATACTGAAATACGTAGCTTACCATCTGACTATGTCAGGGCCCCTCTCTTCAATCCTGATACTGGATCATTGCGACACCACACAGCATATCAAACCCCCTTTCAGAGACGGTAAAAATAAAGTGTCTGAATTTGCAAAGCAAGTTACTAGCAGGGCTAAGGTTAGAACCTGGGCCTCTGAGCTGCTCTGAGAGCCTTACTAACACAAAGGACCTGCTTAAAGGGAACTGCTAAGGACTGCATCTCAGAGTTGACTGCACTTTGTTAGTGGTGATCAATTAGTTACAATGAGTAGATATACTGTCTCATGAGAGTTTTTGTAGTTAGAGTTTATCATAAGAATGTACAGAACTTGAGAAATAAAGAAAAAAAATCTACTATTCTGCATAATGTCCTCTAACAATAACTGTTGTATTACAAATTCAAACTGCTCTGCATAGCCTTTCAGGACTTTACAAATGCTGGTACACTGTCAGGAATCTAGGCTGCAGTCAAACTAAATGACTCACCTTCCTGGGCCCTGTCACTGGCCCTGCTCCTGTCCTGCTAACAGACAGATGGAGTTCTGTCTAAACATAAAGGCCCCTTCCCAGAGACTAATCCCTCCCCAACCCAGCAGCACTGCCTTCCTGCTCTCTGTACTTCCACCTCGCTGTTCCTCACACTGCTCCTTGTATTACAGCTGTACGTGTGTCCTTCTAGACTGAGAGCCATCTGCTTTTGTATTTGTTAGAGCTTGATGCCAACAGAGTGAAGTCAACAACTAGACAATTAAGTGAAGTACACATCTCTCAATTATTGCAATAAAGCAAGAAAGACGTGAAAGTTTAAACAAAAACAAAAACCAAGTGAAATCCATTTTAACATACAGATAAGTAAATATAGGTCCACAAACTCTTATCTATAATTCTGAAAATCGAATGGCTCAACAACAGAATTTGCCTAAGTTTGAAACAGATTCACTGGATAGTACAAGCAGACCGAACAGTGCGGAGCATTTGGTGTATTCAGCTTAGCAGTGACAAAAAAGCGGTATGTCTGAGTGCAGATACAGTCTTTCTAAAATCAGAAAAAAAAGTCAGGTACAGGGAAAGGAGTGAGGACCTGGACTTATTTTATAAGCAGAAAATTCTGTCATTTGCAATTTCCCTTCAGCTGGACACCTATTGGAAACAGGAGAAGCCAGGCCCTGAGGACACAGACAGAAACAGAGTCTGCTCTGGAGGACGCTATAGTGCAGCAGAAGTCGCATCGACACACGAACACACAAGGGCCATCCCTGCGCCATACCTGGCTCACAGTGAATCCGTGGATCTTTTCTCCGACTTCATACTTTAGCGCCTTCCCACAGGCAGTGTTACTACTCCCCCACCTCCAGGATTTGAGGATGGCATTGCTATGTTATAGGAGAATAACCAAAATGATTATTACATAATGATATGACAACAACGGTACCATGTTGCAATGTGAAAAAACAATGTGAAAATATTGTCACATAATCAAGATAATTAATTCAAAGAAAATAACTGAATCACATCTCCCTTTTCAGATAATTGACTCCCACTAATATTCTTTCATTCTAATGCTTTTATCTCTCAACACAGCTAAGGAGCCATAATATAAACTAATAAATATGAAAACCTATTGTTACAAATTTATAAATAAATATAACATAGTTATGATGCCAGTTTCCCTTAATTTGTATAAAAAACTGTCATGTCAAAATGGCTTCTTCCACACAGTATTACAGGAAACTCGAACTACAACAAAGTCCCATTGCACACCTACCAAATTTGTGAAAATTAGGAAGTCTAGTATCACCAGAACTCCCATCCATTACTAGTAGGAGTGCAAACGTTGGACAACTTTGGGGCAGCATCTGGCATTATTTAGATTAGTAATTCATCCAGCTATATGTACATGTTCTTATCACTAATCATAAGAGCCCAACACTACACCAACTCAGCCATTCATAAGAGAACAGATACATCATAGATTATTCAATCAATTAAAAAAAATAAACTTAGCTGTAAGATGTGGGTCACATAATGCTGAACAACAAAAACAAAAATACAAAGGCTACACCCAGTATTTTAGACAGGTGTTATTCACACAGCTAACACTCCATCTATCCTAGGAATGTAGATAAGTGGTAAAAACAGAAACAATCATTTCTGTTAGGACAGTGATTACATCTAAGAGGGAAAGGAAGACAAGCTAAGATTGGCTAGAGCAACCTTAAGCTGTGTAGTGGTCCCACAACTTATTTTAAAATTATTGTTCTCTCCACTGCATTGTTGCACAGGATTTTCCATATTAACTTTATACCCAACAAATACCCCTCACAAATACATTTCTTTAAAAGATATATATAGAAGAGAAAAAGACTAAGTCAATATTATGGAGATCTTCTATAAAACTGTTTTCCTTGTCAACTTAGAAAATTCTAGAATTATGGGCTGAAGTATTTTAAGCATACAATCACAAAAAGAAAATGCTCATCTGAAGGTATATAAAATGCTGGAAACAAGGGGGGAATCCCTGATATACCTTCTGGTAAATATTTAAATGTGGGAACAATATTCCTACTGGCAAACTCAAACACATCATACGGGTACCCCCAACAACTGACACCCATATTTCCTCACCAGGGTGAAGAGCAGTTCAACTGTACCAGAAATTAAACAAGGTTTTGTGAATTAGCATGAAACTAAACAACTTAACTTTTTTTAACAAGCAAAATGTTAGCTTAAGGACTCATAGGGTGATGCTCAGTCAAGGTTTGATACTAAAAGTAGTTTTTCCATACATCTAGTCACTTTAAAAATAATTTAATTTCTGGAGGCTACATTTGTATTAAGGACATAGAAATATAAAGGCAAGTACTGCCTGTGGAAGCCTCAGGTCTCTTAAGGACTTTCTACCCACAACAAAAAGAAATGGGAGCAAAGACACTAATTAGAACAAACTGCCAGTTCCTTTATAACACATATTAAAACCCACATCAACGACCAGTGCCACTTCAAAGTCCTGACAACCTGTGCTCAGGGCCACCCACTCTGGGATTGCCTCAGGCGCCACAGGAAAAGGGGGTCAGGTCAAACCAGATCCTTGGGCCTGGCCCAAAATTATCCCAGGTTTTTGTGGCTGCAACTCTGAGGACTGGGACAGGAACTCTTTTGGGGGGAGTGGGGGGAAAAGGAGTGCTCTGAAATTCAGGGGCTAGAAAGGACCCCTCCAGAAAATCCTGGCTAGAGTCCTTGGGCTGGGGTCTGGGTTCCTGGGATACAGGAAAAGCAGATAGGGGGTCCAGGAACCCAAAAGAGGGATAACAAGGTACACTGGGGCCCAAAAGGAAGGGGGTCGAGTACTTATGACCAAAGGAGGAATCTCAAGATATGGGAGCCCTCAGACAAGGGGGGTCCCTGGGTGCAGAAGGTCCCAGGCCCCCAAAGGAAAGAGTATGGGAGCCTTCCGACGGGGGAGTTTCTGAGTATGGACACTCCAGGCAATTCTGGACGAGAGGTCTTTGGGTGTCAGTCCCCAGAAAGAAGTTTAAGGGTATGGAAAAAACACATGCTTAAGGGGTCAGGGTACAGGAGGCCCAGAAGGGAAGTTTCAGGATACAGGAGCTTCCAGACCAAGGAGTTTGGGATGAGGGCGATCCCAGGCAAGAGATCAGGAGAACGGGAGCCCCAGAAAACAGGCTTCAGGATATGGGGGTACAGAAGAGACTTTCGGGTTCGGAGGCTTTACAGCTACGAGCTGCGGCGCTGGACTCTCGAGCTGGGGACCACGAGGTGAAGCCTCCCGGCCCTCCCCACCGCCAGGCCACTCTCAGAACCCCCGTAGCGCGCCCCTCCCAGCCCCGGCGTCTCACCCGCCGCTCAGCCTCCCGAGGGCACCCCGCGCCGGGCCTCCGCAGCGCCACATGGCGTGAAACCAACACAGGGTCAGCGCCGCGAGCCCACTTAACCAGACGCCCTGCGCGGGGGCGGGGCGCGGCGGCGCGACCCCATTGGCCGACGCCGAGGCGACGCCCTCGGCAATAGGCTGGCGAGGAAAGGGGCGGGCTCCGGTCCGCGGAGGGGGACTCCCCAGCGCGGGGCGGGCGGGGCATCAAGGGGCTGGGCATCAAGGAGCTGGGCATCAAGGGGCGGGGCTCCCAGACACGCCTGGGGCGGGCACTAGGGGAGGAGACGCGGGGCGAGCGGCGGGCTGCAGGGAGAGGCGGGGTCCGTGTGGCGAGGGGCGGGCCTGCGCGCCGGGGGCCGGGGTTCTAGGCCAGGGGCGGGATGTGTAATGAGCAAAGCCGTGCGCGCTGGGAGGTGTGGAGTCCTGACCAGCCCAGGGGGCCTTGCTGTCTTCTGGCCCCCGTGTGGGTGATGATCACCTGGAAGGAGGCTGTAGGTCTCAGGCAGTGGAGTGAGAACACCTGCTGGGGACCAGCCCGGAGCCCTAGCCCGGGGCTGGTGGCTTCGTGACCCGGGTCCAGCACTGCACTGGCTGTTTTCCGTGGCCACAATGTCAAGCTCTTTTGAAAGGTCCCCTCCCGGAAGGCCCACAGTAAAGGCAGGACAGCTCAAAGCGCTCACAGGGGCCTCCCCTGGTGGTGCAGCGGTTGAGCGCTGGGTTTCGAAGCTGCTCGCAGCCTCTGCAGCGCCGGTTCAATCCCCAGCTGCTCCCCGGCCACCCAAGGAGGGTCCCACATGGCACGCAGACCTCTCCTGCTGCCCGCTGCTCCCCTCAGCAGTGTATTTCGGTCCTTCTGCCTGTTCTGCTACTCGCTCTGGCTCTGGTGAATTTTCTCACCCTTCGGCGCTTCTGACTGTACCCAGTGCTTGTATAAATAAATCTTAAAAAAATAAGCGCTCATGGGTGTATTGACTCACCTGCACCTCATGCTGGGTGCATGATTTCTGTGATTTCCAAAGTGCTTGCATGCTCTTCTTGAACCACAGGGCGAGCGAGTGGGCCGGACGGGCCTGCGACTGTGGGCAAGGAAAGGCTGGGATTCACACTTGGGCACTGTATTGCTATGTCTCGCAAGAAGTCAGGATCAGAAGTTAGATCACATTTTCTCTGAGATTGTGGCTCCTCCCTTTTTCTTAGCCCTGATGCACTAATACTCAGGGATCCAAACTTCCCTCTCGCTATTCAGCTCTAAAGAAAGAATGCTCCCCAGCCTTGGTGGCTGTAGGGTCAGGATGGACACTGAGCAGGTTTTCTGATCCAGCAGATCCGGATAAAGAAGGAGTCAGAGTCCTCAGTGGCTCTTGCAGGTTTTTTATTTAGATTACCACGTACATGGCAGGCAGGGACACTGGGGGGCTGGCAGGCCTCCCAGCCCCCAGCAAGTCTTCACTCTATCTGGGCTCTTCGGCCTTCTCTCTCGGCTTCTCTTTCGGCTTCTACTGGCATCCCCGCGACGCCTCCCTTAAAAAGCAGTCTTAGCCCAGGTGAATTCCATCTACCAGTGCCCACAACCTACTCCAGGTGCCCGCCATCAGGCAAGCATTCAGGACCACAGGGTTCCGTCATCTATCCTGATGGCGGGAGGGCAGAAAAGCCTGACATTTTTCCTTACCCTACAGTGGCGCAAGGGTTAAGATGCAACCTATGAAGCTATCTGCAGCCATTGCAGCACAAGTTCGATCTCCGGTAGGCCAGGAAACAACCCACATGGCACAGCAGACCTCTCCTGACTCACCTGCTACTCCCCTCAGCAGTGTATTTCAGTCTGCCTGCTCTGTTCCCCATTCTGTCTCTGGTGAATCCTCTCACCACCTGCCCCCACCCCACCACCCCCCTACCCCCACCCCCGCCTCTGGCCTGTACCCCAGATCTTGTATGCATAAATAAATCTTTAAAAAAAAAAAGATGGGGCCTCCCCAGTGGCACAAGGGTTCAGTGCTGGGCTGCGAGGCTGCCCGAAGCCTCTGCAGCGCCAGTTCAATCCCCAGCCGGCTTGCAGGGGTCACACATGGAGTGGCAGACCTCTCCTGCCCGTGCCCGCTGCTCCACTCAGCAGTGTCCTTCCATCCTTCTGTCTGTTCTGCGTCCTGCTCTGTCTCTGGTGAATTCTCTCACCCTCCCACACTTCTGACTGTGCCCAATGCTTGCATAAATAAATCTAAAAAAACATTAAAAAAAGAATGCTAAGGATAGAGGAGTCATTGGTCTGAACATATAAACACCATGGCAGAAACGTAGAGTGATAACTGTGACGAAAGTTACCAAATGTCTCCCCCAATCTTCCACACCACGACTGATTCTGCTATTAACCAATTTATTCAGAGGGGAACACAACTGAACCAGAACAGGTGAGATCAAGAAGCTACTATACAAGCATCCTTCCTGCTTATACCTGTCTTGTGGAGAGAATTTGGGTGATAAATATTATTGAGTCACTACAACATCTCTGTGATCTTGGGGAGACAGTTGGGTGTTATTAACCCTACTGTGAGCGTGAGGGAACTAAAGCATGGGAGGTTATAGTATTTGATCTCTTTGAAGAATAGATGCTATGTAATCCAGTAATTGCCACTTTCTGGTATGTTCCCACAGGATACAGCCTCATTGGTGGCTGATACACTCGCACACTAAGAATTTATCAACAATTATCTTGAGTATCACTCAATATAATTTTAACACTTGTGTAACCTCAATTCATATTAACATAAATCATTGCAATGCAGAAATGAAAACTAAAAGGATCTGCTGAACAGTATCTTATGTTTCAAAATCTATGTTTAACATTGTTTTAGTAAGATTAGCAAGCAAGCATTTATCAGAATAGATTGTGCTTGTGTAAGGGCAGGACAGGACACAGTGCAGGTTTTCTGATCCCATGCAGACTGGGTAAAGGAGGAGTCAGAGTCCTCGGTAGTTTTGCAGGTTTTTTTATTGGGGTTCACCAGGCATATGGCAGGCAGGGGTGCTGGCTGGGGGGCTGGGAGGCTGGCAGGCCTTCCAGCCCCCAGCAAGTCTTCACTATATCTGGGCTCTCTAGCGTTCGTTCTGCTGCTTCTCGGCTTCTCTTTTGGCTTCTGCTTGGGCTTCTACTGCTGCTTTCTCTGCTTCGGCTTCTGCTGGCATCCCCATGCCGCCGCCCTTAAAAGCACAGTCTTAGCGCAGGTGTATCCCATCTACTTATGCCCACACCCTATTCCAGGTGCCCGCCATCAGGCATGCATTCAGGACAAGGATCCATCATCTATCCTGATGGCGGAAGGGCAGAAAAGCCTGACATTTTCTTTACCCTACAGCTTGGAACTTAGAAAGGCAGTCAATTCAGTGAGTCTTGGAGTGTTATGTATTGAAATGTGTCTCCCCCAAAAGACAAGTGTAGGGTAAAGAAAATGTCAGGCTTTTCTGCCCTTCCGCCATCAGGATAGATGATGGATCCTTGTCCTGAATGCATGCCTGATGGTGGGCACCTGGAATAGGGTGTGGGCATAGGTAGATGGGATTCAGCTGAGCTAAGACTGTGCTTTTAAGGGCGGCGTCACGGGGGGACGCCAGCAGCACCAGCACCAGCAGCAGCAGCCGCCGCAGCCGAAGCCGAAGCCGACAAGCAGCAGAACGAACGCTAGAGAGCCCAGATAGAGTGAGGACTTGCTGGGGGCTGGGAGGCCTGCCAGCCTCCCAGCCCCCCAGCCAGCACCCCTGCCTGCCATATGCCTGGTGAACCCCAAATAAAAAACCTGCAAAATTACTGAGGACTCTGACTCCTCCTTTACCCGGTCTGCATGGGATCAGAAAACCTGCACTGCACCCCTTCCGGCCCTTACAATTGGCGTAAGTCGGCAAGATCCATGCAGACGGGTATTGGAGCCCTCCGAAGACCTGGAGGGACTAAGGAGAACAGACTTTGCCTGTGACGACGCTGGAGGCACCATGGCGGTATAGAAGATGGATACGTCCACGAGCTACAGGATGAGACCTGGCGTGAAGGAGACGCCCGAAAGGACCAGCCAACGACACCGGAAAGGACCAGCCAACGACACCGGATAGGACCAGCCAACGACACCGGAAAGGACCAGCCAATGACCCCTGAGGCAGCAGGCCATTGCTGAAGCAGGGAGAGGCCAATGGACTGATAGACTGATGAACTGATGATTTTGGACTGACAATCCTGCCAGAAGGCGGAGGACCTTAGCAGGTTATGTTTATTTTTTGAGAATCTGGGGGTGGCCAGTGGGCCTAGATGGCCAAAAGCAGCCTGTGTATGCCCAGTGGCCAGGTGGAGGAGAAAAGCCAACTGAGAAAGCAAAAGCTGGTACTGATGATAAGTTGAGAAGCCCTGAGCGGCTGTTAAGCAGCCTGGGTATGCTGAAGAACTGTGAGTCTCGTAAAATCACCTGTGGGTGATGCCCTGCTCATTCTTGAGCGAGGGTGAGGAGCTGAGGAACCTGTCCTTGGGGGATGGGTGGGGAATGTGGCTTGGGGTGGAGCCCAAGCCGAATGTAGAGTTTGGATCCCCTACCCATGTGATTGTGCAGTGGGTTGGCTTGAGTGCAGGGGTCTGTGAGTCGCATGGGTGGCCATGAAGGCCGAGTGTTGGAGCGACTGCAGACAGAAACCCTGAGGGTTGGTGATTACCCCCAACAGAATAAAATTGCCAATCCCAGAGCTAGTGCATCCTGGGGGTGGATGCTGTGTGCCTTGTAGCCTAGACGACAGCCAGAGAAGGCCAGGAAGCCTGACGGCTCCTGGTGTGATATAGTAGATGCCGTGAGTGATTCCCCTCCCTCGTATGAGCAGTGCCTTCGGCAGCAGATTTGGTGGCTCATCTGCTGGTACCAATAATTGTCTTTTGCACTTGGTTGGTGCCCTGCCTGGACTTATTTGTGTTCTGTTGTATTTTGTTGTATTTTGTTATATTTGATGTATTTGCTTTTGTGGGCCATGGCTGCATTGTTTGTTTGCTTAGAAAATTGTATATATATATATGTATAGACTGTATGGCAGAAAACCCTGAGGGGGTGGACTGTAGGGTAAAGAAAATGTCAGGCTTTTCTGCCCTTCCGCCATCAGGATAGATGATGGATCCTTGTCCTGAATGCATGCCTGATGGTGGGCACCTGGAATAGGGTGTGGGCATAGGTAGATGGGATTCAGCTGAGCTAAGACTGTGCTTTTAAGGGCGGCGTCACGGGGGGACACCAGCAGCACCAGCAGCAGCAGCCGCCGCAGCCGAAGCCGAAGCCGACAAGCAGCAGAACGAACGCTAGAGAGCCCAGATAGAGTGAGGACTTGCTGGGGGCTGGGAGGCCTGCCAGCCTCCCAGCCCCCCAGCCAGCACCCCTGCCTGCCATATGCCTGGTGAACCCCAAATAAAAAACCTGCAAAACTACTGAGGACTCTGACTCCTCCTTTACCCGGTCTGCATGGGATCAGAAAACCTGCACTGCACCCCTTCCGGCCCCTACAACAAGCTAAAGTCTTAACCCGTGATACCTCAGAGTGTTACATAATTTGGATACAAGGTCTAAATTAGATAACCAGGCTTAAAAGGTCTTCAGGATGGATCGCCAATCCAATATGACAGGTTTCCTAGACACACAGGCGAATACCAAGATGGGGGCAATAATTAGGGTGATATATGTATAAGCCTAAGAAAATCAAGGTTTACTGGCAACACCTGATGCTGGGTAGAGGCCTGGAGTAGTTCTCTCTCACCTTAGAATGAACCAGTCCTGCCAATAGCTTTATCTGGACTTCTAACCTCCAGAACTATGAGACAATAAATTGTTCTAAGCCACCTATTCGGTGGCACTCTGTTAGCAAAGAGGTCAAGATTCTTTCACCTCTAAATGAAAAACAGGAAATGGTTTAAATGAATATGTTGTTTTCCAGGATTGCAGGTCATAGACATAATGCATGCTTTTTGAAATCCTTTATTTCTGAATATCTCAAACTACAAGTGATTATTATTAGAAATGCAAAATAAGGAATTAACTCGGTGCTTTCAAATTTAGGATGACAGAAATGAGTAAAATGCAATAAACTCAATGCTAATAACCTGGTATTAAGTACTCTTCAGAGTACCTAGGC
This sequence comes from Talpa occidentalis, assembly GCF_014898055.3. NCBI lineage: Eukaryota > Metazoa > Chordata > Mammalia > Eulipotyphla > Talpidae > Talpa > Talpa occidentalis. The sequence continues at coordinate 53,780,216 of NW_023601433.1, forward strand.
CCCAACACTTCATTTTATTTTTTCACACAGCAAAGATTTCTTGTGTGTCACTGTAGAGGGCAGGACTGGGCACAGTGCAGGTTTTCTGATCTCATGCAGACCGGGTAAAGGAGGAGTCAGAGTCCTCAGCGGTTTTTTGCAGGTCTTTTATTGGGGTTCACCAGGCATATGGCAGGCAGGGGTGCTGGGGGGCCGGGAGGCTGGCAGGCCTCCCAGCCCCCAGCAAGTCTTCACTCTATCTGAGCTCTCTGGTGTTCTCTGCTTCTCTTTTGGCTTCTTCTGCTCTTCTCGGCTTCTGCTCGGCTACTTGGCTTCTCCTGCTGCTCTCTTGGCTTCTCTTTCATTCTTGGCTTCTGCTGCTGCTTCTTCTGGCGTCTCCGTGACATTTTCTTTACCCTACAGTCACCTACTTGCCAACCACTGAGTTTGGCTACTGATGAGTCTGAATACAGCATTTCATCATTCTGTTGAAGCTGCAAAAATGGGCTCATCTGTGAAAAGAGAGACAGGATTAAGACTTTCTTCAAGTCTACCTTCTACACTAACTTTCCATAGTTTTATTATCTTGGATCTTAATTGTAACATAATCACTTCAACTTTCAGCTTTATTTTATGTCTCTAGTTTAAAATGACTCACTAAGAAATTCGGATTAATTTGGCAGATTTGGATTTCATTTCTGCTTCTAGATAAATTCCCTTTTAATGGCAAGCAGCTCTTCCCTTGAATTAATGTAAACAAGTCTTTTAAGTAGTTGTTAGAACACTTGAGCTATTGAGATTCCTCTTAACTAATGCCCTTCCTAATAATTAAAAAAAACTTTACAAAATTGCATACGCATTTGGAAATATACATATATTTTCATACATCTGTGGGAAAAATTCCAAGATTAATCATTATTAAAGAAACCATACATTAAAATAATAATGGGTATCATTTCAGTTATCAGATAAATAGTTTGATAAAACTTAAGACAAGTGAGATTTGTGGCTTTAGGAGGCTCAGAGTACAATGTCGTACTATATATTTTCTTTAACTTTTGGAAAGCTTTTTGGCATTATTGTATAAATTTTAAAAGCGTGTAATTTTCCACGAGGAGCTTCATGAAAATTATCCGACTGCTTTATTTTCATCAGTACACAATGATGTATAAATAAAGATATTCCTAGCAGCATTTTTGACTACAATAAATATCAAAAACATGAAAGTCTACTAAGAGAAGTTTTCTTAAATAAAATATAGTGCATTTATGTAATTAAATACAATGCGGATGTTAAAAATAATGATAGACATTTTTCATGTATAGGGTATGCAGAAAAAAGCTAAAGCTGCACTTACAATTATTTGAGTGAAATGAGTCAAAAGGAGATTTTAACTGTGAACCTAATTTAATGAAAGAAATTTATGAAGACCTAAATAAAAGATAATACAGTCTATGTTCATATATACGAATCTCAGGAGGATAAAGATGTCATTTCTCTCAAAAAAATGCAATGCAATTTCAACAAAAATCCCAACAGATTAGGAGCACAAAGTGAACCTAACATACAGATGAAGGACAAAAGATTCAAGGATAGGTGATGCAATTTTGAAGGGCAATATGAGAAATTTATTTTTATTAGATATTAAGACAAGTCTTATTAAGAACTTTTGAACATATTGAGTCTTATAAAGCTATGGCAAATGAGAGAGTATGTATCAGCAAAGAGAGAGAGAGGTAAAGAGGCTAGAGGAATATAGAAGAAGCCAATAATAGGCACCCAGAAGTCGGTCACTGGAGAGAGTCAATAAATCTTGCAACTTATAAGGGAAAAAAAGTGAACAGCTAGTGACTCACATGGCTCTCCCTTACCCTGGGGCAAAGTGATACTGTGTTATGTTTTATCTGAATACCTGTGAGTTTTGCTTTTTCATGTATGTTTTTAGAATACACATAGTCTGACTTTTCTTTCTGTTTCCTGTAATAAAAAAGTCCTGAAGTTAAAATTAATGGTGCAATTTTAAGGATTGAGGCAGAAAAAAAGACCTCCACCCCTACACACATCATTCTTAGCTTGTATTTGCTGATGCTTAAAGTTCTTTGACAGGAGGCAAAACTAGTGCAAAATGTGCAAAATGCAGATACCCATTTACTTAAATTCACGTTAAGAATGAATGACTTTTTAGGGCCTCCCCAGTGGCACAGCGGTTGAGCGCTGGGTTGTGAAGCTGCCTGCAGCCTCTGCAGCGCCGGTTCTGTCCCCGGCTGCTCCCCGGCCACCGGAGGAGGGTCCCACATGGCGCGCAGACCTCTCCTGCCGCCCGCTGCTCCCCTCAGCAGTGTACTTCGGTCCTTCTGTCTGCTCTGCTCCCTGCTCTGGCTCTGGTGAATTCTCTCACCCTCCCGTGCTTCTAACTGTACCCAGTGCTTGTATAAATAAATAAATAAATAAATCTTAAAAAAAAAAAAAAGAATGAATGACTTTTTGAATAATATTATAAGCAAAATTACTAAAAAGGAAAAGAAATAGCAAGTCTGGAGGATATGGGAAAGTGTGTCATCACCATGGAAATGATAGAATGAAGAGGAAAAAGTACCTGGAAACTGCCAAAGTCAACATGTATTTTCTTCAAATGTTTTTTTTCTAACATTAGCCATTACTCAAATGATTTTGTATGTTCCAGATTTTTAAACAGCAACTCAAATGTTACCTTTCTCTTGGAAAGACATGGTTGCTTACATAGCTGTACCACTTGTGGGGCAGGATGGCCACAATGCAGGTTATCTATCATCCCAGCAGAGGAATATAGGAGAGTCCTGGAGCCCTCGGTGGGTTTTCTCAGGCGTTTATTGATCTTTACATGCATTACAGCAGCCAGGTATGCGGCAGGCAAAGGTACCAGGGGGCCAGGAGGCAGGGAGGCCTCCAAGACCCCCGCAAGTCTTCAATCTGGGCTTCCCTGGCTTCTTTCTCCCTCTTCTCTCTCCTGCCTCTATCCTGTTTCTGCTTCTCTTGGTATCTCAAGACCCCTCCCATGGCCCACAGACGTGAACAAGATAGTTTGCAACAATGTAACAACTATAGGTACCCCCTCAGGCAGGGCAATCCTAATGGTGGGAGGGCAGAAAAGCCTGAAAAACCATTTACCCTACCCCATATGCTTCTCTCACTTAGTTACAACACAGAACTCTCAGTTCTAAACTTTATGTTGGACTATTTATCTGCTCTGTGGTCATGGTTTACATGCTCCATGTGACAGGTCATTTTTTGATGCTTGTAGTACTTTCTAATAATTTTGTAACTGGTGTCTCAGGTAGAAGTGCAGTGCATTTATAATCGTTCTCTGGTTGGGTAAATTTATAGAACTTCTGAGATAGTTTATATATTTTGCTGGTGCTAAGATTCCCATAAAAGTTTAGAAACTAGCTCCCCAGGCAGAAATTAAAGACACAGTCCCTACTTTAAGGAACTCTTGGTCTAGCACAGGTGCTAAGAAAGTGATTACAAAATTACTGCTCTCTAATGCTCATGTTTTCCTTGGGTACAGAGATTCCATCACAACATAATGGCTGTCTAGCCTCTGGGAAGGGGAGACTTCCTGGAGCAGGGCATCAATGAGACTTTCCAAATTCAATGAGTTAATATCAGTGTAAGTGTCTGTATTCATTTCCTATTTTTGCTGTAACAATTTAACACAAATTTTGTGACTTTAACTACACAAGTTTACTTCCTTTCAGTTCAAAAGTACCACTTAGGTCTCACTGGCTGGAATCAAAGAGTTAGCTGGGTGAGCTTCCATGGGAGACCCTGGGGGGAAAAGTCTGGTTTTTTGCCTTTTCCAGCATCATGGGACCATCCACTTTCCTTGGCTCAGGGATCTGTCTTTCCTCTTTAAAATCAGTAATGGCTGCTCCGATCAGCAATCTCTGCAATGGCTGGTCCGGTCTTTCTTAGGACCATTTCGCTGGATCTGATGCTGCTGCCTCCCTACTTAATTCCCTTTTAAGGGACCTTACATATTATATTGGACCCACCCAGAAAATCTTTTTTTTTTTAAGTCATCTGACATTAACAACCTAATTCTGTAACAGGGTGGTCCCCAGGAAAGGGGGAGGTTCCAGATTTCCTGCCCCACCCAAAGGTCGGTGGAGCTGAGGAGGGAGAGAAGAAGCCTCAGAGGAGACTGGAAAGGAAGGAAGCAGGATGGAGCCAGAAGGAGAAAGAAGCTAGAGAAGCCCAGACTCAAGACTTGCTGGGGGGCTTGTTTGCCACACTACATGCAAATCTCAATAAAAGCCTGACAAAGCCACCGAGGGCTCCAGGACTCTCCTTTACTGTCTGAGGGATCATAGATAACCAGCTCAGTGCCCATCCTGCCCCTACATTCATTTTTTTCTAGCTTTTTTGAGTGTCTTTTTTGAGTTTACTAGTTAAAATTATTATTTTACAGAATAAATGTGAAGTTTTATTGTAAATTGTTGGTCTTTCCAGCAAAATAATTCTCAATATTCTAGCTTATTTGGATGAAGGAGGAATTTCGACATGCCAGAAATAGAAGGAAATGAATATTGTAATTGAATTTGCAGACATTACTTTTTGGAGCTTTGAAAAAAAAAAATACCTGTCAGTTAGAGAAAGAATGAATGGTTACATAGCAAAGGACAGAGGAAGGAAAACTCATACCCATGATAGCATTTATATGGTGTTTTTATGCATTATTGTTTGTGGCAGTGTAATAAATATTCATTAGTAAAATGTCTTTTTAGTGGAAACAAGCCAGAAGCAATAGCATATTTATACAATGTAAGGCTCAATGGGGGGTTGGGGGGAGGCACTTTTGTTATTTCTCAACTGATTCTTAAATTCAGAGAACAGTAGTATCCATTAAAGTAGCTCTCAACATACTACTGTTGAGAACAGAGCTCTCAACACACTAATAGACATTGTTCCTTTATTGATAATAAAGGAATAATTTCTTGTTGTTGAAATAACCTTCTTGGGGGAAGCAGTGAGGATCTTTTGGGTTATTGAACCAAGCAAATGTGTACCCAAGAATGGCTGCCAATGGGGAAGAACTGTCTGTATCACCCCCATGAGAGGTGTAGGGCAGGGAGGGGGAAAGGACTGGTCCTTCTTCTGATATAAGGGTCTTTAGGTCTATTGGGCTTGAAAATGCAAATATGGGAAGGTCTAAATTCAAATACAAAATACAAATCTGATTTGATTCTTGTGGATAAATTCCCAGCAGTGGAATTTCCGAATCATATGGTAGCTCTATTTTTAATTTTTTTGAGGAACTGCCAGTATGTTCCTTTTATAAATAAAATAAATAAATATAATATATGGATATAGATTTAGAATTCATAGCAATTAAAATATCTGGAAGCATAAAAATCTGTTCCAAGTGACTATATTGAGGGAGCAGAAATGGAGTGGTGAAGAGAGAGGACATTCACTTTTTACCTTTCTGAGATGGATATTTTTTTCACAAGTATATATTACTTCAATAATAACACTGAAAAAGAATGTGTAGAATTTCAGTGGAAATGCTTTCCGAGAGATTAATAGAAAACATTGGGCAGAAAAGCCTCAGGCCTCTCTGCAGCTTCTTTTTCATGAGAATTTAAAGTGCGCTGCTCACAGATTTTGGTTTCCTGCATTAATTTTCCTGGGAAGGACTCATATTCGTCCATTTATTTGGGAATTCTGAAAGGCAGAGGCTGTTCATAACTTACACGCCTGCCACCCATTCCCAGAGCCAGTTCCAGAGTTCCTCAAGCACTTAGTGTTTCCTGCTGTTGTTATTGATGTTTTTGTTAATCCCAGAAAACATAACCTGATCTGAGATCAATTTCCACCCTTTACCCTTATACCCTTGCCTTTGTAGGGAAGAGAAATTTTCTCTCCTCTGCCTTTCTCTCCCTCCCTTCCTCACTCTCTCTCCTCTTACACTTTCCCTCCCTTCCCCCCTCATTCTCCTCCATCCCGCACACCTCCTGCTGCTTCCTGTAAGACAGAAAACCCTCCAAGGGCGGCCTCCCCTGGTGGTGAATCAGTTGAGCGCTGGGCTGCAAAGCTGCCTAAGCCTCTGCAGCGCAGGTTCGATCCCCTGTCACCGCGACCCGCCACCCACTGCTCCCCTCAGCAGTGTACTTCGGTCTTTCTGCCTGTTCTGCCCCAGGCTCTGGCTCTGGTGAATTCTCTCACCCTCCCGCGCTTCTGACTGTACCCAGTGCTTGTATAAACAAATAAATCTTCAAAAAAAAAAAAAAAAGAAAACCCTCCAAGGGATGTCCTGTATCTTCTGCCTAAATTCCTTCAAATGTTCCTTTTTCCTATAAGATTTCCTCAAGATGCCACTACTTTTTTAAAAAAAATTTTTTATTATATATAATTCTTACATCATTTTTCATCTTTGCACAATGTAAGCATTTTCATTATGGTTATATTCCCCAAACAATTGCACCCCCCCTTATTTTGACTCTAGTCCTTCCTCTCCCTACCCCTCCCCCCCCTTGTGTCTCTGGTTTATAGTTGCTTGTTGATTTTGATTTTTACTTTGTATTGATTAGTCTTTTTCCTGGTCTCTTATTTAAGTTTTCTAAATTCCTGCTATGAGTGAGACCATCCAGTATTTTTCTTTTTCTTTCTGACTTATTTCACTGAGCATGATCCCTTTTAGCTCCATCCATGTTGCTGCAAACTGCATGCGTTTATCTTTTTTGATTGCTGAGTAATATTCCATTGTGTATATGTACCACAGCTTCCCCTAAAGACATCTTTCCAGACACATCACCCAAAGCAGTGATAGTGAAGGCAAAGATAAACAGCTGGGACTACATCAAATTAAAGAGCTTCTGCACAGCAAAAGAGACAATAACGAAAACAAAGAGAAACCCCACCGACTGGGAGAAACTTTTTGCACACAACACTAATGATAAAGGACCGATCACAAAAATCTACAAAGAGCTGATGAGACTCAACAAAAACAGAAAATAATCCAGTAAAAAAATGGGCAGAAGGCCAAAAAGAAACTTCTCCGAAGAGGAAATGCAAAAGACGCCAGTACTTCTGATCAGAATGCATAAAATGTAATTTCCATCGAATCTGCTTAGGATTGCCCTTTAAACAGAGAGGCAGCTGTTGAGTGAAGTTTCAGGGTTAAGAGGGTCTGGATGTAGAGCTCAGGGAAACTCTTAGGAGCTCTTTGATCTTAAGCCCATTACCTAACTTCTTTACCATTCAGTTTCCTGTGAAATAGAGATAATATTACCAACTCAAAGAAAATATAAAGTATTTGACATACTAAAGTCAAATACTTTATAAAGTATTTGATATATTTTTACATAATAGGATCTGAATAAGGGCCTCCCTTGGTGGCACAGCGGTTGAGCGCTGGGCTGCGAAGCTGCCCGCAGCCTCTGCAGCGCCGGTGACAGTCCCACCAGCGCCGGTGACAGTCCCACATGGCGTGGAGACCTCTCCTGCTGTGCCCGCTGCTCCCCTCAGCAGTGTATTTTGTCAGTCTGCCTGTTTTGCTCCTCGCTCTGTCTCTGATGAATTCTATCACCCTCCCACGCTTCTGACTGTACCCAGTGCTTATATAAATAAATAAATAAATCTTTAAAAAAAATAGGATCTGAATCAGTGATACTTTAAAAGCTTTAAAGTCAACATTACCAACAACTACCACAGCAATGATAAGTCATTCTAATAATCTAACTTCCTCTAAGATTTCTTAAAGGGTGTATATTCTCCTTTAAAATACAGGTACACAGAACACAAGTGTTTATTACTTGTTGTTTCTTCGTAGTATTGACAAAAGGTAAAACATGTTGTTGGAAACATTTAATTTGACATTAATGTTTTAGATATAGTTTCAGTTAACCCATAGGAACAGAGGGCTGTAGCCTATTCCAAGCATATGATGAGCTCTTAAAACCACATCACATAAAACTCCTCTGCTTTGCAAGATGGAATGGGGGTTAATCATAATAGGCCTCATCTCACAGGATTTTGCTAAAATTTAAGGAAATAATGTATTAGTAGTGCTAGTTAAAGTGTCCACCAATATTCCTGTAATAATATTTTGTTTCCCTATAAGGAGAGTAAAGCTGTCCAGGTGTCTATTATATCTTCTTCTAGCACTTTAGCTCCCCCAGGGAGTATCCACTCAATAGGTGTCTTTACCAGAGCTTCTGAATTATTTTCTACCATTGAAGTTATGATGTTAACAGAAATTGCATAATACCACAGAAGGGTATATTTAGAAAATAATCCAGATTCAGTATTTTCCCTTTAGGAATAAATTGTAGCCCATTATATCGTTTCCACTAATTTCCATGAAGTAAACCATAATACTCATTGTGAATATATGTATTCATTTGTATTAGATAATCTAACCATTGAATGGATGTGTCTCACTTAGATTTTTCTCTTTCTCAGCATAAATTAAATATATACTATTTAAAGAGTCTTTACTTTTAAGAAACATTTTGAATATTGAAATTTTTAGAATATCGGGCCTCCCTGGTGGTGCAGTGGTTGAGCGCTGGGTTGCGAAGGTGCCTGCAGCCTCTGCAGCGCCAGTTCGATCCCTAGCTGCTCCCCGGCCACCGGAGGAGGGTCCCACATGACGCACAGACCTCACCTACCGCCCGCTGCTCCCCTCAGCAGTGTACTTCGGTCCTTCTGCCTGCTCTGCTCCCCACTCTGGCTCTGTTGAATTCTCTCACCCTCCCGTGCTTCTAACTGTACCCAGTGCTTGTATAAATAAATAAATAAATCTTTTAAAAAAATTCTTAGAATATTATAAATAGAAACATTAAACCTAACATTCAGAGAAAATATATATGCTCTCCTTGAGTCTGTTGACCTATGTTGGGTGTCATTATAAATTATTTGGATTAACTAATTGGTGATCTGATTAATTGCTTTATGATCTAAATGAATTAGCAAATCAATACATGTTGGGTTTGTATAAATTATAAATTGTATTAATTTTGCTGACTGCAAAACCTTGTTAGGATTCATATCTTCATGATCAATAATTATGTGAAATGAAACTGGGTTTCCAAATTTTGATTCATTTTCATTCAGTAGGCCTGGTCTACTGAAAACACACATGGAAACTCCGTGAGAATGAGGCATCTGAAGGCAACAGTTCATGCTTCTCAACTGTGACCACGTCCTCATAGTAAAGAGCTGTCCTGTTCTGTGCTCCCTAGCATGGTCCAGGGGCAGGTCACTACTGCCCTATCATAAAGTAACCTCAAAACCTGAGAGTTTAGGAGTTAAAGGTACTGAAATTGAGAGTTGAGAAACTGAAGATACTAAGTGTAGAGATTGAGTTTAGAAAGTTTGGAAGATTTTATAATATTCCAACCGAAATGTTGTTTCTTTAAATCTAATGTTAAAACTTTAGAGTGCCTATTTTGTATTTCTTTCATTAATTTTTCTATTAATGTGATTTTCTTGTATTTTAGAAAGGAATCAATGCACCAGGATTGGAAATTTAAAAAACACAAATTCAGTACTTCATCAGAGATTGGGTAGTGCCACCTGGGGAAATGTTTTCAGAGCAATTAGAGGGGCCCTAAGTCACTAACAAGACAGGACTGCAAATCCCCATCCATGTGGTGTGACCTGAGGGACAGTTTGGAGCAGGAAAACAAAAGTCCCGGATGTGGGTGCACTGAATACAGTTAGGTGTGTTATGATGTAGAGGCCAGGGGAAGGCAGCATTTGGCCCCTGCTGATCAAACACAGCCAGCGCATGTGGAAAAACAGCTGGTAAAGGCCCTTGCTCAACAGGGAAATGTTTACAACTAGCCTGGGGGAGGAGGCAGGGAAAGGCCTCATTTGCAGATTCCCAGTTGTAAATATTCCCACCATGGGTGACTTCAGGGAACCTCATGTAGTCCAGAGGCAGAGATGCTAAACACTGGCTCTGCTCAACCAGTTCTGGTTCATTCCTGAGAATCATGCTAAATATTCTGCAGAGGGAGGGCCTCCCTGGTGGCACAGGCAGTTGGGCGCCCCACTGTGAAGCTGTCAGCAGCCTCTGCAGCTTGGGTTTGATCCTGGCTGGCCAGAATTCCACATGGAGAAGCAGACCTCTCCTGTCTCACCCGCTGCTCCCCTCAGCAGTGTATTTCTTCAGTCTGCCTGTTCTGTTCCCCGCTCTGTCTCTGGTGAGTCCTCTCACCTTCCTGCACATCTGGCTTGTACCCTGGTTCTTGTATAAAAAATAAATCTTAAAAAAAAAAATTCTGCAGAGAGATGGTTACAAGACCACCCAGAGCAATGTGAGTCAGAGAAAAGGACTGACAGTGAGCTAGAAGGGGGACACTAAAAGATTGTGGGGGAAAGCAAGGTTAAGGATGTTTCTCCCATGGCCAGCAGATGACCAGGGCCTTTCCCAGATACCTTCATGACTAAAGACATTAACTCCAGAAATGCACTTTCCTGGGTTGCTTTGCACACACATTGGTGTTGGTCATTTTTCTACCTTGCAGTTGCTTTTTACATGAATTTACTTTCAGATAATCATTGAAACAGGAGAAGTTTAATGAAGGATAAAAAGCTTTGTGGAGTTTGAAGGTTTCCAAGATACTCTTAGGTACCATGATACAGTGGAAGGTCTTAGAGCCTCTGAGAGTTGGCACACTCACAGTTCTGGTTACCAAAGCAAGAGCAAAGAGATTCAAGTCAGCCAGCGAGGGGCAACCAGGAGGTCCCACCATAGAGCTCCTTGCTGTCCTCTCCCAGAGGAAACTCAGGCAGCGCTGGTCTCTCCTGGCCGCCATCTGTGATAATATACATGGAGTCCGGCCAACCCAGGGAGCTCCCCAGGCCTTGGCATTCAGGGTTTTGTTAGAACTGGTGATGTTGACATACTCCATCTTCCACTTTCCCAGGTACCTTCATGACTAAGGACATTAACTCCAGAAAGGCTGAAGGTGAAAGGTCAAGCTGACATACCTTGGCTTGCTACCTCCACCAGAAACCTCAGTTAGACTCTGACTGGAATGACTCAGGCTACCAAGAAGCTCCTCCAGGCTTAAAAATGAGCCCCCACATCAGAGACAACCATCATATACCAGCCTCGGGTCTATGACGTGATTTGAAGGCAGAGGCTTCTGAACTGACAGCTGTCCCCAAAATCGACAGCTGTTCCCCAAATTGGTCAGATCTCTTTCTCTCTCTCTCTCTCTCTCTCTCTCTCTCTCTCTCACCCCCTCTCCCTCCCCCACTTCCCTTAGAAACCAAAGGAAGCAGGAAATGAGAGTCAGAACAATCATAATTGAATCCTGTTAATAAAGGTGGAGTCCAGGATCCCTCCCTGTGTGATCACAGAGCTGCCCTGGATGACAGCACAGCTGGCTGCCATAGAAACCAACTCTCCTGAGTTCTAAAATATCTGGTGATTCCACTACTTTACTGCTTGTCATGCGCACTCCTGCTGGGCCCATCCTCACTTGACCTACTTGGCAAAGTGAACTTATTATCAAAGGTCCGAATGAGTTTTTCATGGGCTTGTGGCACTCAGATTGTAACAGGGTGGTCCCCAGGAAAGGGGGAGGTTCCAGGTTTCCTGCCCCACCCAAAAAGGAAGGTGGAGCTGAGCAGAGAGAGAAGAAGCTGCAGAGGAGACTGAGGAAGGAGGGAAAGCAGAATGGAGCCAGAAGGAGACCTGGAGGAGGCACATGGTGGCGAGAGACACGTTAAGAAACTGTGCTTGCCTTTTGGTCATGGACTGGGTGACACAGACGTGGGTGAGAGACCTGTGGGGAGGTGACAATGCGGGTTTTATCTTGATTTTCAATTTGCTCTTTTCCCTCCAGACTTGTCTGGTTGTTTCTGATCCTTTTCTGTGGGTCCCCACTGGAAGATGTTTTAGATTTGTGGCAGGCTTTGGGGCCTTGCTCTGGGCCAATCCTGCTTGGGTGGGCTTTTACCCATGAGGGAACGGGTGACTTTGGGTGCTTGATTTAGAAACTATATCCTTTGCCTTTCCTGTATTGTTTCCTAGTTGTATTAAAGTTCCTTCGCATTAAAGTCTCACATGTTTTGTGTTGATGCGGCGGATGGCAGAACCCATTTAGAATAGGCAGGTTTGCAGGGTTTGGACTGCCCCTCTCCCTGCCCTGTAACAGTACGTTGGACCAAGTGGCCAGGTCAAAGATGGTGTCTGAGGCCACTTGGCAGGTTCTTGTAAGACTCAGATGTTCTTTTTGTCAGGACTTTGGACCTTTTTTCTTTTTGTGATCTCTGCTGTCTCATTACCATTTATAAAGGCAATAATGATTCTTCAGTGATATGTTGCTTTGTCTTTGGCTACTTTCTGCTGTCTCATTACCATTTATAAAGGCAATAATGATTCTTCAGTGATATGTTGCTTTGTCTTTGGCTACTTCCTGCTCTCTGCCTGAGGGGTTTTGTAAGCCAGCTGTGGAGCTGTGGTGTTTAAATTAGCAAATGTATGCCTGGGTGTTAAGGAAAGAGTAGCCTTAAGCAGTAACTGGTAATTGCTGGTAGCCTTGATGGATTCTTGGAGATAACTTAAATTTTTGCAAAGCCTGGATCAGAAAAATTAAAAAGATTATGTCTGAGTCTGAAAGGATTTGCTGCTGTGAATTTTGTCTACACAATTTGTTTTGGGCATGTTTGCCATTTGAATTCTGGATTTAATTGCTGGTGTAAGACAAGATTCTAAGTTTCTGCTTCCTACTGAGAAAGGTCTGTTGTGGAAAGCACACTTTATGGTACATCATGTAACTGTATCAGGTTTTCATACCTGTGTTGTTGCTGTCCCTCCCTAGTGTGGGGGAGGTGAAATCTGTGCTTTGATGTTGAATCTGCTCTTTCAGCTTCTGTCCCAGAGTGGCTAACAGAAGTAAGGAGATGACTCCTTTTAATTGAAAGTTAGTTGCTGATATTTTGATTTTGCTTTTTCAGGTTCTGTTCCAGGAAACAAAAGTATTGCCTGCTTGGTGGTAACAAGAGATGACTCCTTTTTTAAAAGTTAACTGTTGCTTTTGCTCTTTCAGCTGCTGTACAGGATATGCCAGGATTGGCTTCTAATAAAAAGTCTTGAACACTGAAAACGCTAATACCATCATCACTCCACATTTTTTTGAACTTTGACATTTTTTTCTGAGCCTATGGAATAAAACTACAGTTACATAATATATTCCACGTGGCATAACTAAAAAAAAACTGTCTCTGTCTATATGTTGTATGTCTGTATGTCCTTGTGTCTAACTGTCTTGACCTCCAGAGGTTCAAAAATTGGTATACATGGTGCCTATAGACATTGAAAAAAAAAAGTCTCCAGTTATGAAAAAAAACCTAAAGGTTATGGTTTGGTTATCAACATTGTACTACTGAACTAAGCCGGTGCCTTCATAGAGATTGAATATTGTTGTTGCTATTGTTTTCTGATGTTTATGGCAAAGCTTCCCAGAAATCTAAATTCAAGTAAAAATTTGGTAGCCTGTCATTTGGTTAATCTAAGGAAATTTTGTGGAACCTCAGTAGAGCTCCTGAGACACTCCACAAAGTGTCTCCCTTTCCTCCTGGGAAAGGCATTACATGAATTTGTCCTATTTGGTTTACCTAGTAAAGTAAAACTAGAAGGGAAACATTGTCACTTGAAAAATGGTAAAACTTTGATGTGTACAAAAATGTTAACATTGGTTTTCTATAATGTGTATAAAACCTCTCAGTACCTAATATGTATATAAATTGTCAGTGGTGATTGTTGCTTTGCAATATTGTATACTTCAATTGTTTGATATCTACAGAAACTTTCTGTAAAGAAATAGGGGGAAAAGGCCTCAACAGATTCCTATTGATGGAAATTTTGATGGGTTAAAAAAATTTTTTTTTTCTACGAAGGACTGAATCTGTTACAGGACAGGGAGAGGGGCACCCCAGACCCCGCAAATCTGCCTACTCTAAATGGGTTCTGCCATCTGCCGCATCAACACAAAACAAATGAGACTTTAAAGGGAAGAAACTTTAATACAATTAGGAAACAATACAGTAAAGGCAAAGGATATAGTTTCTAAATCAAGCACCCAGAGTTACCATGCCCTCGTGGGTAAAAGTTCACCCATGCTAGCAGGATTGGTCCAGAGCAAGGCCCCAAAGCCTGCCACAAGTCTAAAGCATCTTCCAGTGGGGACCCACAGAAAAGGGTCAGAAGCAACCAGACAAGTCTGGAGGGAAAAGAGCAAAATGAAAATCAAGACAAAACCCGCCATTGTCACCTCCCCATGGGTCTCTCACCCACATCTGTGTCACCCAGTCCATGACCAAAAAGCAAGCACAGTTTCTTCACGTGTCTCTTGGCTCCATGCGCTTCCTCCAGGTCTCCTTCTGGCTCCATCCTGCTTCCTTCCTTCCTCAGTCTCCTCTGCAGCTTCCTCTCTTCCTACTCAGCTCCACCCTCCCTTGGGTGGGGCAGGGAACCTGGAACCTCCCCCTTTCCTGGGGACCACCCTGTCACAAATAGACTATTGGAGATACACCTGATTTTTACTAAGTTTTGACATAATACTGGTAATTTTGTTGCATTTTGTTCTGATTCAACAAGGTTTTATTTTTTTTCTTTTTTAAAAAAAATATTTATTTATTTATGCATATAAGAACTGGGGTACAGGCCAGAGGTATGGAGGCTGAGAGGACTCACCAGAGACAGAGTGGGGAATAGAACAGGCACATTGACTGAAATATACTGCTGAGGGGAGCAGCAGGCGAGCCAGGAGAGGTCTGCTGCGCCATGTGGGTTGCTCTCTGGCTGGTCGGGGATCAAACTCATGTTTCAAAGCCTGCAGAGAGCTTCATAGGTTGTGTCTTAACTCCTTGTGCCACCAGGGAGGCCCTCAACAAAGTTTTCCTGTTTTGACTGACCAGGACCTGCAGCAATGTTAAATTATTTTTTTTCTTTCTTTTTTTTCAGCAGTGCTAACTTGTGTTTGCATTTTCTTTCCCCTTGAAACTAACACAGCATGAAAACAGTGGAAGTAATTTTTACTACTCATGTCAGTGTCTATTTTTGCATAACTTCCCTGGGGATTTTGTCTGCTTAAAACAAACAACTGGAGATGAGTTTCATTGTGTGGATTTGAATGGAGTTCTTCCAGGAAGTTGAAATAAAGCTGAACCAAGAAGAAGAGAACCTGCTGCTTTTTTTGTAGGCTTCCAGAGACCTCCAAAGAAGGTGAGGAAGCTTGCTCCATTGGCAGGACTGGACAACCTACAAAATGAAAAAGCCCTGGTACCCTCGAGAAGAAGCAGCCCAGGTGGAGTCTGATGAGACCAACTTTGTTCTTGAAGCCTACGTGGACCGGATGCCAAGAGTTAGCTCTGATCCTATATGGAGTATTCCAACAAAGCCATCTAAAATTGCTGTTTAGTTATTCTGCCCTGTGATTTTATGCAAAAATGGGTAATATGGTTTAAAAATATATTTAGTTTGTGTACTTTGCTATGCTGTTAAAAACAATTTGGTGCTGTTAAAACAATTTGGGATCAGGGTTGAGAAAACTTTTATGTAAGTTGAACCAATTTAAAAATTATTTTTCCTGTGATTTTAATATATTTGCTGTCTTGTTTTAGCTAATGCCTCCAGATTTTTTTTTCTTTTGGCTTGGATAATGGACTATTTTCCAGAATGGAAAACTGTCATACTGGACATTCATGGACAATGCTGCTGACTAATTGTTGCTTCTTTTTACCTATATTGTAACCCTGAAAAAAGACTGTCTCCTAAGACTACACCCTGAGATCTGTGCCACTATAGATGACAGTGGAATAAAAAAAGGGGGTATTGTAACAGGGTGGTCCCCAAGCAAAGGGGGAGGTTCCAGGTTTCCTGCCCCGCTCAAGGGAGGGCAGA
This sequence comes from Talpa occidentalis, assembly GCF_014898055.3. Classification (NCBI taxonomy): domain Eukaryota; kingdom Metazoa; phylum Chordata; class Mammalia; order Eulipotyphla; family Talpidae; genus Talpa; species Talpa occidentalis. The sequence continues at coordinate 53,796,102 of NW_023601433.1, forward strand.
GCTGAGCAGGGAGAGAAGCAGCTGCAGAGGAGACTGAGGAAGGAAGGAAGCAGGATGGGGAGCCAGAAGGAGACCTGGAGGAGGCACATGGACCGAGAGACACGTGAAGAAACTGCACTTGCCTTTTGGTCATGGACTGGGTGACACAGATGTGGGTGAGAGACCCATGGGGAGGTGACAATGGCAGCTTTTATCTTGGTTTTGATTTTGCTCTTTTCCTCCCAAACTTGTCTGGTTGTTTCTGATCCTTTTCTGTGGGTCCCCACTGAAAGGTGTTTTAAACTTGTGACAGGCTTTGGGGACTTGCTCTGGGCCAATCCTGTTTGGGTGACTTTTACCCACGAGGGGACAGGTAACTTTGGGTGCTTGATTTAGAAACCATATTCTTTGCCTTTCCTGTGTTGTTGACTAATTGTGTTAAAGTTCCTTTCCATTAAAGTCTCATGTTTTGTGTTGATGCGGTGGATGGCAGAACTCATTTAGAGTAGGGGTCTGGGTGCCCTGTAACAAGATCATCCTTCTTTAGAATGAAAAGGGTCATCGGTTTTTTCAAATAAAGGCAAAGCACATCACCAACACTTACCACCTTATGTAATCTGTGCATTCTATAATAACAAAATACTTAGTCTTATGTTTTGTAAAGATATGTCAAGTCTGTGTTAATATTGACATTGACTGACATTGATCACTCATAACCTGGTTCCTCATGTTAATACATTTTATATTCCATTAATATCCAATATAGTAAACTTTTATCAACATATTTTTGTCACATATCAGTAAGGAATATTTAAACACATCATGTGATTTTTTGATAATCATTTCATATACAAATTGAATGTATGCAATCTTTCACTGATAAAAGTCTGTTCCAACTTAGTTCTGTGATCTGTACCCCATAAACTCTGTTCCACACATACCATCTGTCCCATTGGAGATTTCCCAGGTAAATAGGTCTCAAGTTTTTGGCAGGCATTTCACATGTTTCAATTACATGTCAACAAGTCCCCACAAAGGAAGGACATAGACATAATTTTGACCTTGAATTGTAGTTGGCAGATGGAAGAACAGAGCACTTCAACAAACACTGGGCTGGGCATTAGAGGTTGGGGTTCAACACCACCCCCTGCCACTGACTGGATTTGGGATAGATCCATACCCTCTGGGCTTCAGTTTCCTTTTCTGCAAAATGAAGTTCAAACAGACCTTTCAGGTCTCTTTCTGTCTCTACTCTCAGTTGGGGGATAGCCCAACTGTAGGGTGAATGGTTTCTCAGGCTTCCCCGCCCCCACTCCTGTGGGATTGCCCTGCCTGATGGGGCATCCTCAGTTGTTACATTGTTGCAAGCTATCTTATTTACCTCTGTGGACCATGGGAAGGGTATTGAGCTACATAGTCACAGAGAGGAGAGGCAGGAGAGAGAAGGGGCAAAAAGAGGCCTGAGAAGCACAGAGTGAAAACTTGCCTGGGCCTGGAGGCCTAGTGGCCTCCTGGCCCCCAGACACCCCTGCCTGCTGTATATCTGGTTGCTGCTCTATATGTAACAGCTCAAGAAAAGCCTGAGAAACCCACTAAGGGCTCCAGGACTCTCCTTTGCCCATCTGCAGGATCATAGATAACCTGCTCAGTGGCCCTTCCTGCCACTACACCAACTTATCAACAAATAGCTTTTCTTTTCTTTAAAACCTATAATCGGGCCTCCCTGGCGGCTCAGGGGGTTCAGCGCTGCACTGTGAAGCTGCCTGCAGCCTCTGCAGCGCTGGTTGGATCCCCAGCTGGCCAGGGAGATAACTGCATGGGACGGCAGACCTCTCCTCTCCTCTGCTCTCAGCAGTGCTTTCGGTCAGGCTGCCTGTTCTGTTCCCCGCTCTGTCTCTGGTGAATTCTGTCACCCTCCCGCGTCTCCAACCTGTACTCCAGCTCTTGTATATTAAATAAATGTTTTAAAAAAAGCTTTAAAAAAAGTAAAACCTATAACTTTAACAGAAAATAAGTCTTCCATCCTTCTGTGTCCCTGAGTTCCCTGCACTTCCCACAATTTCTCCTGAAACAGCTTAACCTTGGTTAACATCAGAGACAGCCAATTCTGCTGAGAAATGGACTTGGATGGACAGAGCTTCTGGACCAGGACTTCTAGTTCATAAATATGTTTCTCACATTTATATTCATGTATTTTGTTATTTTAAAATTTCAACAATAACAATTTGGTTCCTAATAGTATCCCCTCCCTTTCTGATCCCAAGATATTATTCCTTTGCTTTACTTTTCAGTATTTTTTTTTTATAAATCTGTATGTCATCATAAAATACAGTTATTTTAGTTGATTTGAACCCAATCAAATGATATCACAAGGCAGGTATATTTTGGGGTCTTGACTTTCCCACTTATTATATCACCAAGACTTATTGGAGTTATCAACTTTCAGAGTTAAATTAGTGGTGGAATTATTGGATCACATGAATGTGAATAAAAAACACACCTGTTAGAATAAGTAAAATACTATAGTTGGAGACTTAATTGTCATATGCTAGGAATTTCAGATTCTAGTCGGAAGTCAGGGGCAAGTTTTAATGAAATGAATAGGTTTAATAAAATGCAAACAGTTTCTGTATAACTATCCTATCAGTGAATTTTGTCATTGTTCCCACAGACCTCAGCTTCTTAAAAATGTTTCTAAGTACCAGCTATTCTTTAGTCACCTTATTTCCTCTCACATTTAAGGAATCCTCCCCACAAAAAGATCAGTAGCCACAAATCCTTTAAATTTGTTTCTAGCAGCTACTAAACAGGAGGTGGCCACTAGATGGTGCCTTTTCCTTTAACGTGCACATTTTTCTTGGCAAGACTTCTGCTTTTGAGTAAATATGTCCTTTCCATGGTTTATTTATTTTTACTGAAATTGCTTTCCTGACAGTTATTCAAACTTACAACCACTTCATCCTGCTTGGTTGGCATTTTAAAAAGGATATGTGAAACAAAGCAATTGTCACTGTAAATAACAGTTATGGGGAGTTTTAAAATGACTAGGAACTTCTGTTGTGCTTTATGGCTGGATATTTTACAATACATAAATAAATGCACAGAACCGGTGTTTCGTGACGGAGATCCTGGACGTGAATTCCAAAGATGACAGGTGTTAGGCTTTCCAGGTATGCGGTATTTCCTTCTTCCTCTCAATCTGGGTGAGAGCTCCCCTCCAACGCCAATCCCCCAGACATGATGGGGATGGAGTCATCCTCTTGTGACCCCTAGGTCTGCTCTGGTCCACAAACACATCTTATCCTTTCTGATGCAGGAATTGGTTAAGAAATAAACAAACGACCCAAGCCAAGTCCATAAAAACTCATTTTTCTAGAACTGTTTTGGGGATGCTAAGGAAAGATTATTTTCCTTCTGCACTTGAGCTGCTGAGAGCATAGACTTTAAGCCTGTTGGAACAGGGTGGGCAGAGGCGGAGCAGGGCTGGGCATGCGTTGCTTCCTGATTTAGCCTTCCTGATGCTCTCACTACTCTTGGATTTTTACAGTTTATCACTAGTAAAGCTTTTAAACTCAGCGCTCATTTGATTTTACAGCAAAACCAGCACTCTTTTGGATAGTGTTTGCTCAGTGTATCAATTTCTGTCCGTTTTTAACTTTTGCATTTTTATATGTTTTTTTTTTTACAAAATACAAATACTCTTACTTTGAGCAGAATTAATACTATATTCAGATTAATAAAATTATTGCTGCTTAGCTAAATTTACACTATTTAGTATTCTACTTTTGTAATATTTATTGTATTCTCTTGTCTTTCCTATTATTATTCCATTTATCCACTTTATTGACTTGTTAGTTCTATGTTCTTTAATATTATTGAGATCTTAGAGACTTTGAATAGGCATTCTTGAGTTATAAAAGTCTAGAACAATTAGAATTTTATCATTCCTAAAGACCGAAAGGCATTAAAACCCTTAAGAGGCTGTCTTTATTTACCCTCTATTTTTTAAGATTTATTTATTTATTTATTTATGCATACAAGAACTGGGGTGTAGGCCAGAGTGTGGGAGTTTGAGAGGATTCACTAGAGACTGAGTAGGGGACAGAACAGACTGATTTACTGAAATACACTGCGAGTGGAGCAGCAGGCGAGAAAGGAGAGGTCTGCTGCACCATGTGGGTCAGCTCTCTGGTTGGGGATCAAACTCAGACCACAACTGTAATAGCTCTGCGGCTTAACCCCTAGGCCATCAGGGAGGGCCTCTACCCTCTTTTGACTTAAGTGTAGTCAGCACTTTAATTCTCCCTCTTTTTCAGAGAGAATATATTGTTTAGGCAATAAATATTTTACTTTACTCATATATTTAATGTTTCACTGTTGTCTTTTTTTATTATTCATTCCTGCATCACTGAGCTTCCATGTGGAATAATTTTCCTCCTGCCTGAAGAAAATCTTTTGCTATGATACTCATGTTATTTTATGTTAATGATAAAATATCCCACTTGCTGATTTCATTTGCTTGAAAATATATGTATATATATTTTATTTCACCTACATACCTTTTGAGAGATTGGTGATGCTAATTTCTGCTTTAAACCTGTGGATGATGAAGTTTAAATCCTGAAAAGGGGCCAAATCATAAACAAACAATATAATAAATTGCTATAATGTAAATACTTGGGTAACCCCCTCTGTCAAGAGCAGCAAACAAGGCCTTGTTCCCTGAAGTCCCCAATATCTGCCCCTCATTCCTCATAGCTGACTTCTCCCAGGGAGACACATCCCCTTATTTTCAAGTAGTCACTGACTTGGTTTTCTTTAAGCTTGCACCAGTAAACATGTGTCACTAAGCATGTGCTGCTCAACGCAGCTCAGTCTAGTTTTGTGTGTTGTAAATTTTATGTATTTCCATTCATCTTATGCTCTTTTATATCTGCCTTATTTCACACTCAACTCTGTCTGCAAGGCTCATTGATCTTGCTGTATTAAGCTGTGTTCTGTTTATTTTTGTTGCTTTACAGAATTGTGTGTGAATATACTACATGTTATACATCATGGTATTGCTGGTGGACATTTAGGTTGCTTGTGATCTGTGGCTACTAAAATAACAATATTACATTTCTTTTTGCATATGTGAACACATTTCTGTTTGGTGTATACTCATGAATAGTATTTATAGGTTGTAGAGAATTATTAACTTCTACTAAGTAGATAATGCTGAACTGATTTCCCAAACTTAAGCTCTCACAGCAACAGATAAGAATTCCTTTAGTTCCAAGCTCGCCAACACTTGGGAATGTTATTTTTGTTTTGAAGGAAGCTATTGCTGAATATAGAATGTATATAGAAACTTCATTTATTTTTGTTTATTTATTTATTTAAACAAAAATTTATTGATTTACCATTACAAAACTATAATTTCAGGGATACATCTTTACCATCATATTTATAAGCCTTCTCCTCCACACCTGCCATTCACACTACATGGATGATGTCCTCTCCACTTCACTTGGGACCTTTTACACAGGGTGCATAGTCCATGTTCAGTAATTTGAAACATCATTCCAATGACAATGATTATTTTTTTAAAGATTTATTTATTTATGCATACAAGAATTGGAATACAGGCCAGAGGTGTGGGGGGTGAGAAGATTCACCAGAGACAGAGTGGGGAGCAGAACAGGCAAGATTGACTGAAATACACTGCTGAGGGGAGCAGCAGGAGAGTCAGGAGAAGTCTGCTGTGCCATGTGGGTCACCTCCCTGCCCAGGGATCCAACTTGTGATGCAGTGGCTGCAGATAGCTTCATAGTGCAATGTCTTAACCTCCTGCACGACCAGGGAGGTCCCGACAATGATTTTTATAATTGCCACTATTTGTATTGAGAAGTCATCTTATCAAAGCTGTCCTTATTAAAAATAAGTCTGATGTTTAATCTTTCCAAAGTCCTGGACAGGTGGGGAAACAAAAGAAACATACTCACATGTTAGTATGTCACAGCTGGAGTTATATCATGTCAGGTGTCACTCACAGAGTGTCATCTATGCCAGGGTGTCATATATGGAGACAATAAAGTTGCAAATTAGAGAAAACACTGAATCTTCCTCCTGCTAGTGTTTCAGCATAGAACGTTGTAAGATCACAAATAATGTCTTTCTAGATACTGTTATTATGTATTGAAGTTCTCATCAAGCAGATATTTATTTCACTGATGGGCTGGGTCCCATGCAGGTGAGATAAGTCAATAGTCCAGTTCTTAGAGAGTAGGGATATCAAGCAGACAGCATTGATGAAAGCACTATTAATTACATATGCTAAATACAGATGCATAAATACACAAGTAGAAAGTAAATGTTTACAATGCATTCAAAGTAACTGGCACTCTCAAAGGAATTTAAAAAAGTGTCCAGATCCTGACATATGAGCATTTGGAGGGATCAACACTGTTTTCTAAGCAGACAGAAAAACTCAGTCAAGTAAGTGGATTCTGGGAGATTTAACATAATAAGAAAGGGAAAACTTGCAATGTGAGGCCTACATTGCACCAGAGAATGATCTCAGTGGGAGCATTTGAAATTCAACTTGTAGTTGATCAAAGAGGATGGAGGCACAGAGGAGCCCAGACATGCTAGAGCAGCTACTGTCTTTAGGGGCATCACCCAGGAAGCTCTTCAACTTGTGTTTAAACAAAAATCACAGGACAGGGGCTGCAAAGCCCCTCTCGTGACCATCCTGGGTTTACCGATTGAGCAGATATTTATTGGGCACTGGGTACTGTGCCTGGTTACATCAGGTGCAGTTTACAACTCAGGTAAGGAGATGAACTGTGGACTTTTAGCAACTGTGAGAAACGAAGTTAAGAAATTTGAATGTAAACTAGTCTAGGGCAAGATTCCAGGCCTGTGTTTGCAAATAGGGTCAACCAGGAACAAGTGAAAAGGAAAACATTGGTAATAGAGGGGTATTCAGTTGACTGATGCATATTGATCTTTGTGGACTCCCTTTGAGAGAATGTATTTGTTAAGCTTAGGGTCTTCAAAATAATTTGATAGGTAAATCAATACCCCGTGTCAAGCACACCCTATACGCAGCATTTTATGTTGCTGTTCTCTTATGTAGAACAATCATCTCCCAGCTAAACTTGGTTTCTCTCTTCATTTCTTACAGTACTTTATCACCTGCAACACCACCCCGATCAGCCTTGATATAGAATCCCCTAAAGCCCTGACCCATTTCTCCTTCATGCTGTTTAATTTTCTCTATGGCAGTAATTATCACCTGCCCCTGCATTTATTTGTATAATTATGTGTGTGTATATGTGTATGTTTTTACATAAATACTCTGTACAGTTGTTAATTTTCTGCCTCCTTTATGAGGCAGGAGTTAGTTTCTTTCATCAGTGTACCCCAGCCCTGAGAAAGGCTGGCTCCAGTATATAAATACTTGAGGTGCCTCTAATCCCTGCATGCTCCCACCACCCAGAGACAACCCACTGTCAGAGTTTGGTGTTTATATTCCAATTTCTTCTATGCATATGTGTCTACAGATAGGATCGTGCTTAATAATTTGATCTGTGAATTGTATTTTTCAGATTCTGCAGGCATTTTTGTGCTCTTGTTTCTTCCTGTAAGGGCCAAAAGGACACAGTGCAGGTTTTCTGATCCCATGCAGACCAGATAAAGGAGGAGTCAGAGTCCTCAGTGGTTTTTTGCAGGTCTTTTATTGGGATTTACCCGGTACACAGAAGGCAAGGGTGCCGGTACACAGCAAGCCTCCCAGCCCCCAGTAAGTCTTCATTCTCTCTGGGCTCTCCGGCCTTCTCTCGGCTTCTGCTTCTCTTGCTTCTCTCTCGGCTTCTCTTTCGGCTTCTGCTGCCACCGGATGATGGGGTAGCCTGGCGGGCTGGGTAGCCGTGTCACCTGCCTCTGGGCCTAGCCTGGTCCCTGTGCCGAGTCCATGTACCCCCTGCGGTTGCCAGCCAAGTGGGGGGGCTGTGTGGCTGGGCGTTTCTGGCCTGGAGAGCTGGAACTTTGCACATGACATATGGGGTTGTTCCTGCTACAACTGCCCCCCAGCCCTGTCGATTACTACTGCTGCTGCTGGCGTCCCCATGCCGCCGCCCTTACAAGTCCAGTCTCTCAGCCCAGGTGTACACACTTCAGGTGCCCGCCATCAGGCATGCATTCAGGACCACAGGGTTCCCTCATCTATCCTGATGGCGGGAGGGCAGAAAAGCCTGATACCTTTTACCTTACCCTACACTTCCTCTTCACCATCATTTTTAACAGCATGCCATGTGCCTTGTACACTCAAGCTGTGTCCTTCCTCACTCTGCCTTCCCTTTCTGTCATTACCACTGTCAGAATTTCTGAATATCAGTTTACCTCTTAGAATATCTTCATCTCGAGACAAACAATCTAACTTTGAATATTTAAAATAGCCCTAAATTACCCTAGGAAACTCCCACTGGCTTTTCTGGCATGAGAATCATTCTTGGGAGAAAATATTCCAACAGGTAACCCAAAGAAGGATTAAACTTTTGCAGTGAATTGAAGCACACCTGCAGACAGAGCACCCTCTCTCACAAAACAGGTGACAGCATAACCAGGCTTACCTGGGTAGGGAGAACAAAATTCGTTTTTTGTTTTATTGCTCTGTGAGTTGTGAGTAATTCTGTTCAGTCACTTATATTAATATGAGGTTGGATTTTGTTTTGAATATTTTGGTGAATTATGAACTGTTTTACAAAATCAAACTTGCAAAATCCTCTCCTGGGAGACTGGTTTGGAGAAAGATTATAAGGAGAATTGAACATCAGGTGATTAAAATTCAATAGGGTTAACATTTTGGTACTTAAGGATTCCCTATGAATAAAACACAGTGACAATTTCCATTTCTTGGTTTTTTCCTTATTACAATAGAAAATGGGATCTCTGACAACACTTTTCAGTTTTTATTAACCCATTACTACTATTGTCTTTTTCCCGCAGCTCAGCTTCTTTAGCACAAGATCACCCCATAATTCAAATCTGCACAGACATAGACGTCTCTATACTCCCATCTCTAAAATGAATTTTATTCCACATGCAGACAGAACACGTTCACAGATTTCACTTTCTTCAAGCACAAATAAACTATGCTTCAATGAGTTTGTTATTTTTTATGTCTGACCATGTATCCCCTGTACAAAATGCTGGGTGCACTTGACCTTATAAATTTGAGCGTTATTTAGTGAGCTTCTACTATCTGCAGACATATGATATGTTGGATAATTCCAGCAGCCAAGCATTTTCCATAAATATTTGATGGGTTTATGTTTGGCTACCAAAATAACAACATCCAGAGAGATTAATATTGCATTCTTCCTATATATTTCATGGCTTTCTGAAAGAAATGTTGCTTGGTTCTGTAAAAGTTAGCGAGAGGGAGGGAACAGGTGGAAGCTTAGGTGAAGTTATTTGAAAACAGATTTTAAGTATGAATTTAGGGAAATGATTGTTAAGAACATCTCAGATTGAGGCTAGGATGTTGAGAGAAATATGGCAAAGGCTGTTCTGACTCAGGGCTTGGCAGGTGATCGAATAGGATGGGCCAAGCTTCCTTTGTTTGAGGATCTGTACTTTTTTTTTTTTCTTCATTGAGGTCACATTCATTTTCAACACTGTATGTGATTCAGAGGTATAGGCTCACACCTTTTCAGATGTATTTAACCACATCACACCCACCATCAAGGCACCTGTAATCCACCACAGTAGTCCACCGCTCTCCACCATAATCTCCACCTGTCCCCTCCTCGTCTGGCGGCCTCAGTTCTACGGTCAGACTTGTACGGTTTGCTGTTGGTTGGTTCTGACTAATCTTGTGTTGGTTCTGTCTGTCTTGTGTTTTGTTTCTCTGTATTCCGCATTTAAGTTAAAACCATCCGGTATTTGTGTTTCTCCTTCTGGCTTATTTCACTTAGCCTAATCCCCTCCAGTTCATTTAATCTTTCATTCAGTAAATATCTGTTTAGGGCATAGAATGGTGTTAGGCTATTACTAAGTTCTGAAAACACAGACATAAATAAATTCCTGGCATGGAATGGTGTGCATTGAAGCAATAAAGGGGATATGCTTTGCAAAAAGGGATAATTGAGAACCTACCTGCAATTTTACTGCGGAGGGTTGTGATTAACTCAGAGAAAGGCTCACAACTGATTTCTACAAAGAGGGCCTGTGATCAGAGGCCTGCTCGCTCCGCTGATTATCGTCATACTGACGGGAGTGGAGAAAGCTGGTGGCTCCTTCCCCTGCTCTTTCGAGAACTTCAGAGCAGTAATTGTGCAGGGCATTGCCTTTCATTGTATTTCTCAGGTACCCCAAATGTACTCCTTACTGGTCTTATTCAATGACTCCACGACAAGCTTTCTGGCTAATATGTGAATTAAATATCTGATATGTAAGCACAAGTGAACCTTCATATTATTTTTGAAAATAGTTGCCATGAAATATGAAATGTAATAATGCTTTGGTTTTCAAAGGATTCTAAATAAACAGCCTGAGTGATTACCTGGCTATTTGCAGATAATTGTGCATCACCCAATGGGAGATGGAGGATGCAAGAGCCCCATGGATGCACATTTCAAAGCGTTGCTTCCACCAAGCTCTCTGCTTCCTAAAAAGGCAGAAAACTACTCAGAAGTTTCTTTTCCTTGGATTTCTGTCACCAAAGTAGACTCTATTTCCTGCAATGGCCACAAACAATTTCTAAAAAGAGATGAAAGCACTGAATTCTTCCTTTTCAAGAAGTGTTCATTATTCTTTTCTGAAGTTAGATAATCAGAGCATGTTTCTTTTAGGCAATAACAGGAAAATGTCTGGAAACCTTTGACTGCAGTGAAAATCCTGCAAAGACAGTAATAAAAGGAGTAATAAAAAAATCATGTATTAATGAAAGGAGTGGTAATTAAGGACGAGAAGACACAGTGAGGAGATTTGTCCTCAAGGCCAAGTGGTCAGCTGTCAACTCCAGGAAGGCAGCTGAGCAACTTTACAACTTTCTCTGGTCTTAGGAGTTGTTTTTCCATATCCTTCCAGTCCATAAAAGAACATTAATAAACCAAATGCAGCAAAAGATGAAATCCTAGGGAAATGCTGAGATAGATCTCTCTGAGTTTTATCCAAAATAAACACATTTTTAACTGAAACTACATTCTTTAATGCTTTTCTCAAAAACATGCGAAGCCCTAATCTCTCGCAGGATCCAGGCAAGTAGGAATTGAGGGACTCTCTTTCATAGGTTAGAAGAACTCTTCTAAACCCAACCTTCGCTAGTAATCCAATTTTCTTCTACAATCTTTTTGCCTCCCAAACTGAGGTGTTGACTTGTTTCAATGTGAACTTTTTCTTTTTCTTTTTTTCTTTTTTTAAATTTTTTATATAGTAATTGTTTACTTTTTTTAAAAAAAAAAGATTTATTTATTTATGCAAGCACTGGGTACAGTCAGAAGTGTGGGAGGGTGAGAGAATTCACCAGAGCCAGAGCGGGGAGCAGAACAGGCAGAAGGACCGAAGTACACTGCTGAGGGGAGCAGCGGGCGGCAGGAGAGGTCTGCGCGCCATGTGGGACCCTCCTCCGGTGGCCGGGGAGCAGCCAGGGATCGAACCGGCGCCGCGGAGGCTGGAGGCCGCAGGCAGACTTCACAACCCAGCGTCCAACCGCTGTGCCAGCGGGGAGGCCCTCGATGTGAACTTTTTCCTCTAGAAAGAATTGCATTGCCCTAGGTTGCTGTGAAAGGAAAGCAGTAAGGCCAGGAGAACCTCTGGAGCACACTCACAGAGGGAGGGCTGGCAAACCTCTTCCTCTCTTCCTAGGGCATCTGCTCTGGGCTGGGTACTCTGGGCTGCCTCCCTCACCCCTGGATATTCTGTGATTTCATCGCTTTTCTAGCTGTGACCTGTTTAGATACTCCTGATTCTTTTCCTCCTCCCTCTGCCCCTTCCTTCTCCTGCCCTTCTCTCTTTTTTCCCTTTTCTCTTATTTTTCCTTCTTGCTTTTTTTTTAATAGTGAAAAGCAAATAGCCAGCTTCTCTGTGACTCTTCTAGGTGGGGGTCTGTGGTCTGCAGGCCATGGCAGGACTCCCACCCGGAAGAGCTGTCTGAGGACAGCTGGGGAGCGGGGGCAGATTCTAGTCTCCTGAAGCTGCTTCCTCTGTCCTGAGGGATCCAGAGGTGACAGTCTTGGTTCAGACACCATGAACAAAGGTCTGAGGCATTGTCTCATGTTCAGGCTGCACTTCCACAGTGGAGTCGGCGGTTAGAAAGGAACTAGCATTTGATGCACGTGATGCTACATAGAGATTTTCCCTATAAGATGTGAGATTTTCTTTGGGGGAATGTCCCTGCTATCGACTGAATGGTGTCCCCAGATTCACATTTGGAGATGGGGTCTTTTGGGAAGTAATTTGGGTAAATGAGGTGGTGAGAGGGTCCTGAACCTATAGGGTGGGTGTCTTTTCTTTTTAAGATTTATTTATGTATACAAGAACTGGGGTACAGACCAGAGGTGCCTGGGGTGAGAGGATTCACGAGAGTGGGGAGCAGAACAGGCAGACTGACTGAAATACACTGCTGAGGGGAGCAGCAGGTGAGACAGGAGAGGTCTGCTGGGCCATGTGGGTAGCTCCCTGGCTGGGGATTGAACTGGTGCTGCAGTGGCTGCGGGCAGCCTCATAGGCTGTGTCCCAACCCCTTGAGCCACCAGGGAGGCCAAGGGTGGGTTCTTTAAAGAAAAGAAAGAGATACCAGCTCACTCGCAGCCCTGTGAGGCCTTAGGGAGAAGGCGCCTCCACAAGCCAGGAAGAGGATCCCCGGAAGCATCCTGAGCTGCAGTGAGCTCAGCACAAGCAGGGCCCAGGTCAAGCATCTTGGATGCCCTGCAGCGTTTATTTTAACAAAGGCGTTTATTGCATTCATTGTACCCACAGAAGGCTTGCAGAGAAGGCTCTGGGAAAGGCTGGCGGAAGTGTAGGAGGCTAATTCAACAGATCTTCCTCATGATGCGGGAAGTTCTAACTAGGTCGGCTTGTAGCTCTTTAAAGCCACACAAGGAGCATCACAGGCCTGGGTGGGGCCAGGGTCTATGTCTTTTCCTTTCCCTTGCACTCTTGCAAGGGGGAGGCACCAGAAGCTCAAGGGGTGGCGACATGCTGTCTTCTCAATGAAGCTGTTCATACAAAATACTTACAGTTCCAGAAATAATTCTATTCATAAAATGTTAAAAAACATACAGTCTATACAGTATTTTCCCTTATTTAAAAGAATAAGTACCATTAGAGGTCGTTAAAGTCAAGACTCAAATTATTGTATTCTAGAAATTCTTGTAATGCATTTTTTTTTAAAATAATCTAACACAATTACCAGGAAAAATCTTTAATCTGAGACATGCCCCTTTATTGTCCTCTGAAGTATATTATTTTTCTCTGATTGCATTAATTAAAGAAGATTACCTTTAATTACATAAAAAGGAGATATTTTGGGTCCCATTAACTTGTAGTTCAAATCTGCTCTGAGCACAACTTAGAAGAATGTCCCAAGTTTTGCTTATGAAAAGGGATACATTACTCAACCTCATGTAATTGTGCAGTTTTACATCCTTATTAAAACATGCTTTCACCCACCAGCACCACTGTCCAAAGATGCTGTTTATGGATCTGGTATATATGAGAACACTGCTCTTTCAACCAGGTGAAAAATATTAATAAACTTTCACATGCTAGCTTTTGATATAGTGCCACCATTGAATGTTCTCTGAGCTCCTCATATTTGCAGAACTGTTTAGTGTAGTCCCAGGCTGCCTTTGTCACATTGTCACGGCACTCATGATCTCTTTCTGCATGTTGTTGTGTCCACCCCACAAAGGGGGATGGGATGCTACTGAAGGGCAGACTTATTTCTCAGTTGTGGGGGCTGGAAGTCAAGATCAATGTAGATTCATGTCTGGTAAGGTGACTTTTCCTGGTTCACAGACGGCATCTTCTTGCTGTGTCCTCACGTGGTGGAAGGTGGAGGGAACGCTCTGAGGTCCCTTTTATAAAGATACTAAAACCATCATGAAGCTCCACCCTCTTGACCTGATCACCTCCCGAAGACCCCACCTTCAAGTACCATCCTAATGGGGATTAGGGTTCAACATATGGATAAGGGGTTCCGGGCCGGGGTGGTGGTGGTAATGGGCATTTATAGCATCCTGGATTCCAACCCATGACATTGTTAGAACAGGAGGTGACACTGGAGAGGGAGGTGGGCCGACCTGGGCTCAAATCAGCTGATTATTATTCATGAACTTTGAGCAGTTGCCTTGCCTTTTTAATTCTGTTGCCTCCAGCAGGCATGGAAAGTGTTAAATGAGGAATATATATTGAACACAGAGCTTAATGCGAGGTACAGGGCCAATACAGAGCAAATGGCAGCCATTCTTATTACTGTAGGTTTTTCCAAAGTCACCTGGAAAGTATCTAGTCCACCGGAGATAGAATGTGTGTTCCCAGGCACCAGCCCTCAGCAGGAGGGCGACCCCAGAATTCTTCCCGTCCATCAGGACTGGGTCCCTCAGTCCAGGTGTCCAGAACGCAGGGGCCTGTGGCCTCCAGGAGATGGTGGTGGTGAAATAAATTTTCCTGGGGACTCAGTTTGATCTTATTTCATGCTTGAAGAAGCACATATATGAATCTCAAATGTTTACTTTATAAAAAATTCCACACATCTGCTTTTCAGGGATAACACTAGTGCCTTTATCTTTTTAGATACTTAGTTATTTCTTATTTTCTTCGATGATTTGTTTTACTTTATTTGGGTATTTAATTTTCTCAGGTATTTTCTTTTAATCACTTGAAATATTATTCTGAGAAGGGAGCCTTACGAGACTGTTAAAAGATGCAGGACCTGAAAATGTAAAGGTTGATTTTAAAAGACTCGAGGAGAGAGAAAGGTGGCTGCAAAGCTGCCATCACAGCACCAGGTGAAGTCTCCCATTTAAACCAGGCAGGGTACTCTGGAGCTGGGAGAGCTTGGCCCAAGCTTGCTGGTAACCAGTGAGGGCCCAGAGGAGGCTCCCAGTGCCTCACTCCAGCTGTTCCTATAAAGCTCACTGCTCACTGCCCCTAAGAGCTTGGCCTCCAAACACAGCTACTGCCTGAAGAAGTGGCTCCCCACATCTGCATTTCTGCACCAGTATGAGCAGGGCCCTAGCGCTTCTGTGCCAGGCTGCCTTTTCCAGGATGCTGTGCAGAGAACAGCTGTCAGAGAAGAGCTGGTTCCTTTGTGAGGCGAGATCGATGGGGCTTCCTGCCTGTGCCAAAGGATCCAGTTGCTGAGCTCAGGATTCTTTCCTGCAGCACACCCACTGCGTGGGTCTGTGTCCCCTGATTTTTTTTGTATCACCATGTGGGAATTGAGGCTTGACGGAATGGCACCCCAACAGGATGATGCTCTGACTCTTGTGACTTCTGTGAGCAATTAAGGTGTTTGTCTCTGACCCAGAAGTCTGTGTCCTCTGCCAGCATCCAGTGATAGGCTCAAGAATGAGCTGGCAAGCAGGGGAAATTGCAGGGCTGGGTTCTAGTCCCTCTCTGGGTGTTTGGAACGCTAGACTGCTGTGCCCTCTAGTGGCCTCCATGGGACTTACACCACAGGAGACAGCTGGTGCTGAGCTCCCCAGCTCAGCACCAAAGCCGTCTATAGAGAAGAAAACCAAGTTGTACAGAGTCCCCTTGGCCTTCTGTTAGCCATGACCTTTCCTGGGGCATAGAGTGAAATTTACAGCTGCCGTCCTGAGTTGTTGTAGAGACGGCTGCTTTTTTTTTCTCTGACGCCTTTCAGCGCGCTGGCTCTAGGAATAGCTCTAAGCCCTGGAACACGCAAGTAAGATGCAGGCTGCCTCCACAGTTCTGACATGGGGTCTGCATTTCTAGCACCAATGAAATGCCAAATTTGTTTCTTTATTTCACCACTATCCATAGGGTCTCTGGCTGCATATCACGAAAAAAGTCATTGTGGCAGTCCTCGGATTCTGAGCTTTTAGTTCACAAGTAGTGTTGTGACCTCCATGGAGAAAAATCAAGAGCACCTATGCCCCAAACCTGGGTCCAGTGTGGAGTGGCGTCGAGTGAGACACATCATCTCTCATGTCTATTCACTTACGCATGTGTTCTCAGGTGAGTCTGACGGTGTTGAAGGGAGCTGGGTCATTTTCCTGCTGGTAGCAGCTGCTCTTTTCAAACATCCCAGGAACAGGACTTATTCCAGTGCTGCAGAAAGGGACTTCCCAGGACCTGCCTGGGTCTTGTCCACCCCAACCTTGAAGTGAGAAAGCATTTAATATGTGCTTCTGTGTTTGTGTGTCTCTGTGTTCATGTGAGTACGTGTGTCTCTCTGTGTATGTGTGTGCACGTGTATGTGTGCCTCACTGTGTGTCCATGCGCATGCACACACATGCGCCACCATATATGTGCACAGACATGCATGTTTCTGCGTGTATGTACAAGCACATGTATGTGCTTTACACATATGTGTGTCTCTGTGCTGTATATGCACACATCTGCATAAAGTTTATTATGCCTTCCATATGCATGCTCATATTTATTTGCTCTCTGTGTACATGTATATGTGTGTGTGTGTGTGTGTGTGTATCTCATGAGCTTTGACTGAGTCTGCAGTGTCTGCTGCAGTTGGACACTCTGCCATGAGGCATGTGATGGAGACTTTACTGCCAGGTCACAGAGTTGAAAACTGAGCAAAGGAGAATATTTTCATCTCCCTACCTAAAGACATCCTTTTACCCTCATAAAATGTGTCCTTTAACACACTGTGACTGTAAATATCTCTGGTCAGCCAAGTTCAGTGTGTGCTTTGGACGGTGCCAGCTTCTGTCTGCACATGTCTCCTTCCCGAGCACGCTGCCTCCACCACAGACGTTCTGACTGGAGTCTCACCTTCTGCTGTCTCCTCCTGGCAGCTTCAAGAGCTTCTGGTTTCCTGTTAAAGGGCCACGGGACTGGGAATTTGTAGGCTCCATTGATTTGCTGACAAAAGGCTCCTTCTTTGAAAGTCCTTCCTGCCCCTTGTCCTCCATCTGGACTCTGCTGCTCAGAGAGAGGCATCAGAGAGGGGGCTGGTGGCTTGCAGAGGTCAGTGCGTGAGAGTCCTGGGAAATTTCCTACATGTGCACTGGATTCCAAAGTGTCACCTATCCTCCTTCTGATCCCTAGTGAGTATGTGGCGAAATGCTATAATTTCCTTTGAAGATGCCTCAGGAGGGCGCTTCCTGAAGATGCTGGACAGCAGTGGAGGCCACGAAGATGCCCAGGGGACAGTACAGTGTGGGAGGACAGAGGTTCTCATTTCTCTCCTCAGCAGTTACACTTAGACACAAACACGAGCACATACACATACAGACACCCAGACACATACAATTGACACACACACATATTAACACCCAGACACACAGGCACACATACGTATATATACACACGTACATGTATACACACATGCATATGCATAGGAATCCACAGATACACAGACAAACAGATACACACATCAAACACACCTATATACACCTATACACACCTATACACACAGGGACATACAGAAATGCACATGCATGCACAGACATACACAGGCAGCACACACACGCACACACACTTTTCTTTCTAATTCATTAGCTTTGAGATTGTAGCCTGTTATTTTGTATGTAATGATGCTTATGATCTCCCTCGAGTGATTATCCTCCAGGATGTGCTTTGGCTGTTTGGTTCGGAAGCGCCGTGGCATGGTGGGGAGACTGCACATACGGGGGCTGCTCACTCACAGCTAATTCTCTTGGTCAGGCATGGTGTTGCCCTGACTTCCCTTCCAGGGGAATTCTTTGTGAATATCCACATTCATGTGAAAGGCACACAGTGCTGCTCCCACTACTTGCAGCTCTGAACACAGAACCTTGCACAATAAAGTTAACAAACATAAAGACACCACCGTGGAAGGCTCACCATGGAAGGCTCAAGTTCCTAACGGATGCTGTTATGTCTTGGTGAAATGCTTTGGTTTGTTGTCTGTCTCAGGGCATAAGAAAGTCTTGTAGAGGGCAGCATGGAGTATAGCATGTCTCATTTCTGTGCACCTCACCACACAATGCCCAGGGCCTGGAGACCAGAAAGGAACTTCTCTCTGTCTTCTGCTGGCAGAACTTTCTATGTGCTTCTGGCTGATATTTGAAAACTCCATTATCTTGGTCATTTTTGAAAATAGACTGTCCTTCAGGGAGCTCAAGGTGGGTAAGGAGTGCTGTGATAACTTGTGAGGGGAACAACAACAAAAAACTAGCTGAGTCCACCTGGGCTTCTGACATGGAGGGCTCTGAACTACCCAAGGGGGCATGTGTTAAATCACCGTGTTTGTGGTGTTTAGCACTGCGGTGTGAGAAAACCACAAAGGGTAAGAAGGATGGAGGGAGGGTGAGGGATGTGATCTAGATATAGGGGACAAGGCATGGGTTTCCAATAGCATGGACCGAAGGGTTGGGAAAGAGGCTGAGAAGATAGATTGAGGCTAGATTCTAAGTATTCAACAGCATATAGAGAAATTTGAACAGAAAATTCTGTTCAGATGCGCTTCCCAGGTGACAACAACATTTAAACCTATGAAATAGCTTTTATGGCCCCATGTTTCTGATCACTCATGGCATTCATGGTCATTGTGGGGTCTTTCAGGTATTGATGAATTTAACCCTCCCAAAACACCAGCGCATTTTAGAGGACCTGTGAGTGATTCTCATAAGTGGGAAACTTGACCTTGGCAACTCTCAGGATCCTTCACGTCCACCCACGTGTGGGAGGCAGAGCAGGGAACAGAGTCAGGCTGCATGAGGAGTGGAAATTCGCAACACAGGCCTTGTGCCTGGGAGGTGGGACAGCTGGGCTGGGTGGTGGTCTCTCTCGCTTCAACCTTTAGTCCTGCAAACCACAGCTTTCGTGCATCCCCCAGAAGCCCATACCCAGGACACATTGAGCCAGGATGTGCTCTTTCTTTGCTTTCCAGATAATTATGTATTTATGTTTTAAAAGATTTATTTATTTATGCATACAAGAACTGGGGTACAGGCCAGAGGTGTGGTGGGGGGGCGGGGTGTGTGTGAGAGGATTCACTAGAGACAGAGTGGGGAACAGAACAGGCAGACTGACTGCAATACACTGCTGAGGGGAGCAGCGGGCGAGACAGGAGAGGTCTGCTGCGCCATGTGGGTAGCTCCCTGGTTGGCCAGGGATTGAACTTGTGCTGCAGTGGCTATGGATAGCTTCACAGTGCTGTGCTTAACCCCTTGCACCTTGCACAGAGAGGCCCGGTTATCTATTTATTTTAAATTTAAGTGAGTAATGGTAGGCAAAGTAGAGTCAAACCAAAGTGGGCCAGCTTACTGCCTGTCTTCCCTCCCCTTTCTTCTCCAATGTACTAGTAAAAATTATATTTGTGATTGGAGAGAAAAGCTTTTGGGGAGGGTCAGTGGAACAGAAATAAAAGTTAATGTGAGGGCCAAGTGCGCAGGCCACAGAGTGATGTAAATTAGTCCAGATTTGGTCATTTTAAAGCCAACTTCCAGACTCATTTTTCATCCCAGCGCCATTCTGTGAACCCAGGGTAATAAAGCGGGGTTTTAAACTGTCTCTCTCTGACATGTTTATGGGCTCCTGGTACACTGCCCTCTCTGGTATTTCAAAGCCCTGGTGAGCTATCTTTGTAGCAAAGTCAAGGGCTGATTCCTTTGAAAAGTTAGCTACTCTAACTTAAGTTTTGCCCTTTAGGGTTAAAGCCTACCCTAAGTTGGCTATATGATGTGGGGATCCTATGAATTTAAGTGCATAAGTTTGGGAAGATGAGAATAATTCTGGAACTGGATTGTGGTGATGGTTGCACAACAATGCAAATGTAAATAATGCCACTGAACACCCAAAAGTGGTTAAGATGGTAAATTTTATGTTATGCATATTTTATCACAATTAAAAAATGTTCAAAAAATTAAAACTAAACACACAGAGACAGGATGTTAATAAGGGAGGCAAAACAAAGAACAGTATAATAGCTATGAGTAAGAAATAAACATTCATAAATAGAAATAAGCTAGGTTATCTGGAAGGATATGTCAGAAACTGGTAATGAACCATGCCAACCTTAAGAATGGTCATGGTTCATGGTTCTCCATGGGTGCGCTTGCAACTACGAGACATGATGCAGGCTCAGGGTGCAACAACAATGGGATTTATTAATAAAGTGGAAATCTGGAAAAAGAAAAGAAATTATAAGGCCAAAGTTGACCAGATGTCCTGCCCCAGATGGTGCCCACAGTGTCCAGTAGATCAAACCAAAAACGGCTAGTGCAAATAAACATTGTCCCTTTGATGAGAGTCTAGTGTTGATGGTCCACTGGTCAGTGGTGGACCAGGAGCCAACTCACAGTGGCAGCTGGAGATAGTCACAGGTAGTGCTGTCGAGGCGGCACTGCAGCAACACAGCAGCCATCCAAAGGTACAACAACACCAGGAGGTGGTGCTGGACATGCTGGAGGCAAGAATAGTGGTTAGGTGATGGTGCTGGAGTACCAGAAGTGGTGGACAGCTCTCAGAGATGGCCAAACAATTCTTAGAGATGACTGGGCATAGGTCAGCAGAGCCAGTCAGTGCCAGTCAGCAAGTGATGTTGCAGCCAGGACCAGAGGTAGGGGTAGTGGTCAGGAGGTGGTTTGAGGTGAGATCAGATGCAAAAGTGTTGATTAATCTGTCAGGCAAGTCTCTCAGAAGAGTCAGATGAGAGTCAGAGGGCTGACATGAAGGTCTCAATGAGTCTCAGAGATCTGAGTCCCTGAAGTGAAAGTCTTGAAGGTCTTGAGGAGTCTCAGAGGTCTGCATTGAAGGTCTTCCCAAGATAGAGGTGAATGAGTGTGTGTGAAGTTCTCTGAAGTCCCACATTTTATCTCCTTTTCAGGGTGCCTGTCTTTCAAACCTGATTGGTCCATTTTCAAAACCTAGTGCTATTTTTAAGTCTTGTTTGTCACTGGTGTGAGCTCATACCTTATTGGTTCACTTTCAAAACCCCAGTATGTCTGCCTCTCTGATCCAGGAGTGGTGGGGGCTCCTCTTACAGTAACATTAAGCAAGTAGAAGACAAAATCTTCCCTGTGAATTCTTTAATGCATTCAGATCACATACCATATATATATATTCTAAAGAATTCAAATACAATATATCCAAAAGCAAATAATAAATAGCCACTAAGGAATTGTGTTTACACATTTAACATGAATTGATAAATTAATTTAATCAACCATCTAGTATATGCCTGCTCTATCAATTTTGTTCATTAGCAACAGGATCAAAAATAATATTCTGTCAAAAATACATGCTATGATGCGATTAAAAATCGACTGCCTTCATATTCCATGGGTTTCTGGGATAACATAGATTTAAGCATTTTTATGATTTGATCCCAGTGGTATGGGTCCTTCATTATCACAGACAGCCTGCTGCTAACTTGTTCATTCATATGCATGAGGGGGCTTAGCAGCCAGAGTATGACCTCTGTCATGCACAGGCGGAGGTAGCCAGGAATGGTTACAGAAAAAGTCCTCTTGCAAAAACATAAATCATCTTGAGGAAAGAAAGCGTTATTTAGAAAGAGGTTCTAGTTGACCTTGAAATAACTGGCTGAAGTAATTCTTTCAGACTAGAGAGTCTTAACCTGTTTTTTCCTGTAGTAAAGAAACAACTTAGTGTAATTTCCCGGATGTCTATTGATCATTCAAAATTAAGGAATATTTTCATTTTTTCCCCTTTGCACCTTCCAACCATGCCATCCCCCAAAGTGAAATAATCTGGAATTTAGGTCCATATTATAGTGACTTTCATTTTTTTTAAAAAAAGATTGTACATTTTTAGAATGCTTGTAGGTTCACAGAAAATATTGAGAGCAAAGTACAGAGATTTCTCATATACCTCTTGCCGCTCTCCCCGCTACACACACACACACACACACACACACGTGCACACACAGGCACACGCACACACACTTGCAGGCAGCATCCCTCACTATCAACATCCCCACCAGATGGCACATTTGTTATAATCCATGAACCTATATTGATACATCATTTCCTAATGTCACTAGTTGTTGATATTAAGTTTCATTCTTGGTACATTCTGAGTTTGGTCAAATCCATCATTATAATAATCATGCAGAGTATTTTCACTGCCCTAAAAATCCTCTGTGAGCCATCTATTTACCCTCCCCCAACCTCTTTTATTTTTATGTTAATGCAGATAATAAAACTAAAAATCACAAGGCATCTACATTTTTACCAAGAATTTTAACGAGCGATGTGATAGGTAGCTACAGTTTAATGACAGACTAACTGGCCAGTTGGAAAACATCTGCTGTCCAGCCCCTTTAAGCCTTTGCTACGGCTTATTTAAGGGCGTTTATTAGATTTGTGACTCTCCGT
Source organism: Talpa occidentalis (assembly GCF_014898055.3). Classification (NCBI taxonomy): domain Eukaryota; kingdom Metazoa; phylum Chordata; class Mammalia; order Eulipotyphla; family Talpidae; genus Talpa; species Talpa occidentalis. Next base: position 53,818,604 of record NW_023601433.1, read on the forward strand.
TAAGTTCCTCCAAGCGTTCTCAGTTCAGGCGTGTGTGACTGTGAGTATCTTGTGGATGTTAATCTGGCATAGACTCTGTTTACCAAGGCAAATAACCAGTCTCTTTAAGCCTCTCCACAAAAGGCGTTAACACTCTCATTTGTGACTGGGCATCTCATCGTAGACCGAACTCACAAGCTGTGTGATTGAATGAATGAGGTTCCATTTTTAAGCAGCTATTGCAGGTCTTTTAACATAGACCTGAATGGACATTAAGAACAAGGTCTCTAACACGTAATTTTATAGCTATGCCTGCCTTTTCATTGTGAAGGAGCTCTTGGTTTAATTTTCCATTCTTTACGAGGGCAATGTCTCATATACAGTTTTACACAAACTTAATACATTTTTAGTTGAATTAAATTAGCTGCTGGCCTGTAAAAATGCTCAAAACAGATCATTTAAAGCTTGATGCACTTTTGACCAAATATATTTTAAAAACCTGTCCACGTATAAACTTTGGTTCATGGAACTCAACAAATTTATGTAGATTTTTCAACACTCTGTGTATTATTGAAATGATAATTGAACTTGATTCAACTCACCCAGGATTATTATTCAAATTCCATTTTGTGTGGCTTCCATCTGTTTACAATGAAAAACAAAACAGATGTTTTACTGAACAGCAACAGCAGCAAACAGTAATGATCCCATATATAATATTCTCAATGCCATTTATATAAGAGAAATATATAAGGCAGCTGAAGTGGTCAGACTGACAGCATAACTCCATTGAGGATTTTATTAGAATTGGGAGGCAGGGGGAAATTTCACACCTTGGCAGTCTCCCAGCCCATTGAACCTCACATTTGGTTATTCCTAACACAGATTGAGTTGTCTTCAGACTTTAGGCTTCTGTCACTGGAACTAGATAAGTTACCAGTTTGTCACCACCAAGGAAAAGCATGATAGCTGGACAAGCACATTTTCCCTGAAAGATTTCAGTGGATAAAAGATAACATAGACTTTTCACTTAGAAGTCCTTTGGTTTAAGAACATGAGGTCCATCTACCTGACCCTTTTTGTCTTGGATTTTTGAAAACAATAAATTATTAAAATACATTAATTCAGATTCCAATCACATTAATACTCATTCAATCAGCCCTTCATTAACAATGGTACATCAAATGAAATGCAAATGATAAGGAATGAAATTAATCATGAATTAACAAACTTTCTCTGAAAAGTAGCTTCCAGGAATTTAGCTAATTAATTCCAATTCATACATTCCATCGACAAAACATTTTTTTGGTGTCTATCAAGTATTGATCACTGCACTCAGGTCTGTGGTGCTATCTGAGACAATGGAATCTTTTTTTTTTTTTTTTAAAAGATTTATTTATTTATTTATTTATACAAGCACTGGGTACAGTCAGAAGTGCGGGAGGGTGAGAGAATTCACCAGAGCCAGATCGGGGAGCAGAGCAGGCAGAAGGACCAAAGTACATTGCTGAGGGGAGCAGCGGGCTGCAGGAGAGGTCTGTGCGCCATGTGGGACCCTCCTCTGGTGGCCAGGGAGCAGCCGGGGATGGAACTGGCGCTGCAGAGGCTGCGGGCAGCTTTGCAACCCAGCGCTCAAGCGCTGTGCCACCGGGGAGGCCCGAAAATGGAATCTTAAGGCTGCTCATCCTTGCAAATAACAATCACTGTAGTTTGACCCATCACAGAGAAAAGCAATTCAATATGGATAAAGTTAGGGTATATGCAGAAAGAGGAAGGAGGAGCAGTAGAAGAGGGAAAGTCAGAAGTTCAGATAGAAGGGCTTCTGTTCTTATGGCCCTGTGACCCCAGAGTCAGCCAACATCACCCCAGGGGGACTGGAAGCTCAATAGCTAGATATTAAGCCCCTGGGCACTCTGCTCTATGAAGTGGATCAGAAGATCATATACCAATCTTTCCAAAGTGGGGGAGGAGGAAGGCTTAGTATTTAGACTTTGGGAAAAGCTAGAGTCACTTGACCTAGTAATATAGGAGTCCTGTCAAGGGGTCAGCCCAGCTCCTAGGTAGGACTCCTTGCTAGCACTTGGAGAGATAACCCATCCTAAAGAGGCTGAGTGTGAGTATGCGAGAGTGCGTGAGACAGAATGGTCTAAGAGGAGGGCACAGCAATATGATCGCGGGTGGGCTGAAGGATAGTTGGGACTTTCTGAACCCTTGGTTTCTGCTCTGCCGGAGATTTTGAAGCTTCTGTTAAGCCTAGTGGTGCCTGGCATGTGAGCTGCTGGCTCTAAGTTGATCCTAATTACAGGGAGACAGGCTGAGATCAAAAGTAGAGAGCCACGCAGGGACTCTGTGGGAACCTACAGGAGTCTTTCTAAAGGAAAAGGGCAAAAGGCAGGGAGATATCGTGTTCTGATGTTCAATTTACGTAATTTTGACTCATAAAGGTATCAAGAAGAGTAGTGTCTACTTGTGCAAATAGGTGTTCACTTAACTTGGTGAATTAAAATATCCACAGTTAGCCAACAGCCTATTTTGTTTTGTTTTCTCTTTATGCAAATGGACACCTTTCCCCCTTGCAACTGTTTATTTGACTCTGATCCTGAAGTTGTACTGAAACTCTTGGATACACATAGATGAGCTCACTGGTAACTGGCAATGAAGTTTAGGGCATCATGCCATAAGCGAGCATAGAATACACACCAAAGAGCTGGGTGTCTGGCAACCTGAACTGGGCACTGGGGCTTTGGTCTGCAGCTTCTGTGTGGTGCAGATCCCTGCGGGTTGGCATGGGGTACTGTCCTTAGAGGTCACCCATCTAGCGATCTCTCACAATCTGTGTTCCATTATTGCAGGGCTGGAGAAAAATGGGCTGAACTATAAGTGACTCCTAAAACTGTGTCTCTGTGACAACCATCATCTCCAGTCCCATTTAGTTAGTAAGTCATGTATCACAGCTGAGCTCAAGAATGCCAGTGTCTGGAATGAAGGCAGAAGAGTCTGAGACAACCATCACTCATGGACCTCCCCTTTCCACTAGGTAAGCTGCAGAAGTAGAAGGTGATCGCAATCTCAATGTATCGGATTTCCAAGTCACCTCTCAGGAGCCTGCTGAAGTCTCCCAGCTTATGTGTGCTATTTTGATAGGGGTGATTATCAATAGTCGTGTCGCAAAAAATAGGTACCAAGTATCTATTTTGTTGAGGCATTTATTGAGACACATTTAAGATATTGAAATATCTAAATATATATCTGTTCTAGATTGAATGTTTATGTCCCCCAGATTCACAAATTGACATCTTATCTCCTAGAGGGAGGTGTTAAGAGTAGGACTTTGGGAGGTGCTCAGATCATGAGGGTGGAACCTCTGCTGGAATGATGTTAGAAGAGACCCTGGCAAGCTCCCTCAGCCTTTTCACTAGGTAAGGGCACCCCAAGAAGATGCTGTCTGTAAACCAGGAAATAGTTTGTCACCAGACACTGAATCTTCATCTGGACTTCCTGCCTCCAGAACTGTGAGAGTGAATGTCCATTAGTCCCCAGTCCCTGGTACTCTGTTCGAGTGCCCTCACCTGAACAAGACAGGAATTTTCAGAGGCAAGGAAAGGGAAGATCACTTCCGTGTTGGGGGTAAGGTGTGGGAGGATGGGGTTGGTATATGAACTTTGGATCCCTGGCAGAATCATAGAAATGCCCGAGGAAGACCCCCCAGATGCTGGTGGGTAGGAGAGCACAGCTAGGCATAAGTTAATGGACATTCACAGAGGTATCACTTGAAGCTTATTTCATGGGCACACTGCTGTGTACCCCGCTGTGCAGGCTGCAGGCTGGAAGACACAGAAACACACCTAGTACATCTGAGAGGTGTCAATCCAGTGCTTTGGCTGGGCCTGACACAATGTCCCCTGTGCATCTTTGCGACATTCTCTTATCTATTTCTTTTTTTTTTTTTTAAACTAATCTTTTTTTTTTTTAAGATTTATTTATTTATTTATTTATACAAGCACTGGGTACAGTCAGAAGCGCAGGAGGGTGAGAGAATTCACCAGAGCCAGAGTGGGGCACAGAACAGACAGATTGACTGAAATACACTGCTGAGGGGAGCAGCGGGTGGCAGGAGAGGTCTGTCGTGCCATGTGGGACCCTCGCTGGTGGCCGGGGATTGAACCGGTGCTGCAGAGGCTGCGGGCAGCTTCGCAGCCCAGCGCTCAACAGCTGCGCCAGCAGGGGAGGCCCTCTCTTATCTATTTCTTATATGTTGGACTCTCTCATCACCATTCAGAGTAGGTAATAGGAAGGAGGTGAATTTAAAGTTAGCCCCAAAGTTTCAGCCTATGCTTGGTCTGCTGCAGCTGTTTAAGAAAGCTAATTAAAGCATGGGAGAGACTGGGAAGATATTCCCTCTGAAAGAACTAGAGGCAGAGAGAGGATTTTAACCTTTTCAGGTTTCCTGACTGAGGCTGCACATGGAGAGGTGCTGTCAGGGCTGGGTGTCAGTTGCCCTCCCCTGAGTCTAAGGGACCTCTGTGAAGACCCCTGTCAAGGAGTAGGACATGGGCTCACCTTGCCTCTGTACATCCCCCAAGGCCGAGTCTTCTCTGAGCCAAGGGAAAGGAATCCTTCCTCAGTGCCCTCCATCCCAGCCCTGTGGGGAGAAATATTGGGGTGAGGCCAGAGGTACAAGAGTGAAAGAATTCACCAGAGTCAGAGTGGAGAACAGAAAAGGCAGATTTATTGAAATACACTGCTAAGAGAAGCAGCAGGAGAGACGGGAGAGGTCTGCGCACAAAGGAGGATTGAGACCCTTTTTTATACCCTGTTTTCACTTTCTAACTTGGGGCGCCAGTTTGCACCAGTTATCTGTTGGGATGTCTGGTCTTGGACACTAGCCTTTGACACAGAATCATGTCCTGGCCCTCTCCTGCATTCCTGGAGCTGGGCTGGTTTTTCTGGTTATGGTCTGGCATTATGGCCTCTTCCCCAACGCAGCATTATCTATTCCCTGATGTAGTCAAGCCTCCCAAACCTGCAAGCTGTGTAGAGTGGGGGCTTAGTTTTTAACGGTATTAAGCAGTACCCCAACAAGGCCTGGAATCATTAAACCCATGACTCTGCTTTAATGGACAAAAAGAACTGCTCTTGGTGTTCTAGTCATTCAGGGCCAGGTTGTTATTGATTATCGGAAACTGGAGATAGTCAGGCATCTTCTAACCCGACAGCAAATTTTCCCCTTAATCATTTTCTCTGTGAGATTCTGGCAATCCGCGCTAGTCCCCATTCCCATTTTTGCCCTTGTTCTCAGCCCACAGATGTTTTCATTGCTGAGGTAAAACCCCTGCCTAGAAATCTGGGCCAAAACTGTGGTTTCTCTTTCAGCTTTGTAATATGACCAGAACTGTTTATTATTTCTGAATTCTTGCTAAGATACCAGTCATTTGGTAAAAAATAGATCACTCTTAAGTCAAATCAGCTTTAAAATAGGTCAGTTCTGGTGCTACTGTAATTGCATTTGACATCTTTTCTTTAAACAAAGTCACGCATTGTTAACAACTTAAATAAACCTTACTCTTCCGAGACAAGATTGAAAAATGCACTCTGGCTGATTGCGTAGGCGTGGAGTGCTGTTCACTCTCAACTGTCTAGTGGAAAATGGATGAAAAGGAGGGTGTCAAAACAGGGGAAGACTGAGCTGTATAGCTAGTCTGGTGATAGTCCCTTTGACTGGAGACTTCTCTGGTCTTGGGGTTGACAGAACTTCCTGATCCAGGTAGAGAAGCCCCTCCTCCCATTCACTGCTCCCCAAATGTGCCTCTGGTGCTGTCTTTCAGGAGCAGCGGCTGACTGGGATCTTCTCAGAAGTCTTTGAAGTAAGGGATTATCTCTCTATTATCTTCCCGGACTGGTATAAAATTCTAGGACCCAAAACATGTCCCCATTTCTCCTCATTGTATGACAATTCACACACAGCTTTGTTTTTATGTTTCTTTTTCTTTATGTGACTTGATTGATATTCTGCTCCTAGTTTTTCTGTCCTCTCTACCTGTGCCATCTGCCTGAATATGTGCATTTCCCCCCAGTTTTGGTATTATTGGTTGCTTGTTTTAATAAAAATGTTGCCAGATGATATTGCTTGGGGTTAGGGTAAGCACTGTTAACTTGCATACCTGGAAGTGTTTTCTTTTAGATCTTTCTTTGCTTTATGCTTTTCTCAAATCCCTCCCTCCCTTCATTCTTTTGTTTTCAAAGGCACTTATTTGTATTTTGATTCTCTGTTCCCTGTCACTTCACAGTGTGGCCCATTTACCCATCCTTCCTCTCTGTCTTTTCTCTGCATTCCCAACCTTATTGACCAGTGACTGCCCTAATTATCTAGCAGCAGCAATTATATTATTTTTAGCTACAAGCAGAGTTTAACTCTTGTTTATTTAGGCCCAAATTCAATTCTTGGCTCAGCTTTGTATCATCCTTCCTCCCCTTAAGCTCCAGACTCCTCTTTCATGGAAGTCTCAGCTTTGTGTTGTGTCTTGAGATGCTGAAGGGTGTCCTAGAGTTTGCTGTGTGGCATTGGAAGTAACTCTGAGAAGCAAGTCTTTCTTCTGTCTCACAAATGCTTCTTCCTCCTCTTCTCACCCCTCATGACTCCATTTTCCCGTTTGTTTTAAAAGCCCTTGTTCCATTTTCCTCTTATTGATTTTCAAGGAGCAGTATCTTGGCAGAGCTGGCATTTGTCCATGGCGAATGAATGGGTTGACTTGGACATCACACCCTCGTTGCCAAGGCCTCCTGTCTGACCATTAGCCCTGCTACTGTTGGATCATTTTCTCTTCCTTAAAGATGAGGCAGCATCTTTAATTTTACTCCAGTGCTTGGTGCAGTAACTCTTTGAGAAAAAGTTCAAACTTTACATTAATAAGCATGATTTTCAGTAAAACACTGTTACTAGTCTTCTATTGTCATCTTCACATACATACAGTTCTCAGCAATTTTGTGTCACAAGTGCATGTTGACTCCCTCACGGGTTTGGTTATTGAGATACATAGTCTCTGTCCAGTGCAGAGACTGCACTGGATGTTGTTAGCATTGATGATGGTGTTGATGTTGGTGGGGATGATGATGATGATGTTGTTTTTGGTATGTTAATGGGATATTTCTTTAAGATTTTTTTTTTTAAAGATTTGTTTATTTATTTGTACAAGCACTGGGTACAATCAGAAGCGCGGGAGGGTGAGAGAATTCACCAGAGTCAGAGGGGAGAGCAGAGCAGCAGACTGACGAAGTACACTGCTGAGGGGAGCAGCGGGCGGCAGGAGAGGTCTGCGTGCCATGTGGGACCCTCTCCGGCGGCCAGGATAGAACCGGTGCTGCTCAGGCTGCGGGCAGCTCTGCAACCCAGCACTCAACCGCCGTGCCACCAGGGGAGGCCCAATGGGATATGTCTTATGTGAACTGGATTGATACTCTGCTCCTAGTTTTTCTGTCCTCTCCACCCAGAGTACCCTGGGACCCCCAAACCTGCCTACTCTAAATGAGTTCTGTCATCCACTGCATCAAGAAAAAATATATTCTAGTGTGTAAGACCTCCAACTGAAAAGAGAGAAGAACAAAAGAAAGAATATAGTTAAAATAGTTTCCAATTAAACACCCAAAGTTACCCATCCTCTCATGGCTAAATGCCCAGCCAAACAGGGTTGACCCAAGGTGGGATCAACTGAGGCCTAACAGCTTGCCACAAGTCTAAGGCACCTTCTTGTAGGGACCCATAGAAAGGGGCAAACGGGGCCAAATAAGTCTGAAAGGAAAAGAGTAAAATAAAAATCAAGATAAAGGCTGCCATTGTCAGCCCCACCGTGGGACTCTCACCCACATCTCTGTCTCTTTCAAGTGTCTCTTTACATGCCCCCCAAGGCCGTGGTACAAGTCTGTTCCATGTAACTCCTCCAAATCACCTTCTTGATCTCCTTTGTTTCTTTTCACAATCTTCTCTTGCTTTTCCTCCCTGTTTAGCTCCACTCTTCCTTGGGTGTCTTCTCTCAGCCCTTTCTATGGATAGCACACTATTACAGGTAGTGTTGGTAATGGAGTCAATGATGATGGCTTGAAAGTAGGCACTTTGGCCTCAGTCCATTTCATAAAACATGCTGAGAAGTAGACAAGGCTAGATTCCCATGCATATATCAAACAGTAGAAGGAATCTACAGATGAGCACATGGAGTTTTGTGCCACTGTTTGCAAATACTACTCTCTCAAAAATAAGATTATCATCACTTAAATTGGTTTGCATTTTGTACTTTCGTGTCATTAACTTCTCATGATAAATCCTGTTCCTTGGAAGATGAGATGCTCTCTTACTCTCTCTAACAACAGACTCTCCAGAAAAATTTCTTCCTAATCTTGTTCTAAGAATTGGAATGTCTCCCAAGAAGCAAGTTCAGATTTATTTTCTATAAACATCATGACATGCCACTATTATGTTTTTCTCTTTGGAGTGTCTGTAGACAACTCAGAGCCCAGTCTTAGGGGGTGTGGAAGATCTTTTGTGTGTATTTTCTGTGCTGAACACATTGCTGCTACTTCTTTTCCCTACCTTCCCCCATGCTCTGATTTTCTCACTTACTTCATTCTTTTTAAAGTCCTTGTAGTTTTTATAGGATTCTTTAAACTGTTTTTGGAAAAGTCAAAGGCCAAGTGAATAATTACTGGATGAAACAAAAATTCAATGCCCAAGTAAGCCAGGGAAAAGGATGAATTAGAAACGCCGGGGCTCCTGCTTAAAACATTTCATTCCCATCTCCCTTTTCATCTGGAAATATCATCACACATCAAGCTTCATGCCTTGTAGCCTCTTTTTGCTTCACCATTTACTTTTTGCTCCTGCAGCAGGAATAGCGTTGATTCTGTGTGTCTCATTTTTGTGTAAACTTAGGGGTCTTCTCAACAGATTGAAGTGATTCAATGAGCAGGGCTCTGGAAGGAACTGCAGGAGGTTCAGTTCTGGCAGGCTTTTTCTGAGCAGCTGTGGCAGGCTCTGCTTTTATAACTGTTAGCACTTTCATGATGGCAGCCCAAGGTCATACTGTTGAGTATCTCAGCAGTCACTCTACCATCAAATCCACTCGGCTCCTTCCCCTTCTTCCTAGCCACACAGAGTCCTCTCTTCTCTTCACTGGCCTAAGAAAAGACACTCTTCAACTGGACATAAATATAAATTCTAGAGAGTTCATATATAAAAATAGCATGCCTTTAAGGTAAGCTAGCTTCAGTTAATTCTAAAGGAAAGCTGTTTTTTGTTTGCTTTTTTCCCTTTTGGCTTGCTTCCTAAATTCTTTAAAATCTTGGACACATGAACACAGACTTCTTTTCCTAATTATCTCAGGTATAATGCTTGAATGTTGCAGTGCCCTGATTATTTTTGGAATTTAGATGGAATACAGCCATCTGAAGATTTGCTCTGACAAGTCACGAGGGGACAGATGGGATGTGTTGCTACCATAGGGGTGGGCGTTGCTGGCACAGCTCCACAGACAGATGTGCGTTAGAAAAAACTTTGGATGGAAAATTTTAGACATATGCAAAAGTATACAGAATTATCAGCCCCCATGTACTTGTAAACTATTTGTAAACGATCAATTCATGGCTCATTTTCTTTCATCCGTGCCAACCTTTATTTTCCTCATTCTGTTCTTTGAGGCTACTTAAAAGTAAATCCCAAAGATTTTCTTACCGCAAGTCCTTTTGTCAAGCAGGCCTAAGCAAATTACCCAATAAAATGACTGGTCTAGCTCTTGTCAAGTTCCCAGTGAATGTGCCCTAATGTCCCTAAAGGCCATCATGATGATGTTAACTCATCTTCCTCCACAGAGATACCAGAGGATCTTGAGATTTAAGTGCAAAGTTCTTTCAAAATAGCATATTGTTTGTGAACATTAATATTCAGATCCCTGTTTAAATGAGGTCACGAGAAAGAGAATGTCCATGCCAGCAGAAATCAACAAACTACAGGACACAACATTCCTTGCATTTCCTCCAGAAGGTGATGCTATTTCCCTCCTGGAGGAACCCAGAGGTTAGATATGGGGTTCTTAGCCTTGGCTTTGGGGAAGTATGCACCTGGGTCTCACGGGAATGCACTCTCTGTGTACTTTCTCTTCTGTTGCTCCTTTCTGAATAAAGCTTGTTTGTGGATAGAATTGGAATAACTGATTGATCTTATCTGAGATCAGCAGTTTCCAGAGAGTAAAGGTCAGTCATTCTTCCTTTAAAAAAAGAATGAGAAAGAATGATGAGATTTGGCTCACAGCTTTAAAGAGCAGGGCCTTTCTTCCAATGAGGGATTAACCTACACGATGGTTTCCACATGCGCTTCATCCCTGGGTAGGAGTTTGCGTGAGACTGTGTTTATGAAGCTTTGATAAATAGTTCCCCTTTGTGTTATGCGCTCAGTTAACAGATGTGTGTGGAGCATCTCCTGTCACAGGCAAAGCTGGAGACGAGACCAGCAAGGGCTCTGCTTCCATGGGCTGATATCATAGTGAGGAGACCTCTGGGTTCTGGGTTGTTAGAGGGACATAAGCCTTAAACACGCCATGTAAATGTGGTAGGGGGTATTTGAAGTGAAACTGGAAGCGGTGAGGCCTATGCAGATCCCTCAAGGATCCATGCCTAAGACACATGGAACCCAGGGAGAGGAACCTGCTTTGGGAAGAGGCAGTGAATGAGTTCAGTTTTGGGTACCATGACCCTGAGCTCCCTGGGAGATTGTCACCTGCAGGTGCAAATACAAATTGGGAGTAAGATGATACAAATCAGTAAGTAAGTGGGGGTAAACCTTTCCTACAGCTATACTTCTTCGGATGTTATGAGAACTGACAACATCAAGTACTTGAGGGAAAAGACTCTATCCCGGGACATATGGGATGGCTGAGGAAAGGCAGTGGGAAAATGGAGCAGAGAAGATTGAGGGACCCAGGATAGGCCTGTAAACACTGTCAGATGGAGCTGAACCCAAATCTCCTGTCTGGGCATTGGTAGGCATTCAGGTAATGGGTATTCAGGTAAAGATCCTGATATTTAATATCCAATCCCAGGTTAGGGAGGCAAGGTTTTAGGATTCCTCTCTTATTTCTGGAATCACATAGAAATGAGAACAGGCAGAACATACAGTTGCTCTGTATGGATTGTGCCTAGAGGTATTATTGATCTATTGATTGATTGATTAATTCAACAAATGATTATTTGTTCCCAGGCTCTCAGTAAGCATCTTTCAGAGTTGGAGATATACCAATCAAGGTGGGTGTCTGGGGTAGGAGGTTCAGGTTGAGAGGCTAAGAACAGCTGCCTGGGGAGTGGTGTTCAGCTGAGACAATGGGCAAGGGTGGTGGTCAGGGCCAGAGAGCTCCAAGCAGCCTCACAGGACATGCCTGGAGGGCGACCACTTTAGAAAGGGGAACATGTGCCCAGGCCTGTACCAAAGCACAGGTGAGGGATGGTGAGGGATGGCACTGGGAAGGACCAGCGGACACTCGAGGCTGGGAGAGCACATTTTGTGCATACTCACACAGAAGCAGCCTCGTATGAACTAGGGTGTCCGAAGGTCAAGATGTGAACTGAAGGTTTGCTTCCTGCTAGATCCCTCTATTGAGGGATTTGTCTGTATTTGGACTTTTAAGGAGGGGGTAAGTAAGTTTAAATGAGGTTTTAAAGGCAGGGCTGATCTGATAGGAATGGTGTCCTTGTAAGAAGAGACAGCAGAGATCTTTCTCTACCACGGGAGCAAGAAGGTGCCCTTACAAAGCAGGCAAGAGTCCCCACTAGGATCAACCCTGGCAACACCCTGATCTCAGACTCCCAACCTCCAGAGCTGTGAGAAATGCTTGTCATGAGCCCCCAACCTGTGGTGTTTTTACAGCAGCCCGTGCTGACTGGCGGCTCTGTGCTCACTTTCTCTCCTTCTAGTCTAAGTAGGAACTTGGTAGCAACTTGGGAGAAGAAATAACAGAAGGTGAGTGTTCATTTCAGTAGCCCCTTCAGAGCCCGAGAACCACAGAGCTCCTGCCTGTGGATGGGATGAGGCCAGGGAGGGGCTGAGCCGGCCACCTCAGCGTGAGGAAGCTTGAGGAAGCATCAGACAAACACCAAAACTCAAAGAACCCTCAGGTTCTTTTTCTTACTGCAACAGGGCCTACTCTTATGACCTCGTTTAACCTGAATACTCTGCAAAACCAGCAAAATTAATGCAAAATATCATGATGAACAGAATATCAAAATTTGACATAGAGCTGTGAAGAGCCATATTGGAGCCTCAGGCAAAAAAAAAAAAAAAAAAAAAAAAATCAGGAACAGTGATCCTGTCTTTAAAGTGTTGATTTTTTTGTCATGATTTTTGCATTAATTTTGTTGTTTTCTTTAACATATTGCATTAACATGTCATTTACCTGAGGGATGAGATTTTGTGCTGGGTGACTGCCTCCCTTACCTCACTCTTTTGGGACTCTGAAGGAAAAGGACCCAGGGTGTCATCTTGGGGGCTATTTGCACTTTGCTTCTTATGGCAGAAGCAGGAGGGTGAGGTGGGTCCCAGAGCTTTTATTTGGTGGGACTGGTGTACAGAGAAAGGAAGTCAACAGAAATATTCACTCATTAATTTGTTCATTCACTCATTCACTTCTTCATTCATTCACTGATCCACTTTTTCACCCATTCACTCATTGATTCATTCATTCAATTCATTTGTTAATTCATGTGTTTATTCATTCGTTAAATGATTCATTAGTTTATTCATTTGTATACTTGTTTGTTGGCTTATTCATTCACTCATTTATTTGTCCATTCATTTGCTGGACAATTGTTCACTGGTACAAGATCAGCCTCTGGTGTTGGGCATGGAGGAAGGAAAGGTCTCAGAGTGCCTGGTGTGTCTCCTTTCCTTCCCTTCCTGACATGCTCCTCCACACTCTGCCATCTCGCTTGGCTGCACAACTGCTGCTCAGTGGGGAGAAGGCAGGTGTCCTTCCTTTCTTGCTACTCAAGCACCAACAGCAGAAACAGGGCGAGCCCAGTGTTTGCCAATGTTCATCGCTCTCTTTGCCTTTGCAAGGTGGAGGTCTTCTGACTGCCCTCTGGCTCCTGTATGGGCCCTGGGCTTGGGGGCTGGAGTCTCAAAGGTCGGGGTGAAAGGTTCCTGACCAAATCAGGGAGCCTCTGGTGAATGGCTCTCCTTCTTGTGACTATGTGCTTCTCATGAGGGGGAGGTGAGAGTTCAGGTAGAATGGCCAGGAGTAGGGATTTTCCTGCCAAGAGTTTGGCGGGAACAGGAAGGAGACCCTTGCTCTCCTGACAGGGGCTCGTGTTCTCCAAATCCAGGGCAGAGCTAGCACGGCCTTGGCAGGTCCCCGAGCCATCCCATGTCTGGATCAGAAGCACACGTATTTATAGCATTGATGCATTTTACCAAATGATGCTCATTTCAAGTTAGCAATTTATTTTTCCTTTTTGTTGAATGGAAGAAAAATGTAGTCAGTAACTCAACATTTCTCATTTAGGGAGATGTTGAAGACACAGTCAAAAATTAATCCTGTTCTCTACAGTGAGGATTCCAGAGCAGAAGAAAAAATCCTTTCCATTTCAGAATATGAGAAGGAACCAGAGGAGGTTTCCTTTCTGCTCAGGAAGCTGTATAACTGTCTCATCAAGGACAGAGGTGGAAATAGAAACGTGTAGAAGGCTGTGATGCAAGGTATGTGGAGAGGGGCTGCAGAGAAATGAGGGGGATTCTCTGAACCACATCAGTCTGCTAGCCAGCTTGTGCCAACAGCGAGGATGTCATGACAAGGAGATTCAATTAAACAATCAGCGAGCCCTAGGGAGCAGGAAGGGTGTGATTTTCAGCTCACTTTGGGGCCTGAGGATGCCCACAAGTTCACATCAGGATCCCTCCAGGATTCACTGATGCACTCCTTGGCATCAGGGAGATCTAGGGAGACCCAAAGTTACCAAGACTTGGGGCCTTATTTCCTCTCTTCCATGCGTTTGCATCCAGATGTTAACCTGCCCCAACTGAACAATGTTCTGTGCACCTGTGGTAGCCACAGGATCAGAACAGCAGCCTCCCTAAGATTTGCATCAGGCCACACAGGTGTGAGGCTTTTCTAGAAAGACCACGAGGGGTCGCCATCTTCCTCGGAATGGAAGCCACTCTCTCCTGCTGCACCATGACATTGATGAGAGCAAAGTGTACTAGATTTCAAGGAAGCATCCTTTCTAACAACGAGATGGTAATTAGTAGTGGAAATGGCATAAAATTATTTCATCATTTGGTGAAAACATGATTTTAAACTGCAGAAAAATGCCCTTTTTAAAGTTCATTCAGCAAACATTGTGCATAGTGCCTGCCAGTAGTTCCTGCTTTGCTTTGCAGCCATGCCTGTGATTTCACCTTGTGCCTGGTCTTCTTTATCCCTGTCACGCACATGGTCAGAAGTAAGCAGTCTTCTCTCCTGGGCAACCCCTGCTTCTCCATTCCCAAGACTTGAGGGAAGCCTGGGGGTAGTTTCAAAGGATCAATGAGAAGACACAACACAGAATGACCCAGACTTACAGGGTCAGACCTGGGAAGAGTAGGGGCACATGCAAGATCTGGCCCCCCTTTAGGGTGGTCAGGAGGTCACATGTGTTCCTCTGGTCTTCTGGTTACTTCTCAAACAGCTTGACTCTGTTTTACTGATGAGAAAATGGAGACTCAGTGGGATTTTCTGTCTTCAGTCCCAAGTCAATGTGGGTTTCAAGCCTCAGGTCTGTTTGGCCCTGAAACCCAGGCTCTTTGAACTGCACTTGGGAGCTGCTGGTCCTCGATCTTCAGGCCAGTGATACAGGAACAGGTGAAGGCACCGCTGACAAGGTGGAAGGGGTGTTCACAGGAAACCCACAGCACAATGAGTGGGGATCAGGAGAATTCTTCCCACAAACCTGCCCCCTCGTGGAGGATAAAAGAAAACTGTGGTGATTTTACCAAATCAGATGTTTTCTGAACCAATGAAGAAAAAATAAGAATGCATTTGGGACAAGTGGCTGGAGCAGCAAGGAAGTGGTGTGTTTCCTCACAGCCCAGCGTGAGTCAGAAGGAGCAGAAATAAGTGAAGCCTGACATCCCTCTGCTATTGTCTCTAAGCTTTGCCCGGGAGGACTGTCAGATCAGCCCCATGAGAGCCTCACCCTCTTGCTTGATCATGTGCAAAGGTGATGACTCAGGACAGAGCAGAATGCGGGCTAGCCTGCCTGTGTCGTTCCCAGTCTTAATTCTTGATTCAGGCTGACCTTCCGTCAGCTCTCAAGGTGGAGACACCTAACACCAGGTTTGGAGAATTGTAACTGAAGGTTGCAGATGCAGTTTGCTGGAGTTTCTTATTAAGAGTGGTACAAATCACTGTGGACCGACTTTTGTGTTGTGGCTTCCCACAGCGTGTCTGCCTGATCACGGAGATTTCTTTCTGCAGTTTTATTCTGCTTGCTACAGGGGGCCCCATATTTCTAGGAACCACAGCCCACCATAATTAAAGGAGGTATTATTTTGTGTTTAGTAGAGCACTAAATTGGTGATGGAGTGTGGTGATGCTGGTGGTGATATTCACGTTGCCATGGCAACGATAGTACGGCAACTAGGTTGTCCTGGGTGTTCTGAGAGCCACTGGATCTCCATGAACTCCTCATTTACTTTGGAGACCCTAAGAGCCCATGCTGATGTGAGCTGAATAAAATCAGGCTTGTTAGGGCTGCACATGGCATGTGTGCTGAGAATGCCTTCGACTCTGTTATTATGTCAATTTACCGCACGTTCATGAAACATTCGAATTGAAATAAAATAGACAATTAGTGAGCTGCAAATGACTAATGCACCTATGTGCACACATTTCTCCTTTCATATTCAGAGTATTTGTGAAAGCTCCACATTCTGCAAGCTCAGCCAGTAACCCCAGGGCTGAGGCCCCCTGTGCACATGCATACAGGGGCACACGCACGTGCATATGCACACAGAGCTGTGAGAGAGTGGTTCAGTTTACACAGAATGGCCCTAAACACTGTGCAACACTCCCTTGTTATCTTGGCAAAGAGAAGAAAGGGGAGAGTCCAGTGGAGGAGGAAGAGGGACTTGGAGGGCACAGCCAGCAATCCTAGCGCAAGATTGCTTCTCTGTGATTTCCTGTGTCTGTCCACCTGTAGAGTCAGGACAGGACACGGGGCAGGTTTTCTACGATCCGGCAGACCGGGTAAAGGAGGAGTCAGAGTCCTCAGTGGTTTTTTGCAGGTCTTTTTTTTGGGATTTACCCAGTACATGGCAGGCAGGGGTGCTGGGGGGCCAGGAGGCTGGCAGTTCTCCCAGCCCCCAGCAAACCCTCACTCTATCTGGGCTCTCTGGCCTTCTCTGCTTCTCTCTTGGCTTCTTCTGCTCTTCTCAGCTTCTACTGGCGTCCCCGTGATGCCGCCCTTAAAAGCCCAGTCTCAGCCCAGGTGAATACCATCTACCTATGCCCACACCCTACTCCAGGTGCCCGCCATCAGGCATGCATTCAGGACTGCAAGGATCCATCATCTGTCCTGATGGTGGGAGGGCAGAAAAGCCTGACATTTTTCCTTACCCTACACCACCCATCCCAGCAGTCTCTAAATTCTATGTGGCCGAGTGAAGAGAGCTGGACAGTGTGAATGTGTGTGTATTGTATATGTGTTGTGCATGTTTTTTGTGTGTTGTGTATGCTGCATATTATGTTGTATGTGTTACAGGTGTGTGTGTTATGTATATTGTGTGTGGTGTGTATGCTGTGTGTGTGTGTGTGTGGGGTGAGGGAGAGGGAGGGAGGGAGGTGAGGCAGGAGGCAGAGGAGAGGCGAAAGAGGAGGGGTCTGGTAGTGGGAGGACATCACAGCGACACTGAGGGGAGTACCCACAGCAGGCCTGAGGGTGCCGGTGCCCTCCTTCTCTATTCCATCAAAGACTCCAAATCTCACTTAATTTTTTTTTATTGAGATAACTTTGGATTGAGATAACTTTTGGATAACATTGGATTACAATGTTGGGCATGGTTTAGAAGTATAGACTCACCCCCTCAGGTCTTGTCACTATACCACGACGGCCGCCAAGTCCTCTACCATGGTCCATAGTGTTCCCTCCTCACTTTGCTCTTCTCCCTCCCCTGGCCCTCTGGTAGCCCCAGTTTCAAAGTCAATTTATAGTTTTGGCTTTATCTGACCTTTCGTTTTGTTTCTCTACCTTCCATGTTTGAGTGACACCATCCGGTATCTGTATTTCCCCTTCTGACTTAGTTTGCTTACTAAAAACTCCCTCTACTTGCATCCATGTTGTTGCAAGTGGTAAGAGTTTATCTTTTTTAGTAGTATTCCATTGTATATCTGCACCACGTCTTCCTGATCCACTCATCTTACATTGGAGCCAAGCTATGAAAACAACCCAATCTCATTTTTGAACCAAAAGCTCCAAACTTTACTTGCTGACACCCCACCAGTTTCAGCTGTGGCCAAGCAGAAAGAACCCCCAGGAATCTGAGTGCTGCTGGCTGGGACATGGCTGGGAACATTAAGTGATGGTCTTGATGCACCCCCATCCAGACTTTCCCATCAACCCCAGCTCCCTTGGGGGTTCTGTGGAGGGGGAGTCTGACAGGTGCAGGATGCTGATCACCTGCTGAGGCCCGCAGTAAGTGCTTTCACCTAAGGAAGCCAAGTAAAGTGAGCTTTCCCTCACCACTAACTGTAAACATCACTGAAAAATAATTGGGACATGGTGTACTTTGAAATAGAAAACTAACAGCAGACAGCATTCTCTTGTAGTTTAAAAAAATACTTATTACTTTTTAATATACCTCTAGCACAGGCAAAGAACTTGTGACACTACACTCCCATTAAGTCAATCAATAAAAATGTAGTTGATTTTATCCCAGGTGAGTCCAAAGCATTAAGAAACTGATAAAATATCTAACTTGTATACACGTTACACTGAGTCATGGAGAGAATGGACATCTTAGTTGATAAACTAAAAGGGAAAATACATGAAAGGGAAAGTTGAAGAAATTAAATAATTTATTATCATGGCTACCAAAATATTTTGCATAAAAACAGAAAATTCACTTTCCAACTGTTGCTGGTTTTTTTTGATAGAATGCCAAAACACCTCAATATTTTGTGTCATAAGACTTCAGTCTCAATGCCTTCTCTTCCCTAGGAAGTTGGCCTGAGCGAGAGTCAGCTCCTAGCGCCCCCTATCATGTGCCCCCACATCTATTCCTGATGTCAGGCTTTGTGTCTCCTGCATGATCTTGCACTGAAAACACACCCCACCTGGGTGGATTAACTAGTGATCCTTATAGTTGGTCTTGTCATAAATCATCCTTTATGTGATGCTTGTTTTGGAGTGGGATAAGAGGTAGTTCTGGTCTCTGTAAATGTCTGACTCTTCAGTGAGAAGGTCCCTGGAGGGTTTCTCTCAGGCTCCCCTTATTGGTGAATAAGGAGGTTCCTTTGTGGCAAGATCACACAACTTTCCTGTTCCCTACCTGTGGGGTTCTTAGGGAGCTCCCCCAGCTGCCTTGAGGATATAACAAAGGCCCTTTCAAATAAAACATTTGGGTACAACTCCTGGGTTAATCATCTCTTTTTGTTTAGCTAGGCTTTATAGTCATACATCCTTGTTATTACTTCTTTTAATATCCGTAAATTAAAGCTGTGTCTACTCTCTATTTGGTTAGGTCATTACCTGCAGGGAACTTCCTGTAAGTGCATGATTACCGGCTTCATCCTGTTCTCCAGTTGTTTTTACTTAGTGATGACTGGCAATCTCACCATTACTGCAGGGAGCAAGTTGGTTGTTTATTTTAGCAAATTTTCTTAATAGCCTTAATCTGCTGTCAAGTCAATTATGTGTTCCTCAACTTTCATGATAAATTAAATCTTTGGCTAAAAAAATCTTGATGAAGTGTTGGACTCTAAGCACTTAAAGAGACTAACTTATTTTGACCTTTAAATCTTGTGCGTTGTGATGGCTAGAAATAGGTCATTCTCAACCACTGGGTTTTGTGAAGATTTTATATTAGCTGACCTACTTGTTATACCTCCCATTTTTTTTTTTTAAAGATGGACTTCAACTTCACAAGTATTGGGCTTTATAGAGTGAACCTCAGAATCACCAAGAGGGAACAAGCCCCATGGGGTCAACTTTGAGAGGTGCTGAAAATTTCTTTGTAAATATTTACCAGACATTTCTACTAGGTCATTAAGTCCTTTGAACCTAAACATTCAATTGTTAGAAAGTATCATCTGTGGTACAAATTACTTACTAAATGATAGCACCTGGCTAATGAAGTGGTGCTGCTCCTCCTCCTCCCTGGGGACCAGCTGAGGGCTGGGATGCTGTGGTAAGGATCCTGGAGTAGGGATTCCCAGCAGTCACTGTGTGGTATGAAAACCTAGGAATAGCCAGCACCCAAACCCATGGAACTTTGAGTCACATGGGGTACAGGGGTGAGGATTTGACAATCTAATTATCAAAAAATACAGTGAAGACACACAGGGCTAGGTTAGTAGAGAAAAAATATTGAGGAAGTTATTAAAACTGAGAGTTGGGGATTAAATTCACATCATGGGGCATGACAATGGCCAATAATATGAGCAGTCAACTGTCTTGGTGTGTGAGTGAGTGATGTGGGGCCTGGATTAGCTGAAGTCAGCTTGGAGAGTTCAGGCCTGGCTCAGGAATTGCAGAGTCTTGGGAAGGGCTTCCAGAAGGCTCCAGACCACATAGAGCATTGATAGAAGGAGGGGATCAAGGACAATCCAGTTTGCTGCATTAAGTTCTCAAGGGCTCATGTTGCTGCAATAGACAGGATTAATCCAGCATGCACAGGTGACCCTAAGAACGCCTGCCCATGACAGACATGTCTGTAACACCCAATGAGCCCTGACTCAAAAAGTCAGTTATAAGAAAGTGCTAAAAGCATAGGCCATGTACGGGGAGGTGACCACGGTCAGATACCAGCTCACCATTGCTCAGATCAGTTCTTTAGCATAAAGGCACAAAGGAGGGTATGTGCCATGTATTTGGCATGATTGCTTCTGATATTCTCATTGCTAAATTATCAGCCTAGTTAATATTGATTAGTATTCTAATACAGTATTCTAATAATAGCACCATTTGGCTTGCAGAGATCAGGACCATGTGGAGTTCTAATTTTTTAGGTCCATCCATTAACAAAAGCCATTGCTCCCCAGAAAGCAAGAGCCAAGATCAATCATTCTCCTAAACATCTATTTTAATTTTATGTCACTATTTACCTGATATCAGATGAAAAGATTAAATGACACATTTTGTGAAAGCGTTGGGAAAATGTAGCCTGGTGCTTTAAAACATTTTTTAAATTCAGTTTATGGAATGTATACTGGGTCTTAGCTATATGGAAAGCAGTATCATAGAGAGTGGAGAGATAAACAGATGGTTCTTCCTTCTCAGCAGGAGAGTTGACACTCCAGGGGAAGAGTATTCATATGTGCTAGTCAGAGGTCTCCAGAGAAACAGGACCAAGGATGTATTCAGAAAGACAGCTACAAGAGGAGATTGATCAAAGGAATTGTCTCCTGCATTAAAGGAGGCCAGAAGTCCCGCGGTCTGCTGACTGCAAGCTGGACCCAGAGGAGTCATGGTGTGGTTCATCTGAACCTGAAGGCCTGAGCACCAGGAGTGCCCGTGTACCAAGGGCAGAAGATGTATGCCTCAGCCAGAGGGTGAATTCGTTTTTCCTCCTCCTTTTTATTCTGCTCAGGCCTTCTGTGGATTACACAGGCCCACCCATATTGGTGAGGGTGATTTTCTGTCCTCTGAGTCCACCGAATCAAATGCCAATTTCTTGAAGAAACACCCTGACAGTCACAGTCAGAAAGTGTTTTCTTGGTTACCTGAACATCCCTTAGCCCAGTCAAGCTGATACATAAAATTGCCCCTCAAATATGTTAAAATCTTAAGACCAAAGAAATGAGGATTGACGATTTCACATTACTGCACAACAAGAGGGTGATGCACTTAGAGACGGTGACTTCATTTTGAATGAATTCATTATTTAACAAACATACCAAGGGCCAGGTTTTATAAGCCACATCTCAATTCACAGAGAAGAAAAGCAAATCCACACAAGTATTTCGTTGTGAGCATTAGGGGAATACTCCTCACGAGTGTCATCTAGACGAGATTTTCAAATGTGAAAGAGAGTTTTATTGTCCTCCAGGTGTCCAGTAAATCCAATACATAAAGTTCAGAAGTCCAAAGACTGGCCTCGAAGAGAATTAGATGTCCCCAGTTTCATTCCGCTCCCCGGGAGGGGAGGTGACCTCTAAGAAATGCTGCATGTCCCTGGCTGTGGTGTAGCAGGAACAGCAGACGGACGCACAGGATGTACTGAGTGACAGAGCAACTCCAGGGGGTGGCCAGGCCTCTCTTAGAGGACTTGGAAGCAAACAGAAAATGCCTTTCCCTGCTGGGAAGAGCACTGCTTTACTTTCAGATCCTTTTCACTCACGTTAGCTCTGACCATAACCCCCAAGTTAGGGTCCTGTGAAACCCGAGAACATCCCCTCCACCCCATCTCAGCTCCCAGTGAATAAAATGTGAAGATTTCTAAGGCATCATGAGACTTCATCTCCATGTTGTTTGCACAGTAATCCAAAATGCAAAATATACCAAATTTCTTTCCTTTTGTCCATCTGAATCATAACTTAAGGAGGCAGAAATATTTTTTTTCTTCAGTTTTATTGAGAAATAATTGACAAGTAAAATTGTGTACATTTGAAGTGCACAATGTGATGATGTGATATGCACGTATACTGTGTAATGATCAACACAATCTAGTCAATGAACACCTCCATCACCTCACGTTTGTGTGTGCATGTGTGCTTGTGTGAGTGTGTGTGTGTGTGTATGTGTATGAGAGAGCAAGAGCGAGCGAGAGAGAGAGAGAGAGAGAGAGAGAGAGAAAGAGAGAGAGAAAACATTTAAGATTTACTCTCTTGTAACTTTTTCAAATGCACAACACGCCGCTGTTAACTACATTCTCATGCTGGATTTATCTGATAACAGGAAGCTTTGACTAACAGCCCCCTGTTCCTCAACCCCCAGCACCTGGTAACTGCCATTCTACGTTTTCAATGAGTCTGACTGTTTCAGATTCCACATCTAAGTGAGATCATGCAGTATTTGTCTTTCTGTGTCTGGCTTATTTCACTTACCATAACATCCTCCAGGTTCAACCATGCAGAAATAAATGTTTTAGAAAAGCGCTCTCACTTTTATGTTTTTGTTCCATGGAAAGTTCTGTGACTGGGTGTCTGTGTGTGCCTCTGGGCTTTGGCAAGAGGAAATGTGTGAATTGTGTCCTCATCTCATATCCTCACTGAGAGAGATCCCTGGTTCAAAATGGTGAGGCCCATGGGGTCCGGGCAAGGACTCATTCCTCAGTGTCTGGGGTCTCTATACGGACTTTGGTGGCAAGTGAAAAGCGCTTCTCAAGTCCTTGCAGGCTGGTGAGGCAAAGTGCAGCCTTCACACAGAAATGAAAGTCTCCAGGCTCTGATGTGGCCTTTCTGAAAAGCACATCACTAACTTCCGAATGTCCTACAATAAAACAAAGGTTCACTGATTACAGTTGCCTGAAAATGCAGGCAACTGCTAACACTAGATAAATCCAAATCGGTCCAGGAGGAAGGCGACATGGATGTTGGCTTCCAGGGACACGTCCCGCCAGAATTCCCAAGGCCCACTCTCCAGTCTGGTTCGCAAAGACACAGGTCTATACAAGAGACCTTTCATGTGCCTTATAAGCCACAGAGAACCTAGTATGTGTCCCTAACAGCCTCTCTGTTCCAGACCCTCTCCCTTCTCACATGAATGGAAGATTCCTGGTCATTTAAGATTTAACCAAAGTGCCTTGGTACAAAGTAAGAGGAGGCCTGTACCAGCTGGGGGCACATGCGACCGGAGCCCAGGTCACGACTAATCTATGTGTGGTCCAGAGTGGGGCTTTCCAATGTGGGTTGTGAACCTTTAGGCTCATGAATCAATTTAGTGATCCCCTGGAGAACAGGAAAGGAAAGAAAATGAAAGGAATGAAAGAAGTAGAACAGAAAATAAATTTAAGCACAACGCACATAATAAATATCTCATGAACTTCTGTCCAGTTGGATGTGTTTATTTTTGCGTGTACTGGATCAGGACATAAAGGCTAATTAAAAGTGTTGGACAGTCATTGATATAATACAATATATTTCAAGCAGTGTATATATAGAGGTTCCTTTATCTGATTATTTCCCTATTAATTAAGAAGGATTGATTCACATATATTGTAAGGAAAAATTAGACGAAAGCATAGGTCAAAATTTATATTTGAATTACTTTTTAAAATACCAAACACAGGCTCTTTTTTCATCAATTTCCTTCCTTCTCTCCCTCCCTCCCTTTCTTTTTTTTTTGGAGAAAATACAAAATATTTATCATCTGATGAGGGTAATGTTTTTAATAGCACACACTCAGCTAGCATTGGTACCCAGGCAGCGAGTGTTTGCCTGGTGAGGACTCAAGGGGCATGTGCCAACCTGAGATGAAGTGGGTGATGCACCAGGGAGAGAGGTAAGCCAGGCTCCGCTGGGGAGGATCTTGGGTTTTGATTTCTGTTGTGATGTTTCCTGAGCTGGTGAAGAGGGAATGAACAACCAACCTTTCTGCTCTGTACTTGCCTTTGTCAGGTTAAATGGTGTTTTTTTTTTTTATTTTTTATTTTTTTATTTTTTACTCTAGTGATGTGCTAAAAATGTATTCTTATTTTGAGCAAGAACCATCTCACGATTCGCTGAACGTGGGCCTGTGATTAGAGCAGTTGGCAAAGCTTTTCTCTCCTTGATTTTTCCTGAGGGAAGCAGCACCCCGGGGAGGAGCTCTAGCCCAGGACACTGACTCAGTCCTCTTTGCTGTGGTTAGTGTTCTGTAATTGGCCGGGTGTCTGCTTGTTTTCATAGAAACCACGGAGGGCCCTGGAAAAAGTGACAGGACGGGTGTGGTCTTCCCACCCCAAGATGCACATTTCAGTTTTGGTTTAGGGTGATTGTACCTTAACAGTTGCTTGCGTGAAAAAAAATTTTTTTTTCCCCAAAGATTTAGTTTAGTTTAAAAGTTAAGAAGCAGCTATAGCAATAAACATTTTCTGATATGATTCTTTAGTTTAATTTTTGTGTTAAGGCCAAATACTTCACAATAAAAAATAAAGGCAAAATCAGGTTTGCAGTGGCAGTTACGAAATTTGTAAAAGATACAGTTTCATAGTGGAAAATAAGGACATGATGGTGGATTCAAAGTAAGCTGCCTGAGGTAATCACCTCAGCTCTCTTCATGTAAAGTAAAATATGTTTGGACTGAAACGTCTCAAAAAGACAAATATTTTATAAGATGAGGTTCATTCTAACAGGTCCAGTGTTTTGTGAATTATTTTGGCATATGAAAAATAGAATGCCCTATGAAATACAAGAGTCAAGTGATTTGGGAATAAACCCAAGCACTATAAATGACAAGTCCAAAGGCAATTCCTAGGGGTACCCATGACATAAGGTTTGATAAACCTATGAAACTACTAGCTTTTGCAGTCTGGATTTCATTTCTAGTCAAATGTTTAATTTCTAGTTAAATTTTTCCTGGAGAAATTAGGTTAGAAAGTGAAATTGAATTCTTTCTCTGTCGTTATTTTATTTTTCTATTAAAAAAAGATTTATTTATTTATATATACAAGAACTTGGGTACAGACCAGAGGTGTGGGGGTGAGAGGATTCAACAGAGACAAAGTAGGGAACAGAACTGGCAGATGTACTCGAAATACACTGCTGAGGGGAGCAGTGGGTGAGACAGGACTGGTATGCTGCGCCATGTGGGTCTGCTCCCTGGTCAGGTATTGAACTTGTGCTACAGTGGCTGCCCATAGCTTGATAGTGCTGAGACTTAAACTCTTGTACCACCAGGGAGGCCCCTGTAGTTATTTTCAATTAAAAACATGGTGCATAGGTGAATTGGTGGTGGAAATGCTATGGGGACTACACCCGAGAAAAGAAAGCAAATATTTTAAGAAAAAAAAAATAGAATTAAAAAAAAAAATCCCTTCCAGGAGTCAATATCTATTAGGTGTAAGTCCTAGGACTTGTATGGTGATCAACAGCAATTGAATTATTGGTTGAGTTTGGAAATGACACAAGCAACTTATTTTAGCATTACAAATCTAGCGGTATAGGTGATTACAGATGTTGACAATTTAATTGATTTGAGGCTAGGAACATGTGGACACAATAACCAACTTAATGTCAATGATTTATATTCTATATTCTGTTATTTATGGTATGTTTCCATATTAAAACAGAATACATGGTTCTTGTATTGAAGCAAAAGGTCAAATTCTGTACTATGCATGGATGTTCCATGACCATTTATCACCTTGAAACTGGCCAAGGAGACAAGCTTGTGGGCAAGCCTCAGGAATCATTCATTTCTGCTCAACGCTGAGGAAGAGCTGAAGCCCCAAACATCAAGTGCTTGGGTAACAGACACAATGGAGACAGTTTCCACCACACTGAAAATTTCTCCATCCAGGAAATAATAATCCCTAAACTTCACTTAGAGTCAACGATTCACTAGATGTTTTGTGTGTTGCCTTATTTGATCTTCCCCAACTCCCCTAAATGGGGCAGACACAGATTCTCATTTCATAGATGAGGATAGTGGGGGACAGAGGTCTGAGATTCTGTCAATAGCATTAGATGGAGCCTGACCTGTTTGAAGGCTTTCCATGACAAGTCCTGGCTCTGGCCCTGCCACTCCTGCAGGCTCACCTGAGGTCCCTGAGGGTAGCACTGCCTCACAGTCTAGCAGCAGGACATCAGCAACAGAGAGTAGAAGCTCAGTGCAGTGGTCTTCTCACTGACCACTTCCACTCAGGAGCTTGTGTCTTGCAAGTAATTGGGGGTAGGGGTGCATACAAAAAAGGAACAAGCATAGCACACCGTTATTTCCTACTCAAACTTACTGAGCCCCATTTTCAAAGCTTCTGAAGCTTCCCCAAGCACTTTGTGCTAGTGTTCCATTTCTTCTGTGTCCTCCAAAGGAGTGACGTTCCCCAGATCTGCTCTCTCACCGCTGCACTCATCCTGGACTTGGCTGTGGTCTTCTGTGCCCACAGCAGCCTCTCACCTTCATCCAACCATGATGGACATGAAAACTCTTGAGAATGGACGAACGGTTCACACAGCCTCCTTGGGAAAGTTTGGAAGCAATTAGTCATTTCTTAATGCTGCTAAGTCTGAAAGAGGAGTGGTTGGCAGGGACCATGATGGATCTCAGTCTGTTTCTGCTGGATATAAAATCAGCTGGGAAAAGATGTTACCAACTGAAACGGTATCTAGATGTGTAAAGCATGAGGATGCCAACATTTCCCCCACTTTCTTTTGAAGATTTTTATATAATGCATTCTCTGTCTGGTGGCCACTGCATCTGCAATTCAAATCCCATTTCCCAGAGACCTAAGTTTCTGCTTGCATAGCAACATAAAATTGGCTATCATGTCGTGTCCACATTCCAAATGATGCTCAGGGTGTGTGCTTCCTTGCTTTACAAATTGTACCTCCAACACTGGGCCATTTGGGACTGGTTTTTTTGTTTCTTATTTAAGAACTTGGTGTTGTTGTTAAGAGTGATTGTTTAATTCCTGCTTTGCTCAAGTTTAAGTTTTCTTAAGTTATGAATTTTTTTCAGAGATATTTACAGAGTCTTAAAAGGGTATCAGTGTTCATAGAATTTAAATTTTGTATTTCTTCTAAATAGTGAAATCCCATTTGTCAATTCGTATTTTTATCTTTGTATTCACTTGTGTCTCATATTCAAAAAAAGTAGCAAAATAGATAATATAATTTAGAGTCCCAATTGTAAATGAAAGAAATTTAAAAATGTGATGATTTAGTACTGATTCCCTTTGTTTTCTTTCTAGTGTATTGGAATTCTGTTTCTATCACTAAATTATGGTTCTTCACTGCTTTTTGGTTTGCTGGCATTCATTTTTACAGTATAATCATTTGCAAAGCCTGGAAATCATTTTGATGGAAAGCATATATTTTTCTCTTTTTAAAGAGTTCTATTTATGCTAAATACATTAGGCCCTTCAAATATTACTATTGGAATACCCACTAAATGGAAGAAGATGTTTGTATATATCATATGTCCCACAAGGGGCTAATATCCAATATATATAAAGAACTTATGCAACTCAACAACAAAATAATAAACATTCCAATAAAAAACAATGGGCAGTTCTGAACAGACACTTCTCCGAAGAAGAAATACAGATGGTCAACAGGCAAATAAAAAAAATTAATATTACTTATTATTAGGGAAATATAAATCAAGACTGTAATGAGATATCACCTCCCACCTGTAAGAATGGCCTATATTGAAAATATTAGAAAACAAGTGTTTAGATGATGTGAAGAAAAGGAAATCCTTATGCTCTGTTGTTGGGGATGCATATTGGTAACCCTTCTACGGAAAATGGCCTCAAAAATTAAAAATAGAAGTATCATATATGATCCAACAATTTCACTTCTAGGTATTTATCCAAAAATATGAAAACACTAATTCTCTGTGTTCACTGCAGCACCATTCATAATAAGCAAAACATGGAAATAGGCTAAATGACAGATGATTGATTAAAGCAGTTTCATGATCTATCTATCCATCCGTCCATCCAACTCAGCTATAAAAAAGTAAAAGCTCACTTTTTGCGAGAATTTGAGTGAAATAAGTCAGAAGGAGAAAGAAAAATATCAAAAATGATTTCATTCTTATGTGGACTAAAGGAAAAAAGCAAATGAACTGACAAACACAGTGAATACCACTAGACTTTCTGACAAATGGTAATGACCAGAGGGAAAAGGAAGGGGGAAGATCAAGTAGAGGGTCAGTTTGATATTAGTGAATGGCACTAGAATTTTGGCGGTGGGTGTGGTATGATACACATTTATGAAGGTATGAAGCTATACTCCTAAAACTGATACAGCATTATATGCTGATAGTAAATGAATAAAAACAAGAAAAAACATGGTCCTGCCTAAAATGGTGAAAGGGAAGTAGAGATGCTCATGCATGCATAGTGATTTTTCTGACAATAATAATATGTTAAAACATAAGTGACAGTTAAAATATCTGTAGTATTTTCTTTTTTAAAAGATTTATTTATTTATGCATACAAAAACTGGGGCACAGGCCAGAGGTGTGGTGGGTGAGAGGATTCACCAGAGACAGAGTGGGGAACAGAACAGGCAGATTGACCGAAATACACTGCTGAGGGGAGCAGCGGGTGAGGAGAGGTCTGCTGTGCCATGTGGGTAGCTCCCTGGCCGACTAGGGATGAAACTCGTGCTGCAGTGGCTGCAGACAGCTTTTAGGTTGCATCCCAACCCCTTGCGCCACCAGGGAGGCCCTATTTTCTTTTTTTAAAAAAAGATATTTTAAAGAGAATGATCAGATTTTTTTGCATCTGTTTAGAAGTAGGGATAGTAGCTTTGACATTTATTTGAAGAGTTGCTGACATCTCCTTCTGGATACATAGCATTATGCTGTGGAGCAGTGATGGCCTTAACTCACTGAACATATTTGTCTAACATCTATCTACCTACCTTCTTATCTGTATGTCTATCTCTCTATCTCTATTGATCTATAGATCTATCTATCTATCTATCTATCTATCTGTCTGTCTGTCTGTCTGTCTATCTATCTATCTATCTATCATTTTCCAATTTATTTCTCTACACACCCTCCCAACTCTTCCACTTTCTTGTGCTATGAAGGATTTGGTTTCCTGATCTCTTCATGTACAAAAAGAAACAGAAACTGAAAGAGAAATATCAGAAATGGTGAAGGCTACATCACCGGAGTTAGACGTAAGATCTCTGAACTCAATTATACCACTTTTGATGAAGTCTAATAAAATAATTTGAGCACTCCTGTCTTTCTGAAACAAAAATTTGATTTTCAGTTACTTGCAGATAATAACTTTATAAATCCTCTTTTCATATTAAAAGAATATAGTGTGGAATGGCGAAGCAATGATTAGCTCTTAACTGTTCACATTTAGAAAATTTAAAAAATGCTAAAAGAACGGAATCTTCAGTTGTCCCAGGCATGTGTTTTCACCATCAAGTAGCCTATTGAATCATTGCTGGTCACACAGAACAATCTTTCTTGCCTTTTTTTTATATTCTTGAGTCATTTCTATTATTTCTTAAAGGGGTCAACTGTTATTTAGCAATTTTGTTCCTAAGGAACAATTTTCATTACATTTTATCCTTACTGACTTAAAAATGATTTTGCAATACTTTATGTTGCCTACAGATTGGCAGCAGGAGTCAACAACACTCATACCTCCCACACCAAGAGACTAGATTAATATTTCATGTAATTAGCTGAACGATGCCAAATATTTACAAAAGAGGTCTGACCCCGCAGACAGGAACAGATGCCGCCTATTTCTAGGCAGCTTCTTCTGACCTCAGAATTTACACATACGGGATCTTTGCTTCCCTCGATTCACACACAAGGGGACAGGCCAAATCTGACCTCAGTTCTTGTGGCGAAAATGTGTAGACCTCACTGAGCCATTCAGGAAAATAATATATAACAACGTATATTTGCTTGTGCTTAAGTGAGTGTTGATAATCAGCGGTGTTTGCTTTCTTAAATTTGACAGAGGCTCAGGCAGGGCCTGGGAGGGAGAAGACTGACACATGAGGAATCTGAGCCCTTGCAAGGGTGTTCCTGCACCCCTTGAAAGCCATCCCTAGACTCCACCTGTGTGGCCACCTGATGTCCTTCCACAAGTTGTTGTGAGGGGCAGATTCATTTCCTGCAACCTGAACATCACTCTCCCCCAGTAGATGTATTTTACAACATTTTGCAGTTTTTAAAAGACCCAGTTTGGTCAGGAAAAGGGGGGTGAGGGTGGGGGGGTGGAGACATGGGAAGAGCAGATTTCTTTAGCCCTCTCCTAGGAATGCTTTCATCCAGTCTGGAATTCAGGGCAGCTGGGACCAAGGCCAGGCCCCTGCTGCGCCCTGAGGACACTGTTGGGTTAACTGCCCTGGTTCAGGGACTGACACCAGCAACCAGCATCAGTGCTAAGGAGATGCTTTGCTTGAAATGACTCCAGCGTTCTGATTTTTATTTCTGATCTCATTGGAAGCACTTGCAGCCAATACTATTTTTAGTAAACTTTAGTTCTATTTTCAAAACTGAGGTTATTCTTTCAATGTGATTTGTGTGTGCATATGTGTGTGTGTTTTGCCCTTTTCTTCATTTTCTTCTTTATTCAATACACTATCTGTAAGGTGATTTCTAGGTCTCATACTCTTCCTGAAATTTTGGGAGAAAGAGGAAAACATTTTCCACCCAAATACAGTGGAGAGAGAAGGGACAGAGAGTTAGCACCAGACACCAGTTCTGGGCTGGCCTGTGATGTCCATGGTTCCAAGGTGAGGGGTGGGGGGCTCTCTTTCCTGGTCTTTTTCACTCCAATTTTTCTAGGCATCCTGTTGCTATGGCTACACCTTGTCTGGTGGCATGGGGAGATGTGAGAGAAAATTTTAATTTCTGTTTCATCTCATTTCCCATATCAATGAAGTGACCTTCCTTCATTGTCACCAACTGAACCACACCTTCTTGGAGTGGAGGCTCTGCTTGGAAGTTGGAATTCTGTGACTAGAATGAACACAGTTCAGGGGGGTTGAAATATGTCCTTTGCAATTCCATCTCTCGAGCCAAGTGGGAGGGGGGAGAGCTATCTGCTGCTTGGTGTTTGCTAGAATAATGTTAAAAATAAACGTGTATGGGAGAGACTGACATTAACCAATTGTGAAATGACTTTTACAAGTTAACTTTTTGTCTGTTTGTGAAATGAAAATATCAGTTTGCCTTTGGGCATCAGAGCACCTCCCTGGAGGGCCTGGATCCTCAGCCCGCCTCTGTCCAGGAGGAGCTGAATTCTACGTGGTTGTTAAGTTTCTTGCTTAAGTTCCCTCCTCAAGTGCAGGTTATTCAAGGGAAGCATGAGTTGCCCTCTACAGACATGGTTTTCTCACTTAACCTGTATTCCAGTGCACCCCACAGGACAGGACAGAGGTAAAAGCGTAGGCAAGTAGGAGCCAAGTAGAAACACAGCTCATCATTTCCCAAGCTGTTGAGGCTTAGCCCCTCTGTTCCAGTGTGCTTTTCCTATCCATGTACTCCATACTCCAATTTTATTAGCATTTCAAAGAGAAAAAAATATATAATCACTCCTCTTAGAGGTCCAAGAGATTTTCTCTCTCTTTTAAAGATTTATTTATTTATGCATACAAGAACTGTGGTACAGGCCAGAGGTGTGGGGGGTGAGAGGATTCACCAGAGACAGAGTGGGGAACAGAACAGGCAGATGTACTGAAATACACTGCTGAGGGAAGCAGCGGGCGAGTCAGGAGAGATCTGCAGCACCATGTGGGTAGCTCCCTGGTCGGAGATTAAACTAGTGCTGCAGTGGCTGTGGATAGCTTCATAGGTTGTGTCTTAACCCCTTGCACCACCAGGGAGGCCCCCCTCTTTTTTTTGAGATAAGCAACCTATTCTTACCCTATTTTATGGGTAAGAATAACAGAGTAGTCAATAATTCCTGTGATTTGCAGAGCAAATCTGTCAGAGTATCAGCTCTGAGGCTGAGCTTGTGCCCCAACCTATGACCTATTAATGTTCAGGAAAATCCCTGGTTGGAGGCTGGTCAGGGGTGGGGGTGGAAGAGGGGCTGGTGGTCAGCAGCTTCAGACAAAAGCCCCTCAGCTGAGGTTACTAGTCCTGTTATAAGTAATGTCGTCAGTGGATCATAAATTGGCTCTAAAATGACTTCTTCATATATTCCTTCCTTAGCCTTATCTGATTGTTAAATTAATTCATATTCAATGCCTTTGTCACTCAATTATAACAATTAGCGACTCAATGGGTCTCAGTTTGCTGGGAACTGTGGGCATGAGAACAAGGGAGGCTGGGGGATCCACACACAGGAAGATAGGACCTGGACACCTTCTGCTTTACTCTCCAGTTGGAGTGGCCCAGGGGGGGACTCTGGAAAGAACAGGATTGCTGGCCATGGCATGTGGTCACACAGCAGCGGGTCTGGGTGGATCTAAGGCCGTTGGTACCAATTATGTAGTAACAACAGACACAGAATATTAGTCAGAATAAAGTCCTTCTTCCCTCTTCCTCCCTCTGGATGTCTCAAGCTCTATTTTCATTCTATTTGCTGTGAACTATCTATTCCAATTCAGTAATTAACAGGGACTCAACCTACACCTCTCTCTGAATATGCCTTTAGCGATTGTATTTTTAAGTCTAGCTATAGAAATCCTAGAAAATGGAACAAGGCAAGAGACTTGAGCTTTGTCACAGCTTGAGGTCCCCTCGGAACTTGATGGAATCCTGGGGGTCCTATTTTATTGAGTACTAGTTAAATGCCTGTGTTCTTGTCTAGAATGAACCATTTCCATCCCAAGATAAAAGGCTCCATTATTGTGTGGCAGATAATGTTTCTCCTTTAGCAAGCTATCCACACCACTATATGATCTTTTTTTTTTAAAGATTAATTTGTTTATGCATACAAGAACTGGGGTATAGGCCAGAGGGGTGTATGTGTGGGGGGGTGAGAGGACTCATCAGAGACAGAGTGGGGAACAGAACAGGTAGACTGACTGAAATACACTGCTAAGGGGAGCAGCAGGCGAGATAGGAGAGGTCTGCTATTCCATGTGGGTAGCTCCCTGGCTGGGCATTGAACTTGTGCTGCAGAGATTGTGGACAGCTTCATGGGTTGCGTCCTAGCCCTTTGCGCCACCAGGGAGGCCCCACCACTGTATAATTTTGAGTAGCCAGGTGGAAAGGTCTTAGGCTTCCCACTTCTCAGCACCCTCATCATACAGGATTCAAGTCAGGAGAAACCTTGTCATGGCTTCCTCGTTGCGTGTCAGCCCAGGTCAAGGAAACAGGGATAAGAGCACATTCAGAGGACCACTCACTTGATCCCTCCCATAGATTTCCATTTCCCACTCTCTGCCATTACAAAGGAGTGGTGGAGTCTTAAAGAACAGATTAAACTTGGTGCCAACAAAACAGGTCACGTGAGATTTGAAATTCACCATGAACAACAGTCATATCTTACAGGAAATTCATGGCTATCTGTGGCAAGGTACTAGACATTTTTTTTTTGTTTTTTGAAGATCCATCCATTTATGCATAGAAAACTGGGGCACAGGCCAGAGGTGTGGGGCATGAGAGGATTCACCAGAGACAGAGTGGGGAACAGAATAGGCAGATCTGAAATACACTGCTGAGGGGAGCAGCGGGCAAGACAGGAGAGGTCTGCTGCTCCATGTGGGTAGCTCCCTGGCCAGCCAGGGATCAAACTCATGCTGCAGAGGCTGCAGACTGCCCCATAGTGCTGTGCTCAACCCCTTGTGCCACCAGGGAGGCCCAAGGTAGTAGACTTTTTTGAGGAGAGGACTTTATCATTGCCCTGTATTTCTCCAACATTTAGTAGGCGTCTGCAGGGCAGGGCTGCTTATGGTGGGCTGCTGAGGCTTCCTCCACCCCCTCTAAACACCAGCAGCTGGCCTCTGCTTTCGTTTCTCATTAGACCTAGCTCCAAGTGTGTGCTCAGGGCTCATGTACATCATTTCATTAACTCCTCCAGCTGCCCTCTGAGGGAGTTGCCTGTGTTGCCCTGAACAGTCAACATTATAACAGATACCGGCCAGGGCCAGATGAACCTGGCCCAGCATCCTGCACTCTCTCTTGGGGCTTGTGAATATCTAGAACACACACAAAGGCAGGGGGAGGGACGCTGAACTCTCCCCAGCACACAGCCTACAAGTAGCCCCTCCTCTATAATGCTGGCGTTTTTCTTTTCCAAATTGTAACTGCCCTAGGATGGGAACGTGAACATTTACTGTAACCCAGTTCTCAGGAGAGTCACAGAGGGCATCCTAGTTTTCACTCTATAGCTAGGAGAAAATTGTTTTTCTTACTGTCCTCTGTGTCCTCTGGGCCCATGTAAATCGGCTTGACAAAAGACAGATTAACAAAGGAAGAAACATATCAATTTATTTAATGTAAGTTTTACGTGACCCGAGAGTCCTCGTAAGGAAATGAAAACCTGAAGAAACAGGTAAACAGAGTGTTTTTATGTTTGACTTTATAAAGAGGGGAAATCTGTGGGAAAATATGATAGGACAGAAAGACATGAGTAACAGAGAGAGTGAGCAAGGCCTGTTCCACCTCTCAGACAGGATGACATTCCCTGAGGTGATGGGGAGTCAGCTTTCACATGAGGGTCTCCTGACCTGTTCCAGAGTGGTCAGAGAATCTTTCCTGCTCCTGCCATCCCTCAAATTCCATCACCTTAGAGAACTCAATATGTCAAGGTGTCATATTTTGTGGTGGTGTGTTCTGAACCCTGTCCATATAAAACTTGAGACATTTTATAAGTCGTGAACTGAGGGACATCACTAGCCCTGTTTGTGAGGAAGCTGAACCTCAGGGGTGCCTCTAAACTGGTCATGCTGCAGAGCAGAGTAGGCAGGAGCCATGCCTAGGTGTGCTGGGTCCTCAGTCCACGGGAGGTTTTCCTCCATCTCACAAGCTTTGGAGAGAGGGAAGGTGGTGACCATGGTGATTCTAGGTATTTCCAGAAAGACCCGGGCAGTGGCAGAGTAGACTTTTTGGTGCTTTGCTTTGGTGAGCACTTCCTTGCTAAGTGTTGCCGGTCAGACTTTGTTGTCTCCCTGAGCTGAACCCTGAGGAGTGACCGGGGCATGGAGAGATGCATCTTTTCCTTCTGTCAGTGGGGAAGGGAGCCATCATGTTGAGAAGGTTTCAGATAATTAAATTGAGAAGGTGTCTAAATAATTAAATAGTCTTTATTAATTCCCATTATGGAGGCATCGAACAGCTTCTGTGCTCTCTGTGGTAAGCCAACCTTACAGCATCCACCTCACAGGGTTTACTATCTAGTGAAGAGAAAGACCCATTAGTAAATCGAAAAGGTATTTTTCTTATTGTGGTAAAATATATAAAACATAAAATCTGTCATCTTAAGCTTTTCTGAGAGGCACTAAGTTCAGTGGCAGTAAGCACATCCACACTTCTGTGCATCTGTCAGTACCACCCACCTCAGTACTTCCCTGACACCCCCAAACTGAAATTCTGTCCCCATTAACCAATAAAACCCATCCCTGCTCCCTCACCCCTTGATTACCTCTATTCTACTCTCTGCCTCGATAAATTTGACTCTTCTAGGACCTAATACAAGTGGAATTCTACAGTATTTGTCAGTAAGGTACTTTTTTGATGCATGAAAATATTCAGGTCTATAATTGTGTGGAAGAGAAAAGCACAGATTACTACACTGCTGTTTGATAGGGTTCTGATCTAGATGAGAGGGTAACTAAGGAAATGCCTTTGAAACCATACCTGGAGGGGAGAGAAAACCAAAAGCTGTAAAAGAGAGGTGTTCTAGTCATTGGAAGTAGCACGACTGAAGGCCTTGGCAAGGAGAATGCTGCTTCTCAATTGCCTGCAGTACAAAAGGATCTACATTCCAAATGGCAGATTTAGGGTGTCCTATTCTGATGTCCTTCACATCTCAGGTGTAGGATGGTACTCAAGGAGTCCATCTCCTAGCCCTGATCCCGAGATGAACTGTAAATACAGACCTCCTCTGTGCATCTCATTCACTTGATTCCAACATAATAAGTTAAAGTCTCATGCTTACAGTGTTCCCACCATGGTGTAAATACGTCATGTACATTATCTTATTTAATTTTCACAATCACTTCATGAGAAGATACTGTTATCCTCCTTACTTTGCTGTTAAGAAAGCTGAGACTAGAGCATTTGCAACCACTGAGTAACTATTCAGTTGGCAGCCCTGCTGGATTGGGAGCCAGGCTTACCCTCAACTCATGGATTCTTGATTGGGATGTTGGTAAGGTCTCTTCTGGCAAGTTTTGATTCAGTTCCAAATTAACATATCTGCAGTTTCTCTCTGTGTGAGAGGCATTGCAGTACTGTGGAGTGCTATCAGGCAACACAGCAACGTGGGAACGTGGCCTATTTCTCTGTTGCTAGTTTTCCATCCAACCTAAAGCAATAGGATGGTGATTCTTGTGAGGATTGGCTGGGAATCAGTTCTTTAGCGGCAAAGCCGTGATTTCAAACACACTTTAAAAAAAATAAAGCAGAGACTAAATAAGCTCACAGTGCACATTTAAAAAGGTTAAATCCTACATAGCCAGGCCAATATTTGTTTAACTACACTAAGTGAAAGATGATTTGGTCAAGGGACCAGGGAGAGACCTTTTATTTGATCTGATTTTACACAAATATTTCTGTACTCAGAGAGAGAGGGAAGGTTCCAGAGTCTTATCATAGCCATCATTAAATATCTGCTCAGGGGATTGTTCATCTTTGCTCCAAATGTCATTTCTTAGACGCCGACTTAGGGGTGCATGGTGATAACCAAGCTTATTCTCTATCAGATGCACACAGCTGTGGGTCCATACCTGGAGACTTGCTGAGGTAGTGATTTTGACTGTTCAAACAACTGTTTGCAAATACAAAAGATGTCGATCAAAACTCCCTGCAGTGGAAGGGTTATTTAGAGACTACTTGTAATTATCTAAAGAGAGAGGCAGTGACTAAAAGTAGCTGCCTGTCTTGCATCTTCCTTTGGCATCGACTAGATAAAAAGCCACCTAAAAATTGTCTTACTCTGAGAAATTGATCCCCAGCAAGTGGCTAACTCACATGCATTGTAGGGGCTAAGATGAAATGCACATCTGTTCAAATAAACCAGAACTTAACTTATTAGAATGATCAAGTGGTCCACAGGTTTGCTTGTTTGTTGTATTCCATATGTAGATGAAAGAGCTAAATCGCAAGAAAAATAGGTCATGTTGTGGGTGGATCAGGTTGGTTCTTTCTAGAATAAACTACCACTATACATGTCATTTAAAGATAGATGAAAATTATATTAGCAACAATGATCAAGGTATGGGATAGTCTGAGGTCATTAAGACATGCTCAGTTAAGTTCACTGACTTCTGTTTATTGATACAGGCAATGGAGAAATAAGCTCCATTTTACAAAGACTTTGGCAAGAGAATGTGAATAATCAGTGACACTTATTTAACCATGACTTTTTACTATCTATAACACTCTAGTCTATCATCCTTATTTTTTTCAGAAGAGTTAAACATTTATTTATTATCATTATTCTTTTTTAATATTGTATTTTATTTTATGTAATTCTTACATCATTTTTCATTTTTGCACAATGTATGCATTTTCATTTTCGTTATATTCCCCATACAATTCCCACCCCCCTTATTTTGGCCCTAACCCCTCCTCTCCTCTCCCCCCGATTTGTGTGTCTCTGGTTTATAGTTGCTTGTTGATTTTGATTTTTTCTTTATTATAATGAGTCTTTTTCCTGGTCCCTTAT
The DNA here is from genome assembly GCF_014898055.3 of Talpa occidentalis. Classification (NCBI taxonomy): domain Eukaryota; kingdom Metazoa; phylum Chordata; class Mammalia; order Eulipotyphla; family Talpidae; genus Talpa; species Talpa occidentalis. Next base: position 53,856,222 of record NW_023601433.1, read on the forward strand.
TTAGTTTTCTAAATTCCTGCTATGAGTGAGACCATTCGGTATTTTTCTTTTTCTTTCTGGCTTATTTCGCTGAGCATGATCCCTTCCAGCTCCATCCATGTTGCTGCAAATTTCATGAGCTTATCTTTTTGATTGCTGAGTAATATTCCATTGTGTATATATCCCACATCTTCTTGATCCAGTCATCTGTTTTTGAGCATTTGGGTTGTTTCCATAGCTTAGCTATTGTAAATAGTGCTGCTATAAACATAGGGGTGCAGGTGCCCTTTTGAATTAGTGATTCTCTGTCCTCTGGGTAAATACCTAGGAGCGGACTTGCTGGATCATATGGAAGCTCCATCTTTAGCAGGCTGAGGAATCTCCACACAGCTCTCCATAGTGGTTGGACCAGTTTGCACTCCTACCAGCAGTGCAGGAGAGTTCCTTTTTCTCCACATCCTCACCAACATATTACCTTTGAAAGATGTCAAATCTCAAGAGACAAGGAGAAACTGATCCTCCTAAGGATATTTTTTAAGAAGGATGATAAAGAGAAGAAGAAAGAAGAGGAGAAGAGATGCAGACAGAGTAGAGTAAGGAGTCTTATGGGCAGGTGGGGCTGTAACTTCAACTCTCCTGTCATGTAGTCAGTTTCCTGGTACCAGCTCCAGTCCTTGGGGTCTTTCCTTCTGTCACCTTTTTCATAGAACTTAGGTGTGGTTGAAGGGGTTTGTTATGAATAGCAAAGGATGCTCCTGCTATCTTTCTCTCTTTTTTCTCTTACCAGTTGGGAATCCAAGGGTTTTTAGTACACGGTGCAGGGATGTGGGCTAAGATGAAACATGTATTCACCACATCACCACAACCTGCCACAGATGAAAGGAAAAAAATTTCATGTCTGGAGGGTTAGACACCTATAAGTCATGACTTTCCCACCTACCCAACAGCTACATCCTTTATCCTTTCTCAGAACTCCATTTCTCTCCAGATCATCCATCTGATCCTCTTCCTGGCCTTGAATTAGAGGACTTCACCGTTAGGCTGGGCTTGCCACCTGTTTGACAGTTATTCCTCTTGATATTCTAGAGACTAGGCTAAGTGACTACCAATCCAAGCCACAATTATATCAATGGTAACAGTTGTTTGAATTATCTTCTATTGGGTGATCTGAGAATGACCACAGGGTCTGCTGGCCATATGCTGTGGGGACACAGGAAAATAGTATTGTTAAGGAAAACACGGGCTTCTTATAAATCTGATGATTGGGACAAAAAACTGATTCCAAAATGAGAAAAAGAGTAGTTGAAGGCACAAGGGTGTTTGATTCTAGGTGAAAGAACCACTGAGGAGCAGATGGTGAGGAGCATTTACCTTGACAGTCACCACATGATGCTAGTGTTTGGTACACAGATACATGCCCTGTGATTTTACAATAGTGCCAAGCTATCAAATGCACAGAGGAGGAGTCTTCCACAGGAACACACATCCACATATTGTCCTGCCTATAACGAGGGAGGGAAATGTGCTTGTGGGTGGGAGAGGTCATCTGAGAGGGGGAGAAATAAACCACTGCTGCTCCACCACACATGGGATATAGGTTGTGTGTGCCCACATGAATGCAGGTAGAATATCAGAGTGTGGGAAGATCAGGTTGTGATCATCAGCAACTCAAGTGTTGGGAAGTGACCCAGGGTGTATTCATACTGGTATATAGTGTTGTTCCTGGTCTGCAGTATTTATTATGACCCTGTATGTAGTATTGATTCTTGTCTGTGGTATTGATCCTGGCCTGAGGTATTGATTCTGGCCTGAGGTATTGATATTGATAATAGTGTTATTCCTAGTCTGCGGTATTGATCTTCCTCTGTGGTATTGATTCTTTGTGGTATTGTTACTATATATTGATCCTGGTGTATAGTATTGATCCCGGTCTGTGGTATTGACTCTAGTTTGTAGTGTTGATTCTGGTCTGTTGTATTGATTCTGGTCTATGGTATTGATCCTGGTCGGTAGAGATTTGTGGTAGTTATTTTTTTTTCTCTTTTTTTTTTAATTAATAAATTTTATTTTTATATTCCTCATACATTTGCAATCCCCCCATTCTGACCCCAATCCCTCCCCTCCCGCCCCCCCACCCCCCAAAAAGTGTCTCTGGTTCATAGTTTTTGTTGATTTTGATTTTTACTTTCTTATAGTTATTCATTTTCCTGGTCCCTTATTTAAGTATTCTAGATTCCTGCTATGAGTGAGACCATCCGGTATTTTTCTTTTTCTTTTTGGCTTATTTCACTGAGCATGATCCCTTCCAGCGCCATCCATGTTGCTGCAAATTGCATGTGTTTATCTTTTTTGAATGCTGAGTAATATTCCATGGTATATATGTACCACATCGAGATTTGTGGTAGTTAAAGTAGAGATCATGCCCCCTGGTTAATTTTCTGTGTGTGTGTTATATGTTCCTGTGCACTGACCCTGCATGCTGACTGTTCTGGATATTTCCATAGTCTACTCTGGAAAAGAAAACAACTTTTTAAACAGAACCAAAATTCATTGGTAAAGTGAGGAATAATAGCAACCCTGGAGACATTTCTGGTCCTTGGTGGGTAGACAATTGTGTCCATGACTTTTGGTGGGATGGGTAGATTGTTAGCCCTTCAATATTATGAACTTGGACACAAGAGAGGGACAACTAGCAGGCAGTGTTTCTTAGTCATTACCAGGAAGCTCTGGGCTGGCAGAGAATGGTGGCGCTCAGTTTTCATGTATCAATTCTGGCAAAATCAGGCTGTTGAGTACATTGTGGACTCACTTCTGGTAAGTATCATGCCATTTACAGAATCCCAAAACTCAAGACTTGCCAATGTTTTTGTTTCTGTTTGTTTTCCAGATTGATTCCCACAAATCACAGAGACTCTTAGTTCCCAGTGGCCATTTATTTTATTGCCTTTTAGGCAGGAGAGGATGACTTTTGCTTTCTCTCTGCCACATGTCCCTCACTTTCTTTTTCTATTTTTCAACTTGTGGCTGCTACACCTGACTCATGGGCATGGTGTTGCCACCTCCTTCTGACCCACTAGTTTTATTGCTTCCTCTGGCAACTCATACTCTTAGAAACACACACTCTGGTCTCTAGCAAGACCCCCTCACAAAGTGTTGTTTTTGGAGGGGTCACAGAACAATAACAGGATACAGAGTATTGACCTTTCTCAGAACCTTTTCTTTGTTTAATATTTCAACTCTTCTTCCCTTACAGAGCTTTTCCCAACAGAAACCAACTCATAAAACCTAGTTCTTCACAATAAAGCAAAATCAGTTTTCTAGACAGAGCATAAATAAAAATTGATCCATGTGAACAATACACAGCAAGAGTTTTCATGCTGCATTTATATGGACAGCTATCCTTTATGACATAAATGAAGGATCCTTTACCTGCCAGCAATGCCTATTTTAGGCCCGAAGTGTGGCAAATCCTTTGACCTCATGGTGCCATTAGCGTCTGGTTGTGCTCACATATTCAAGGATGTCTTCAAAGTCCAGTGAGCTGGGCTCAATTGACCCCTGTGATGGGGGTTTAGTGCCCCAGTAAAGGAGGCCCCGTAGAATTCCCTTGCCCCTCTGTATGTGAGGACACAGAGAGAAGGTGCTCCTTTAAGAACTAGGGCATACTGTTGCCTTGATCTTGGGCGCCACCCTCCAGAACTGTGAGACACATTTCTGTTGCATAAGCCCCCTTAGTCTATGGCATTTTACTCTAGCAGCCAGACCAGGCTAAGATGCTGCATCAGTAGTACCTGAAACCTGTAGTAAATGCCCAGCAGGCAGGCCTGGGAACCATGAGACTGGAAAAGCCCATCCTGTGAATACCAAAGAGCTACCAATAAAGTATATAAAAAGAGATTCAACCACTCTGGATTCATTTATATAAGATGGTGGGGGTGCAAAATAAGGATTAGAATTAATGAAATACTAAGATTCCAGTGAGAATTTGCTTGGTGTATATAACATTTCATACATGCAGTGTTTCTTGTTTCTATTAAACCCTTTTGTTATTATTATTTAAATCATACCTGCATGTCACCTGTATGGCCTTAAGAAGTCATGGTTTTCTGCTCTTGTGTAAGAAGAGACTTAGACCTAGACTTTTTGATATACTTCAAAGGCATTTGGTATAATATGGGTTACTATATTTCTACTCTAAATTCTGAACTTGTGTTATTTCTTAGGACAGTTAGATATTACTGAATGACAGGTATATTTACATCTGTGTTTATACCTAGGTTACAATTGGCCTGGTTCTTCATCCAAGCACTGGGCTTCAGGCTGACCTAGATTTTACACGAGTTGGTGACTCGACCACCCACACCAATTTTCTGTCTTGTCTCTACTGATTGCTCGAGAGTGGGAGGAATAGTGCACAGGGGTGAAGATACATGATTATCAAGTCAATCCAGTCTGCACCTACTTAATGTTCAGAAGCCTGGGACACTGAGAGATGTTTTGATATGGAATGTGTCAAAATTGGTATCTTGCCTCTTGTTCCAGGGCCTGCTGCATAATCAGCAGCAACCACACTTGTTGAATGAGTGAAATAATCTGGTGTGACTGTCCAAAGCACCAGAATAGATATATACACGTTTTGACATTAGAATACACACACACACTTTATATTTCCTGATAAAAATGGAAGCTTCCTAGAGAAATACAGAAGTGCACACATGAAAACTAGGAAAATGACCTTTGAATGTGTCCTAATCAAATGTCCATGGATGATCTGTGACTGGCAAGTTTCTTCTTGGTTGAACCTCAGTTGAACCATGTCACTAAGGGGAGCCCAGGTTGACCTGGGCATACAGAATTTGAAGACTTCTGGTGTACCTTTCTGGGTTTGCAGATTATTGGGACTAGGACTCGGTTCAGTTTGCAAATCATTAAATATATCTTTTCTCTTATGAAATAATTTATTCCCAAGGGACTACCTTTATGACTTAATCATTCTTATGACAATAATCTGGTGTCACTACCAACTCATTCAGAGAACTCACAAGCAATTCTGACTCAAAGTAGCTCATTAATTCACAAGCCAGACCAATAGACTTCTTTCAAAGTCTACATCAAACTGTACTCATGAAAAATTTCCCAATATTCCCATTGATTCAGATCACTCCATTGATAATCTTGTCTACTGGGCACCTATAGATCATTCAAGACAGTTTAACTGGAAAAGTCACTGGTTTTAAAGATATCTTCAGAAGAAGGGGCAGCATCTTAGCAAAGTAGACTGATTTGTTGGTGTAGAGCATTAGGACCTCCAGAAAAATCTTGGAAACTTGATATCCAGTGCAGCCACCATATATGAACACCAGCATCCTCACACTTAACAGGTTTTGGCCAGTATCTTTGAGCAGGACTTGATTTGAAAGTCCCGGCCCAAAAAGGGTGTCATCTTCATCTGCTAAGGAATGGAGTTTCCAGGTTTACCTCAGAAGGGAAAGAACTATGGAGAATGGAGATGGACAGATGGGCCAAGAACCTCACCTTGCCACATTTAGATAAAATAATTTGCATTTAACTGTGGGAAATGGAATATTGCCATTCATCATAGAATGATTGTTATTTATATGGTATTTCAGCAAATTATTCATGAGGAGATTCTGGGAATGCTTTCAGCAATGAAAAATTACACAGGATATTGAAATAGCATGAGGTGAAATAGCGTTTTATCACAGGTTTGCCTATTTGTGAGATATAAAAACAATTTTGACTGATTTAAAACTGGCCTATTTCTCAAAATTACAGGTTTTTTTTTATTTATTTGATGCAGTTAATACTCAAACTAGGTTCAAAATGAGAATTAACATTCACTGTTTCATTATAGGGTAAAATAATTATTTTTTAAAAAGATTTATTTGTTTATGCATACAAGAACTGGGGTACACGCCAGAGATGCAAGGGGTGAGAGGATTCACCAGAGACAGAGTGGGGAGCAGAACAGGCAGACTGACTGAAATACACTGCTGAGGGGAGCAGCGGGTGAGACAGGAGAGGTCTGCTGTGCCATATGGGTATGTCCCTGGCTGGCCGGGGATCAAACTTGTGCTGCAGAGGCTGCAGATAGCTTCACAGTGCTGTACTTTAACCCTTTGCAACACCAGGGAGGCCCAGGGTAAAATACTATTAAGCTGATATTGGCATATTTCAAAAGAGAGTATAATTTGATGCAACGGTTACTTTCTAGCTGAATAGATACCTTCTTATTTCTTAATTAGAAACTGAAAATTCTAAACATCTTTCATTCAAAGACCATTTCCTTGGTACATTTTAAGTCAGTGTGATTTTACTGCTATAGTGCAAGCCACAGTCTGTCAGAAGGATTTGTTTTCACAACTATTTCTTGTATGGCAACTCAGTGTAGTCTGATTAAGAAATTTAAACATTGCTTACTGAGTTAACCTCTGGAGGGAAACATCTCATTTTAACAAGACCCTTAGGAGGCAAGAGGATCATGCCTCCTAACTTTACACTCTGCCTTATGCACCACATTAAAAATAATACATGGCACCAGCCACCATTGTCTTGTAATGAAACCTTGGTCATCACAGTGTGAGGGCCTTTTAAATCGGCAAAGCTTCATTAGTTTAAAGCAAAATTCACACCTCTTCCTAAATGCCCATGTTCTGTGATTAAATGAAAGGTGACATCTCTGTTTCTGCAGAATGGGGAACACAGGTTCTCTCTAATTCCTTCTTTTACTGTGATTGCTTCTGATTCTTTTTCTTCCCCACTCTTGGTTTATTAGCACAATTGAGGAAAGAAAGAATGTGGCTAGTTTTCATTAGCTTGGTGCAGGCAAAGTAGCATTCAGAGAAACTTGGCTAATTAAGGTAATAGTTGGGGTAAAGTGAAGGGTCTTTCATTTGCATAAAAGCAGCAATTTAGCATGCATTGCATAATGCTACTCCTCTCTGGAGTATGATTCCAATCTACATGGATTTAAATATTCAGAGCCCTCATGGGCCACAGTAAATAAGGACAGAGGTTTTGGTGAATAATAAGCAAACTGACTTCTAAACCTGTCAGATTTTCTTTTAGCCATGTAACGTTGCCCATTCTGTTTTTAGTGGCTCAAGTAGATTTTATTATCTGCTTGAGAAAGGGAGGAGTGAGAAGCACCTATCTAAATCCCAAGGTATTTGAATTGGTCAAGTGGAGCATTACATTATTTAAGTGGAGTGAATTTTTTTCTCTCTCTGATTCTTTCATGTGTGAATGATACTTCATACCACTAATGATAGCGCAGCTTACAGAAAGATACTGGAGGAGCCAATCAAACAAAGCCTCCTGGCATATGAATTACAATGTAAATCAGATAATTTCTTGTTACAGTCATTTGTTGTTACATCTCACACAGATTTCACTAATGACCAAACAATTTCATGAATGGGGAATTGAAATGTTGGCACTTGTGAATGGAGAGGTCCTTGTGAATAGAAGTGGGGCCAATAACTGTACCATTTGCAATGTTTTAGGGAATGTTTCTTGGCCAGCCCTGCAGACATCACTGTTTATGGGCATCTAGGGGCAGGCCGCAAGGAAGGAAGGGAGAAAGAATGTACAAGCTGGAGAGGACCATTTTGTGCAAAAATGAACAGTTGATAAGAGACCAGAATTAATCAGAGGGATTATTCTCACATGATTGACACTGCTTTCACTTCTAGCTTTATTGCTCATGATTATCTAAAAGGGTTGATAGTCCATATTCCTCTGTTATTTTAATATTGTAACTTAGAATGCTATTTGCACAATTTCTTTTCTATTCACATTAACATCTTAAGTACTAGACAATAGGATGAGAGAATGAAACTGAAATCTTTTGAATTATTAATGGATGTTCTTAGCTTAATGTGTATGTATGTGGTATCTGAAGAATAGTTACAAGTATGATATTTGCATGTAATGAACTCCTATTTAAAAGAATTATTGTTAAAAATAAACATGGGAGACACAACTCACTTAAATATTATTAATTTTAAAGATTGTTATAAAATAAAACAATTCATAAATCTCATCTCTATTGTATTTTGATGATCTGTTCCTACCTTCATCTCCCCTCTTTTCCTTTCTCTCACACACATGAAAAAATCCTAGTGTCTGAGAAAAATACAATCATTATTGCAAGTTAAATTGAAGCTATATAAAGCTGATAAAAGCTTTGCTTTGATGTAAAGCACCTATAAAGTCTTTTGCTTCAAGTTGGCCTTGGGGGGTGATCACAGTGTGATACGATTCTTTTGGAACTTCACCAATTTAAATCTCTTTTGTTAGGGTCCTTAAACCTAAATAAAGTTTTGCCTCATTTTGTGGCATTGCAGTGAGTTTACTGCACATTAACTCAGTGTTTCTCAGACACACCTGTGTTATCTTCTACACTCTTAGACACCTGAGGAATCTTTAGTTTTACAGAAAGAAGATGTAACTCTCCCAAAGATCAGTACACAGAGGAATCCATTCTTTTGCATCCTCCATATTCTTATTTCCAGTAATTTATTTGCTCAATTCTCTTCGGAGTCAGTCTTTTATTAAATAAATTTAGGGGAATAATTTTGCATTAACTCTTCAGTAGCATCATTTGGCTTTACAGCAGGGCTATTATTTTCAATAAATACAAAAAACAAAATTGCAGAGTGAATAAACTATATGGGGGAATTAATGATTGCTACAAAATCCATGATATGATTTTACTTGCTCTGCTCTGTGAATCTCTAAACACAAAACTATCTCAGGGACATAGCAATATTTATAATATTCCAGCTGTGTATAGTGACCAAAATTTGCTAATGCTCTTTTTTTTAAGATTTATTTATTTATGCATACAAGAACTGGGGTACAGGTCAGAGGTGTGGGGAGTGAGAGGATTCACCAGAGACAGAGTGGGAACAGAACAGGCAGATGGACTGTAACACACTGCTGAGGGGAGTGGCAGGTGAGTCAGGAGAGGTCTGTTGTGCCATGTGGGTAGCTCCCCAGCCAGGGATTGAAGTCATGCTGCATTGGCTGTAACAGCTTCATAGGTTGCGTCTTAACCCCTTGTGCCACCAGGGAGGCCCACTAATGCTTTTTATTTCTTTTCTTTTATTTTGATTTTATAATAAATCAGATAACATAGTTTAGGGCATTGTTAACCCTAATTTACAAATGAAGACATTGAAACCCAAAGGGAGGCTGCCTGAGATCACAGTGTAAGGCCCTGTCAGAGCCTGGTTAGAAAGTTACTATTAGATCATTGGTAGCTTTTCTTTATTGGAAGACAAGCAGAGAAGATGATGAAAGATGTAGAAGTCAGGGTTCTCCAGAGACAGAACTGATGTCGTTTTTGGAGTTAGTGAGTTTGGAGTGTGGGGTCCTTGGGTTCACTCTGGGAAAGGTTTCACCAGCACTCCCCTTTCAGTGGCACAAGGTGAGTTTCCCAGATGAGTTTCTCCACGAGACAGAGACGTTAGTTATATTTAAAGGGCAGGTTTATTTTTATTTTTTAAAAAAGATTCATTTATTTTTATACAAGAGCTGGGGTACAGGCCAGAGGTGCGGGGGCTGAGAGTATTCACCAGAGACAGAGTGGGGAATGTGGAACCAGACATAAGTATTCTTAGCCATTGCTTTGTCATTTTGTGTGTAACTGCCATTTTAGAATTTTAGGTTTTGCTGTCCCGGAATGACAACTGCATTCCAGAGATAGTTTCGACAGTTTCAACCCTCACTCCACCCAGGTCCTCCAGTCACCAATGAGGGCGAACCTGCCATAATTGAAGCTGCATCTCGGCCAAACCAATCAGCTTAGAATTACAGCTGCGCAAAGTTGAAGAATGCATCCTTGTAGCCAATGAGTAACTGCCAGCATGATTTAATTTTTTAAACATGCTTGTAACCCTATAAAAAACCCCTGCTTCCTTTGTTCGGGGCTCTTGATATCTGCAGCTGTGTGGGTAGGTGCCCTGAGCCCGGACTCGAGTCTGTAATAAACTCCCCTTTTGTGTTTGCATAGGCTGTCTTTGGGTTCTTGGAGGCTATGCTCGCCGAGTCTGCCGATCTTCAACACAACACAGAACAGGCAGAAGGACCTGTGGAACCAAGCTTAGCTGAGGTTTTGCCATTTTGTATATCCTCCATCTTGATATGTTAGTCCTTGTACAGCCACATTCCGGAGATAGTTTCAACAGTCACAACCCTCACTCCACTTGGTGATGAAAAAGCAGACCACCCCAGCTGCTAATGAGGGCAGTCCTGTCCATAAATGGGACAGCATCTCTAACCATCCAATCAGTTTGAAACTATAACCGTGCATGCCAAAATGCCTTTGTAGTAGCCAATGAGTAATTGCCAGCTTGTTTCAAAATTCGCACCTGCTTGTGACACTATAAAAGACCCCTGCTTCCTCTGTTTGGGGCTCTCGACCTCTGCCATTGCATCGGTGCATGTTGTGAACCCAGACTCGAGCCCATAATAAACTCCTTTGTGTTCTTGCATTGGCTGTCTGTGTGTCCTTGGGGGCTGCACTGGTCGACGTTGGGCACAACAGACCAAAATACACTGCTGAGGGGAGCAGCGGGCGAGATAGGAGAGGTCTGCTGTGCCATGTGGGATTCTTGCTGGCTGGAGGGATTGAACCCACACTGCAGAGGCTGTGAACAGCTTCACAGTGCTACGCTCAACCCGCTGCACCATCGGGGAGACCCAAAGGGCAGGTTTATTAGGGAAAGGGACAAAAGAGGAAAAGACACTTGTATAGACACAAGTGGGCAGGAAGAGCTGCCACAATGGAACTGGTTTGCTGAAAGAGTCCTGCAAGGTTGCAGGTGGGTGGCCTTGAGGAGAGCTGCTTCTGCTGAGGGAGGTCAGTGAAGAGAAACCCCGGCATGGTACAGGTCATGGGCAGGCAGGAGGCCGCTGCCCTGCAGAGGAGAGAGTTGGTGAAATGAAGTGCTTGCATAGGCACAGGCAGGAAGAGGGAGTGCTGCCCTGAGCCAGTGCAGAGACTGCATTAATATAGTCTCCTTCTGTTTGGGAGGCGCCACTCCTTGTGAGTCTTCAGTTAGTTGCTGATTTTGGATAACTGTGCAGAATCTGAAAGGGACCGGGAGATTCCACAATGGGCTCAATCTCCATATCTTTACCCTTGGGCCTGTGCTCTAGACACTCCCTACAGCAGTCTGATACCTGCTTGGATCTTGTGCTTTGTAATGTAGGCATTGGCGCCTAAGGATCTTGGTTTCTACAGCTGGGTCAATGGATATGCTAATCCCTTACCCCCACTTCCAGCTCTTGGCATTGTGTGAGCCAGGTTTCTGGTCTTGCTGCACCTCCTTTCCAGTTTTTCTGTTCTTATCCTTCATCAGAATGAATAGGAGATATATTTTTCTATCTATCTGCAACATTTACATAGAAACAAATTTAGATGTGCCATATATATCAATTATATATGTGTATAATCTATATGCGTATATATTTACAAGATCTCTATATACACACATGTACATGCACATGTACATAACTTATATGCATATAATACCTATAATTGATATATGCTATATCTTAATTTCTCTCTATATAAATGCTGCAGATAGATATGCATGTATCTATCTGGTACATAGATAGATATACACATATATATGTATATATGTATATATAGAGAGACTATATGCATCAGTCTCTGGGTAAGGTAAAAGTATCAGGCTTTTCTGCCCTCCCGCCATTAGGACAGATGAGGGAACCCTGTGGTCCTGAATGCATGCCTGATGGCGGGCACCTGAAGTGGGTACACCTGGGCTGAGAGACTGAGTTTATAAGGGCGGCATCATGGGGATGCCAGCAGAAGCCAAGAATGAACGGAAACAGGAGAAGCCAAGAGAAGAAGAAGAGAAGCAGAGAGAACTCCAGAGAGCCCAGAGAGAGTGAAGATTTGCTGGGGGCTGGGAGGACTGCCAGCCTCCTGGGCCCCCAGTGCTCCTGCCTGCTGTGTACCTGATAATCCCAATAAAAGCCTGCAAAAGCCCCTGAGGGCTCCAGGACTCCTCCTTTACCTGGTCTTCATGGGATCATAGAAAACCTGCCATGTGTCCTTTCTGCCTCTACACATGTGATCCTGGAGGTTGAGAAGTTCATGATCTGCCATCAGTAACTCAAGAAACTCAGTGGCATAATTTAGTCTGAGTCTGAGGGCCTGAGAATGAGGGGAACCCATAGTATAGATCTCAGTCTGCGGGAAGGAAAAGATGAAATGAGATATCCCAGTTCACACAATTAGCCAGGATAAAGAGGGTGAACGCCTCGCCTCTTCTTCCTTTTGTTATTTTCAGGCCTCAGCAGGTTAGAGGGTGCCACCCACAATGGGAAGGGCCATCTGCTTTACTAAATCCATGGATTCAAATACTAATCTCTTCCAGAAACACCCTCAGAGACGCACCCAGAATCAAAGGTTAATCTGGGTACCCTGTGACCAGTCAGGGTGACACATAAAATTAATCATCAAGAAGAACAGAATTGAGAATATAAGAAGTGAAAAGAGGAAGTGCAATAAACAAAGAGGTGATGATATAAATGATGAATGAAATAATCATGAAATAAGGCCCATGATGATGAAGAACTAGCCTGGGAACCTCCATGAGCTACCTCCTTTGCTTATGTAATCTTGGTAGAGTGAGGATTCTAGTAATAAATACTGCCTTCATGATGACTGAGAACAGCTCCAGGAGGCCATGAAACTCCCAGTGCTCCTTGCAAACAGCACTGACCACACCTTCTTCTCTTGCTGCAACACTGCAACTGGCTTGCTCAGCTGTGCTGACCTCAGACAGTTGCACCTGGAAGTACAGCTCAGCCCAGAACTGATCATTAAAATCCCCCTTCAAAGCCAATGGGGCTTGCCATTGCACCTTGAACTCTCATTACTAGGATCTCCTTGTGAACCCCAACAGTTTAGTAACTTCCTCATCCCTGTGTAGTTTACAGATACCTGAAACAGAACAAACTTGAGGGGCTGGGGAATGGTCACCATAGTGCCAGCAAGGCACAGAGCAGATTCTCTATGATTTGAGCAGACGGGTAGAGTCCTGGAGCCCTCAGTGGCTTTTCAGGCTTTCATTGAGCTTTTTGTGCCATTTGTAGTGTGGCACCCAGGTGCACGGCAGACAGAGAGGCCGGGGAGAGGTGGTAGGGAACAGGCCTCCCAGCCCCCTGTGAATCTTCACTCTTCCTGGGCTCTCTGGTGTTCTCTCCTGGCCTCTGCTTCTTTGTTTTTCCTTTGCTGCTCTCCTGGTTCTGCTCTCATTCTGCTCTTATAAGCCCAGTCTCTCAGCCCAGGTGCACCCACTTACACATGCCCACACCCTACTCCAGGTGTCTGCCACAGGGGCACACATATTGGATCACAGGGGTCTATCATTAATACTAATGGTGGGTGGGTGGAAAATCCTGATAATTTTCACTTACCCTATAGTCACCCACACACTTAGAACTGTAAGACACAACTCAAACACACACGTAATGAGAAACAACAATAAGAGGATTTATTTATACAGGGAGTGAGAAAAGGGAGTTTCTTTAGGGTTCAGTCATTTTGTCACTTTCAAAGGGACAGTTATCCGAATAACTTGGTGTGCCTTATTTCTAGAAACAGAACTTTCCCTGCTTAATGAAAATATAGGTTTTTTTTGTCCCTACTCTCTTTTAAACATTAGTGTGAGTTTATATCTTTCAAAAATCTTTTTCTATGTTTTACAGTAGGAGTTCAAGAAAGGGCCAAAATAAATGTGGGTGTTATCCATTCTCTTTATGAAAGTCCAGTCCGTGTTTTTTCCTCAACCACAATGTTCTTCTGGCCAAGGGAAACATATGCAGTTCCAAAAATAATATTGGGGAGGGGAGGTCTCAAACTAAACTGAAACCTGGAAAAAAGAAGGTATTTTTGAAAAAGAAAAATTAGGTCTATTTCCCCAAGTATGTTTGTTTAAATATTTCCACTTTTCCAGAAAAAATAAAATAAAGCGATGTTTATGGATTTTAAAGAAACATATCCAAATTTATACTTGAAGAAATGGTTGCTTCCTTCAGGATAATCCCTTTGGAAGAATGCATACTCCAAAATGAGGCAGTCTGGATTACAAAGTATATTGTTAGAGTTCTTTCCTCCTTCCCCTCTCTTCCCTGCTTTCCCTTCTTCCCTTCCTTCCTTCCTTCTTTCCTTCCTTCCTTCCTTCCTTCCTTCCTTCCTTCCTTCCTTCCTTCCTTCCTTCCTTCCTTCCTTCCTTCCTTCCTTCCTTCCTCCTTCCTTCCTTCCTTCCCTTCCCTCCCTCCTCCTTCCTTCCTTCTTTCCTTCCTTCCTTCCTTCCCTCCTCCCTCCCTCCCTCCCTCCTTCCTTCCCTCCTTCCTCCTTCCTTCCCTCCTTCCTCCTTCCTCCTTCCCTCCTCCCCCCTCCTTCCTTCCTTCCTTCCTTCCTTCCTTCCTTCCTCCTTCCTTCCTTCCTTCCTTCCTTCCTTCCTTCCTTCCTTCCTTCCTTCCTTCCCTCCTTCCTCCCTCCTTCCTCCCTCCCTCCCTCCCTCCCTCCCTCCCTCCCTCCTTCCTCCTTCCTTCCTTCCTTCCTTCCTTCCTTCCTTCCTTCCTTCCTTCCTTCTTCCTTCCTTCCTTCCTTCCTTCCTTCCTTCCTTCCCTTTTTCTTCCTTCTTTCTCTCTCTCCCTTTTAATTACAGTCCATTTTTTAAAATTTAAACTTATCAATGTATCTTATGAAAGTGTAGTTATTTTTTTTTAAAAAAACCCGTAAGTCAGAATCAGTCATGTGTGATAAATAAGGAATGTCCACTTGACATGTTAACATTTTTGATAGTAGTATGTGTATGTGTGATTTTAAAGAAATACAATTATTGGTAGTTTTCAAAATAATGGTGATTCTAAAAGGGGATTCTAGCAGCTAAGAAGATGTTTGAGAATCCAATTAAGATAAATGGTTTTTTTTTTCCAAAGATTTATTTATGCATACAAGAATTGGGGTACAGGCCAGAGGGGTGGGGAGTGAGAGGATTCACCAGAGACAGAGTGGGGAACAGAACAGGTAGACTGACCGAAGCACACTGCTGAGGGGAGCAGCGGGCGAGTTAGGAGAGATCTGCTGTGCCATGTGGGTAGCTCCCTGGCCAATCTGGGATCGAACTCGTGCTGCAGTGACTGTGGACAGCTTCATAGGTTGTGTCCTAATCCCTTGTGCCACCAGGGAGGCCCAAGGTTTAACTTTTAGAGGTGACTATAACTGGCAATTCAGCCATGCTCCCTCTGTATTTACATGGGCCTTTACCTCAAGTTGTGCTGTTCTCATCACTCTTAACTATGGTCTAACTACTACCTGGATATCATATTAACCTCCTGGTCTTTAAAAAAAAAAAAAAAAAAAACCCTTCTTATATTTTGTTGTTTTTTCCAGAAGTCATTTCCTGTTTTTAAAATGCATGGCTATCTTTATTAATACATATCTGTTCTGATGAGAGCTTTTAGCTTTCTAAGATTGCATCAAATCAACTCCTAGGCAATGGGAACTTTGTTAGCAGATTATCTAGTGACGTGTATTTCTAAAGCTGGTCAAAGTCATTAAATAAAAGTTAAAAATAATCCAAAGCTCCATACGTGTTTATTTCTTGGATACCCAATTGTCACTAGCACACATGTATTATCATAGAAAATATTGTGTATCTCAAAAAAGAAGGAAACAAAAAGAATTTTAATTTTTGAGTAGACACAAATAAACAAAACAGCGGTGGAATTATCTAAAATAAGAGAACTCTAAACCTCACACCTTACACAAAACATGACTGACAGTAAATCATATTTAAATGTACAATATAAAACTACATAATATTTGAAAAATAACGGGAATGAATTTTCAGGACCTAGGATTTGGTGAAGACTTCTAGATATGACACCAATAACGCATTCCATAACAAAAAAAAATTAGATAAATTGGAACAGTCATCAAATTAAAAACTTTTGCTTAGTGAGGGACTTTAAGATAAGCTAGTGACACAGACTAGTATCTATAATACATAAAGAACTATTAAGTTCAACATTAAAATAAACATCCAATTAGAAAATTGGAAAAAAAAAAAACATAAAGAGACATCTCACTTGAAAAGGATAGATGCGTGGCGGAAAAACACCTGGAAAAATGTTCAACATCTCTAGCTGTTTAGGTGAAACAGGTTTAGAAGTCATATGAGTTATTATTACACACCTGTTAGAGCAACTAAATTAAAAGATAGAATCTATACCAATTGCTGGCAAGGATAAGAAAATCTGAATTTCCTCAGACATTGCTGGTGGGAATATATAATAGGGTGGGCTTCCTAAAAAACTAAACATGACCCAGAAAATGCTTATTGTGGGCATTTATTCCAGAGAAATGAAAACTTAAGTTTACGTGAATAAGGATATATAATTGTTTGGAGTAGCTTAGATTATAATAACTAAAAATTGGCCCTCAGTAGATGAATAATTAAACAGACTGTGGTACAACTATACCAGGGAATATTATGTAGTTAAATAAAGATAACAAACTATGGATACATATGGGTATGAGCACAAAAAAAGCCAGTTTTAAAATCTCCTTACTATCTAATTCTCTTTGATGACATTATCAAAATGACATAATTAGAGAAATGGAAGATAGATTATGGTTTCCAATAGTTACAAATGGCAGGAAGGATGCAAGGAAGGTGGGTGTGAATATAAGAGATATTCATTAGTTCTCTAGGCTTCCATAATGAATTACCACAGATTAGGTGGTTTAAATAACAGTAATTTATTCTCTCAGTTCTGGAGGCTGGGAGTCCAAAAACATGCTGTGGGCAGGAACACACTCCTCCTGAAGTCTGTAAGGGAGACTTGGATCCCTCCTTGCTTCTCCAAGCATCTGGTACTTGCTGGCAATTCTTGGCATCTGTTGGCTTGCAGATACATCTTTCCAATCACTGTTCTCATCTTCATATGATCTTTTACTTGTGTGTCTGCATTTTTTCTCCTCTTTTTATGAAGATACTAGTTACTGGAATTAGGGCCCAGTGTACCAAAGTATAACCTCATCACATCTTGATCACATGCAATGACTCCTATTTCTAAATTAGATCACGTTCTTGGGTGAGTGAGGGAGGTTGAGGAACTGAACATATCATTTTGGAGGACATAATCAACAGGGTGGCACCAAGAAGATCTTTGTGGTGATGAAATATTCTGTACATCCATTACAATGTTGTATATCCACTATGGAGTGGTCACACAAACCTGTGCAGATGAGAAAATGACACAGAAGTAGGCACACGCATTGTGCCCCTGTCATTTCCTCGTTTTCATGTTGTACTGTAATTATGTAAGTTTCAACCTTTGGAGGAAGCTGGAGAAAGTTACATAGGACCTCTCTGCATTACCTGTAATTTTCTGTGAATCCACAGCTATTCAAAATAAGAAGCTAAGAAAGTAAACAAGTCCACACAGAAACATGAATGTTTACAGAGCTTTCTTCATAATTGCCAAAACTCAGAAGCAACCAAGATGTTATTCAATAGGTGAATGGATAAAGTGTGGTGTATTCAGGTAATGGAATATTAGTGCTAAAAAAAGGTAATCAAATCGTGAAAAGATACGAAGGATCGTCAATGCATATTACTAAGTGAAGGAAACCAATCTGAAATGACTACATATAGGATGACTCCAACTCTGTGACATTCTGGAAAAGGAAAACTATGGAGACAGTAGAAAGATCAAGGCTTGCTGGGGATTAGGAAAGTGGAGGGGTGGATAGGCAAAGCACAGAGGATTGTTAGGGCAGGGAAACTATTCTGTATGATACTATAATAGTGGGTGCATGTCATTATATGTTTGTCCAAGCACATAAAGTAAACAACACCCAGTGAGCCCTGTTATCAATTACAGACTCTGGGTGGTAATGATAGACAAATGTAATTTCATTGATTGGAACGAATATACCCTTTAGTTGGCATAATGATGATGGGAGAGGCTCTGTATATTGGGATTGGAGGTATTTGGGAAGTATTATTAACATCAGTTCAATTTTGCTGTGAACCTAAAACTGTCCAAAAAAAAAAAAAAAAAACAACCCAAACAAAAAACAAAACCCCAAAAACAACCAAAAACAAAAAACCAAAAAACCACCCAAAGCCCTTAATTTAAAAAATATAAACAAAAACATCTTACTTCTACTTTCCCCATCCTTCTGCACCCACAAGTTAAATTAGGTTATGTGCTGTGTGGGAGACACACACACACAAACACTGACACAGAATACTCACCCCTCCCACAAACAAGCAAAACATTTCATATCTATGTTAGTTGAGGGTTAACCGGATTTTGGGGTATGTTGTTGTCTCTGTCAAAGAAAACTAGTTTAGCCAGTCAGAAAAATCCACATCAATTGGAGAATAATGCCAAATGACTTCACAAAGTTGGAACCCTTTTTTTTTTTTTTTTAAGATTTATTTATACAAGCACTGGGTACAGTCAGAAGCATGGAAGGGTGAGAGAATTCACCAGAGCCAGAGCGGGGAGCAGAACAGGCAGACTGATGAAACACACTGCTGAGGGGAGCAGCGGGCGTGGCAGGAGAGGTCTGCGTGCCATGTGGGACCCTTGCCAGCAGCCTGGGATCGAATCGGTGCTGCAGAGGCTGCAGGCAGCTTCGTAACCCAGCACTCAACCGCTGCGCCACCGGGGAGGCCCAAGTTGGAACCCTTTTTTCAGTCTTTCACTGACCCTCATGTAGCTTATTTTCTCCAACACCTGGTCAGTAGGCCAGAGGCCGTTCGTCTGGCTGGTCAAGTCCTGGTTACTGGTTACTGAATTCTCTTTTGAAAACCATTAAGATTCTCTTTAGTCTATGAGGAGGGAAATTGTAAAGTTCTAGATGCTCTTGGTGACCCAAAGTCAGAGTCTTTCAAGAAAATCTTGTCTTCCTTCAAAGCTGTTTTTTTTTTTTTTAGAAATCTTAAGGAAGGCTGGAAAGCTGACCCTCAACATGCTCACAATTGGTGTGGTGTCAGTCTGTGTCTGACTTCTGTGATCTTTTGGAGTGAAATGGAGCTGCTGGTTCATTTTGGAAACAAAACGGTAGCCAACACATTTATATTTCAAACGTTTTTTCTCCTATGATGAGGCAGTCAATTTTAATGTGGGCCTAATGAAGAGTCTTTTTAAGCCTCATCATGTGCAAATTGATGATATGGTTGTAGTGATAAAACTGTAACAACTTCACTGAGAAGTAGTTCTGAAATTACTGGCTACCTCCTTCTTTGGTTTTGCAGGCCATTTAAGGGGATGTGTTTATCTCCTGTCTCATTATTGATAAACATGGAATGTGACAAATACCTTATTCTCTATTGGTATCGTACAAGCAGGTATAATGGGTTAGACCTTAATAGGTGCTCTTCCCAAGCTTTGATGACCTGATTGTGCAGCCAAACTCACAATGTGGAAAATGGAACATTTTATGAAGTTCATACATTTTCAAAATTGCTCCCACAGTGATGCTTTCATTTTGTGTTAGGACTGGAATGAAGGCTTCTATCTATTCCAGAAAACTGCAACATTGCCTCAAGTGAAAAAGGAAAAGCTCATATTTCAAGGCCACTGACTGTAGCCCATTCACATTTCACAAGGGAACATATGCTGATTCCTTTTATGGTAAAGAAAACAGTGATGTATTAGCGTCTCTTCACCCACATCTTTCCATCAGTCTTCTTGGTTGTAGATCAACCAGCCTGGCTTCCATTGCAGGATTAAAATGTAATGTCTCCCAGTGAGCTAGTGAATATCAACACTCTTTCTCTTTTGTATGTAAACGCCCTTTTTAGCAGAGAAAGCTATTAGCCGACAAAGTATTGACATTTTTATGGGATTGTTTTTGGAAAATACTAACATGTAATTCTAAATTCAACATATGGTAGTGGTCAAATTGTGTTCCTACTGTGTAAAATGCTTGAATAATAACCTACTGCATTCTCTTGGCCAATACACAGAAAGAAACTTGATTAATATCACCAGTATCCCTTAATCTCCTTCCTTGGCTCTCATCCCATTCTGCAAGGGTTGATAAATCTTACATCCCCTGAAGATTATTACAGTTCCTAATAGTCTTATGACATTAGAAAGAAGCTAGGCTCAATGGCACAAAATACATCCAACAAATGAAATCACATAAATAATTTAGATTTCACAATTTAATTTTTATGGGTTTTTGTTGTTGTTTATGGGGCATAATAAGGACTGTTGTATTAGCCTGCAGTAAATAAACGGGGAACATTTTGACATCAAAAATTTCAGTGTAGTTGTTGTCTTTCACTGTTGGCAATACTTAACTCTCCAATTCCAGCTCAAGGTCATGCATATGTTCATAAATAATGCCATCAGACAAGCTCTTTCTCTCACTCTCTCTTTCCACACACACACACACACACACACACACACTCTACACACACACACAAATCTGCTTTCTCTTTTTTAAATAAAATCATATAATCTGCTCTCATTAAAAATATTTTCTTTGATGAACTTACACTGAATCTTATGTTTCTTTGTGTTTTTGAAATAACTTGTGCTAACTTTTGATCATCAGTAAATATTTCATAAGAATCCTCTGGTCCTTAACACATTATATTTGCCAAAGACTCTGCTAAGTACTATGATGGGTTTCAAGAAATTGTGATGCATGCTTTTGTTCTTAAGGAGTTAGTCCTTGATAAACATGTAAGCATTCAAGTGGAAAATAAAAAAAAGCTTTCAAAAATGCATAACTGACAAAGTACATAACTGTACATAACTGACAAAGGAATATAGAAAAGTGGTTGACACCACAGATTTAGAGATTAGCCCAGGATTTTGCTTTAGAATAGCTTTCTATTAGCCCAAATAAAAAATAGTTGTGGCAAACAACATATAAAATTTTACACTGCATGTACAATGTAATCGGGGGACAAGAAATATTTAAACTTATGCTTGTACATGTCTGCTGTGTTGCCATGATTTTTACAACTTAAGATGATTGAAGTCTAGTCTGAAAGTTCAAACACATCTTACGGGTTAGTCCTTTTTATAGAGAGCAGAGTTACTTTTATCCAAACATCTTATGATGGCAGGTGCAATGCTAAGCACTGGGAATAGAATGGGGAAAACAACAGACACATTTCCTGCCCTCCTGGTGAGCTTGGTCTAGTCTGTCCTAAGAATGGGAAGGAAGGGGATGTGAATGACATTTCCACTCATTGAACATCTGCTCTTAGCCATCAGGCAAAATGTTTATAGGCATGTAACATGCACACACAAAAATCCCCAAACATAAGGACTTTCAGCAAGAGTTATCCATTCTTACTCATGTGTGGGTGGACTGACAGTCCTTCTGCCAGTCTTGTGGGTATCTCTCATGTGGCTATGTTCAGCTGGCAGCTGGGGATGGCGGAAAGGTCTGAGAAGTCCTCCTTTTTATGTTGGAGCCCCAGCTGGGTCCCTCAGTTCTCCTCTATGTGTCCTTGCTCTCTCGGGTAGACCAGATGGCTATCATCTATGGTGGTCAGGGCTCAAAGAGAGTGGATCTTTTCTGGGATGGACATGTAATGTCACAGGGTCACTTATACTGCATCCTTTGGTCAAACCAGGTCACAAGTGATCCAGATTCAAGGAGAGGGGAACAGATTAATCCTGATAGGAGGAGTTGTACTCATTTGCAGCAAGCACAAGTTTCTGGCAGGCAACTATGCACACACAGACACACACACATCTGATACCTCTATATATCATTCTATTTTTTCTTTACAACAGTAATTAAAAGGAAGGAGTTTCATTTATTTTACTGTGCTTCTTTTAGTTAAGAAAAAATTGAGACTTTGAAATATGAAGAAATAACTGTTTAGAATTCTGTGAACATTCATGGGAAATTTTTTAAGAGTAAGAGCCTTAAAAAGAGACGCAGTGGCTTTAAATATTATTTGTGCAAGTTACTGCCTGTGAAACTGAAGGCAGTTTATTTATTTTATTTTTTCTATAAAACAATAATAATAATACTTTACATGAATTTCAACTGAATAAGATGGTGTCTTTTAATTACTTAGTATAGTGCTTAGTGAGTAATCAGCATTCAGGATATATTACCAAACATATTATTTATGGCTTAAGAGAGAAAATTTGAATCATGTAGTCTAAAAGGAGGAGAAAAAATACATTAAGAATTGCCATTAAATTCTTTAGGGAACAAATCAATTGATTGCTGATTAAAATAATTTGACTATTATAATTGCGGGAAATTAACTTTTAGGTCATTTTACATTATCTAGGTTTTTAACAGGAAGAAATGGACAAGAAAAGTGTTGGTACATATGATGTACTCCAAAGTCACTCTCCTTTGTAGATGCATGGGATGTAGTTAGTGAGTGTGTGGGGGCAAGAGGGGAGAAGATGAAGAGAGAGGAAATGAGAGTAAGGACTTGGTAACTTAAGCTGATTGAACTCAGAACCCAAGAAGAGGAGGGACTGTGAGGTGTTCCCAAGTTCCCAGGGAGTAGAGAGAGTGGAAAGGACCTTCAGAAACTGTCAAATATTTTAGTATTAAGTTTTTGTAATGCTCCAATCAAACTCCCCATCATGATCCCACACTCTTTCTTAAGAATTCTACTACATTCTGAGCAACTCAACAAGCAAGTTCAATAAAAGTTAGTTTCCTCCAATTCACAATGGTAGGAAGAAAGAGAGGGAAAAAGGGACAACAAAATGATAAAACAATCAGAAATAAAACAGTAAGATGACATTAGTAAATCTTCACATATCAGCAATCACTCTAAATAGAAATGCATTGAATTTTGCAATCAAAAATCAGAATGGCTGGATGGATAAAAATACAAGTCCCAACCATATGCTTATATAAGAAACTCTTTTCAGATTTAAGACATGCACAGGCTCCAAATGAAGGGATGGGTAAAAAAGAATTCCTTGCAAGTAGAAACCAGAAGAGAGCAGGGTTAGCTATACTTACATCAGACAAAATAGACTAAACCAAAAACAGTAACAAGAAGCAGTGAGGGCCTTATATAATGAAAAAGGAGTCACCTCATTAAGAGAAAATGACAATCATAAATACAAACACACTCAACATCACAGCACCTAAATATATTGAGCAATACTAACAGATCTGAGGGGAGAAATAGATAACAAACAATAATAATAGGGAACTTTAATATCCCACTGTCAACAATAGATAGATCATCCAGACAGAAAATCAAAACGAAAAACTTGGCCTGGAACTATACATTAGACCAAATGGACTTAACAGACACACATCGAGCTTTCCATCCAATAGCAGAAGGATGCACATTCTTTTCAATTGTATGCCTATGCCTTCCTATTTCTCACAGCATGG
The DNA here is from genome assembly GCF_014898055.3 of Talpa occidentalis. Lineage (NCBI taxonomy): Eukaryota > Metazoa > Chordata > Mammalia > Eulipotyphla > Talpidae > Talpa > Talpa occidentalis. The sequence goes on from NW_023601433.1 coordinate 53,879,650, forward strand.
GTTTTTTTCCTTACCAAACAAGAAAGCAAGCTGAACTGCTTTTTGTCCTTCATCACCACTGTGCCTAACAGAGTAGCTGGCATGTGGTGGATTCTCCATAAATATTTGTGGATACTTGGAAGGAGCTCAGGGTTTCGTTTTTTGGTTTGTTTTCCCGGCTTCTTATGTGAGGACTGAGGCTGCACAAGCAACTACATCATGTGAGTGATTTTAGATGGAAATAACAAAAAGTCAGTGTGATCAATATTTCAGTCAATGCAGAGCAAAAAAAAGGAACAGCTGAAATAGATGCTAAAAATTCAACAGAAATTAGAGTTCTTAAAATGTTTCAGCTATTCAGGAATCTAGAAAACTTAAATAAGGGACCAGGAAAATGAATATAAGAAAGTGAAAATCAAAATCAACAAAAAAACTATGAACCAGAGACACTTTTGGGGGGTGGGGGGGCGGGAGGGGAAGGATTGGGGTCAGAATGGGGCGTTTGCAATTGTATGGGGGAATATAAAAATAAAATTTAATATTTAAAAAAAAATAATAAAATAAAATAAAATACATGCACATTCACAAAGTTAAGTGCAGTAACTCATGCCATGTTTGAGATGCATTTTATTCATGCAAAGTTAGTGCTAATATAAAATGTATATCACCCGTGTAATTTTGGAGGCATGTAAATTTGGAGAAGAGAATGCTAGTTGTCACTTACAAATTTGCCTTGCATGTAATTAGCATCAATAATATGGAAATTTAATTTGGTGCTGATAATCTTTCATATTACACTAAATGTAGCGTAATGGTTTTCCTACTTTTTAAATGTAGAATTGCCATGTAATTGCTCATATTGTACTTAAAAAGAAAAGGTTATGAAAAAGAAAAAAAAAAAATGTTTCAGCTATTGGGGGGGGGGCTCCCCAGGGAGGTTAGGGGTTAAGCCTCACCTTTATCACTCCTACAGCCTGAGTTTGATCCAAGGTGGGGGAGCTGACCCACATGGCACAGCAGACGGCTCCTGTCTAGCCCGCTGCTCTCCTCAGCAGTGTATTTCAGTAGATTGGCCTGTTCTGCTCACCACTCTGTCTCTGGGTGAATCCTCTCACCTCTCACACTTCTGGCCTATATCCCAGTTCCTCTACAAAATTGAAAAAAAAAAAGACACTTAAAAAAAAATGTTTCAGCTATTTTAGTAGTGGTGGTGGTGATTGAGTAGATTTTGTTTGTTGTTTTTTTTTTTCTTTTTGAGCCCCCTTTAGGATGGGAACGTGGGGTTATTTAATTTCAGTTTCAGGAAGCAGGGATCTCCTCAAAACTGGGAAATATGGACATCCAGGCTGTCTACTGGGTTACATTGAGTAATGACAAATTTTTTTTAAAGATTTATTTATTTATTTATACAAGCACTGGGTACAGTCAGAAGCGCGGGAGGGTGAGAGAATTCACCAGAGCCAGAGTGGGGAGCAGAGCAGGCAGAAGGACCGAAGTACACTGCTGAGGGGAGCAGCGGGCCGCAGGAGAGGTCTGTGCGCCATGTGGGACCCTCCTCCGGTGGCCGGGGAGCAGCCGGGGGTTCGGGGTTCGAACCGGTGCTGCAGAGGCTGCAGGCAGCTTCGCAACCCAGCGCTCAACCGCTGCGCCACCGGGGAGGCCCAGTAATGACAATTTTACACAATTCATGACAATCATACACTTCATGGGAATGCTCAGCAATATAATTAAGTGAAAGGAACACAGATTTGTAGCCAAGAACTCTGAGTTCTAATCCAGTTTGTTACTACTTCGTTCTCAGATTTTGAAGACATACTTGTAAAATTAAGAGATTGGATGTTCTGTAAGATTTCTTTCTTGGGTCCATGTCCTTTTTGGTTTTATTTGCAAATTTATAGACAGGGTGCTAGCGTAATTAAAATAAGGGTGGGGAGAAAGGACAAAATTAAGCATGTATATGGAAAACGATTGCCAAGCCAAAAGAAAAGGAAAAAAATAACATTTCAATAGATATATGTGGAAAATTGTCAATGATTACCATAACAGGCAATTAATAAAGTATTTGCAAATAGCTAACCACCAATGGAATGTTAAACCTCCATAATAATCAAAGACATTGAAATATAAAGATGATACATCAATGGTAACTTACTACACTGGTAAATGCTTTTAAAATATCTATCTTTAAATGTAAATACTCTATCAGATTGTTGATTGTATAATACTGGAATCTTTCGAGGCCCATTTTAGCAGTGTTTAATTAAAAAAATTAAGAATTTACCTTAAAACCAGTGACCTAAATTTAAAACACAGAAGTGTCTGCATCAGTGATATAAACATTTATTGCAGAATAATTCATAACAATGTCAACCCTGAAAGTAACTTAGGTATCTGTAAAGATGTGGAGCATTAAGTATATTATAATATACATGCTGACATCAATACAGTCTTTCAAATCTGTAACTTTAGTAATATTTTGTACTATGGGTAAATGATTGTCCTGTGATGGTAAAGGCCAAGAGAGAAAACATTTGAACTGAAAAATCAGTGGCATCCTAACTATTAAAAAAAAAATCAACAGGTAACATAAATGATACTGAGAAAAAAGGACACCCAAACTCGAGAATGCTACTTCAAAAGCGATTGGATAACTGATTATTTTTATTTCATTCTTTGCAGTGATCTGAATTTCCAAAATCTTAGTGCACCTCCAAACCTGTGAATAAAAAGGAAAACCAGAAAATACAACAGCAAATATGGGTTCCCTTTCAGATATTCATCAAATTTGGAGGGCACAAGCAATCTGGTCAGTGCCCTTTGGTGTCACTCAGCAGGACCCTGGGCCCAGTATATGGTCCGGCTGGTATAAGTTTGCTCTGCGAACTAAGGGACCATGGTCCTGCTCTGGTGAAGAGCAGGCCAATGAAATGAAGGTCTCCCCAGATTTTCTCCAAGGTAGAACTGAAAATGACTTTGATTCTTCTTCTGTGCCCAAATGCAATCCATTTCCCGTATAGATTTTTTTTTAATTTAAAAGATTTTATCCTTAAGTTTTAGGTTTACAGAAAAATTGAACAGCAAGTACAGACTTTCCCTTTGCCTTTCCCCCTCCTGCATGTTATTTCAATTTAGCATTTTCCAAGTGTGATTTAGTGCAGTGCACACCGGATAAATTGGAAATGTTCATTTTATTTAGCTGCTTCAGTGCAATGCCTGCAAAAGAACGTCAGAGAGCTGATTGTGTTTGTGAGCAACACACAGGGCTCCTGCCCCACACGAGAGCGCAGGGCTCAGCTTGTCCCTTGAGATGCACCAGGCTTGCTGCCATGTCAGACTGAAAAGGCAGCCTGGGACCTGCCTTTTACTTCCCTGTGCACATATCACCTGGCACAAGGGGCTGCCTTTGGGGGAGAAATGTCAGCATAAATATTTATAGCAATCTAGTGATGCTGTGCTGGAGGGCAGTTTATTATTAGAAAAGCCCCAAATAGAAGAGAAAAAAGCTGGCAAATACATTCCAGCTTTATGTATGTCTGTATATTTCTTTATGTACATGTACATTTCAACACACATGCTGTTAAATCTGGATACGTCACATACATGTGCTTGTATACCTTCTTCATTCTTTATTACTTTTTTTTTTCAGCTCTCCACATACATTTGTCTGTTTTTGAAATTTCAGTTTTATTGGTGCTTGTACTGCCTTTGGGGCCCGTGACATATTATGCTGGAATTCCAGAATACATATAGCTTCTTTCTTATTGCCCCGCAGACTGTTTGGCAGTAAGCTGACAAAACCAAAATTGTTTGAGTATGCAGTGCCAGCCACCATGCCCTACGTCTGTGTTTAGTTAGGGAATTCTGCCTCACCCCTCCAGATAGCCAGGGCAACATATACCTTTGAGAGCATCTGTGCACCATTCAACAGCTGTTTCCACCTGTAGGTAGACCTATTGTCATCACATGACAATGGCATAAGGGGTACATACTATTAATGAAAACACCAAAGTTTCCTCTTGGATAACTTAAAGTAAGTTCAAACTCTCTTTAAAATGGTGTTGCTCTTAGCATTGTTTACAATAGCTGAGCTTTGGAAACAACCCAAATGCCCAAAAATAGATGACTGGATTAAGAAGATGTGGTACATATACACCATGGAATATTACTCAGCATTCAAAAAAGATAAACACATGCAATTTGCAGCAACATGGATGGCGCTGGAAGGGATCATGCTCAGCTAAATAAGCCAGAAAAAAAAAGAAAAATAGCGGATGGTCTCACTCATAGCAGGAATCTAGAAAACTTAAATAAGGGACCAGGAAAATGAATAACTATAAGAAAGTGAAAATCAAAATCAACAAACAACTATGAACCAGAGACACTTTATGGGGAGTGGGGGTGGGGAGGGGAGGGATTGGGGTCAAAATAAGAATTAAAAAAAAAATGGTGTTGGGCCTCCCCGGTGGCGTAGTGGTTGAGCGCTGGGTTGCGAAGCTGCCTGCAGCCTCTGCAGCGCTGGTTCGATCCCCGGCTGCTCCCCGCCCACCAGAGGAGGGTCCCACATGGTGCACAGACCTCTCCTGCCGCCCGCTGCCCCCCTCAGCAGTGTACTTCGGTCCTTCTGCCTGCTCTGCTCCCCGCTCTGGCTCTGGTGAATTCTCTTGCCCTCCCGCGCTTCTGACTGTACCCAGTGCTTGTATAAATAATAAAATAAATAAATCTTTAAAAAAAAAATGGTGGTGCTCTTTCTGGCATTCTGGTGTGATTTCAGCATAGCTGAGAAAAAAAAAAAAAAAAAAGACTGTGCTGGTCTTACCAGGCTGTGCCCAGTCACCTGGCCTTCTCGGTAACATATCGTATCACCTCCTCATCCTCCTGATTCATATCCCTTAGCACATAACCCCTCTTCACATTTATATACCGACTTGCCTGTTATCAACTTCTTCCAGTAGACATTTAGCTTCCTAAAGGCAGGAATTTCAGACACATTTCTACTGCATCCCCAATGCTTAGTAACTTGCCTGATACAATAAATAGTCACCTATTTTTTTTTTAATTTAAATAATAAATTTTATTTTTATATTCCCCCATACAATTGCAAACGCCCCATTCTGACCCCAATCCCTCCCCTCCCGCCCCCCACCCCCAAAAAGTGTCTCTGGTTCATAGTTTTTTGTTGATTTTGATAAGCCAAAAAGAAAAAGAAAAATACCGGATGGTCTCACTCATAGCAGGAATCTAGAAAACTTAAATAAGGGACCAGGAAAATGAATATAAGAAAGTGAAAATCAAAATAGTCACCTATTTTAACTGCATCTGTAGCATGTTGAATCTAAAGTGAAGAAGGCTGTGTGTGTGTATGTGCGTATACTTTAATGAGCTATTGTTGTGGTTATTTTCAATTTTTGCTCCTTTATTCAAGGCAACATATTTGGGATTTTCAAAAGTCCCCACAGTGCCCTACTTGGGGTGCAGGGCCTCTTTGGGAAGGAAGGATGAGCAGCTATGGGAAGACTCACCACGGAGAAGACATTCTCCTGCTGAGTGCTCAAATCAGCCAGGAGGGTTGGGCCTCTCTGAAGGTGGATCCAAGTCTCTGCACACCTCCATCCACCCCATGGGTCACTGCTAATTGATGCTGAGGCCACCTCTACCTTACTCTTCTAAACCACCTGAAGAAAGGTAGACACTTAGAGTCTAGAAGCTTCTTTTCCAATATCCTGCTTCCAGGGTCATTCCAGGCAGAGGAAAGAAAGGGCAGTTATGACACCATGGGCAGGTGTGGGTTTGGACAGGTGGTCTCAGGGCATTTTTCTCAATGGCATCATGCATCCTGAGCTTAAATTATCTTCCAGAGGACTTTGCATGTCAAGATTCCGAAAGGCCTTCCTGGACCTCTTGGGTGAGCTTTCTGTTTAAACCTCTTTCTCCTCCAAGGGCCAGATTTCCTCACAAAACACAGTCATGGGATTAGAGCCTGAGGCTAAACTTGTGCTTATCCAGGTGCCCAGCCCCTGAGTCCTGATTCTCCGTCCAGGCCTTAGAAAAACATGGCTCATGTTCGACCATTTCATGGGCAATTGAGACAGTCAAAACACCAATGCATCAGTGACCATAAGTTTTAATTCTAGAGATTTTATTAGTTGATCATTTAGGACAAATGACTTAATTTTTAATTTTTTTCCTTTTCTAAAATAGGAAAATTTATCCCATTGAATCTCTAACTAGGGTAATTGCTAGGGTAATTTGTGTGGGTCCTATAAAATCTTAGTGTGTACATGAGAAAACCCAGATTCTAGAAAGAGTTTTGCACAAATATAAAAAGTTATTCCTCAGGTCAGTATCCTTCCATTGTCCCAATTTCAAGATCCATGCAGTGTTTGGATTGAGAACACCCACAGAGAAAAACTAAGAATCTTAAGCTACAAATGCTGATCCTAACTGAAGAGGACCCTATTCATTCTGTTATCAAGGCTCTGTGTTACCTTCTGAATCGGGGTGTGTGTGTGTGTGTGTGTGTGTTTGTGTGTAGCAGTGGGTGGGTAGGTTATTTTTAAGTAACATTGCTATAGATGAATGGATTTTATAAGCTTCCATGGTAAATGATGGGTTGTTTCTGTGCAATTAACTGTAAGCAGTGAGCAAGCTGTGAGCAATAGCAACATAAATAACAGTTACTGCTTCTTTACTCTGTAATCTGGAGGAAAGGCATTTCTCAATGCACTTTCCTTGATACACATTAACCTCTCATTTACTGATGAGGATGTGCAAGTAGGGTGAAGATGGAAACATTTTCACAGGTAAGGAGTGGAAGGGCAGAGGGTAGGAGGTGTTCTCCTTGGAGAAGGAATATTTGGAAATGGCTATTGTGTTGCAAAATGCCACCTGTTACTGTCCTTTTTTTCCCCTTTAGAAACCCATTTTCAGATCAAGCAAGCAGCCTGAATGGAAGTACTGAGAAAATTAATCAGCAAAATCTTCTGAAATTGGGTGTCTTTTACCTTCTAAAAAATCCTCTCGATTTCTCCCTACGTGCTAAGAGAGAATAATAATCATTCCCCATAAACAGCTGGCTCAAATAAGACCCCCAGACTACAGATGTTTGAAAAGTGAATTAATAAACTGGGAGAGAGAAAAATATAAGAGATCTCTGTGTGCAGGTGAAAGAGTATTTAAGAAGAAATAATAGTGTTTTCTCAAATTTTTTTCTCCATTGGTGATATCTGTGCCATGTATTTTTTAAAGGGAGATTTTTCAAAAGAAACTAACAGTTGTTGTCTATCAAATGCATTCTATGAAATGTGGTTTTGAACCCTCCTGCAGATGTGAGATGAAGATGCACCTAGTTTGTCAGAGTCCCAGAGGCTGCCAGCAATATGAGAAATTCCTTTTTACTGTATTCTTGCCTTCTCCCCAGTGAGGAAAGACTAATTTTTAATCATAGGTGGAAAACAATGCCAGTCAGGTGTGAAGTTGGGGTGTGGAGACAGGTGTTGTGATCTAGCCATGCTGGGCCCAGGCTGCACCTGGAGCCCTCCCCCTTCCTTCCCCACCATGTGCATGTGGGGGAAGGTGAGTCTGTCACTAGGGACACTGCATAAGTGATGTGCCTGAGAGAAAACTGTTGCACAGGCAACTTGGCCCTTCCAAGCCAGGCTTTGCAATATACTCACGCCATGCTCTGGAGATACACTGTCAGCCCGATTGACGGACCATTTGGCATCTCAGCTACATCAATTTTCCCAGATACAGGTGAGTGACATCAAGTAGAGAGATTGCATTTTGCTGTGTTTATTTTTCCCTGGGGACATTACAGGTGAGAATAAGGAATGTGTGTTTCTCTTATTTTGGTTGGGAATAACGATCAGAAAGAAAAGATATTTTTCAAGAAATATTTTTTTCTTGCTGTATTGGATGGCAGTAGACAGAGGTTGAAGAACTAATGGCAGTAGTAAAGAAACACAATTCAAATGTTGCTTACAAAAAGATAAGTCTTGATGGCTCCCAAGTAATATATTTTAATATCATGTCCTTTAAATCCTTGCCAGATGATTCTCCTGAACCCTCAACTGTTCCAGAACTCTTCTCTTAAGTCCACTTGGGACTGCTATCATCAGACATCAAAGACTGGGGGCTTATAAACAAGCGTATCGCTTGTAGTTCCAGAGGCTGAGGGTCTAAGCTCAAGATGCAGTACACTCCATGTCTGGTGAGTACCCACCTCCTGGTTTGTAGATGGTCTTCTCCTGTCTCCTCATCTGGGGGCAGGGGCAAGGGAAGGGGCAGGGAGCTATCTGGGGTCTCTTTTATAAGGCTAGAAATCCCATCCTGGGGTCTCCACCCTACTAATTTTTTTTCTTTTTTTTAATGATTTCATAAACATTTTTTGAGGGCTAGATGACCCAGTAACAGCCTTGTATTGATGACAACACTGTAATTAGTGTTAAAATCTAAGAACTTGTTGGTGGGGCTGGGAAGGGGATGCTACTCTCAGAAAGTAGTAACAGAGAGTCAGTCCACAGTTTCTGTGTAAGTCTTTGTGTTCTGATTTGGATTTGAAACTTAGCTTTTTCTATACTAAAATTGAAAGAGCCCAAATTAGCTAAAATAATCTTGAAAATGAACAAAGTTGAAATACAACATATTTTGAAGACACTCATAATTGGTACAGTAAGCTGCAAATACATTAATTCTAAAAGTTTGAAAGTAGAGATAAGGATAAATAAATAATAAGAAATGACAACTATTTTTAACAATTAGTGTGCCAGAAGTTACCTTTAAGACAACCATTTTCAGGAGAGGGAAAATGTAATATGATTGCTAGAAATTAAAATATTAACTTGCAGTAAAATATATAGCATGTTTTTTTAAATGAAATAATGATGGGAAAGATAAGAAGAAGATAGGATACTTTTCTAAGGGGTAGTAGGGTTGCTTTTGTAGATTAGAGAGTGTCCACCCTACTAATTTAATCCCCCTCCCAAAGGCCCCACCTCCTAATTCTAGAACCTTGGGGGTTAGGTTTCAACAGATGAATTTAGTGGACCTAAACATTCAGTTTTAAGCAGTCGCTAATGACCAGGTCAAGTTTTCTACCACAAAATTAGTCAATGATGTTTCCAAAAAGGAGAAAAGAAGTGGCCACCACCCACCTGACCAGCTGCTGTTAAAGCAATGACACTGCAGGTCTTGGAAAATGCAGACCCGCTGGCTTCTGTCCTGAGTGTCTGGAATCAGTTATAAAGTGGCTTGGTACACAGGATATTATAGAAATGGGGTTCTTTCAAATCTGACATTTCTTAGGGGCCCAACAAAGGGAACACATTTGTTGTAGTTTTTATATGAAAGAGCATGTGAATGGGGGTGGGTTGTGAAATAAAAGAGCAATTCCACAGGGAACAGTCCTTTCCCAAGTTATTGGGTGGGTCTCACAACAAACTGTAGGAAGTGCAAGGTGATGTCAAGGGGCCTGGACTCAACCCCAGTGTCCTGCCCTTTTCATGGCAAAAGACTCCATCCAACACTTTTGAAAGACAACCAAGGCCAATGAAATCATCTTTTGGGTAGCCGGGAAAATGCAGTGTCATTTATTCCCCAGAAGTGTTAGTACAACTGTTAGCTTTAAAACAGGGTTTTCCACAATTCACTAAGAAAATGGAAGGAGCTTTGAACTGTGTGAATTTATTTGTTCAGTTCACGAAGTATTTGAGTGACTAATGGCAAGGAGTCCATGGATTCCTGGAGGATTCACTGGGGACACTGACCATCAGTGGAAGCCAGGGAATTGCTCTGTGCAATTAAACACAGATGAAGATGATCTGTGGATGCTTGTAGAATCACTTGGAAGGAGATGTTTTTGCCATTATATACAAATGGGACACTCAACATATCAGGATTGCACACAGACATTCTTAAAAACCTGTATGCCTGCTTTTCTACCCTCCCACCCTATATTTTCTAGAATGCAGCATCCATCTTCAAATGCCTCTTCTGAACCGGGGACGAGCATCAGTCTCCTGCTCCATTTCCAATGTACTCACTTGAAACATAAGTGCATTAAATAACCATGAGTTGCCATCAGGGGACAGATAGGAGAACAGAGTTAAGTCAGGATCTCTGGTACCGTGAACACAGGTTAAATCAGCATTTCAGAAGCCCAATGACTGTGTTCTCTTCTACCTTGTATCTCTTACAAAGGAATCTGAAAGGACCAGCCATAAGATAATAAGATAACAACAAAACAAGAATTCCCTTTTCATCCATCTTGGCATTAATTGTGAGAACTCCCCTGGGGTCATGCACGAATGTGTCCAGTTGAGGAAATTAGGAAACAAGAAAGGACACAATTTCCCCCAGTCACTGTATTAACTTTAAAATCAAAATCTCATTTTCTTTCTTGCTGCCAAAATGGATGTTTCCATCAATAATATCACTTTGGTATATTTTCTGCAGGAAGCTCCTATTCAAATGCCACTATATTCCTTCACAGGGCAGTAAACCATTGTTTAAGAAAAGAAAGCAGAAACTGAGGTTGGGAAGTGGCTTTTAAATTTTACCAAGCCATACCGGCTATCTCGCCACGCCCTCTCCGTTTTAGTATTTAAGTTCAGCATTTAGGATTCATTATTTCCGTCATCTCTCTACTTAGGAGGAAGAGGGTTAAGTGTTGTCTCTAGTGTGGTGGGGAGGGACGGTGTAATAAGTAAGACTGGTTCTCAGAGTGAGGGGAGGAGTTGGAAATTTTGAAGATCCTGAGTTTAATCTCCAGAAGGCAGTTCTTCTGGATGTCATGCCCCCTCCCATAGGGCACCTGGTAGGAGACTTTGCAGTAGAGAATTCTGTCTCCTTCTACATTATCATCATCATCACCAAATTACAAAAAGGATTACAATGACGGAGAAATAGATCGCAAGATAAATGCTTTCTGTCTTTGTCTTTTGTTAGTGTGTGGGAAAAATTGGGAAGAATTTTCACTTTGCAAAAACAAACAGAAAGGATAGCATTTGGAAGCAGAAACAGACTCTACAATATGCTAACAACATAGTAGCAATAATTAAAAGTTACCCGACTAATTAAAATGCCAACTGCCTGACAATAAACAGTAATTACACAGCCTCTGGGGTGATGAGCCATTGCAAAGGGGTGGGTTGGGTGTGTGGGGTTCGTGCAGAGTGCACCTCTCCCTGAGCAGGCACTGAGTAGCAGCCTGGGCTACTCGGTGGTGATATTTCTAAAAAGGAGGAGAGAGTCCATGTGGAAGCAGGGAGGATCTAGGAGGAGGCCATTGGTATGCATCTCCTCCCATTTTTCAGACATCTCATGTTTCACTAAGGCTGTGAACAGATGCTAAGCTTGCTCGACCATTTTCCTCTTGTCCACTCTGACCCTCTGCTTTGTATTCTTTTGTGGGACACTCAGTGCAACTGCAAAAGGAGACAGAGGAGGGACTCAGGTAAATGCACAGCTTATGATCCTCCCAGGCCCTAGTGACAGGAAGCTTGGATGCAGGGCCAGTCCATCAACAGGTCCTCAGGAAGCAGAAGAGGGGAGCCTCTGGGAAGGGGTGGCAGGGTGAGCAGTTAGGATTGGCTGGTTTGAATAACTCTGGTGGGGTGTAGGCACAGGGTCATCCCTAGTTGCCTGATTCAAGACCCTGGGGTGAAAAGGGCAAGGGAGTATTGCCTCCAGGTGCAGGGTAGAAAGAGGAGGTGGCTCTGGATGGTTAGTTTGCATTCCAAGCATGCTCCACAGGGGCCCTCTGCTGTCCTAAGAACTGGTTCCTAGGAAGGACAGCTCTCACTAGGATGTTAAAAGCATCATAATATATCCAACATACTTCCATCCGAAATACTGTTCCTCTAGATGGCAGAAGTGAGAATTGGAAGCAGGATTGTTCATCAATGTGATAGACAACTGATACCTGGCATCCTGCTAAAGAAGACTTGAGATGGGTTATCATACTATCACAGTAGGTGAAAGAGATCAGACATCAAATATAGATAGGATTTTCCTGTTTCCAGGCTTTGGAAAAGCAAAGCTTCTCTTCTATCCAGGAGTCAAGATCAGGATGAGGGATGTTACGGACTATAAGGTATAACATGCAAAGGCATTTGGAAGCCTACGTTCTCGGAGGAATCTGCCAAGTGAGTCAATCTGCCTTCCTGACTTCAGGAAGGCAGTGAAGTTCCTGTCCTTTAGTGAGTGAAATAGTGCAGGAAAACGTCAACTCTGTCCCACTCCATGTACTTCCAGTCCCACGTCTCTGCAGTTTTGGGTGGTTCGTACCACTTGGTGTTGGCTCATGAGTCATGCATGAGCTGCAGTTAGATAAGTCAGTGCAAACCCTTGAACCTGGGAGGAAGGAGTGTCATTGTCCAACAGCATCCCACACTGGACGGGTGTGATGTGCTGTCAGTCTGATTAACAGACGAGGAGACCAGCATGCAAGAGATAAGCATGACTCATGCAAGATTGCTCGTTTTTTTCTACCTAGTAGAGACCCGACCTCAGCTTGGCCTGAGGCAAGAGTGGGCTGCCCTTCCACACACCACCTTCTTCCCTGTGATTCAGGGATTGTTAGAGCCCGCAGCAGAGGACACTCAGCATACACTGGCATTATCATGAACTCTTGACTCGTTCAGTTCTTACAACACACCCTTAAAGTCAGTGTAATTATGACCTCCATTTTACAGATGAGGAAACTGATGCCCAAGATATTTCAGAATCTGCTCCAGATGTACAGACAGTAGTGGGTGTGCAGTTCATATTTATACCACAAGAGTTGAACTCATGCCAGAATGTCACTGAGCTGATCCTTACACTTCAGGGGTTCCTCCTGCCACCTTTCCTCACTCCCTCTGAGCACCTGTCCAGCTTTCTTGGGAGCTCCAGCTTGCAATGGGATGCCTGGCCCCTTGAGAGTGTTATTATAATCAAGGGCCATTCAAGAGCATGAATGCTCTTGTTCAAAGACAACCAGAAGTGTTTTTACAACAAGCCTGGGATCATTTAATTTCGATGCCATTAAATTAATAAAACTCTAGAGGCTGGCCAGTGACAATCTAATTAAACTTTATAGAATGCAGTTCAATTATGTAACAAAGTAGGTTGACTTTCAGACAGATGAGTTTGGGATATGCATCAGCTGGTTAATCACTTGTCTGCCACATCATGTAAACTAGGATTAAACCTTTCATCACACAAAATCCTGGGAACATTCTAGATCCATGTCAGGGTCTTTTATGGACAGAGTTCAGCTCATTTTCTTGCCAATTATTGATTAAGTTAAGATTGTCACCTGCCCAGTATGATCTGATTATGCTGGAAATGGAGGTGACTGTTTCTCCTTGACACATCAACTGAGGCTAACAAGTATTCAGTGAGGGCTCACCAGGATATTAAGCCATTCCCTTGGAAAGCAGTCTGACAAAATTTAATACAAAGGAGGACACATTTTTTTAACCAAAATTTGGACTTCTAAGTGTTCTCTCTAGAGAAACTCTCACACATGTTACAACGACTTGCATAAGAATATTTGCCACAGCTTTACTTGTCCTGGAAAGAAACCAGAAATAACTTTATGTGCTTATGGGTGTAAGAAAGAATGTTTATATTTTGGTACATTCATACAGTGGAATTTTTTTAGTTGTTAAAGTGAGTGAATTAGAACAATATATCAAAATGTATAAATCACAGAAAGTATTGAGTAAAAATATAAGATATAAACTGAGATTATAGTATTATGCCATATGTATAAATTTTAATACAGTATTTATGAGTATATACCCTACCCTGTAGTAAAAACAGCAAAGAATTATTAAGGCTAATTAAACACTAAAATCATGATAATAGATATCTTTCAGAAAGGACAAAATAGAAAGAATTGGAAACACACATAGGGAGATTTAAACTGCAGCTATACTAATTCATTTATTGGAAATGATAAGGGCTGAAGTCATGATGCAAAATAATATTGTTATGGTGTTAGGTTGTGAGTGTTCACTATTTTGTTCTCTATTTCTTGTAATGCTTGAAATAGTTCACAATGTAAAAGGAACGTCCTGTGAACTAACTATTATGATATTCAGCATAGTGTGATTGATACCTGCAAGGAAGGTATAGACTGTCACACACACAAAAAAACAAACCAACAAAAAAACCCCCAAAAACCTGGTAGCATATAAAACGTCCTTCTGGCTGGTACCACCAGCAGCAATGATGAACAATGACTTGCTGTGAATCTGTCTTTGATATGAACAGACTTTATATGACAACTTGCCTCTTGAGCAAAATTTACTCCAAAAATGACTCACTTTCCTGAATTTTTATCTTTATAAATGTGACATATATATGAACCAGCACTTCAAAACAAGTTGTGGGAAACTGAGGAGGAGTGCAGAATGATAGGGGACTTGGGGAGATATCCTGCCTGGGACATGCCTGGTTGCAAGCATTTTTATTTTATATATTTTTAAAGATTTATTTATTTATACAAGAACTGGGGTACAAGGCAGAGGTGTGGGAGGGTGAGAGAATTCACCAGAGACAGAGTGGGGAACAGAACAGGCAGACTGATGAAATACACTGCTGAGGGGAGCAGTGGGCAAGACAGGAGAGGTCTGCCGCACCATGTGGGTTTCTCTCTGGCCAGCCAGTAACCAAACCTGTTCTGCAGAGGCTGTGGACCTCTTCACAGCAAGGTGCTCAACCTGCTGCACCACCAGGAAGGCCCAAACCTTTTGATTTTATTAATAACTTTGAATCAATTTGGCAAGTTATGTTATAAGAAAGAAAAAAAAAAAAAACAGGTGGCTGTGAGCACTTGCCAGACATAGATGGAAATCTTGGCTTGAGCTTGTCACCATCCGCAGCATGTCAGGACGGTAAGTTCAGGGGATGGCACCTGATCCACGTTTTCCTGTTCCAGATTTTTCCCTAGCCATTTAAAAATTGCTTGAAACTCCACTTTTTCAATTTATTTCATGTTTAGCTGAATTTGGCAAAAGTCAGAGAAACTGTCAGTAGCCAAACAAATGGGAATAATTTAAGCCACAGATCATAATCTCCCAGTGGGTAAGAATTAAGCCTTCATCTGTTCTCCAAAATGTTCCACACAACACAGGAAACATTCTTTGATGCTGCTTAGCCTGACTCCAAGAGTGCATTTAGTTCCTATAGTGACAGAATAGCTCATTATAAAGAGAGTGAGTTGATCTTCCCTTCTTTTTTTTTTTTTAAATAATTTTTTTTAAGTTTTTTTTTTTTTTTTAATAGAGGCATGTTTTATTTATTTATTTATTTGTTTGTTTGCTTGTTTTTTTGTTTATACATGCACTGGGTGCAGTCAGAAGCGCGGGAGGGTGAGAGAATTCACCAGAGCCAGAGCGGGGAGCAGAACAGGCAGAAGGACCGAAGTACACTGCTGAGGGGAGCAGCGGGCGGCAGGAGAGGTCTGCGCACCATGTGGGACCCTCCTCCAGTGGCCGGGGAGCAGCCGGGGATCGAACTGGCGCCGCAGAGGCCGCGGGCAGCTTCACAACCCAGCGCTCAACCGCTGCGCCACCGGGGAGGCCCTGATCTTCCCTTCTTGATGTTTCTTAGTCCTGTTTAGAATGTGTTGGTACTTTGTCCAATACACTGTTCTTGTTAGTGTGGACAGTGGATTGCTATGATTGCTTATTAGAGATATCACCTCCAAAGCAAATGAAGCAATGGAGGTCATGACTTTGAGGGGAGGTGGAAACTCTATATGGAAGTCCAGAGTGATATTATCAAGTGCTAATTACAATTTTAATGAGTTAGCAAGCATCTCTGTTTCCCTGTGTCACATCTCTTTGGCTCACATATCAGTTCAGTTCAGTCACAAAGATCCCATAAGCTCAACCACAGTGAAGAGCTCCCATCTTTAGCACATACTACATGTCTCTTTGTAGCTTCAGCTTCTTCTCCAGCACATAGCATAATATCAGTGACAGCATGGGGGTCATTGGTCTCATGTGAGTGTTACTAAAAGTATGAGGGATTCACTTCTAGATGAACCTCAATTGACAGTGTGCAAGTTAACGGATAAATGCTTAAGGCCCCTGTCCTACAGGGAAACTGTCCTGGGGCCAATCTGCAGTTGGGTGTGGTTTCCCTTCAATCTAATCTGGTTGGAATTTATATGATACTGACACTGTGACTCAATGTCCTTTGTCCTGGAGATTTCTCAGATATGATTTATGTCCTTGCTTCTTTGTGCCACACTGTATTTTTCCCTGACCTATCTCTTAGTTCACTAATTCTCTCCTCACTTCTCAGGTGCCATTAAACTCATCCACTGAGTTATCAATGTTGGTTGTGCTTTTTTGTTCTTAAAATTCCATTTGATTCTTTGACAGATTCTAATTTTTACTCTTCTTTTAGCTTCTTAGTTATTTTAATTATAGCTGATAACACCTTCATTTGAATCTCATGTCTGTATAATTCTATTATCCATTTTTCCTACTTTTGTGATTTATTATTTTTGAGTGAGTGCTAGACATTGAATATAAAAAAATCGAATTTAATCCCTGGGATAGTTTTCTTTCTCTAAAGCAAGCACACTGCTTTTTCCAAGCGGTCATTTTCAGTAAAAATCTTGGCATGACCTGATCTGTTTGTGGAGTTAGCAAGATTTTAAACTGAGCTTCAGATGCTGTGAATGCTGGTCTCTTTTTGGTTTACCATCATTGCTTCTTGTGGTTTTTCTAGGTTTTGCTCCTTACAGACAATGAATTCTAATATTTGCTCCCAATGTTTATGAGGTAGGCATAGGCTCTGCTTAATACCTAAGCTTCTCTTTTCATTGGGAATTGGCACAAAGCTTTGGGGGACGATGTCCCAGGATCAGGTTCAACAGTAGGGGTTTATATTTTCCTGGATCTTAGCTCTTCATTGATTTCAAATCCATTGAGTATATTTTGTTTTCATTTTTCAGTCATTCTGGATGAGAGACTTGATATACATTGGCTAGTGAATAACATGCTAAGGCTACTGTAATGAAATACCTCAGATGAGATGGTGTAAACAATATTCATTTTTTTTCGTTGTTCTAAAGACTGGAAATCTAAGGTGAAGGGGAAGGCAAAGGCAAGTTTGGTTTCTCCTATGGCCCCTCTTCTTGGCTTGTAGATGGCCATCTTCTGCTGTGACCTTACCTGTCCATCCTCTTGGTGACTGTTTCCTTAGTATCTTTTTGTTTTTAAATTTTCTATACTTCTAGAACACTTTCAATTAGGTTAATATCCATGCTAATGACCATATTTTAACATAATTTATTTAAAAGTCCTATATGCAAATTATGTCAAATTTGAGATACTGTGGGTTAGGGTTCAGCAAATGAGTTTGAAGAAGACATAATTCAATTTTGAACATTACTCTACAGTTATTAGAGGAAGAAGTCTCTAACTTGAAATGCAAAGGTACTGTTGATTTTCACCCTCTAAATGGTTTATTTCCATTTTAATGAAAAAAGTTCATGTGTGTGTGAATGTGTAAAGGCCAAAAATAGTGTTAGTAGAGAAAACTGTGACATATATGCTATGTCTATAAGTATATAATCTCTAACATTTTCTGTACTCATATACATTCCATCTGTGTAAAAACATTCAGATTAAGTTTTTGGCAAGACTGACAATTTTTCATTGAGAAAATAAATTCCATTAATCAAATTCATTTCTAAACTTTGCATAGCATTTAAATAAAACATTTTCCATGAAATAATTACATTTGTCTTTTTTCCATTTGAATATTTAAACTTCATTGATTGACTTTTTTTCAAATTAAATTTTACTGATTATCACTTCCTGTTATCAATGTTGTGTGAGCAAAATTGTTGAAGAGATAATTTCCCTAAGTAATGTATGAACTTTCAATTTTTTTGAAATTTGATTGTTCTATTTGTTTGTAAATCAACAACTTCACCTAATGCAATTCTGTCAGTTTTCTACTTGTTATTTCTTCCAACAACTGATAAAAGTCAGAAAGTAAAGGGAGGTTTTACTAATTTCTTAAGAGATTCAGTGGAAAATAATGTGCAATCTTACGTATCAGAAGCAATGAGAAAGAAGTAGAAAGACAGGGACAGATAAAGAAAAAAGGGAGGGTGTCTGAGGAAAACAGAGCAATGGGGACAAGCTCACAATCTTCCCTGAAAACTGGTAAATGTAATGTCATTCTTCAACTGAGCTGATTCACAATAATCATTTCTTGATATGTGTATCACTAACAATTAAATACTATATTTAAAAAATTTCTCTATCCATGATGTCACCTTGCTTTGTGTCCTATGACCTCTTTACATTAGCAGCAGTTTCAGATGACATGGTCTCTGATGATATTTTATCAGTAAATCTGAGATACATCTTTCTTACTTTTCTAAGGGTGAACTGGTTACTTTGCATGGTGCAGCCATGATGTATTGCAATTTTCCAAGGTCTGTTTGATCTCGTATCCACATTCACTGGCTTCTTGGACCCATATTCTCACACAGAAACTTGACACCTATGAAATACACCCAGGCATTTCTAGACTGTTGTACATGTGCCCATCAGCAGTTCTGCCAGTTGTTTATCAGCTGTTTGGGGCATCTGTTGTCTTTTTATTCCTTTTGGCTGCATCCCTCCTTCATTTGGATTGCCTGGTTCATCAGCAGATATGCCTGGGTCTGGGCAGTCATTTGCTGAGAGGATGTGGCCAACTGGGCCCCTGAATGTCCTGATATGGCCACATTCAGACACCAGGACACCAAGGATGCCCAAGATTTCTTGCCAGAGGGGGATCCCACGTCCATGTTTTTGTGGATATACTTTGTTAGTAGATATTAAGGCAACTAAATATTTAACACTTACTAGGTATAGAACATACATATCCATGTGTATTTTCATATTTAATCCATCTAAAAGAATCCCATGAGGTAGAAATTATTGTTGATTTATTTCCACAAAAAGAAGCTGAGTCTAGGAGAGATAGTTTAGCTAACCCAAAGTGACACAAGAAGTAAGTAGTAGCTCTGTCTTACCCCCAAGCCAGTGCTCTTTGCATCTACACCACAGCTCCCTCACCTTAGCATCTCACAGTTATTTTCAGTGATGTCACACCAGTGTTACTTCATTCCATGGCACCATTTCTTTCACAGGAGTTAAATATTTTTTTAAGGATTTATTTATTTATGCATACAAGAACTGGGGTGTATGCCAGAGGTATGAGGGGTGAAAGGATTCACCAGAGACAGCGTAGGGAACAGAATAGGCAGATCTACTGAAATACACTTCTGGGGGGAGCAGTGGGTGAGTCAGGAGAGGTCTGATGTGCCATGTGGGTTAGCTCCCTGGCTGGGGATCGAACTCATGCTGCAGTGGCTGTGGATAACCTCATTTGCTGAGTCTTAACCCCTTGCGCCACCAGGGAGGCCCAAGAATTAAATATTTCTGATTTTTTTTTTAAATTTAAACACATTGTGTGGAGATTGTTTTAATTTTTCTCCCTCCTTTGAAATTTCAGATACCACAATCTATCGCACAACAAAAGACTGAAATTTCATTCCAAATGTGGATAGCAAAAAAGAAAATTTGAGATGTAAAAATTTGAGATGTAAGTAACTTGGGGTTATTATGACTTATTTTGATTAAATTCCTAAACCAAGATATCTATTGGGTGCCAAACTTGGTTATGATAAATGTCGACATCCTTGACAAAGAATTCTTCAGAATTTAACACTACTTTTTTACTGTAATGTAAAGAAAATCACTACAGAGCATGGGAAAGTTTCATTATGGGCAACTGGCAGATTAAAAAGACTTGCAGAGAACTTGCAATCAGTATCCCTATGCAGCTGTGTAAATGTTGAGAGTTCCTCTCTGTCATGTTTTACCTTAAAAGCAAGTGGAAAGTATGGATAGGTTTGACTCATCCAGGGCACACAAGACTCCCTGGAGTTAGAAGTCCATGAGAAGTCCACCTCTTAGCCCTTTGAGGACCTTAATATATGACTGGGGCCTATCAGGTCTCTCATCCTTTTTTGGAAGTGGGGTGACTCTTCCAAAAACCCAGTTCCTTAGAAATTCTCCTCTTTGAATTTTTATCGTTATCTATATTCTCTCTCTTTATCCACTGTTTTCATGGATACTATACAAGATGAAGATAATACTTCAACAGAACAATAATTTTAGGAAGAAATTTGCTACTGTATTAAGCATATTTATATTATATTCTAGCTTCTTCCTTGCCCCAGAAAACTATCCTGAACAGGGGTTGTTTTGATTCATTTTCTCTTTCCAACATCTAACCAGAGATTGACACATAGCATAGAGTCATCAGCATTTGTGAGTGAGTGAATAAATGAATAAATGAATAAATACATGAACCTAACTTTTTGAAGGGAGAATATACTGGAAATTATTCATGAAAGTTATTCTTCTCGTCATATGTGAACCTCTTTAGAGTTGTGTGTACATTCATTCAGCAAATATTTATCTTTTTTTTTAAAGATTTAATCATTTATGCATACAAGAGCTGGGGTACAGTTCAGAGATGTGGAGGGGTGAGAGGATTCACCAGAGACAGAACGGGGAACAGAACAGGCAGACAGACTGAAATACAACGCTGAGGGGAGCAGCAGGCGAGACAGGAGAGGTCTGCTTCGCCATATGGGTTTCTCTCTGGCTGGCCGGGGATCGAACTTGTGCTGCAGAGGCTGTGGATTGCTTCGTGGTGCGTTGTTTAATCCCTTGCGCCACCAGGAAGGCCCGCAAATATTTATCAAGCACTCGATGCTAGCCGGTGCTAGAGGTTGGGAAGAGGTGCAGGTTTACTGACCAGGAGATGTTGGTGCTGACTTTGGTGAGAGCAAATCACAGGTGGGGTCAGCACAGCAGCTGCTGCACCATGCAAACACGTGATGGGAGACTAGAAATAGAGGTGCTCATGTGGGAGATGCCCTGAATATAAAAGGATGTGGGTAGGAGGCATGAGATAGGGTAGTGATTGCAGAGATAATGAGGTGGGGGAGATATTTATTTATTTATTTATTGTAAAATGTGGAAGAAATGAAACATAATTAAATGCTGATAGGAAAGAGCAATAAAAAAATAACTATCCAGAGGACAAGAGAATGCAATGAAGAAAAGTGCATGTACAGTGTTCTGGAATCAGATGTTGGATTTCTGTTTTCCTTACGTATTAGAGAGCTGGTAAATGTCAGAGTTTGCATCGAGAGATGTTTTATAATGACTTTTCTGATGAATGGGAGGTGGAATCCAATGGTTATGGGACAAACACTGGCTTATGGAGGTAGGCAAAAGTTAAGGGAATGCCATGGGGTTGCTTAAATTTTCTTGGTAAAATTGAACATGTGATAGAATAAGAGTAAAGAGACCCCACTGAAGCCAGCAATCACATGTTGACAGTGCCGCCAATGTGTCTGCTTTTTTAATTCCTCTGGCAGTTTCTAGTGGCCAGTGAGGGTAGGCATAGCAAAGTCATTATTTGGGCTCATTCAAGAGTGGGCTATTTCAAGTGGATATGATGAAAACACAATGGGCCAAGGGAATTTGGACATTAGCAAGAGTATGCTTGCATTGTAATGCCATATGGCCCTGCACTGATGGAAGTAGAACAGGGAGAAAGACACTAACATAAAGGAATGGAGTATAAAATGTTTTTGGCATCCCCAAGTAAGAAAAGAAAGAGCTGTTTGGTCGCCCAGAATCTGGACAAACAGGTGGTTGTGGCCAGAGCATGGAATTTCCATAAAGGCCTATTTCAGCTTGGTGTGTGCCAATGGGAGAGAAGGAATGAGATCATGAGAAAGAGCAGTAAATGATCTGAAAGATCAAGGATGAGGTCAAACTCTAGATGATTATACACATGAAAATTCAGGTCACTCAAAATTGTGTCTGCAGTTGCTATAGAGAATGTGATTGCAAAAGGGAAGTCTGAGACTTTTACGTAGGAGGAGGAAGAGGACTGGGCAGCAGGAGTGATGGATTATGAAGAAGGGAATTGACCCGTGAGCCATGTTTCCAGAAATGTAGGGTATTTCCATGAGGGCAGAGGAGTGAAGTGCAGAAACGGAAATATGAAATCAAATGGACCCAACACCACATTTTCTTCTGAAATTAGATGCATGCTAGAGACTGAATTGTGCCCATCTTAAAATTCCAATGTTGAAGCTATAACCCCTTAATATGATCTTACTTGAAGATGAGGCCATTGAGAAGTAATTAGAGTTAGTTGAGCTCATGAGGTTGGGGTTGCCAAGATGGGATTCAGCCTCCTTGCAACATAAGAAGAGATACCACAAATCCTGTATCCTCTTTCACCCTCATGTGAAGACACAGACAGAGGGTGGTCATCTGCCAGTGAAGATATCAACCCTGCCATCACCTTGTTCTTGAACTTCAGACAACAGATGACATTTGTTATAGCAGCCCTTGTGGACTAGTCCAATGAGAGAAAAATTAGTAACCTCTCCAGATTCATTGCTGCAAAGTGCCAATGAATCACCCAATATTTCACAATACAGTGGGACTTCAGGAAGAGGAGGAACTCGGGATCCTTGGGTTATATTTCTGGTGAGCACACTGTACCACTGGAGTTGCCTACAGAAACACCTGCTCATTTGTTGCACTAGTTCTGTGTATTTTTATATAGAACACACACACAGAGCAGAGAAAAAGAGGAAGGGGCCAGAGCAATTAGTAGAGAAAAGGTGGAAAGGAATGATCTAGGAGTCAAAATAACTAGTGCTATTCTTGTCTGTACAGTGATTTGCCTTTTGCATCTGTTATGAATAATAATACTCAACACCCACCTACTTTGCAGGTTGTTGTGAAAATGTATTAGAAATAATGACTTTGATCTTCTCTGATAAAGGGGTTGTGTTTGCACAAAACACTGTATTAGCTCAATCATCATAAAATTGGCTTTTGCTTTCAACAAGGCCAGAATTGTTAAGGTAGAAAAATCTGCAAGGAATGAATTATGCAATTAGGTACCTGTTAACATGACTGAAAAGAACCCAATTTATGCCTCCAGAAAGGAATAGGCAGACTTTGGAAATGAATCTCCTCTCTGGATCATGTTGTTCAATTTCTGGATGGGGAGTAGATTGCAGCACTGGACTTCCTGTGAGACCCTGAGAAGGCTGCTGTGTGGTTTGAGGAGGGAGGAAAAAAGGCGCCAGTTTTCTTCATGGCCATGCCATTCCTTCTCTAGGGCTTTTCTCTTGGAATACAGCTGATTTCAGGAGGAACTTAAAGCAGATTGACTGGTGTGTCCCAGGTGCTGTGGGTGAGCTCTGTGCAGACCTGAAGTCCCGTCATTCACAGGAGCCACCTGAAGGTGTCCTGCAGAAATGTCCCTTCCACCTGCGTTGACCTATTGGGGCTCATCTTTAGTGCAAACTCATGGTGAGACGCCCATCTTCCCCGCCCGTCTCCAGTGTGTCTGGTAAATTGCTGTTCTTTACCTGGGAAGATAGCACATGGACGGCTGGAAGTCCTCTAACATTCCTCAGATCACATGGGTCACGTGGGAGACAGAGTGCTTGTTTTCAAGGTTCAGACTACACCTCTGAGCAGACAAATCACATCTGTGATTTTAAGCTCCTCCCATTTAGATTTTCATTATTTTGGGGGTCAAGGACTATCTTTGTCTATTCAGGTTGTTTTAGTAAAAAACCACAGGCTGGAGCTTAAACAAACGTATATTTCTCTCACATTTCTGGAGGCTGGAAATTCAAGATTAAGCACCAGAGGATTCACTGTGCCCTTAAATAGTAGAAGGGGCAAGGAGCTCTCTGGGTCTCCATTAAAAAGGCACTAACCCCATTCATGAGGCTCTACCTTCATGACCTAATAATCTCCTAAAAGCCCATTCCCATCACCATCATATAATGATTCCAAGATAGGAATTTGAAGACTGAATGCATATTCATTCTATAGCAAGGACCAAGTCATAAGACCCTCAGAATCTCCAGAGCTGAGAACTTGGCACAGCTGGTGCATCACTCAATGTTCAGCCAGTGAGTAGAACAAGTTCCAGGGCCATGGCTGGCACTCAGGGAGCTGGTGAAGCTGGTTCTGGAAGTCTGTGTGTCTCTGTATGATGCTGGGGCTGAAGTTTCCTTGCTGGCAGTCAGGAAGAGAGGATCACCAGCAGGCAGGAGCCCTTCTAATAATATTCTTCTGTGTCATTTAACACTCTCTACCATATGCCATAGTAGACATATTATATTTATTATTTATTGGCTGTATCCTCCATTAGCATGCGATTGCTGTGAAACAAGGGACTTTTCCCCTCTTTTTTCGTGGTGTGTTTCCCCATCTCCAATAGTTCCTGGGACATTGGAGCTGCCCATTGAATAGTTTTTGAGTGAATGAACAAATGAATGCATCCATAGCTGCCTTTAATAAGATAACTTTATGAATATACAATGAGATATTTGTACCTGTTGCATAAATAAGAGATAAAAATTAAATCTTATTAGAGAGTTATGCAATATTCCAAGATTACCAGTGGCAGAAATTTAAATAATTGTTAATATATATTTATATATTGTTATAAAGTATGTAAACTTAAATATGATGTATAAATTGAAATTTAATAACTCTTATTCCTTATGGTAAAACTGTGGGATGGTTTCTGATAGTTCTGTTTAACCAATTAGGAAACAACATCTAAAATAATTTATATATTTACCCCCAAACACACAGTTATAAAGTGCTAAGTCTTCTTTTTCTCTGTTTTTAGTTCTTTTTTGTTAGCCCTTGTTTTTGAATTGTCAGAGTGTGTTTTTTGTTTAAATCAGTTCAACAGAACTTCTTTCTGTGTGTTTCTAATCTACTGAGCTTAAAATATAAGGAAAAAAGAAAGTAAATTTCGATGGCAAATAAAAAAATCCAATGTCTAGACTGAGTTTTTATTTCTGTTGTGGCTAGAATTCTGACTTTTAAATTTCAGATTCAGAAGTCATTTTGCATTTCATTTCGATCAGAGCATCTTGAAATCACTAAAACATTCAATTGCCTTCCAGAATGGTATTATCTGTTCTTTCTAACAAAGAAAACATGAAGAAAAAGAAACCATTTTTAAAAGTTAGGTCAAGAGTAATATTAACATTCTTCTTAGGGAATCTATAAATAATTCACTAGTTTTAGTCTTTATAAAAATGATTCTGCCTTTATGGAAATTAAGTAACTACTGAAAGTCAAATTGATTCCTACATAGTTTACTGTAAGTTTATTTTTAGTAATTGTTTCATCTTCTAAAAAGCTCATGCCAAAAATGAGGAAAATGCATTTTCCAATAAATTACATAGAAATAAGCTTTGTTTGGATAATTTCCACATTTTGTATTTTCCAGAACAAATTATGCCAAACTTAGACTCTTATAAATTGCTAAAAATCGTCTAGGTTATTTGTTTGATAAAGTTTTAGTGCTTGTGGAAAATACCTTTTAAAACATTGACTACCTTTTCAGCAACACAGAGGAAGAGTGCCAGGCACAAACACGTCTGCTCTCTTTAAACAAATGGCTTTGCTAAAGTGTAATCTAAATTGTTTTCCTCAGAAATGTTCAGGTTGGCAAACTAAAGGGGTTTGCAAAGCTTGGAAAATTGGTTGGTCAAAGCATAACAATAGATAATCAGAAAACAGAGTATAAGGTAGTTCTGAGAAGAACATTCTGGAAAGCAATTCAAGTAGAACAAGATATTGGTGTTTCAGCCAGGAGATGTAAAAATAAGTTCCATCAAGAACTGGATCGTGTACAAATCTGTTTTTACCATGGAAGATTTTCCTTTTGTGAATTCTTACTTGGTATTCCAATATATGGAGCTTAGACAAGACAGAAGATTGGATTTCTCCCTCTCAGCCACCTTCCCTTCCTTTTTTCTGTCTGCCTAGAATAAATTGTTTAAAAATTTTAAAAAATTTTTATTTATTTTTGTGTAGAAGAACTGGAGTGTAGGCCAAAGGTGTGGGGGGTGAGAAGATTCACCAGAGACAGGTGGGGAGCAGAACAGGTGGATCTACTGAAATACACTGCTGAGGGTAGCAGCAGGTGAGACAGGCGAGGTCTGGTGCGTCTTGTGGGTTAACTCCTTGGCTGGGGGTCGAACTCAGGCCTTATTGGTGATAGTGCTGAGATTTAGCCCTAGGCCACCAGGGAAACCCTAGAATAAGTTGTTTTATATGTCCAAACTTCTAATATTCCTTTGATATTTATCGTGCATTGATTTCAGGATTTATCAATTATAGTTACAGTCTTATACCAACTTCAGCTTCCAAATTTTGTTATAGTATATTGTATTTCCACTTTATCAAGAGAGTCTAGAGTCACATGGGGTAGGTAGTTACTTAAATACTTATCCTATTGCTTATCTTAAATTAACACACCTGCACATGCATACACACACCCTGGAAAAAAGGCTGCAAGCTTCCTAATCAGTGTCCTACTGTAAGAGCTCAAAAACAGAACTGGAAGCAGAAAGAAAAAGTACTCTAGTCTGTGGTTCTTCTAATATGGCAACATGACAATGTAAGTCCATTTGATATTCCAATGTGTAAACTTTAGTGTATAAAATTTCAGTTTGTAACTCGTGTGTGTGTGTGTGTTTAATTTACTATGAAAATGTTGAGATATATTTTAAAATATATAAATAAATGACTGAAAATAAAAAAATGGAGAAAAGAGACAGACATTCTCATAGAAAAATTCCAAGTAGCAAATGTGGTCTAGATGAGAGAAATAGATTATTATTATCAGATACCACAGATATAACCTCAGCAATAAGACTCAGCAATTGAACACTAAAGGTAACAGAAAAAAAAACTTGAAGGAGAAATACCTCCCCACAAATATTCATTAAATACTGTGGTGATTTAAACATATGTCCCCAAATTCCTGGCACTCCTCTTGACTGAGGCTGCAATTCCTGACTGTAAAGAATATAGCATGGAAGGAAAAATAGTCATTTCATGGTAAAGCAACCTGCCTCTCATGCCAAACACCACACATGAGGTCCTTGTCACCAACAGTAAGTTGAGTGGGTCCTCATTACCCCAAATACAGCTTGATGAAGAGGATCTTCACCTCTGAGAGATTCTTCCCCAAATCATAACGTCAGTCTAATGAGAAGACAGTTGACCAACTGATGGACATCCTACAAAACCCCCCACCCTAGAACACTGAGGGACAGTCTACAAAGTCTTACTCTCCCAAACTATGAAGGTCACCACAACAAGGGCAATCTGATGAGAAGTGGCACAGATGCAGGAGGCATGAAGAGGAGAGCCATGTGATACTCTGCTCTCATCTAATCAAATGGATGTAAGTGAAAAACAGATGAAATCTTACAGTGTGACTTAGGATAGTGTATAAAATTCAAAGTCTTAGTTTTTTTTTTTACTATTTATTTATTTATTTATGCATACAAGAGCTGGGGTACAGGCCAGAGATGTGGGATGTGTGTGTGTGTGTGTGTGTGTGTGTGTGTGTGAGAGGATTCACCAGAGACAGAGTGGGGAACAGAACAGGCAGACTGACTGAAATACACTGCTGAAGGGAGCAGCGGGCGGGTGAGACAGGAGAGGTCTGCTTTGCCATGTGGGTTGCTCCCTGGCTGGCCAGAGGCTCGAACTCGTGCTGCAGAGGCTGCGGATTGCTTCATAGTGCGGTGCTTAACCACTTGCGCCACCAGGGAGGCCCTCAAAGTCTTAGTTTTAATACATGGACTAGCTCATGTGGTATTAACAGTATGAGGAATGAGTACGGTCTATATAGGTAATAGAAAATTATTTAGCCTTAAAAAGGAGGGAAATTCTGACCCAAGGATAAGCCTGGATGATGTGATGCTGAGTGAATTAATGCAGTCACAAGAAGACAAGCATTGTCTGATTCCACTCATACCAGGCACCTAGAGTTGTCAAATACATAGAAACAGAAAGTGCAATGGTTAGCTGCCTGCGGCTGGAGGAAGGTGGAGTTAACATATAATGAGCACAGAGATTTAGTTTTGCAAGATGAAGACAGTTCTGGAGCTCTGTTGTACTACAGAGTGCATGTAGTTAGCCCTAATGCCCTGTTCACTTGAAACATTTAAGATAACACATTTTTTTTTTTTTAAATCATAAAGAAATGTTAAAAGTAAATTCTCTTTCCAAGGAAAGAAACCAACTTAAAAGCTAACCTAATCCTAAAGAATAACCTAAATCCTCTTGCTTTGTCCCCCCTCCAAAGCTGTAAATTGTACACGACAGATAAATAAAGATCTTAGAGAACAATTACCCCATGTTGCCAGTAGGAAGAGTTGCACATCCTCTCCCTTGAGTTCCTGTTGCGTTTCTAGTATTCCAGAATAATAAGAATAGCAGAAAACTCTTTGTTTGTCTTCGGCTCTGCAGCTGCATGTTGTGTGCAATGCTTTGGGGATTTGTTATTCTCTACAACAAAGCTGACTTCACTTCTCGTCAACAGACGGTCGCACCTGCAGCACCTACGGTCCTAATGTCTCCACCAGATATTTCCTGTTTTTCATCCCTGCTCCATTGTCCTCTATTTCACTGTGATCAATGCAGCTTCCCATCTTTAATCCCATTATTAAGGAGTGCTCCATTCAGTTGTTTTCTTCTTTTTCATGGAGGTATGTAACCCAGAATGCCAGCAGCTTTCATCTCTTCTGGGATAAAACTATGGGAATGAAGATGCAACATAAAATACCCACTCGCTGCTTAAATGTTCACACAGAGATAACATGTTCAGGGGATCAAAATATTTGCAATAGAAAGTAGAAAATACTCTGCATTTCTATTCTTGACCCAGATATTAGTGTTTTCAAATTGCCAAATATTTAGTGCCAGGGTTCTTTGAACAACTTTGACCTCTCCTAGGGGATTGGCAATGACGTTCCCCCAATGATTCAGATCAGAACTCGGGGAGACCCTACAGCTTTCATGTCTTTACCTTCTATAGCTAGTAGGTCACTGGTCCCTTCAAGGGGTCTGCCTCAGTTTCCCCTGTGTGTTCTTTGTGGCCATCACCACTGCTTCCTGTATTTAGTCCCATTTAAGATACAGACAACAGCTCCTAACTGTTACCATCCTGTGTCCTCATTACCCCACCCAAATCTATACCAGTCTTTCCAGGGAGCCATAGCAGTCTTCCTGAAATTAAAATTTTGTCTTCAAATAATTTCTTAAAAATTCCAGTAGGTTTCCACCCTTCTTTTATTTTAACAAGACTGGCATACTACATATAAGTAATTACATTCACTTAAGCTGGTAATGTGGCAACCCTCAAATGCATTTTCTTTACAACTTGTTCAGGGGGTCCATTACTTCCCACCGTGCCACTGAGCTTCCCAGGACACAGATGAGGATGGGTGACAGGAAGTGATCTGGTGGGCAAACATCCCCTGTCACGTTTCAGGTCAAGTGCAATTTCCGTAAAGCCTAGGCTATTTTCAGTAGGTGTACAAAATGCTTTCTCTGTGTTCACTTCATCACTGAAACTTATAAAAGCGTGTTAAATAATTGCTCATTGTGATCTTCTTCCTGAATTACTAGGTCCTTAAGGGAGGGCTGCACACTAAGTATTCTTCACTTTAGAGTTTTCTATTTTAGTCTGATGGTAGAGTGGGGGAGCTCAGTAATGGGGGAGCCCAGCTATTTTAAGACTCAGTATGGGATATAGGGCATATATAAAGTCTTAAAGGGAAGAAATTCTCTACCCCTCCAAAAAAAAAACCAAAAACAATGAAGTTTGAAAGCAAGCTTTAGGATCACTTTTAGAAAATTACCATAAATAATGTGTACATAAATAAAGTATATATAATACATAGAAAATACTATATGCACATAGCCTAAATATATATATAAATATATATATATATGATTTTCCTGAAAATTCCTTTGGCTCTCCTATGTGTTGTATTTACATAAATTCTTGTTAATATTTAAAGTCCATTCAGGACACTACCTCCTTCATTCTGTGTGTTCCTAACAGTTTTCCTGGGCTTCCTCCCACTTGAGTCTACACTCATTCTCTTCCTGGCTCCTTCTGGTGTCCCTGCATCGTTTCATAGGATGAAATTCATTATGATTCATTAAATTTGTTCATAAAAGCAGCCCCATATCCCCCGGAGCAAGATCATTAAATGAATCTCTTTGGTTCAATTATGAATCATTTTCTTTGTATCCAAAGGCAGCTCCTGGGATGCACCCAGGGCCAGGAGGCCTCACAAGGCCGATTTGGGAATCCAGCAGCCAAAAAGCAGGGCCTGCACAGCAATTTCTGAATAAAAATATCACCGTACGAGAGGAAGAGCCATATGGCAGTCTGCTGGTGCTCCACGCGCGGCGTCACTGAATTTCCAGGGACCGCCTCGCACAGAAGGTAATTACATCCTTGCATGGGCGCTGGGACTGAACACGGAGGATGCTGGGAGCCAGCCGTGCGTTGTCGTAGATGGCAGCGAATCTGTTTCCTTATTTTCGTGTGAAGGGTTGGAGACACAGTCTGGAAGATAAAAATTTAGGTCTAAGACGTCTGTCCTGTAACTCCCCTCCTTCCGAAAACTCAAGGGAATTCTGCCTACGACCCAGAAGTTTCATGCCTATTCCCATCCCTGCGTCTCTCTTTGCACAGTAGCTGAGTGCGCCTGACCCAATTACTTCTCAGAGGAGGTCATAGTAACAGCAATAATAATACATTTTTAAGATCCACAAGCAAACATAATAGGCAGGAAGCCCGGGATCTCAGAATATTTTTCACAAGCACTTCTTAAGGAGTCATTTGTAGGCCTTTCCTGCAACTTGCCTCCACTCAAAAATATTGGTGGCTCTAATAATATGTTCACACTTAGTGAGAAAGGTGCCATTTACCCCCTGTGAGTGTGTCACATTTCTGAACCAGGAGGTATGTATTCATCTGATTTTGTACCTTGGCTGCCAGGCGGGAGGGCAGATTGCAAGAGGGGGGTCATGGCAGGAACAGAACAAGGCACTGGCCAGAGTGATCACCAGGACGGGAGGTATGTGTCCCCTGAGCAGGGGCGGGGAGCAGAAGGGGTTAGAAAGAACAGGCTCCAGAGGACAAGGCTGCTGCTGTTCTCTCCAAGATCTTTTTGCGCTAGATCTGTGCTCAATCTCAGACTCAAGTGACCCTATGCAGGCCCAGCACAACAGTCCTGTGAGCCTCTCATTCTCCCTCTGCCCATACCCCTTTCTCCCAGGCAGAGCATCCCAAGCTTATTAGGCATGACTGACCTGGTAGGGGAAGGGCACACTTGTAGCGGTGGGGCGAGTTTGGGTAATAATTTGGTCCAAGTTGTGGAAGCCTTTGAGTTCAGCAAGAAGTGGAAATTCAGAATAAACTACCAAAAACACTTTTGCTTCAGATACACAGTAAATAAACCCTCTGTCAAGAAATTGCCCTGTGAAATCTCTTGTGACTTCAGGGGGTGCTTGAATTGGTTTCATAGCTTTGACCCCCCCAAATACTAAAAATAAGTTAACCTAGATGTGTTTTTTACAGAAATAAATTTGTTTTTAATATTCTTTAAAAAACATTTCTTGATATATCATTGACATACAAAAATTGTTCATGCTTAAGCATGTGTAAACTATGGTATTTTGACATGTTTTATATTATGAAATGATCACCACAATCAAGTTAATTAACACATCCATCATCCCTTGTGGTTGACACTGTGTGTGTGTGTGTGTGTGGTGAGAAGACTTAATTTAAGATCTACCATCTTAGTAAATTTCAAATACATAATACAGTATTATTAACTGCAGTCATACTGCTGTATATTAGATCCCCAGAATTTATTTGTCTTACAACTGAAAGTTTGTACCTTGAGTTACATCTTCCCCATTCCCAGTCTGTGACAGTTTCTACTTAAGTGAGTTAGACTGTTTTAGATTCCATACAAATGAGATCAGGCAGTCTTTCCATGTCTGGCTTATTTCACTTAGCATAACGTCCCCAAGGTTCATCCGCGTTGTTCCAAACTGTAGAATTTCCTTCTTTTCAACCTTTAAGAGACTGTGATTGTGAAGGAAGAGGTTTGGGGGGGAGGGAGAGGAATAATTATTGTTGGTCCGATTAACTTTTATAGAGATTGTTGGTATCTTCCGTTTGTCTGTTTGCATGTGCTGCTTTGTAATGTGATTAATTTTTATACTTTGTATTTAGAAGTAATTATAGAGTAAAGGAAGCTATAAAAATAGCTTTGGAGTGTCTCAGTTACCTTCCCCCCTTACCCCCATGATGTCATCTTACATAATGCAGCTCAAATTCAAATTGAACACACTGACAGGGCACACTTTTGGGACCAGACCACCAGATTTAATTTAGCCTCATCATTTTCTACACATGTGTGTATGTGTGTGTGTGTGTGTGTGTGTGTATGTGTGTGCCTGGGCAAGTATGTGTGTGTTCCCCTACGGTGTTGTTCTGTGACTAGATTTCTGTAACCACCCCCACAAATGAAACCAGAACTGTTTCATTGCCAAAGAAGAGTCCCCTCAAGCTGACTTGCATTCCTATTCCCTTCCCCATCCTTGACCCTGGAAGCCACAAACCTGAGGACATTTTGAGATTGTTTATAATGGTATCACACAGGATGGTACCTTTTGAGGCAGGCATTTTTTTACCAAGTTCAATGCCCTTGGGGACCATCCAGGTTGCTGTATCACTAGTTTGCTCCTTCTTATTGCTAAATAGCTTCTCATTCTATAGACCAACCACCCTGTGTGCACTTTCACCCACTGAAAGAAATTTGGGTTGTTTCCAGCATATTTTGCTATTATGAAGAAAGTTGCAATGAACATTTGTGGATAGCTTTTCTGGGTATGTAAGTGTTGACTACTTTGGGATAAATGTTCAGAAGTACAAATGTTGGGCTTCCCTGGTGGCGCAGGCGGTTGAGCACAGTGCTGTGAAGCTGTTCGCAGTCTTTGCAGTGCCGGTTGGATCCCCACTGGCCTCATAGCAACCCACATGGCGAGCAGACCTCGCCTGTCTCACCCGCTGCTCCCCTCAGCAGTGTATTTCATCAGTCTGCCTGTTCTGTTCCCCACTCTGTCTCTGGTGAATCCTCCCACCCTCCCGCACATCTGGCCTGTACCCCAATTCTTGTATAAATAAAATAAAATCTTAAAAAAAAAGAAGTACAAATGTTGGCTTACAGGGGAAGCCCAAGTTTTGTAATACAAAATTCTGTCAAATGGTTGTGCATTGTGACCATGCCAGTTCATTCCAACCAGCCATGAAGGGGATGCCCAGTTTCTTAGCATCTTCACTAGCACTTGTCACAACTACTTCTTTAAGTGTCCCATTAAGGGTGTAGTGACATCTTGTTGTGCTTTCAATTTGCATATCCTTACTGGCTAATGGTGTTGGCATCTTTCTGTGTCTGTTTCTATTGGCCTCTTCTCCTTGGAGAATGTCTGCTCACAGCTTTGTCCATTTCCTAGATGGGTTGAGAGGTCTTCATACACTCTAGATACACGTCCTTTTTCCGATATGGTTTGCAAATGGTATTTATCAGTGTGCAGTTTGTCTTTTCATCTTCTTATCAGGCATAAAATCCACTTTTTTAAAATAGTTTTTTGCTTTTGTAGTTGAATATAAGAACTATTTGCACAGTTCTAGATAGTGAAGACTTTCTTTATTTCTTGAAATCTTATAGTTTTATATTCACATTTAAATCTATCACACATTTTGAATTAATTTCTTAGACAGTGTGAAGATTAAGACAAGGTATTATCCCCCATATATAATATAGTTCCAGCATGATTTAAAAAAAGTCATGTGTAATTATGGCTTAAAAAATATAAACTGTGTGTTCTTAACAATTTTTAAGTGTCCAATCAGTGGCATTACATACCTTCACACTGTTGTGGAACCATAACCATCATCCACCCCCAGAATACTTTCATCTTCCGTGGAAATACTGGACCCATTATACACACACACACACACACACACACATAAAATCAACAATTCCCTATTTTCCTATCTCCTAACTCCTGGCTATCACCATTCTATTTTCTGTCTCTATATATTTGCTTTCTCTAGTCCTTCATGTAAGTGGAATCACATAGTATTTGTCTTTTTGTGACAGACTGATTTCTCTCAGCATAATGTCTCAAGCTTCATCCATTTTGTAGCATGTATCTAGACTTCTTTTTTAAGGCTAAATAATATTCCACTATATGGATAAACTACAATTTGTTTACACAAAAGACTTGATGGTGCATTCAGAGATGACATCTGCATACCCAAGTATATGGCAGTATTATTCACAATAGCCAAGACATGGAACCAACTCCAGTGGTGAGCACTGGTTCATTAAATTGCTTTTGTTTCTTTAACAAAAAGTTCCCTGGTTGATTTGTATAAGTTTATTTCTAATTCACCACTATGTTCCATTTGTCTATATGTCTGTCCTTCTACCAACACCATTTGTCTTGATTATTACAGCTGTTGAATGAATCCTGACATCACTTATGTGTATTTCTCTATTTTATTATTCTTTCTCAAAATTGTCTAACTAAACTGTTCTAGTTTCTTTATATTTCCATCTCAGCTTTAGAATAAATCTGTGCATCTACAAAGCACTATGATGGAGCTTTGAAAGGGGTTGCAGAGACCAGTTTGGTGCAAAATGTCATCTTTACTAGGTGTCATTTGCAACTTCCAATCCTTGAACACAACATAGTTTTCTATTTATTTAGACTTCTTTGATTTGTAATATGATTTTATTTACACATGGCTCTTCTGTTTTTAAAAACAAGTTGAAATTCAGAAAATCAAAATCCTCAGCAAGGACAAAAAAATTGGAATCCTGTCCAATTGTATATGGGAACTAACGCATGCTACCTCATAAAAGCCAACAGTGTACCTTTCTTCTCAGTTCTTAGGTCTGTCATGGGACCTTGGCTTTCAGTTGGCCATGGATTATGAACAAGTGGACAAAAGACAAAGGCTACAAAGTGAGCTTTTTCTCCTTCCCTTCCTCCCACCTGCCTTCCCCTGTTCCATCCTTCTTTCATTTTATTCACTATCTTTCTCTGTCTGTCATTCTTTCACTTTTTGGAAGGTTATTTTATTTTATTTTAATTTTCTTTCTTTATTTTAAAGATTCTATTTATTTATTTATTTATTTATTTATTTATTTATTTATTTATACAAGCACTGGGTACAGTCAGAAGCGCAGGAGGGTGAGAGAATTCATCAGAGCCAGAGTGGGGAACAGAACAGGCAGATTGACGAAATACACTGCTGAGGGGAGCAGCGGGCGTGGCACGAGAGGTCTGTCGTGCCATGTGGGACCCTTGTCTGGCAGCCGGGGATCAAACCAGTGTTGCAGAGGCTGCGGGCAGCTTAGCAGCTCAGCGCTCAACCGCTGTGCCATCAGGGGAGGCCCTGGAGGGTTATTCTAAAGTATAGATTCAGACATTTGCCTAAATTTAGGAGTATCTTTGGTAGAAAATCCTTTGAGATACTGGATTAATTTCAGTCAAAAAGAATATCTACCAATGTAGCTGGTAAATTATGTTAGGAATTCTTGAATTCACATGGTCAAAGAATTGACTTACACTTGTATACACATTGGAAGTGGCAATTTGCTAAAAACATTTACAATTAGAAAAAGGGGCTCCATTCTAGTAAAGGTGTAGCCATAATTACACATCCTTTCCCTATTCAAATAACAACTTAATGGTAGTCCTATTGATCGCCAAATGCAATCCTGTTGGCTAAAATTAGATCTTAATATTAACACATGTTGATCTATTTGGTCATTTAGGTAATAATTCTGACCCTGACAGAGAGTTGAAATTGGAGAGATTCACTGATTCAGTGAGAGCAGGCAAGCTGCCACCCTATCTCCTCCCTCCTGGAGGCTGTGAGCTCCCGGGCCAGACAGAATGGGGGGTGTAGAAAGATCTTAGGATCTGGAACCTGTCCATCAGTGTTTGAACTCAGACTCTGGTGCCTCTTTGATCTTTGACCTTAATAGTATTTTTATTATTCAACATTAATATTATCATTCCAAAATATGTTGAGAGCTTTTAAAGTGCAAGAAAACAAAAGACCAAGGAATACACTGAGCTCTTTTTTCAAGAATCCAGAGACAGACACTATTAACATTTGCAAGTCTCATCTTCCCAGACTTCTTTCTCTACACCAGTACATAATTATCTAATTGCCTTGTTTTCCCCTTTATTGCTTCCCCCCTCAGAAATATGAGCTTCTTTTTTTTTACTTAATCACATCTTGTGAATATTTTTCTTTGTTATAAAATAACATTGCATATGTGCACCAGGAGACTTGATAATAATTGTGAATACGTGAAGGGAAGGGCAAGAAATAATAAGCAAATACTCCCCACCTTGCTGAGAATAAAATAAGAGGATATTGAGTTAAAATGTAATGGGATAGATGATCACATAATTTTGGCAAAGAATTCTCTGAGGCTATGATTATATTTAAGATACAAGAAACAACTGGATCAAAATTTTGAAAAGTGAGGGTGAAATAAAGATTTCACGTGGAACTAAAGGGAGCCATACAACCTTTGTTGGGAAGTGATTGTGATGATGGATAATTTATCATAATTGATCAGGATGAAATAGTCAGTCTTGGATGTTTCTAATGCAATTCAGCCTGGGGGCCAGAGAGGGAATCGGACAGCCTTTCAAGGTCCCTCCAAACCTGTGATTAGTCTGAATAATTGATGCTCTAAATTGTAATTATTCTTCCCCTTCAGGGTAGACTGTGCATAAAGACAGCTGTGGAGAAATGTGCGTCACTGGGTTGGGGGATTTTCCGACTTGGATCGGCAGGGAGCCAGTCCAATGTGTTTGAGTGCCTTTGTTCAGGTCACAATTCTGTGACCCCGCCCCCGCCCCCCCAACCAGCCTATACTGGTGACTGATCAATAATGATTTTCTTGTTTTTTGCTTTTTCCTAAAAACCACCTAGAAAAACATGTATTTCCACCCTCAATTGGATTCCATTGATGATTTACATAAAACAATGTGAAAATTGTGAAGTCTTTAGTGATTATTGCATTAATCTAGTAAATAAATAAAAACAATATCTGGAGAAAACTGTTTTCTCTGGACATACACTTGGTGAATGTGAACAAGGCTAGGAATTGATGAGGGGAAAATAAAGCTGACCTGGAATTGGACAACCTGGCTTTGACTAGCACAGAAGTCGCTCTCACAGACACCCCCGTGTTCAGCACCCAGCCTCCTAGCCTCTCCTGCCATAGTACTGTCTCAAATTTGGTGTTCCTGCTCATTTTCTTCAATCTTCACTCTATTTATAGTTGAGAACCCGCCATTTCCCCCTGGTTGAAATACATTAGTTGCTATGGAAACGAGATGTCCCCGTGTGTGAATGGGGTCTAATGACATCCACAATTGCAGAGCACAGGGGTGGAAGCCGAGTGTGGTGTCTGGAGGAAGACCTGGAGGACCAGAATGAGAATGGTGACACAGTATGCACACAGTCCTAGGGAGGGGCCACCATGTTCCTGGGGCTGAGCTTCTAGAAAGCAGAACAGAAATGCAGCCACGGTGAAATATAGGTCTGGTCAGTGACCTAAAATCTGCCAAGATTTCTGGTGCTTCCCTTTTTCAGAAAATGAACACAGGGCCTATAGCTCATACTGGTGATAGCTATATGTAGGATCTATTTATTTATTTATTTATTTATTTATTTACTTATTTATTTATACAAGCACTGGGTACAGTCAGAAGTGCGGGAGGGTGAGAGAATTCACCAGAGCCAGAGCAGAGAGCAGAGCACGCAGACTGACGAAATACACTGCTGAGGGGAGCAGCGGGCGGCAGGAGAGGTCTGCATGCCCTGTGGGATCCTTGCCCTGTGGCAGGGGATCCAACTGGCGCTGTAGAAGCTGCGGGCAGCTTCGCAGCCCAGCGCTCAACTGCTGCGCCACTATGGAGGCCTTATATGTACAGCCTTGATAAATAGTGTAATAATTTTATTTCAGTGAATTTTTAAATTTCATTTGAATTTTATTTCATTTATTTCATTGAATTTTTTGTTTTGATTATTTATTTTGCAGTGGTATGGGGTCTACTTTCACTCCTCCAGTGGCATATGTGTTTTGAGTTTCTTCTAATATTAGGAAACAGTTTTGCCTGGGATATTGAACTTCTCTATTGCTCAGTCTTTCTTGGGAAAAATTACTCAGTTAAGAAAACAAATCATCAGTGGTAGATGGTGGACATCAATAGAAAGTCAGTCAATCTCTAACTCAAGAGCTGCAGAACCAGACCAGATGTCCAGTTCCTTCCACACTATCTCTTATTTCTCCCAGCAGAGGTTCCTGCTGGAGTTGGGCAGTAACCTTCTTGCCAGCACTGACCCCAATGCCTCTACCCTAGGGCTTCATCCACTGACCTCAGATCCATTTACTGGTAAGTATATCCCCTACAAGATTTACACAGATGGATACAAGCAGGTGAGCAAACAATATCCAATTGGATGATGCACTTTGTGAAAACCTAGCTGGGTGACTCCCATCCACAAGGATCTCCTGTTCCTGGAGAGAAACTATTTTTCTAAACTTAACAGTGCATGCTAATTTATCTCATTCATCATTTTTCTCTTGTGATGTTAGTTTTATGGGCTATTCAGTGTACTATTTCATATACTTTTTGTGACTCAATATTTACCAATGTGTAATAAAACTTCTGATTCATTATTATTCTTTTGCCTTATTTTTGAATTTGAATGTATGATTTTTCTACAGGATGGATGGCAAAGATAGTTCCTTTTAATTCTTAGCGTGGATATAAATCCCAATGAGACATGTGGTTGTTGCTGACTTACAGAAAAAAATTTCTTTGGAAACATCAAGAACAAAACCATGGTTTTCTGTACTGCTCGTGGGAAAGGGAATGCAAGAGGGGCAGAGACTGGGATGGGGGTGGCCGGGGGGACAAGGGCAACATCTATGTAACACCCATGTCCAAAGCTATACAAAGTTATGTAAAATATTCCATTTAATGTTTATAACCTCTTTCTAAGGAAGACACTATTGCTAGCCCTATTTTCAAAGTGGGGGAACTGGGTCTGGAAGGTTTAATTAAACAGCTAGCAAGTTGAAGACCAGGGCAGGTCTCTCTTATTTCCATGCCCTTCTCTCAGCCCCTGCCTCACATGTGACCTTTTCCCCAAATCTGCAGGAATCACAGCTTCATCCATTTCCTTCCAGAGGCTCATGACCCAGGGCAGTGTCCTCCTTGCTATCTTCACTCATTCTTCATATTCAGTCTGTTCATTTTTGGTCTCTGTTCATTTCCTGAAATTTGAGGGTTAAACCCTACATTGCGATGAACAAACACATATTAAAGTAGCTTTAGCAAGCATCACTTCTTTCTTTCCTTCAACTTCTTGCTTTATAGGGTAACTGTCTGGGCACCAGAAGAAACAAGGGAAGGAAGGATGTCATATAAATCTAGTAAGTGAATGAAATTCAGCAATGGGACCTGTGCTGTGGTGACTTGGTTTGGTGGTATTCAGCTACAATGGTACAGCTTTAGATAGTTCCTATAATCTGGACAACTACTTTGTTAGCTGAGAATCTCAAAGATAAAAATAAAATATATAAGGTGTGCCTTCCGTCAATAGAAAGCACACACTCTTTCTATCAATCTAAATGAGAAAGTCAATGTATTAGATCTAGGATTCTGTTCCTGGAGTCCATGTATTGCAATCTGGGTATGAAATCAGGGTCTGGTTGGGATACAGTTTGTGGAAATGTGATTAAGAACAAGACTTTATTGTATAGGTTAGGGACATAGGAAGAAGCAAGATAATAAATTGCTCTATGGATAAAGGATAGACTTAGACCTGATCTGTAATGGACCTACTTTACTGAGATTATTTATTTGCACTTAGAAGTATGTAATGAAAAATGCCATTCCTATACAAATAGTATAAGTAAATTAGCCTGAAAAATTGTCAACTTAAATAATCTTAACTAGGGGTATTTTTTTCCTTTTCTTGTAAAACTACTTAAAATCAAATTATATATCATATTTTAAACCATTGTTACCTCTATAAAAATAAACAAAAATAAGATTTGAATAGGGAGATTTGGGGGACAGAGCTGTTTATAAGGATATACACCCTTGTAGTAGAGGAGCAGGTTTGGAAGCCTCGCCGTATTTTTAGAGTCCTCTCAAAGCAACTGTTAGGGTAGCTAGGCATCCATCTCACCCCC
The DNA here is from genome assembly GCF_014898055.3 of Talpa occidentalis. Classification (NCBI taxonomy): domain Eukaryota; kingdom Metazoa; phylum Chordata; class Mammalia; order Eulipotyphla; family Talpidae; genus Talpa; species Talpa occidentalis. The sequence continues at coordinate 53,919,926 of NW_023601433.1, forward strand.
AGGGATAAGACCTTATAAACAATGAAAATGTAGGACTGGGTGGAAAACAGAACCAAAGAGTTGCTTCAGGAAAAAAAAAAAACATTAAGACCCACTTCTAAAGCTCACCACTACTTTTTGATAATGAAAGGCACTAAGTGTTAATGAATAATTAAAAGGAATGCTTATCTGGAATCAATCCAGCTTAGAAAATGAAAAGCATTATAGATGTAACAAAGTCTCATGTATTTTAACAAGGGCAGTGGAAGAGGGGCAGGGGCCCTTTCAGCCAGAAGAAGAATGGCGATTCTGGAATTGCACAAGACAGCCCTGCACCACGCACGAGTAGCTGTAGGCCTTGTGCTAAATGTACAATGTTTTTCCTGCCACCTCTTCTCCCTGAACACTGAATCTCTCTTTCAGGGGTCAGTCTTTATTCAATCTTTGACAAAAAATTTCCAGGGTGAGTTCCTGCATTACAAAAACAAAATGTGGTAGGACAAGGAATTGGGGTGAGAACATTGCTTTTTAATCAGTGTTTAGTCAGCATAACAGAGTGGTGAAGAGCACAGAGTTTGGACACAGCAAGAATTGGATTCAATCCCTGCCTATCACTGAAGACCCTGGGCTGCTGATGAGGGGCTCAAGCTGCTCAGAATAATTTCTGCACATGACATGATACATGAGGGAGGGTGGGCAATACCCAAGGAGTGGAAATCCTGTAGAGATTAAACAAAGCAGGTGGACATGGTGACTTGTAATGCTCAGTAAATGAGAGCTATCTTCATTGCCAAGACCTTAGTAGAGTTGTAGACAAAGATCTTTATATGGAGCCATTGAGGAAAAAAATCACTATGCCAAAGGATATTCTATTTACAAGAAACTCGGAGATGAAATAATCCAGAATTTTTTACACCTTTCCATGATGAACCTGGAGCCTAGGGCAGGTCCAGTTTCCAGAAATGACCAGTTGTCTCCCACTCCAGGCACCTGATGCCATGCTCTGCTCTCAGTGGCTACAGATTCTTAACTTGTCCTGAACCAGGGAACCCCCACTTTCACTTCGCATTGGCGCCGTGAGTTCCATAGGCTACACAGCAGTACAGAATAAGTGTTTGCTGGGGTGAGACTTGACTGTGGGCCCTGGAATCTGAGGTAGAGTTTGGCTCTAGTGGAGGGTCATGGTGGGATGAGCAAATGAAAATCCAAGCACTGCACAGGATATACTCATACCAACATTTTGTTCATTGTCTGTCAGGGCAAAACAATGAACAAAAATTCAGTGAGGCATTCTGTGTTTTATCTGGTCATCCAACTCTTGGCTATCTCATTACTTTGTTTTGTTAACTAAGGAAACCAGTATAACTCACATTTCTGGAGAGTGGGCAGTGGGTCAGCCATTGTGAGGGTGTGTGTCAATAAACTCCTCCAAAACTGTTAATGCAGTACAATTTGTGTTTATCATCAAGCTTTTTCAAATGAAGAAACTCAGGCACACACTTGTGATGAAGGTCCATCTACAAGTAAGATAATTGCATCCAGTAGCCTTGTCATAAAGCCTGATGATTTAATCTCAGAGGCTGATGAAGAACTTTGCAAGGATGATGGAGTTGGATAAAAGTTGAGTTAGGAGCAGATCCAACCAAAGTCAATTCACAGTTATTCTTAGTCTCTGCTAGGGTCTGGAGAATGATCTAGAATGAGTTCATGAGACAGATTAGATCTTCCAGTCATCATTGTTGCAGCTGGTTTTGTGAAAGTACTAGTGTTTTGCAAGAAAATAAGTCTATGTATGGGATGAGTCATTCTCAAAACAGTTTACTCAAGCATGGCTTAGGCAAGGATTATTGAGTGTAGAGGCTTGAGGTAAATTCTTCAAGCGCTTTCCAAATATGGTCAGTTCAGAAAAATCCAAAGCATTTTGTTGCCAATGCCTCTTTCACTGTAAGACTGAAAGTCATGTGCACTTAAAAAGTAATGTAATCTTCCTATCCCAGGATCACTCCCACTTAACTCATCAGTATGTTACTCAGTTGTCATTCCTGTATGTTAAGAACTGTTTTTCTGCAACACATGCAGAAAGTTTTCTTATATATTTTATGGTGTAAAATATTTACTTTAATCTGCTAAAGAAACAAATATATCATTTTTCTTTCTATGTTTTCATTGGAACTGCAGAGTAAAAGCTGCAGAATCACTTGTTAGACTTGCTGGGACTGCTCCAGCTTTTCCAGGGCTGGCCTTGCAGAAATGGGCTCCTCTCTCTAACCCCAACCCAAGTGGACATGGATATGACCCTCTCCTGGACCCCAGTGCAAAATGTCCTACACGTGGTTCTGGCCTTTGTCTTTGTTCATTCCATTCTCCTGACATCTTCTCCATCATCACCCAACATCTGCGCATAAACACCTCCCCCTTGAAGTTTAACTTAAATATTAGTAATTTTCAGACCCATTGAATCACAGGTGTCTAATAATGATCCTTGGAATTCATTTGATATTGTGCATATTTTTTCTGTTTTAATGACTAAATCATTTAAAATAAGTTATGGACTAGACTGATGTTTTACAGAGTTGAATTACATAAATTTGTACTGATTGTTCAAACATCTGTAAATATGTGCACATTTTAGAGAAATGTTGATGGTGTGACATTTAAAGAATAGTAATTGCTTGATATGATTAATGACAATTGAAAATTGTAAAGGCTGTCACCAACAGGGCGCACCTCACTCACTGCAATTCTATCCTCTCAGTTAACAAGTACGTCAAATACACAGAAAATTATTGTGAATTTGTCAGAAGATGCAATGTTGACACGTAGTTGAGTCTGAATTAGACTAAGCCAAAGAGGGAAATGTTATTATGACAGGTTTCCGAAACTGTTTGCTGTGGGAAATTGGTATTTCAAGGAAGATTAATAAAATGGAGTTTTGTTGGGGAAATGCTGTGTGCTCCATCTTTGCTTTGGGAAACAAAATACAATTTTACATATTAAATAGTCTGAGAGAGTTTGTAGAGCACTGTGCAATAGAAATGCAGTGGGAACCACAAATGTCATTGAAGATTTTCTTGTAATCACAATGAAAAAAGTGGAAAAAAGGTAACAGATAAAATAACTTTAATAATATATGTAATGTTATATCTTTATACCCTATACTATCAAAAAAATTAGCAAAGAAGTAAAATGGAACCTCATTACACACACACACACACACACACACACACACATAAAATATTTCATCACTAATGCTCTGGTGGTGGGTATGGTGATACACATCTGAGGAGGTATGAACACAGTCCCCTAAGTCATATACTGTATTGTCAACCAATATTACCTCAATAATAAGAAAATTTATAGTCATGAACCATTTTACATTCTTTTTTTTCATATTAGTACTAAGAAATCTGATATTCATTTTTATACTTAAGCACATCTAGATTCTGACTGGCCACAATTCACAGGCTCCATAACCAGCTGTGGCCAGATCCTATTAGACTTGGTGATCCTTTATCAAAGAGAGTTGTTTTACCCTGTTGAGCATCAACCATTTCACGCAGGTTTGTCTTTAGCAATCTCTGCCACTCCCAATACAAACATACACTTTGAGTTGGACACCTACTAAAGTCTTCCCAAACTGGCTGAACACTGAGGTCATTTTTAGGAAGGTCACAAAATGCTAGACAAATGGACCTTCTAGTCTACCTGACGTCATTTTATGTCCTCTGCTTTTTAAGTATTAGTTGTTGCCAAAAAATCCTGGTGTTCTCATTCCCCTTTTATCATCTCAAGGTCCCAGAAGGCCATTTCCTCTTTCCGTCCTATTTCTCTGTTTCTGTAGTTCTCTGCTGGGTGACCATGAGCAGCAAAGGAGACCACACCTCTACTCATGTGGTATCTCCTATTTTTCATTTCCATGGCAACAATGACTAAGCCTTGAGCAGAGGCACCTGGTGAATTGAGCACCCTGAAGGACCAAGTGGGAAAGTGTTTTATGTGGATACCCTCCACAGGCGGTTGCCTCTCTAGTTGGGAGGCTGATGGGCTCCATCCTCTAGTAGTGGGGGAAGGCTGTGCACCCTTACCTTTCTCAGCTGTGAGCATATTATTTAAGATGTCCCCCCAAAAAATGAGCTACTTTGTGAGTGGAATTAATCCAGTGCAACTTAAAAAGAAATCAGTAAGACCCACTTGAGAGGTCCAGATATCTGAGAGGTTACTTATATACACACACAGGAAAACCTCATGGGTTAGGACTGTCTGGAAAGAATCTGAAGTTTCTTTTTAAAAAATAACCTTTGACCCAGAAGAAATACAATGAGGCTGCTAAACCAGCAGATGTGGAAAAGGAAGCAGCTGAGGAAATTGATTTCAAACCTAGATACACAGCTTCTAAGGCGGCAGGTGGGAGGGCTGGAGGGGATCACTGAATAATAAGATTACTCAAAGCTGCTAATGATCCGGATTCAGTCATTTTCTGCTTAAAAAGCCACTTCGACCTTTTCTGAATCGAATATATTCTTGATGGAAGGTTGCTCCTATGTATAAGCTACTGAAAACTCGATTTATCAGAGAAACTCTGATAGATTCCTGAACCCAGCAGGAGGGTGATGCTGCTATTATTAATTAAGTAAATTGTCTGTGTTATAGGGTGCTATGCGTATATGTGGAGAAGGCATAAATTACGCAAAAACACTTCCAGCATGGTTAATGAACTTGCCCTGAGGCTAATAAAAAAAGTGCTTAGCTAGATCCTTTTATTTATTTTTTTCCCATATGCATAACAGCATTTTACTTAATGGTATTAATCAAGCTGAAGGACCATCTGTATTAAAACTTAAAGAACTTCTTTCAGCTGTGTGCAGGCAGAAAATAAAGCCCCTGGGGTATCAGTCAGGCTTAGGATGCAAGAGTTTTCTGTGATATATGCTTCTTTTTCCAGGTTCCCTTTACCTAAGATGAATCTGAATGGGAAAGACTGTTCATATGATTTGGGGGTTTTGCTCTTTCATACCAATCAGAACCTATGAGAATGTCAACACAGTGAACACAGCTGTTGATTCAAATAAACTGTTGTGATGTCAGACCCTGAAAGTTTGATTTCCACTTAGGTTGGGAACTAATTATGCTACCTTGGAAGTCACTTAGCTGTGTCGACCCTGTAAAATGAGGACATGGGCAGTGAGTATGCCCACTTTTGCTTAAAATGAAATGAGATGTCAGATGCAAACCTCCACGCTCCAGCTGCGAGCTTTCCAAGGTAAGATGTGTCAGTAACAAGCAATGTAGAGCACACTTATGGCCACTGAATTGTATAACCAAGTAGTTCAAACACTGCTAAACACCTCATCAAAAATATAAATTATAATAAATGGCACATAAGCACGTGAAAAGATGCTCATCATTAATTGTTAGAGAAATGCAAATCAAAACCATACATTACCACCTCACACTCATTAGGGTGTCCATGATTAAAAAAAAGAGAAAGTAAAAATGTTGGTGAGGATGTGGAGAAATTAGAAGCTTGTACACTGCTGGTGAGAATGTAAAACAGTATATTTGCTATAGAAAACAGCATGACGGTTTCTCAAAAAATTTAGCCAGAATTGTCACATGATCCAGCAATTCCACTTTTGGGTATTTGTCCAAAAGAATTGAACGCAAACACACATTTGAGCGACTATATTCATAGCAGCATTCTCTGCAATAGCCTGAAGATAGAAGTGGCCCAGGTGTCCTGAGGGTGCCAGAGGCATGAGCGTGGGGAAAGTGGAGAGCTGATGCTCAGTGACATAGAAATGAAGTTGGGCTTGATGGAAAAGTTCTGGGGATTTTGGTGGTGAGGACTGCACCACACTTAATGTGCTTAAAGTCCCTGAACACTTAAAAATAGCTGAGATGGTAAATGTTACACTATGTGTACTTTACTACAATTAGAAAATATACAATATAAGTCATGTTTCTAAAGATGGAGGTGGTGATAAGCTACCTTTGTTTCCCCCCTCAGTGATAATCCATTACTTCATGCATGTGTTTTTTTTTTTCCATTTATCTATCAAAAAAAATGTTACTGAGCTCTGATATAGTATCAGATACTCTGGTAGAGAAAGGGTTAAGAAATATTTGCAGCCCAGTGTCTAATCTCCTCAATCTTAAAGTCTAGAAAGAAGGATAAAGGTGGGAATGGATAAGTACAGGATCATGTGACAAGTGTAACTCATAGAAGAAGCATTTGTAAGATTTGAAATAGTAAAAAGATAAAAAAACCAACAACAACACAGGATGGGAATAGGTAAAGTAACAGAAAAAAAGCACATTTTATGTATAATCAATAGATAGCTTTAGGCATCTCATTTTCCTGCGTTCTAAAAAAAAGGACTGGATTTATGTTATCATTTCTGCCATTTGGCTTAAAATTTTCTATTAAAAGAGGATCACCGAATTGCTAAAAGAAATGCTAAAGGGAATTTAACCTCCTCCCATGGTATTTGCACATGAAAAAATTGAACTCTATGAAGTAGAAAGGTAAGGTTGTGGTAAACTTCATACAATTAAATCAGAAGTGTCCCTTTTCCTTACATTTTACTACCTTTTCCAAGGCAGCAGGATTTTATTTGTTACCAGTGATCCAGCACTTATTGGTATCACAGAGCTCACATGTTATAGCACTGTCATAAAGTTTTCAAATTATATTTGATGTCAGTAATGCTCCCATTTCCCGAGGCGGTAGGCATGATTTCTTACTTCAGAGGGAACAAAGGATATCATTCCACTAGAAAAGATAACCATGATCTGTGTGGCTGCCATGAAGATGGGGCCACTTAGTTGAATATGGATTTGTTCATTCATTTATTAAAGGTTCATTTAACAAATAGACACATGCTTGGGGTTCGATACTATTCAATGCAGCAGGGAAACGATAATGAAAGGATGGATGTGAGGACCTTCCCCTCTGGTGAAAGTAAGTGCTGCCTTTCAAATTGGCTGCATAGGTGAGTGCAGGGCCTGGGAGAGAGGCCAAATCCTCTCCCTCATTGAATGAAGATTTGGCCCCCTCATTGAGCAAAGACTGAAAAGATAAGGCAAGAGAGAAAGAATCCCAAAATTACTCATGAGGGCTTCCTTGAAACTTAGGAGCAGAAGAAGCAGGACAGGAAAGAGCTTTTCAGGGTTGCTTTAAGAAAAGATATATTTAACATAAATTTTGTGTGATATTATGAGTGAAACTTCTTTATAAAAATTGAACCACACTGAATTTATTTATTTTAAAACACAGAGGACACTATCTTGGTGTATAACTTCTTATAAAAGGCATTTATTTCCATATTTCAAAGGATAAGGTAGAGTGTAGTGAATTGAGCAGAAATGCAGTATTTAGAATGAAAGTCATTTTGTTTAACAGGTAATTTCTAAGATTTGCCAGTTGTCAATACCACCCAGGAAGGCTTAGCTTTGCTTTGTGTCTTTCATACAGATTCACAGATTCCTGCTTATTCCACCCAGATATGCTGAGCTAGAATCTTAGGGGTTGGTGCTTATAGTGGGACCTGGGATCTATGTTTTTTATAAGAAAGAAATGAAAGGAAAGGAAAGGAAACTACTCCCGCTGAAATTCTGATGAAAATCCCATTTCAGAAATGATCCATCTAGGTCATAAGACTGTTATCAAGGACGGCTACTTCACCTGGCTTAGTCAGAAGAAAGCACCCTCTTAAATGTTGAATTTGCAGTGCCAAGCAGACAGTGACAGTAGACCGGCAAGTCAGAGGAGAACAAAGCATCTACACCGTCATGTTGACCAAAGTTTTAGTAAATCCCAGCTTTTCCCCATTTACACCAGCGGAAGGAGGGTGCCAACGCTGAGGAACAATTAGCATAAACTAAACAAAAGTAGCATTTCCTAGGATTTTACACAGAACCATCTTAAAAGAAAATAGCTGTGATGGGCAATTTTTCCCCTAAGTGAGTCTTCACATATGAAGAACATCATCTGTGTTGCCATGTTCTTGAACTTTCAACATCATCTGTTTTGCTATTTTTGCTTGAAGTCTTGAGAAAACAGAAGTAAGAACAAACAAAGCTATAGATAAGACCACCTCACCCCTCCCGCCCACACCTAAGTCAGGGTCCTCTGATCACTCCTGCACTAGCCTCTGACCTTGGCCCTGACCTTGGCCTACCAGTCTAGTTTCAGCAAGACTCCTACTGGTTCAGATTAGTAAGAATCATCAGATCAGTGAGAATAGCTGTAGAGGCAGGAATGGCCACAGAGCAGGTTTTCTAGGATCCCATGCAGACGGGGTAAAGGAGGAGAGAGAGTCCTGGAGCCCTCAGTGGTTTTTTGCAGGCTTTTATTATGATTTACCAGGCATATGGCCGGCAGGGGTGCTGGGGGGCCGGGAGGCTGGCAGTCCTCCCAGCCCCCAGCAAATCTTCACTCTATCTGGGCTCTCTCTGGCGTTCTCTCTGCTTCTGTTCTTCTTTTCTCAGCTTCCATTCGGTCTTGACTTCTGCTCGGCTTCTTGGCTTCTGCTGGCGTCCCCGTGACGCCACCCTTAAAAGCCGTCTTAGCCCAGGTGAATCCCATCTACCTATGCCCACACCCTACTCCAGATGCCCGCCATCAGGCATGCATTCAGGACTGCAAGGATCCATCATCTATCCTGATAGGGAGGGCAGAAAAGCCTGACATTTTTCCTTACGCTGTAATAGCCCACCCTAATATCACCATCACCTGCTTTTAGCAATAATCCTCTGAGTGGGTCTAGCAGGGCCCTCCTGGCCTTAACACTTCTCAGTATAGTAGGCCTGAGGGCAGGGTGCTTTGAGCTGAGAGATATGCCCAGCTCGAGAGCAGCACCCCCCGCTGTGACAATGTCCGTGGAAGGGCGTGGCTGTCCACACCTCCCAGTCAAAGACCATCCAGACTCCCCTGTGGTCCAACAAGCTGTAGGAGGGACAAAGCACCTGGGGACAATGTAGGGATCTCAGCAGAGGGCACTGGAGAGGGTCGCAGTATTGGACTTGCATTAGGAGGTTTCTGATGCTTGAAGTAGGAATCAAGGTGCTGTGGGGAAATGAGATGATCCTATGACCGGGTATATTCATGTGTAAGTAGCAGTCTCTCCTAATAGCCAGTATAATGGGATATTTGGTCATTTTTTGTTTGTCTTTTGTTTGTATTTGGAATTAATTACCCTGACATCTTGTTTTTGTCTTAATCCATCCTGGAACAGAGTGGCCCTGACAGATGTTGACTTCAGTGCAATTGCTCATATTCTCAGGAAGAATAGCAGGGCCTGATTGATTGTAGGCCAGGACTAGATCTAGGATACAGGGGCTGGCTTTCTTTCTCAGGACAAAGGAGAGGGATTCACAACAGCATCTTGGGAGCATCCTCTATTCCTCACAATTTGGGGAGTGACAAAGAAAGCAGAAGTGTGAAAAAAACTGGCAATGCAACATCAGCATTTCTCCTTCACATTTTTGTAAAAATTGCCTACTCCTATGTGGGGAAACCACAAATAAAACACCAGAGCAAAAGTGGTGCTATGTAGAATTGTTATCCAGTGAAATGAATGTCATCTGCTACCTGTAGCTCACACAGAGGGCTCTGTTAATTCATTTAATTTAATTAATGGAGTAGGTTCGTAGTCAAGCAGTGCTGGCGTAAGGATTCCTACGGTTAGTTAGTGGATTGATTTGTTATCAAGACTCTCGCATCCTTCTTAAGAAGTCACAGCAGTGTGATAAAATCACTGTGTCTGTCTTTTATGTAATTTTCCATTTGACTCTAAGTCGCTGATTTGTCTCCACCTACTCCCATCCAGCTGGTTCTTGTTGAAGTTGGATTTTAGCAACTTTTCCTCTTGGCTTGGACTAACAGGGATTCTGCTAACCCTTATGCATCAAAGGACCATCACGCTTTCGAGAGCGTTTCAGACGTGGTTTTTGCAGACCAGATTTTTAAAGTTCCTACGGCTACCATGGTTACTGCCCCTTTCTTCAGGGGCTGGTTCCACACAGTTGCAGGGGGTGGGAATCTGGCTGCCGACACCAAATTGCAGTTTCCTCCCTTGAATGTGAGCTCCTTTTCATCCTGACCCATACCCTTTGATTGTAAAGTCCCTGCACCCTGCACTCTGCCTGGGCTCCACGGGGACTTGGCTGTATGTCTGCTCCCAGCCCTCCTAATACACAAAGCACAGGGATGTTCCCTTGTCCCAGAACTCACTGGGATTGTGAGAAATCCCTACGCCCAGCCTCTGCCTGTCTCCTTCGAAACGCCCTGGACTCTGGAGGATGAACTCAGCGAGATGAAAGCGCAGCGAGGGCAACCTGGCACAGAGCAGGCTGCGGCCTTCTGGGCTGCATCCCATCCGCCTTCCGGGCCCTTTTTCCCCTGGGAAAAGCCCTGATGGGGAATGTGCAATGTGTGGGTGTTTTCAAATCAAGACTTTCAACCGATTTCTTTGATGGCTCCATTAGTTATGCTCATTCTGATCTAGCATTTGAAGTGTGAAGACGGTAAGCACATGATGCCATAATGGCGCTATTGTGACCACATTTCTTTAGGCCAATAGAGGCCTGTGAACCGCTGGGAGAATGCCAGTAACAGTGCTCAGCTCCTCCTTGTTTAGTGTCTAAGAGACATGAAAGTACAAGGTTAGGAGCACTTAGGAGCCATCCTCAACCCAGTTGGAAGATTTCTTTGCAGATTAGGAATCAGATCTGGGCAGTTTGGGAGCCTAATAGAGGTTTGCAGGGTATATAAGGCTATTGTCATTTAAATGAGCTCCTTTCACGCAGTTCACATTGTTCTGAGCCCTTGCAGCCTGTGCTTTCTCCCTGCTAACATCAATGTCGTCAGCGCAGCAATACTCATGGTCCCCGCTCTGCTGGAATTACATGTAATTTGTCAACAGCTGACACTGTTAATAAAGAATTTACACATATCGTGAAATGTCTATGTGCTGCTTTAAGTGCATGCCAATGGGTTAAATTCAATGTTGCGGCAATATATTTTGGAACTTTTGAGTTCTTCTGGGGCAAATTGGCTCTTAAATGAAAACATATGGGTGGCAGAGATCCCAGGTGCTTTAAATCAGCAGAGATTTGGTTAATCACAGGGATTTTGGTACATTTGACGTTAACAAAGTTCATTAAATCAGGGTCAACCTCATACCTGGTGTTAGCTGATTAATTAATCTTACAGATTTCCTGTGACTACAGCTATGTGTGATTCATTATGTGTCTACAACCATCCCCTTCGTGTGAGCTATTTGATTTATATGGCTTGAATATTATAACCCTCCATGTCGACTGTCTTCAAGTCCTTTCATTGGGAAATACAGTGCAAATCCAGCAAATGGGGGAGGGAGAAAGCTTCCATTTTAAATGTCAGGAATATTTGTCCTATAAATCCATATTTACAAAGATACGCAATCCAGTCTACTATGGTTGGATGTTTATTTTATGACATAATGCATTCCTGGAGACATGAAATGGATGTCTGTTACATGTATTAAGCATCACTGAGTGGAAAACTTGCAATTATCGGGTGTTGTGCAACCATTCCAGGTTGGGTCGGTTCATCATTGGTTCTAACAGTTTAAAATGGCCATTGGCATCATCTTCACAGGTTTTAATAGTGTGCAGGGGAAACTAAGGCAGCAGGGAGACATAAAGTGAGGCACCCTCACCCCCAGCATGATGCTGCCTTTTTATCCCCTCTCCTATGCTCAGGTGTGCATACTTGCCTTGCACATGCACGCACACCTATGCTCCAGGTGTCCACAATCAGGCAGGCGTGCCCCACAACCACTCACCTTCTGTATTAACATGATGAAGGCCACAGGTGAAAGCCACATAGGCTGGGGGGGTAGTAAAAAGCCTGATTAATTCATTTACCCTACATTGAGTAACTGGGGTTATCAGACCAAAGAAGTGTGAGGTAAGAAAGAGTGAAAGCAGAGACCGGCAGTTTCTTCTTCCATCACAATTTGTGCCCTGTTTCTCTAACATGTTTGTGTTTCCTTTCTGAGATTATATAGTGAATTTTATTTTTGTAGCACCACAGTTTGAAAGTATCTCAATGGGTACCATTCTAAAGGAGATTAAAGTTGGGGGATACGGTTTCATCTGTTAACAGAAAATCCATTGTTAGTAGCTGGACCCTATAAAATATGTAAATTCATATCAAAAATGTCAGAATGCCCAAAATGTCTCTTAAATTTGAAATTCATTCTATAAGCATAGTACTCCACTATTTTTCTTTCATTTTACCAGTAGGTTTTGGTTTACTAATACAAATAGGCTTTAAGGTAAAGAATTTAAATACTAATAATCATGTATTTGTTTTTAAGCAATAGAAAAGAACTGCTTTCTTAAGATGGGAAATGGCAAGAAAATTATCACAGTAAACCTCAGCAAAAATTAATCTAAATGAAAAAAATATAATCTTTATATATGGCAAAAGAATCACACTAATACTTTATGAAAATTCTTTACAGGAAGCTTTATAGAAGTATTTTTAATTATGAAAATAATTAGCAGATTATCCAAAATTTAATAATAGACTTTCATATCACCACCTACAAGAATTTGAGTTAATCAGAAAGAAAATGTCATAATTATATTTAAAATCTATGTTATACCAGAAATACAACCATTTTAAGCCATTACATCTTATAACTTCATTTCTTTTTAGAATGGAATCTTTGAACTTTCATTGTAAGTAAATTTTGGGGAAAAAAAAAGAAAACGTGGTTCCTTCAGTCTTGTGATTCTTATGTTTAAATGATTTGAGAAAAACAAAATCTTCCTTTCTCCTAACCTATTTTTTGTTCCAAACTTTACACCTCCCCTTCCCTTCTTTGGTGTTTTTAGAAAGGCAAAGAGGAGAAGAGAGGAAGAAGGAATATGTAGCTGGTAGGGACTTTAGAGATCATCTCTTTCAACACTTTCAGGGCATCCAGAGAACTTGCAGTGCCAGAGGTAATGAGCTTTGGGAATTCAGCAGAGAGGATGAGGGCAGGGACTGTTCCCGGTCTGAGCAGCTCATCCCAGGGACCTGAGCTAGGTATATCCAGCTGTGTGCAGTGGACAAATGACTCATGTGCCCACTCAGTTTCTGAACATAACATAGACTCATACTTTTTTTTTTTTTTTTTTAAGATTTACTTATTCATTTACACAAGAACCGGGATACAGGACAGGTGCGCAGGAGGGTGAGAGGATTCACCAGAGACAGAGCGGGGAGCAGAACAGGCAAACTGAAATACAGTGCTGAGGGGAGCAGCGGGCCAGACATGAGAGGTCTGCCGCGCCATACGGGACCCTCGCTGGCCAGCTGGGATCGAACCAGTGCTGCAGAGGCTGCGGACAGCTTCACAGCGCTGCTCTCAACCGCCTGTGCCACCAGTGGAGGCCCTAGACTCGTAGACTTTGAAAGGGATGGGACATTGTAGGGTCAGGAAGACCACAGTGCAGGTTTTTTAATATCCAGCAGACCAGATAAAGGAGGAGTCAGAGTCCTCAGTGGTTTCTGCAGGTCTTTTATTTAGACTACCCGGTACACAGCAGGCAGGGGAGCTGGGAGGCTGGCAGTCCTCCCAGCCCCCAGCAAATCCTCACTCTGTCTGGGCTCTCCGGTGATCTCTGCTTCTGCTTCTTTGCTTCTCTCTCGGCTTCTACTGGCCTCCTCATGACACCGCCCTTAAAAGCCCAGTCTTAGCCCAGGTGAATCCCATCTACCTATGCCCACACCCTACTCCAGGTGCCCGCCATCAGGCATGCATTCAGGACTGCAAGGATCCATCATCTATCCTGATGGCGGGAGGGCAGAAAAGCCTGACATTTTTTCCTTACTCTACAGACATAAAATGGCATATGGCGTCCACCTCTAAAGAGAGGAAAAGATGACACAGAAACTCTTCTTTCTTAGGTTTGTGTGAACTCAGGAAAGGGGTAAGAAGATAACACCACCAGACAGCTGAAAATCCCCTTCTCCAGCTCACTGATCTTCAAACATCTCCACACTGCACCCCCTATGCCGAGAGTAGGAGAGCGCCCAGGCTGTGAGCAATGAGGGAGGGTCTCACCCTGTGACGCCCCGTGCTTCCATCCATCCGCAGCCCTCAGGCACCCTCCACGGTCTCATTGCAGAGACCTGGAAGATGCTTAGACCTGAGGGTAATTCAATGGGGTTCTTGATTTTTCTGAGGCCAGGTCAAAATTCGCAGTAAATAGAGTAGGCAGAACCATTTCCTGAGCTTCCATTTTAATTTATTTTACTTTTTTCCTCCTGTGCCCTGAGGCATGCCCTTGTATGATTTCTGGTTTTCATTCCCCTGTGGTTGTTTCTGTCTCTAGGAAATGCTTATAAGGTTGAGTTTTCAAACAACCGTCACTGAAGGCCTTCCTGCTACCGTGGGGGAGTTTAACTCCCAGAACCCAGGCCCCACCCTCCCTTCCGCTCTCTCCCAGTGCCTGGAATTGATCCTTATGCTGCTGACTCTCCTCTCCGGTCTGATGATCCTTGCATGTCCTCTTATATTCAAAACTGAGCCAGGCACCTTTGTGGGCAATCAGGCTCCACCTTTGAGTGGTAGCAGGACAATGGCTTTGACATTGGAGAGCCCCTAAATGTAATGAGGAGGTATTTCTGGAGGTTCCAGTGCCCATACAAGCTGCCCAGATTCTCCTCAGACCATGCTGTAGGGTAAAGAAAATATCAGGCTTTTCTGCCCTTCCGCCATCAGGATAGATGATGGATCCTTGTCCTGAATGCATGCCTGATGGCGGGCACCTGGAATAAGGGGTGGGCATCGGTAGATGGGATTCAGCTGAGCTAAGACTGTGCTTTTAAGGGCGGCGTCACGGGGGGACGCCAGCAGCAATAGCAGCAGCAGCAGCAGCAGTAGAAGCCGAAGCAGAAGCCGAGAAGCAGCAGAACGAACGCTAGAGAGCCTAGATAGAGTGAAGACTTGCCAGCACCCCTGCCTGCCATATGCCTGGTGAACCCCAAATAAAAAACTTGCAAAACTACTGAGGACTCTGACTCCTCCTTTACCCGGTCTGCATGGGATCAGAAAACCTGCACTGTGTCCCTTCCTGCCCTTTACACATGCCTTTGGACTTTTTGTTCTTGTTTTAGAAAACACTCCTTTGTTGATGTCTGAGAAGGGAAACCTTTGCTGCAGGCCCATGCCTGAGCTGGGCAGTGAGTCAAGGGGCTGACTAGCCCCTGTACCTCTCGTCCTCCTTTTTTGCTACACTTCTGGCCTCTCTGAGCCCAGAATTCCTGTGGCTCCTCTGGCAGAGGATTTCCAACTCTACTCTGTCCCTCTGTGTGTCTTCTAGGTCAGTGGTTCTCAAACTTACCTGCACACTGGGCTGACCGGTCAGTAACAAAATACTGTTATTTGGGCACTAGCCCTGAGATGCTGAGATCCTGGGTCTGGGATCTGCCTTACTAGAAAGCCCTTGTGCTTCTCTTTCTGAATTCCCAGGCATCTCTAGTTTGCTAATTAGCTAACTCACTTTGTCTCACTCTGATGTTGTGATTTATACACCTACATAAAATAAATTTATAATCGTTTAAGGTTCTGGGGATGGGGTAGAAATGCATGCATTTACTTGGCTCATGAACACCTTGAACAAAAAAGTCTGAAACCTTATTCCAGTCTCCATGCACATCTTAATCTCCAGAATTCCATTGCACTCAATAATTATGGCAAATATTAGAAACGGGCAAACAAATTCCAGACTGGTCCCTGTCACCTACTTATGTGTTGTGCCTACATTTAATGCCACCCATTCTGCTTCCCTGCAAATGTGTTATTTATTTCTTACCACCATCCCTTACATTCCCTTTCATACTTCCTCACTCCGCCTCCTTCATAACCTCAGAAACCTCACTTTGTTAATGAATAACTACCAGTCTTTTTAATATTTTACTTTGTTGAATTGTCCACTATGTAAATGTCCAAATATTTTCCTTTATCATTCTAATTTCATGAGGTTAGAGAGTGATCAACTTCATTCTTTTGCCTACAACCTTCCAGTTTTTCCAGCACCATTTGTTAAAGTGACTCTCCTTCCCGATTGTATGGTCGTGGCTGCTTTATTATAAGTAAGTATTGATGTGTATGTGGACTTATTTCTGGACTTTTGATTCTGTTCCACCCATTAATGTGTCTATTTTTATGCTAATACCATATTGTTTTAATTACATGTGGCTTTATGGTATGAATTTCCAGCTTTAAAGATTCAGCATCTTATCTTAGAGTTTGTGTTCTGCCAAACTGTGATGTTCCTGTCTGCCTTTCAAAGTCCTAAATCTGTTTCTCATCCTACCTATGCAAATTTTTCAAAACTTCCCAATAGGAACCTTACTCCTCTGGTCTCCCTCTACTCAGCCCATCTCACTGCTGCCTAGAGCTACTGAACTCCATATCCCCTTTGAAGAATCTAATTCTACCCATCATTCAAGGCTCAAACTCCACCCTAGGTAAATAATCCCTTGTATAAAGTTAGTATTTATTTTATTTACTGTCTAGCATTGTATATGGGAAATATGAAGGAGCAATGACACCAAAGAAACATGAGACTAGCTCATTCATCCCACCAGCTTCAGTTATTGCTCTATGAAATACAAAAGTCACACACTGAAGTTGAAAAAGTAATTAGGTTTTTTTTTTTGATTCTTGAGCACATAAAATATTGCAGACCCTTATTAAATGTTTGATTAGAAAAGGAAAAAAATGAATGGATGGATTAATGAATGAACTCAAGGTATTCTGATTAATTAATTAAATTCAGTCCTTGTCTTAAGGAATTTACAATATGAAAGGGAAGATAAACACTTTGCAATTTTCTTTAATACAAAACAGAATGTCCACAATATCATAAATAATCTGGGAGGTGATAGGAGAGAAAGACTAATTATGATTGCCTCAGAAAAGGCTTCATAAAGTAGACAAAATTTGAGTCCATTTTGAAAGAATTTAAAAGATGGAGACAATCCCGAACAACATTCGAGGAGAATATTCTGGAAAGACACAAGTGCCAGACAGGAATAAAGAGGCAAAGGACTAGAAGTCCCTAAAATATGAGTCTATATCTTGTTTTCTGTCCTCCCTTTCATGTCAGTGGCCAGTGCGTAGGAATGATTGTGGATTGTGTGGCTTTGTACAAGTACCTAAGGGTCTTGGTAATTTCAGGATCCCATGGAAATATTAAACACTAATTTCTTTTAAAATAAGAAAAAAAATCCAGTAAGAATGAATTCATCTTGGATTATATTCATGTTTATGCCAACTCGGTCATAACATAATAATTTTTAATACCTATTTGGAGGAAGGGACCCATAAAGGGAATTGCCTGGGCCGGGGGAGCCAGGCACTCAGGGCCTCTTAGGAACGCTGTGATGGTGACACAGGCCTGAAAAATGAGGCAAAGCTGCCTGCTTTCATGGAATTTATATTTGAATATAAAAAGCTATGATACATGATTTAATTAGTGACTATGCAAAGCATCAGATAGATGCTTTTTTTTCTGTAATGAGTAGGGTATGATTCTAGAGTTTCAAAGGATCACACATGGCCTTGCACCTGAAAAGCACAAATAGGTTGATACTTAGCTATCATATTCAACTATCCATCCTGCTGGGGTGAGGGGTGTAACTCTTGACAACTTTGGTGAACTTATCAAATCTGTGTTGTGTCCGCACATGAATATGACACCAAACTTACTGAGTTTGCTCATTATGCTTAAAAAGGTACATTATAGTTAAAAAGTACTTGGGAGGGCCTCCCCAGTGGCACAGCGGTTGAGCGCTGGGCTGCAAAGCTGCCCGCAGCCTCTGCAGCACCGGTTCCATCCCCGGGCGCCAGCAAGGTCCCACATGGCGCGCAGACCTCTCCTGCCACCCACTGCTTCCCTCAGCAGTGTACTTCGGTCCTTCTGCCTGTTCTGCTCCCCGCTCTTGCTCTGGTGAATTCTCTCACCCTCCCGTGCTTCTGACTGTACCCAGTGCTTGTATAAATAAATAAATAAATCTTTAAAAAAATGAAGTCCACATTTATTTGAAAAAAAATTTGGGACTAAGTGCTTGCTGCCATGTAATGAGGGACTCAGGATGACAAAAATGTTCTGGAGGTGGACAGTGGTGATGTTTGCACAACAGTATGAAAGTATTTAATGCTAATGGAGAGGACACTTAAAAATGGCAAAAATGGTACAAACCAGATTTTAGGAAATCCAATCTGAATGTGTCTATTTCACTTCCATTGTGTCCCTCACTTGAATTATACAACAACAAGGACTTTTCTTTATCCAGTGATACCTCTTAAGAGGGAAAAGAAGGAAAAGTTGTCTTTTGCATAAAAGTGCCAGTGCTTCTAACTTAAGAAAAACACTGCTAAGATCAGAGGCTCTATTTTTATTCCTCACATTCTAGCTGTCACGATGCCTGCTCTCTGCTGTCAAAACAAGGGGATGTGCAGCATGTCTGGTCAAAATACATTCCCTGCCAGAGAATTCCAGCTGCTGTTCCAGGATGCCTTTCCTCTGTGGCTATCTACCAGTTATCCGTCCTAGGAAAGAAGATTCAGAGAGCATTTTTATTGTGGTTAAATATCTATAACATAGAGTTTACCTTTTTTCAAATGTACCCTTTTGTGACATTCAGCACATTCACGTGATTGGACAACCATCATCACCATTATCTCCAGAACGTTCTCATCTTACCCAACAGGAACTTGGCTCCATTAAACAATAATTCTGCATTCTCCTCCCCTGCCGCTGGCATGCAACATTGTACTTTGTCTCTGAAATGGACGACTCATAGTCACTGTTATAAATTAAATCACACCATATTTGTCCTTCTGCGATTGGCTTACTTCACTGGGCACAATGTCCTCAAGATTCATCCATATCTTCAAGTGTGCCAGAATTTCTTCCTTTTTAAGGCTGAATAATATTACCTTTTATGAATAGAACACATTTTGCTGATCTTTTCATCTGTTGATAAACATGTGGGACATTTTCACCTCTTGTTATTGTGAATAACCCTGCTATGAACATGGGTGCACAAATACCTCTTCAAGACCCTGCTTTCAGTTCTTTTGGATGTATTCCCAGAAGTGAGATTCCTGGATCATATGGTAATTGTACTTTTATTTTTTAAAGGGATTCCCATACTGTCCCCGGGAATGATGAGAGTTGGTGCAGAGAGAGGGATTACACCATTGTCCATAGTTTTGCAAACACCGTCTACACAGTTGGGGTGCTGTTAAGCTTCTTGTTGTAATTTGCATGAATTCAATAAATGTTTATTTAGAAACAACTGAGCACTGGGCATTTTGGAGAATATAAAATTCAATCTCTATCAGCATGTGTTTCTCAGTATGGGAAATAAAGCCACTTTTGAGTCTGTGAATTCGTGGGGGTACCGAGTAAGTGAGCTGCTGTCTATAGATGAGGAGTGGTCTCAGGGGGGTCTCGTGTGTGTGGCAACAGGAGTGACAAAGTGGGCACAGGGAGGGAAATAGCAATCAGAGGTCAAGTCTTTTTCAGGATGAGAATGGAGAAAACAAGAGGCAGGAAGATCAGAAGTAGGTACAGATTATGGTGGAGGAACTGTGTGTGGAGAAGTAGCTTCATCTGTGAGAAACAAGACAGAAGTTCAAGATAAGAGTACTTCTGACTCTAAAACATTTTCTGGTAATATTTGTCTAGGGCACAAAGTCATAGAATAATGAACACTTGAAATAGAAGGGAATTGTAATGCTGAAGAAGGGCAAACAATCTTTTATTTGATCTCTTCAAAGAATGACCACCCTAAATGGGCAGTGCTGATGCAGACACTGCAAAGAAAGAATGCACTTGCCTACCCATCAAGAACCTGAGAGTGGGCGCCCAAACCAAAAAGATTCTTTTTTTTTTAAATACATAAATTTAATTTAAGGATTTCTAGTGAATGTAGTACATTGATTTTAGTTGAAAAGTAAAAATGTCACTGAATTTCTTTCTTTTTTTAAATAATAAATTTTATTTTTATATTCCCCATACAATTGCAACCATGAAGATTCTTTACGAGAAAACTAGAATTGCTGTCATGCTCATCTACTAGACGAGGGAACAGATTCCACACACTTAGTTAAGCCAAGCCACTTAAGAAATCTGAGTTATGAAAACCAAAATGTTAGGACAAGTTAAAATATTCAAATATTCTTGGAGTAGGGCTTTCTTCCCTTTTCCCTACCCTCTTTCTTGCTCCCACCAGCTCTCCCTCCCTTCCTGTCTCTCACCACCCCTTTCATCTTCCCTCCTTCCACCCTACCATCAACAGGGTAGAATTCTTCAATTGGATGGAATTCTGAAGAATCAAAAGTCTTCAGGGCTGTACTAGGTCAGTGTTTATAATATCTGGTATTGCTCTTCCAACATGGGGTCAAAGTGCTGGGGGAAATCAGAGACATAGCAAAACTTTAAGGGACCATGGGGTGAGAGAAGGTGGCCTCCTGGCTGTCCCCATGAAATGAATTCTCAGTAGACTAATGGGTGATCAAAGGAAAACAGTGTAAAACACGCTTTCACTGTTATGTGTGAGCATGATGGTCCAATAATGAAGTTTCTGACTGAAAATGGTCTTGTTGACACCGCTCCCCAGATGCTTAGCAATGTTTTGAAAAATTTCTTATGATGGAGTGGTTTGAGGCATTCCTGGCCAATGAATCAAGGAGTCAAATGATAGTCTAGGAACTGACAGAATTCTCCTACACCCAGTCATGACTGCCACAGACAAATATGTTGTTTGAGTGGGAAGAAAGTTTAAAGCTCCTTTGATCCTGCCACCCCTCTGAGAGATGTAATCCTCCACCATGTTGGCAGATGGAAGAGGTCAAGTTAGTTGCTCAGGATCGAGCAGCTACATACAGGCAGGGCACCTGTTGAAATCCAGGACTTCTCTCAACCAATGTCTTTCTGATATGAGTGACTCACAATGGAGGCCACAAAGTCCATCTCCTCCTGCAAGCTGGTTAGCTCACACACTTGAAGAAATAAATTAAGTACCTCCAGGGTCTAACCATCATTTTAAAGAAAATCACCATTCAGACTGGGATTCTCTTGGTGGCCATGAATATATCTCATTGCTGATTATATTGGGTGATAATTTTCTTCTTGTATGTACAATGATTCCTCCTAGGTTCTCTTTATGATCTGGTTAATTTTAAATTGTTATTACAGTGGGGCTTCTTCCACTTCATTTTATTTTACTACCACAGTTATAGGCTCAATGTTGTAGTTACATTTAATTACAATCAAGGTCTATTTTGGTCACTTGTTAGCTTCCTCTATCTTTGAAAATTGGCTTCTTTATCTAGGACAAAGCTAGAACAGGCTGGTGCACAGACAACAGCCTTTATGTCATATTCCCAAAGGAGGCAGGTTTCAACTATTTTAACAGGGTCAGGATACCCAGACTGGTTAATGGTGAAATGATTATTTTCATAAGTTCATCTTCCCTTGTTACTTTTTTTCTGTATTCCCTAGGAGTTGTTTTATCAATGCCACTGTATTAACCATGTGTCTAGTTTTTGTAAACTTGATTCTTTAACAGCTGCTCTACATACATATACTGGACATGCCTTGTCTAGACAGCCCAATGACACATTGAGTCACCTTGGGTTGGCCTCTAGCTTTCTCGTCACCACCCCTCTTGGGGAGGGAAACCACTCCTTGTGCATGCTTTTCAAATACAAGCTAACCAATCCAGACTCTATTCTTATCCCTCACCCTGGTTGAGCTTTCACTCTCTGGCCATTATATCCCTGCCCCAATCACCCAGTGCCAGTACTAAACACTAGGGACAGGCCCCATGCCCCACAACCTGCTAATGCTATTGAAAACAGTCACACCTAAGTCTGCTTACCCTGCCTCGCTTATGCCTTCCCACAGAAATTACAATAAAGGTTTGTGCCACAGTTCCCCCCACTCTGCCTCTTGATGGAGGCAAATTGAGAAAGACTAAATATGGTATACTTTTCCTACAAACTATTGCCCAAGTAGAGGGGAAAAGTGTGAAGGAAAGGAGCGGGATAGTCACTTATCCAAGGTTTTTCTAATCCAGCTAAGAACTTTAATGTCCTTTCAACCACAGAGCCCACTAAAGTCCTTCAGGGACATGTGTTAACCACAAATATACACCTTCTTATGGAGTTTAATCTTACATTAGCATCCTGAAGTATTGGATTGAGTAAGCGAGACTCGGCAATGAATTGGGAGGTGGAAGAAATGCAGGTTCTTTTGTTGAAGGTCTTACCAAGAAAATTGTAGTGCTGCTCTTAGCGCCTTTTTTCCCCAAGGTTCAGACTTCGGTATAGTCTTATCCATAAACTCTTGGCTCCATATGGACATATCTGGGCTGCCATTGTGGTAAAATTTTCCACATACTGTCTATTGTCTCCAGGAAGCATTCACACTGAATCTGTCCTTAACTCTGAGAAGGCTTTTTGGGGGTGGATTAATATGGGCACAACTCCCAGCTCATGATCCCTCTTTCTATTTGAAATTTGATAAACGAGGGTTATTACTAGTTAAATTCAATCCTTTCTTTTACTCTTCCAAAGGAATTACAAGAAAAGAAAAACAATGAACTTGGAGTTGACTAGTCACACAGAAAGGCATGTTTCTGTCTACACAGATTTGCTGTTAGAGGTGTGTGCTGATTAGTGCTGGAAGCCTCTGGGTACAAAGTGAAGCCCAAGTGTATTGACAAAAAAGAGCGATGTGTAGAGAGAGGCTGGTGCTGAGGAATGTCTGGCTTGAGTGGCAGAAACGCCTTTGTTCTACAGAACTCAAGTCACGAAAGAGAAAACTTCTTCCAAGAGTACCTCTTTCTCCAAATATAGGTCTTTTTTCTAACAGGTCTTTTTTTTTTATTTTTTTCCCTCTCATATTTATTTATTTTTATTTTTTAAATTTTTTATAAATAAATTTTATATTTATATTCCCCATACAATTGCAACCCCCTTATTTTGACCGCAATCCCTCCCATCCCCGCCCCCCACCCCCCATAGAGTGTCTCTGGTTCATAGTTTTTTGTTAATTTTAATTTTCACTTTCTTATAGTTACTCATTTTCCTGGTCCCTTATTTAAGTTTTCTAGATTCCTGCTATGAGTGAGACCATCCGGTATTTTTCTTTTTCTTTCTGGCTTATTTTGCTGAGCATGATCCTTTCCAGCTCCATCCATGTTGCTACAAATAGCATGTGTTTATCTTTTTTGAATGCTGAGTAATATTCCATGGTGTATATGTACCACATCTTCGTGATCCAGTCATCTATTTTTGGGCATTTGGGTGGTTTCCAAAGCTTAGCTATTGTAAACAGTGCTGCTATAAACATAGGGGTGCAGGTGCACTTTGGGATTGATGTTTCTGTGTCCTTTGGGTAAATACCTAGGAGTGGAATTGCTGGATCATATGGAAGCTCTATGTTTAGTAGGTCCAGAAATCTCCACACAGCTCTCCATAGTGGTTGGATCAGTTTGCACTCCCACCAACAGTGCAGGAGAGTTCCTTTTTCTCCACATCCTTGCCAACATTTGTTGTTGCTTGTTTTTTTAATATGTGCCATTCTCACTGGTGTAAGATGGTATCTCACGGTAGTTTTGATTTGCATTTCCCTGATTACAAGTGATGTTGAAAATTTTTCATATGCCTGTTGGCCATTTGCATTTCCTCTTCAGAGAAGTTTCTTTTTAGCTCTTCTGCCCATTTTTTGACTGGATTATTTTCTTTGTTGTTGTTGAGTCTCATCAGCTCTTTGTAGATTTTTGTCATCAGTCCTTTATCATTAGTGTTGTGTGCAAAAATGTTCTCCCAGTCGGTGGGCAAACAGGTCTTTTTAGAAGCACACAAAAGGAATTTTTACCATCAAGGCAAAAGAATAAGGCATTTAGCTCTGTTAGCAAAAATGGGAGCTATGCACTGAATTGCTCAGTAGAGATTTATCCCACAAGGAACAAATATGTCACCATCAAATGAACTCTCTGCGCTCAAGGCATAGCCCTGGTCCCTTCACTGACTTTGTAACTGTTTGCTCATGAGGTTGTCCTATCAGCATTCCCCTGGTGTCAGTGCAGTCAGCCACAGTCCCTTGTTCTCAGGAATCCTGTGTCAGGCTGATGACCAACTCCAAACGTCCTACCAATGTGAATGTCTATGACACTCACTGTGACATGAGTGTAACGGGAGTTCAGATCTTTCCTTTCCTTTGGATGACAAACCTCCATTTGGCCGTCACCTGGGAACTATCTGAATTTGGGTTCACCTGAGCACCTTGAATCCTGGGACCCGTTCAATGGGGAGAGCTTGCCCTGTCAGATATCAACTCTACTTGAGTGTTCATGAATATTGAAGAGGCAACTTGTCTCTACTTATTAAAGATTCAAGATCATTTTTAGTTGAGAAATAAATTCCTCCAAAATGGAGGGAATAATTCCTTGTAAAGCACACAGTCTTATGAGAAACAATAATAAAAAAAGAACATTGCAAAGTCAACAAAGTCAGTGGGCATGAAAGGAACCTACACCCCCAAACTAAATCTCCCTACTCCTCAGGTTGTCTATTAATCTATCAGACTGCCAGGACAACTGGGAATCTCTGGTCCTGAAACCAACTTGTCTTTGCTGACTGGCTCTGTTTACCATCCTTTCATTGCCCCTGCTGTGTGGCCAGATGGCAAGGCCACTGCTGGGCCCTGGAGAGTGTTTGTAGGACTGAGAGAGGCTCAGCAGACAGTCTGAGGCGTGAGGTCCCCCTTGTCTCAGGTGCTGACAACCAGAGCTGAAGGAAATAGCAAAATTTGTGACACTGAGACCAACAGAAGAAATCCTCTGTTTTTAGCAATTCTGAGGAGAATTGCTGGACCAAAGGCAGAAAACTTCTAGTCACTGCTACTCAATTTTTGGCCCACGGAGCACAACATTCATGCTGTTATGCGCGTGTGTGTGAAATACAGATTCCTAGGCCCACTTTCCACATGCTCAAAAAGGACTTGCCTTTTAAGAAGACCCTGGGTCCTTTGTTTGCTCATTGAAGCATGAACCATGCTGCTCAAATCCAGTCGTTCTTAAACATTTTGTTCTCAGATTCCCCTGTGCTTTGAAAACTCAAATAGTTTTCCAAAAGCTCAAATAGTTTCCCTTTTTTTAAAAAGATTTATTTATTTATGCATACACGAGCTGGGATACAGGCTAGATGTGTGGGAGGGTGAAAGGATTCACCAGAGACAGAGTGGGGAGCAGAACAGGCAGATTGACTGAAATACACTGCTGAGGGGAGCAGTGTGCGAGACAGGAGAGGTCTGCTGCACCATGTGGATAGCTCCCTGGCCGGCCAGGGATCAAACTCATGCTGCAGTAGCTGTGGACAACATCATGGGTTGCGTCTTAAACCCTTGTGCCACCAGGGTGGTAAAACAGTGAAGATCCCTCTGACTCTTGATGGGGTCAAGTGCCCTTTTTATGTGGCTTATGTTTATGTATATCACATCAGAAATTTAAACTGTGAAAATTTTAAGGTATTTATTACTTTATTAAGAAATGAGCATAATGAACCCATTCCATATTATTAAGTATTCTCATGAAAAATAACTGCATTTTCCACAAAAATAATGAGGAAAAATGGTGGTGTTTTTACAGATTTCTTTCCTGTCTGCTTTAATATAAGACAACTGAATTTTCATATCTGTTTCTACATTCAATATTTTATAAGAGTATCATTACATATCTTCTAGAACACTCCACCACACACTCATGGGAAAGACAAATCAAAAAGGAAAAAAAAAAGAAAAAGTTTTAGAATAAGCATAAAAGCAGTTTTCCCTGACAAACCTCCTGAGCATATTTTGGGGATGCCTGGGGCTCACAGACTCACCTGGAGAACCTCCAGTCCCTTCCCAGTCCCCAGCAATGAACTCTGTCATCTTTTGAAGCAAGTCATGAAGCAGTAGACACAATACCAGATTATGCTTTCTCTGAGTCTCCCCATGGATCCAACACTTTAACAACCATTATCATGGGGGACAGAAGAGCAGACAGACTTACAAATTCAATTGACTTGTCAATGAATGACAAGCTGGAATTCAAATGGAGAACTTTGAATCTCAGTAGTACATCCATACCTGTGAGAATTATTTGCAAACTGTCAGTCAAAAGTTCTATAACACATCTGCTAAGACTTGTTATAGTCTTTAAAATTTCTATTGGCCGGTCAATTTAAAGTGACAGACTCCACCCTCTGTGAATTCTGAACAGAGGGAAAAGCCCAGGCCTGCAAGGCCTCTGCAGAGAAGAGATCACAGTTTTTAATTCCCTGGAAACTCATGTGAGGCTGAGTGAGGCTCAGTCCCAGTGGGACCCCACACCTCCTCCTCTGTTATTCTTGTGGGGTGGAGACCACGTGGCCACAGTTTGGCTGGTAAAGAGAACAAATACAGTAGAAAATCGACTTTGGTCATGTAATTAGAGAGCATATTGTTTCAGTTTCAGGAAAACTGGGGAAAGTGGGAGGTTGTTGGTTTGAAGCAAGATTATTCAGTTTATTATTCCAAAGCCAAGTCTGGAATTGATAGGGAGACCCCATCAGGAGTCAAAGAGGGATCTTCACTGTTTTACCACGTTCTGGTGGGCTCATGATGTAATGAGGTTCCTCCAGTGAGGGCAAGCAGGACTGTCTGTGGCTGGTTCCTCTTTTCTCCCTTGGTGGGGCCAAGTTTTCTCTCTTGGTCACAATTAATATCATTAATGCCTTTACTACAATTATTTTGACTGAAGAATTTGCTGCCTTTTTCCACTCTGAATAAGTCTGCTTTGCCAAAGTGGAGAGATAAACTCACCGTATATATATTGGTGCATTAGATTATTCTGCCAGAAGGATAAATTAGAAAAGGTTTTTATTTTTATTTATGCATACAAGAACTGGCATAGAGGCCAGAGGTGGTGGTGAGGGGTGAGAGGATTCACCAGAGACAGAGTGGGGAATAGAACACGCAGACTGACTGAAATACACTGCTGAGGGGAGCAGCGGGAGAGACAGGAGAGGTCTGCGATGAAATGTGGGTAGCTCCTTGGCTGGGGATCGAACTTGTGCTGCAGAAGCTACAGATAGCTTCACAGTACTGTGCTTAACCCTTTGTGCCACCAGGGAGGTCCAAAAAGATTTTTAATATGTCAAGTTAAATGGATGATAGAGGAATCACTTAAAAATTGTCAGACCCTGAGTTCTGCTGTATGTCAAATCTAACACCCAATAGGAGATTTCATCTTGAAGTCTCACACCCAGAGAATATTGCAATGATTATTATCTTTTCAGAGCAACTAAAATTTAGCTTTATAGGTTGTTGCTGATAAGCATGTAAGCAAGTGATATTGCTTTTTTTTTTAACAAACATTTGCCTTTGTGGTATTTTAACAACAATTTACCTTTCACCCAACACATACTGTCTCCATCACAAGGTCTCCTGAAAAATGGGGCAGCTGTTTGAGTCATAAAAGATAAATATATCCTGAAACAACTATTGTTTCAAGTCCCCGAATCATTTCAAGAGACATTTCCAGTGCAAATAGATGATGTAACTCTGTGTGCCCTCAATAATACACCTGCAAAGTAAGTCTTGTGATTTTCCAGGATCATATTAAGTCTGCAAATAGACTGTCGCTCACAAACAATATTGTAAATGAGATCCCCACAGTCCACATTCTATAAAAAGAGCATTAGCCTGTGTTTAGAGCTAAAAGCAATACTGATTTTCGTAAGAGAACATGCCTTATTTTATTTCATCAAAACTTTTATTATTGCAAACTTCACACATAAAATACACTAGTAAAATTCTTTTGGTCTACCAGCAGTCTATATCACACTAAACTGATGAAAAAATAGATTAAAAATTAAACATTTATGACCCAAGAAACTGCTGTAAAGACTATGCTGATAAAAACACCTGTAACTGTAAAGCCCAGAGTCTTCAAATTTGAATTTGCCTGTTGTGCTTCCTTAATTACTGTGTAGAGCAACTTGTTGGATCCTGATAAGGCAATGACTCAACTGCAGGAAGTATTACTTCCTTGAGGATCTTCCTGTGCAAATGCTAGAGAGAAATACACTTTTTCCAATACCCAAGTGTGAATTCCAGGACTATTAAATGGAGTCATGTATACCATGCAATGGATAATGGAGTCCAGAATGGAGGGACAAAAGAATAGGACTAACCCCCTGTGTCATGTCAGCAGTATTATTTAGTTTCTAATTTCTTAACCGTAAAAAAAGAATAAAAGTTGTTTTTATTCAATTAAATGACCAATAGAGGTTGTAAGTATTTTCATGAATAGGGATGCAGATTTATGACTTGATGGTCAGCTGGACCTCCTTTTCTCTCAAGTCCCATCCATGTACCCACATTGCAAGTGTCTATCAATTATTTCAATTATTAACCACCATCTGGTCATCTGTGTGTCCTCCTCAGTGCTTAGCATATTAGGGGGGCAAATTCTCAGTACAGCATTTCCTTGAATAATGTTGTTTCATTCAATATCATGTCCTTATAATGTTGCTGAAAAAAAAGAATCCACCGACTTTGAAGAAAGTGATGTAATTTGGGGAGACCTGCTTTCATGTTTTGCTTAAAATTTCCATGAACCTATGGACAGCAAGGATGCTAAGTGAGGACTTACTATAATAAGCTGCTGAACACTACATGATTTTTTTACCCAGTTCTATTATATATTTATGATTTCACTTCTAAGTGACTAATTTAAGATATTCAAGTTTTGAAACTACCAAATTTGCCAAAGTTCTTCTTTAGAGATAATGTAAGTCTTCCACATATGAATCTCCTGATGGCTGCATTAGTGGGTCTCTGGTCTCAGGAGAAGAAAGAAATTGAGAAATTGACCAGAAAAAATAAACAAAAACAATGAACCAAAAAAGCAAGTTTTAGTTTTGTTTCTGACTCCAAATATTTGTGTATCTCAAGTTCTCTTGATTGTAATTCATTATCAATCATCTTGGGATGAAAATACTTATCTTAGAGGGTTTCAAGAGGATGAAATAAGATAACAGGTGTGAAACTGTTTTCAAAAGTTCAACATAGGCTTCATGTGTGTGTAACATCCTTATTATTTGCATAAAGAAGCATTTTCATATGTTGAATTATGCATGAATTATAGGAAATGCATCTGATATAACAAATCTTATCCAGGGCTTGAAAATGACAGTCAAATCATTCTCCTAGATTTGTTTCCAGAAACAAATACTTTGCAAATATTAATACACTAAATAATAACCTACCACATTAGTACAGTAACACAGGAACATTAAAGTGAATCAATCTCTAGTGCAAAGATAATGAAGATCATCTTGAATCGTCATAGTAAGGTATCATGGTAAGTTACCGGAATCATATGTAGAGATGCATATAGCACATTATTAAATGTCTTTACATACATTCTTTCACCCCATTGTGAAAACAACATTGAAATGAGCAAGATATTATTTGGAGTTATGTTGTTTTACCTTGTTCTCATTAATCAAAAAGTAGTAACCTAAGAATGGCATTTGGTATAGTCATTCTTGATTTACTGGAGAGTACCTCTTGACATGATTGGCTTTTTTCCATCTTGCTCCACAACTGAGAAAAGAGACTTTAAAAAGAGCCCTGTGTGAGCTGTAGGTTGAAATAATTTCAAATCAACTGCAAGCAATTTGGGTTTTGGCATTATCCATGCATTCATGAATTCTGGAGATTCAAAGAAATCATGGAACACTGTAAGGATTGCTGCTGTGGTCAGCATACCCAAAAGGAATGTTATCTCTTGGGCATAATGTCTTCTCACCTCTGGTTAGAAAATGAAACACAACACCAAACCTGCCAGCACCTTGATTCTGAATTTCTAGTCTCCAGAATTGTGAGGAATGAATGTCTGCTCTTTAAGCTGCCTGGTTTGTATGTTCTGTCATAGCTGCCCAGCCCAGACAAAGATATTTGGTTAATTAACCAATATTCACAGATCAACCTGCTAATTATTAATCTTTACAAGGTGATAATAAAATTATTATTTAATCTTCCAGTTTAAAAAATTAAGATGTCTGGACAATGCTGGAGACCAAGAAAAAATATTTTATATGCACATATTTTTCCTATAAGTCCCTATAATAAAAGTGATTTGATACAACCACTTAAACTTTTTTAATATATTGATTTTTATCAGGTCCTTATTTTTATAGATTTTAATTTAGTGCAAAGGAGTTGTGAATGAACACATGTTCAGTAAAATTAATTTCTTTGACTATTGAGATATAATGAAGACCCATAGTATTTATTTTATTGGCCTCTAGAAACACCCAAAAAACCTCTTTATAGACACATTTTAGTACTCTCTCCGATTCCAACTAGTGAATAGCATTTTTTAATATATCAATTAGCACATCATGTGCAAAGTTGAAAAATACACACCTATGTTTTGAATAAAGGAACAATTCAGATGCCTCGTGTTTCTATATAAGCTTCAGTATCAAAGGCTGGGTCTCCATGAAAAAATCAGAGTAACAAAAGGAAAATTTTTAGAAAAACAGAGGTGATGACTGCAGACTGTCATTTATTGAAAAGAAATATCTAACTATTTTTTAAAAATGCATGCTTTCCAAAGCAAAACGCTTTCACCTGAAATATACAGGGAGGCCTTTGTTATTTCTTAGATATTTCTATTTGAATCTCTCCATAGTTTCATCAGGCCTCGGATGACAACACATCAGGGGGAAGCTTTAGCAGTGGGTTGAACTGTAGCTCAACTGTGGGCTGGGGGCTGTATGGTATGGGTCTCCAGTGCAGGCACCCTGCTTGTGTAGTGCACCATCCAGGATAGTTACTGGGGCTCTGTTTTCTCCTCTGGGGTATTTAGCTCCCAGTGAAGCCCCCAGAATGAATGGGGTATATGCAGTGTCTGGCATGGGGTCAGTGGGTGTTAGAATGAGGGTAATGGGATGACAGTGGTGATTCATCAATGGTTGCCACTATCTTTAGGGGTCACAGAGAAGGGAAGGGACAGAGCATAGGCCTTTCAGAGAAGAATAAATCGTTTTTAGGGAAGATGACCAGGCCCTTTGAGAACAGATGGGAGGTGTGACAATGTGACGAAGTCTGGATGTGGGGTCAATTTCTGATCTCTTCCTGTGACAAAAGTCAATCTCCTTGGCTGGTGAAATGCCTGCAGAGGGAGTGGTGACCCCTGAATTTCTTTTGTCTTGGGGGATCTGTCTTTAGGCAGATAAGGGGAGTCAGGGAAATCCTCTCCCAGCATCTTCTATTTTCCAAGAGCCTTCAGCTCAAAATCATCAAAATGCTGAAGCAACGTTTTTGGAGGTGGTATGACTTGGATATTTTCATTTACTCATCTCCTGTGTTCTTTCATCTCATTAATGACTATTGGAAGAAATTTACTGAAGAACTATTAGTCTCTAAAATAAATACCTTAAATGTATCATTCCATCAAATAATAAGTTCATAGCCTTTTAACTTCTCATACATACAAGTTGAAACATATGAAGGAAGAAAACAAAATCCTAATAACTAAATAATAATACAAAGTAAAATTTATTTCTAGTGTTTTATACTTTTAGAAGAAATAGAAGCTAAAATAAAAAGAGCAATATGATTCTCTCACGTTTGTCCTATGAGTGGATGACAAATAAAAAGTATTCTCTATATTTTAAAAATAAATGGAAAATATCTTTATAAAAAGAAAACCCACTTTCAGACAGAAATCTTTTTATGCCAATTTTGTTCCCAGCTTGTTCACTTTTGCTTGACAGCTGATCATTTGTTAGGATTTGTAATGGGAATGCCGAGAGCCCCATCGGTACTACGGTAAAGGCTTACACTACTGAAATAATAGCACCTTTAATCACTACTTGTGTAGAAATGGAGAGAAGGTTCTGCTATTATTTGAAGTAGAGACTATGGACAATCCCTAGAGGAGAACAAGCATTTTTGGGATATTAGCTAAGTATTTCACCGATGACCTTTAGACAGTACAGCAATTCCCGCAAAAACAAGAGGCTTGTTGCATGTGATAAATAGAGATTCATTCTACACAGTTATACCTGTATTGTAGCAATTATTCCATGATGCATTACTCCAGGCTTGTTAAGGTTACTAAGATAACAGTACTTTGTTATTTAGTATGGATTTTCCTAATTGCAAACCACCTTATGATTTATTATACAGTCTATGATTAGATGAGGCTGAACCAATCGATATTCTATTAATTACTAGCTGCTGTTTTACATGCATTCTAAAAATATCTGAATTCAGAAAGTTGTTATCTTAGCCAGCAGCCAAAATTATACACATTTTTCATAAATACAAAAGGTTCATTTCATCTAAAAAGGAAGCTGTTATGCCAAGAAAAATTGAATGCAATTTATATGGGAGCAGACAGATTACTCTGTGTTAAAGAGAAAATCACTCAATTTGTTGATCATTTCCTGTTCTTGAATCACAAGGAAAGAAGCTGGGAGACCAGCATTAACTACCAGTAGATAATATATCATAAAAATGAGCAAGGCCCACTTTTCTGAAGATGTCATCATTCTGATGAACACCAAAGTCTTCTGGCCAATAAAACCAAAATCCTAACACAGTGGGATTCATGGTCACCAATGTCAATACATCATGTAGAATTGGATGCATCCATCCAGGTGATTATTCTGATTTTACTCTTACTAGTTAGAAGCAATTCGAGTCTTAGAACTTTTAAAATAAATTGATGTTAAGACAAATTATCCTCCCTAATGGGCCAACAAAAGTGATGGAGATAAAGGTTTTGGTTGCTGCTAACTAATATTTGACTTGCACTCAATTAAGCTGTGAGCATCAGGCTGGACAAAGGAGGCAGGTAAGCAGCCGTGTGTCTTTGAAATCTCTGAATGAGGAGATGCCCCTGAACTTAAATACTCAATAAGAGAGAAAGTACATTTGGGGAATCCATATGATCCTCAAAGCAGAGACTTAAGAAAAGGAAAATGGTGAGACAAATTATTCACTGTCTCTCTCTCTTGCGCTCTTTCTCTCTCTCTCTGTATATATATATAGAATAGCATCCTCAAATACATGTATATATATCTATATCTATCTTTCTCTATCTATATAAACTAGCATTCCCAAGTGTGTATGTATGTATGCATGTGTATGTGTGTATATATATATATGTGTGTATATATATATATGTGTATATGTGTATATATATATATATATACACACACACACAAACACACAGTGAGAGAGAGAGAAAGAGAGAGAGAGGGAATAGCATTCTTTTTTCACCCAGTAATTAAGAAATATACTTTGTTGCTTTGCATCATCTTCCCTGGAAAATACCCACGTAGCCAATTCAGCACAGACCCTAGGACTCCAAGTTCAGAAGGACTCTGCACTGGAATAATAACTTGTATTGCTGTCTTGAAATTATTCATAAATTTTGAATACAGGGCTCTCTTTCTCTCTCTCTCTTTTTTTTTTTTGGACCCTCACTGGTGGCCGGGGATTGAACTGGCGCTGCAGAGGCTGCAGGCAGCCTCGCAACCCAGCGCTCAACTGCTGCGCCACCAGGGGAGGCCCAGGGCCCTCTTTTTTAAAAGTTTGCACTGTGGCCAAAAATTCTGTAGCTGGTCCTGGGTTAATTTAATGGGATTATCAATTAAGGAACAAGCAGCTAGAATGATTACAGCTTAGAATGTTGGAGAATATGATAAAGGAGAGCCCATCAGACAACTTCCAACCTCTCACTATAGGACATGGACTATCCCTGAGATTCCCAGAGAACAGGAGAGGAATTCTGACTCCCACATATACTAGTTCTGACCCCCTCATGGGGTTTCATGAAATACTGAGAAGGACTATATTAGGAGATATGAGGGACGGCCATGGGGTCCTAGGGCATGACCTCAGGGTCTAGAAGATTCCAGGCAGGGTGGAAGTCTGTGTCCCACCTATTGTAGGTACAGAATAATGAAAAGCAAGTGATGCCTGTGATTTTAGTGGTTCATTACATGCCAAAAAAAAAGCTAACCTAGAGTGAGCCTGTAGTAATTGAAGGAATGCCCTGTAAAAGTAAAACTAAGGCTAAATGGTTACATCGGTCTCAGATAATAAGGACATAAAAGAGAGATAATAAACCTTTCTAACTTTCTTCAGCTTGTATTTATAGATGCAGACTCTCTGACACAGGAACAAATAACCTTAAACTGAGCTCTAATACCAGCTAGACTCAGGAGCCTAGAAATACAGGAGGGTGTTCTCTAGAGGTGAGGGGCCCACCATTAGGAATTCAAAGTCCAGTTATTTGAAGAAAAGCCTCTTCATACTTCTTCATGTATGAACTGCCGTGTAACTAACCAATGACCTCAGCCAAGTTCACATTTCTTTGTTCCTAACCTACTCCATAGCCAATAACATTTAACTTCTTTTTTTTCCCTCAACTCTGGATCTCAAAACCTATATATAACCCCAATCCCTTTCTAAATTCAAGTGGTAGGTTTGAATTTATCTTCTACCTCTTTGCCAATTGCTTAGCAATAAAGCTTTTGTCTTGTCTCAAAAACCCTAGCATCATAATGTGTACTGTGCACATTGGATAGAGTCTATTTCCTTGGTAAAAAAGGAGGGATCTATCCCACCATGTCCTTGGTGTTTTTGTGACACAATCTGATGTCCCAGGCAGTAGCCAGCACTGCTCTGTGAGGACCATAGTGGCTTTTCTACTGAGCATAGCTCCAGGAAAAAGCATGGAAGACAGTACTTCCAAGCCTTCTGTTTATCACCAGAAGAAACCATCTCTGAGATACCAGCAAAGAGGCAGAAAAGTATGGGAAACAGGTGAAAGTGTGTCCAAAAGAAGGAGGGGATCAGGGAATTGTTTGGGCCTGACTTCAGGTAGCCAGACTCTTTACAACCTTCTGCAAAAAACACAAGACAGCATTTGCATCCCTCTCACATCGCCCCCAGTGGGATGTCTGACATGACATTGAATTCAAATTTCTAACAAAGCAGATGCATAAATCTTCTGTTACATTTTCAACTCTAAGGTGCACTGGGTTTTTGTTTGTTTTTACAATAGAGAATTTCAGAAGAAAAAAGGTAAACTTGACTATATATGTTTTTGAAATTCGTGGGTGGGGATCAAGAAATAGAACCTTCAATAATTTGTTGAATTATTCAATAATTTTTAAAATTTAAGTAACGACAGGTTTTTTGGATGAGAGGCTCAGCTTTTCAGATTTTATAACTTTGCTCTAAAATAGTCCTTTTCAGTTTGAATTTTCTTAGGAAAAGAAAAAAAAATCAAACCTTTAAATTATGCTTGCCTAACAGATTGAGTTATGGTTATGAGATCCAAACAGAACCATCATTTTCTACGAGAAAGTGCTTTTTTAGAGAATATTCTAGGCATTGCCATTCCCCAAACTTCTTGTCCTCAGAACCTTGATATCATCATTTAAATAAAGCACTAACTAGCATGCCAATTTTAAACTTAAAGAGATGATGGTAAATTATTCTTTTCAAAAGTTTTGTGGTCTGTTGGTTAGCTCTGTAACTTCTCTGGCAGAGATACCTAAAAGTTCTGCTACAGAGACCTATACCAGCTAAAATGCAACATTTTCTTAGGAAAGTCCCAAAAAGCCCAGGGGTATCCCTGGTTCACTGCCTCATGGAAAATCATTCATGCTCTGGAACTGTGGGATGCCAGAGAGACTCAAGTTTGCAAATTCTCGCAGAGATCCAGGTGGACTCTCTCTTCACTGACTTCCCAGGTTTCGGCCTGTGTTGTGGAAATATCTGACCCCTTCCCCCTGGGGAGGCCAAAAAGAAGGTGAGCTCAAGTCTAAGGAGTGTCTATAGAGAAGTTTACCAGGCAGCCAGTTGTCAAGAAGAAGGAAGACTTAAGATTAGCTTTAAAATATTAATAAATTCTGTTTGTTAATAGAAGAAAAAATATGCCAGAAATTAGAAGAAATTAGGGGCCACCTTTGTCCAGGATGATGACCAATAGCTTCCTGGGTAAGCAACTGGCTTGCTTTGCTCCCAAAGTGGTCTGTTGACAATCTGAGATTAAAGCAGCTGTGCTCGTAAAATTTTGTGCTTCCCTATACTTTTATTTATAGATGAGGGCAAAATAGAGATAATTTCAGAGCACACAAAAATTGAGAAAAGAAAGGCAGGTAGGAAGGAATGAAGAAAGGACAGAAAGGAGTGAGTAAGATAAAAGTGGGAGGAAAAAAGAAACAAGGAAAGAAAAGAAAAAAGAAATCAAGCAAACCCATTGTTGCTCTCCATATTCCCCCCCCCACTTTAGTAGTGAGCATCTCCTGATAAAAGACAGTATGCAGAAGACATGTTCTTTCCAGTCTATTATCAGAAAACATTTTGCAGACAATTGTATAAGCATTCAAAGAAAAAGAGTGGGCTCAATATTTCTTCCACTCTATACAGCACTTCCACTCTATACAACAATGGGAACTAATGTTTATTAAGTGGGGACTTGGCAAATATGAAACATTGCTCATTAATCTAGAGATATAGTGGAATAGATAATAACAAATTATTTAGAAAGGTTGTTCCAGTGTTATTTACCTTGCACAATAATGTATGAGCAAAAGACAGGTGATTAAATGAGAAGGTGCCCCGTTGAAAACAGATAAAAGGAACATTGTATTGTTTACTCACACATAATTATCTTGTAAAAGTCTTCACTACAGGATATTATTGTGACAAATTGTTTCAACTAAGGATTAGGGATTTATAATAATAACAACATGTGTAGTCACAACGTTCAAACCAAATTATAAGCCCTACCAAGCTGCAGCACGAGGATTCTAAATGAAATCGAAAGAGTCCGGAAGATTCCCAGACGTTTCAAGGCTGAGAGCCCAGTTTTCCTCAAGCACTCTTAGCTTAACTTTTATGTACAAGAACAGGTCTTTTCCTTCTCTGTATTTTAATTTTTCTATCCTGGATTGTTTCCATTGTTTTCTTCATTATGTGAAAACATAGAATTCCATTCAGACTCAATTTCCCCTAAAGTTTTTGGCTAAATTAATTCGGTCATGAGAGAATAAAGAGCGATAATGCAGTAGGCGGTTAAGATGGTCAAACGTAGTTGTATTAGTCACAAAATCACATAATTTAATCTCCTAAATACTTGAATGGTAGTGGGTATTTTAGACTGATTGTCTAAAATGACAAAATGGCTGCTCCCCTCCCCCGCCCACAGAGGCGGCACTCTCCGACCGGCAGAGAGGAGGAAACAACACACCAAAACGACCCACAAGAACAAACGACGCAGCAAGCGGGACCGTGAGTGGAAAGGAACTATTGCAGCCACCACACCCCGTGAACGGGAGCTGAGGCGAACCCTGCAGGATCCGCCGCGGCGGTGAGCGAACGGCTCCGGGCGCCATTAGAGAAGAACAAAGACCCCGGGAGACGCGCACACAGCCCGGGCTGCCGGTAAGCTGGCGCGGAAACGCGGCGCGCTCGGGGAGCTTGAAAAGCAAGTGCAGACCTGGATCGCGGCTGCCCAGGTCCCCACGCCTGCGACCTAGGCTTGCGGGGAGACAACCTAGGCTTGCGGGGAGACGCACGGAGGTCCTCACTGAGGTGAAGGTCCCTCCCTGAGTGAGCAGGAACCAGGCGCCCAGGCACGGGAGCAGTGCAAAAGGCGCCATTCCCGCGCCACTGAACTGGGCTACAGCCCGTGTCCTGGAACTGAGGGCTTTGAACTGAGACCCGGGGCACGAAAATTCGGGGCGTGGGTTCTCCACGACGGTGGGGCACAAGGCAGACACAGCACCCCAAAGCTGTTGAGGTGTACCCTACCATTCCCGCTCTGTTCTCTGTCCCACGGGGTGGGGGGAGGCGAAAAACAGCCCCCTAAGGACAATAGGAGAGATCTCTGGCGCCACCTAGCGACCAGGAAAAAAAAAGTCACTAACACCCTATAAAACAGGACATTTCTTAAGACTGCTTGAAAAGGGCAGAAGGTTTCTGGAGGACCCAGTGGCCAGCCGGGAAGTTATTCCACGCCAGGCCCCTTCCGACCAGCAGTCTGAGCCCACAGAGGGAGCAGGCACCCACGTCCGGGGCAGACCGGGTGCGCAGAAGAGTGTGCCTGAAACCGGAGGCGCAGGGACTGCATCCCGCTTCGCCATTTGAGAACAGGGACATTTCTTCAGTAAAACTGCCTAAAACCAACAGAAAGCTCCCCCAGAAGACAGAGATGGCTCCTGGAAGAGCCAGAGGGGAGCGGAGAAGTTCACCCAAGATGTCAGTCAGTCCGAGCAACACAGTGTCCCAACGCATACGACAAATTAGAAAACAGACAGTAGGGAGTAGAAGAACCACATGCAACCTAAAAACTCCTCAGGAAAGAAGCACACCACAAAAAGAAAACCACTCCCCAGATTGCAACGACAGCAAATTGGAAGAACTTCTGAGCCTTCCAGAAAGAGAATTTAAAATTGCCATGATTAAAAAAGTGATAGATCAGAAGAAGGAAATTGAGTCCCTAAAGAGGGAAGTAAGAGAAATGCAGGAGATCAAAGAATTAATGGAGGAACTAAAGAACTCTGGGAAAAGCAATGAAAGCAGAATAGATGAAATGGAAGAACGAATAAGTAATCTTGAAGACACAGAAATAAAAAGAACCAAAACAGAAAAGGAAAGAGAAGTACGAAGGAAAAAGAATGAAGAAAGACTTCGGGAACTATCTGACTCCATGAGGAAAGGAAATATAAGAGTTATAGGAATTCCAGAAGGAGAGGAGAGAGATGTAGGAACAGAGAAAATATTCATGGATATAATTGAAGAGAACTTCCCAAATGAGAAGAAGGAGCTGAAAATTGATATACAAGAAGCAAGAAGAACACCAAACTTCCACGATGAAAGGAAAAACACAGCAAGACACATAATAGTAAAGCTCCCAAGAATCCAGGACAAGGAAAAAATAATGAAGCTGACAAGAGGGAAGAAACAGATAACATTCAAAGGAAAACCAATCAGGCTGACATCAGACTTCTCTGAAGAAACATTACGGGCAAGGAGAGAGTGGAGGGACATAGTCAACAGACTCCAAGAAAACAGATGCCAACCAAGAATACTCTATCCCGCAAAGCTCTCTTTCCTCCATGAAGAAAGAATATGGACCTTCCCAGACAAAGAGAAACTCCGGAATTTCATTGCGACTAAACCCCACTCCAAAAAATACTACAAGGAATCCTAAAGCCAGAACCTCAGAGGGACGAATAACAACGAAAGAAGACCAAAAAAAAAAAGTTATTAAAAGAATAAATAAATAAAATCAAAGGAAAGACAAACATAATGGCAAATACAGATGCTAACATATCAATATTAACTCTAAATGTAAATGGACTAAACTCTTCAATAAAAAGACACAGAGTTGCAGCCTGGATTAAGAAACAAAACCCAACCTTTTGCTGTCTCCAGGAAACACATTTAGCTACAAAAGATAAAAATAGGCTCAAAGTCAAAGGATGGAAAACAATCCTACAAGCAAATGGGCCAAAAAAGAAAGCAGGAACACCTATACTTATATCAGATAAAACAGACTTCAAACTCAAAAAAATAAAAAGAGACCCCAATGGTCACTACATTATGATTAAGGGGACAATACTTCAAGAAGAAATAACACTCATTAACATATACTCACCAAACGAAAGAGCACCAAAATATATCAGACAACTGTTGTCCTCTCTGAAAACAGACATCAGAGAAAACACATATGTAGTAGGAGACTTCAACACACCACTATCAACAATGGATAGATCAACAAGACAAAAAATAAGTAAAGAAACTAAAGCTCTAAATAAGGACCTAGAGCATTTGGGCTTAACAGACATCTATAGAACACTAAACCCAAAAAAAACGGAGTACACATTTTTCTCAAGCGCACACGGATCATTCTCCAGGATCGATCACATACTGGGGCACAAGACAAACATCAACAGATACACCAAGATTGAAATCATACCAACCATCTTTTCTGACCACGAAGGCATCAAACTAGAAATAAATCATAAAAAGAAGGCAAGGAACTATCCTACCTCATGGAGATTAAAAGCCACACTACTGGAAGACCACTGGACTAACGAGGAGATCAAAGAAGAAATTAAAAAATTCTTTGAATTGAATGACAAGGAGGACACCAATATCCTAAATGTATGGGATGCAGCAAAAGCAGTAATAAGAGGAAAATATATAGCAATAGAAGCTCACATCAAAAAACAAGAAAGAACTCAAAGAAACAACCTAATCTCGAAGCTCAAAGATCTAGAAAAAGAACAACAAAAAAACCCCAGAACCAGTAGAAGAAAAGAAATAATAAAAACCAAAGCAGAAATAAATGAAATTGAAACTAAAAAAACAATCCAAAAGATCAATGAAACCAAGAGCTGGTTCTTTGAAAAAATAAATAAAATAGACAAACCCCTAGCCAGGCTCACAAAGGAAAAAAGGGAGAAAGCACAAATACACAGAATCATAAATGAAAGAGGAGAAATCACAACGGACACAGCAGAAATCAAAAGAATAATCAGTAACTACTATGAACAGTTATATGGAAACAAGTTCAACAATCTAGAGGAGATGGACAAATTCCTACAACTCTACAATCACCCAAAGCTAGATAAAGAAGAAATAGAACACCTAAACAGACCAATTACAAGCAGCGAAATTGAAATGGTAATTAAAAACCTCCCCAAAAACAAAAGCCCAGGACCTGATGGATTTACAAATGAATTCTACCAAACATTCAGAGACGAATTAGTGCCTATCCTTCACAAACTCTTCCAAAAAATTGAGAAGGAAGGGACAATACCAAACACGTTCTATGAAGCCAATATTACACTAATACCAAAACCGAATAAGGACAACACAAAAAAGGAAAACTATAGGCCAATCTCCCTAATGAACACTGATGCAAAAATCCTCAATAAAATTTTAGCTATCAGAATCCAACAATGTATCCATAAGATAATTCACCACGACCAAGTTGGATTCATTCCAGGGGCACAAGGATGGTTTAACATCCGAAAATCAATCAACGTTATCCAACACATCAACAAAAAGAAATATAAAAACCATATGATAATATCAATAGATGCTGAGAAAGCTTTCGACAAAGTGCAACACCCATTCATGATAAAAGCCCTTGAAATTCTTGGGATACAAGGAACATACCTCAACATCATAAAGGCCATCTATGACAAGCCAACAGCCAGTATCATTCTCAATGGTGAAAAGCTGAAAGCAATTCCATTAAGATCTGGAACAAGACAAGGATGTCCACTCTCACCACTGCTTTTCAATATAATACTGGAAGTCCTAGCCAGAGCAATAAGACAAGAGAAAGACATCCAAGGAATCCAAATAGGAAAAGAAGAAGTCAAACTATCACTATTTGCAGATGATATGATAATATACATAGAGAACCCCAAAATCTCCACAGAAAAACTAATTCAACTCATCAATCAATTCAGTAAAGTGGCAGGATACAAAATCAACACGCAAAAGTCAGTAGCCTTCCTATACACAAACAATAAATCTGAAGAAGAAGAAATCAAAAAAACCACCCCTTTTATTATCGAAACAAAAAAAATCAAATATTTGGGAATAAATCTAACAAAAGAGGTAAAGGACCTATACAAAGAAAACTATAAAACACTGTTAAAAGAAATAGAAGAAGACACAAAGAAATGGAAAGACATCCCCTGCTCATGGATTGGAAGAATAAACATTATTAAAATGGCCATCCTACCAAAAGCAATATACAGATTCAATGCTATTCCAATCAAAATCTCAATGGCATTCTTCAAAGAAATAGAACAA
This sequence comes from Talpa occidentalis, assembly GCF_014898055.3. Lineage (NCBI taxonomy): Eukaryota > Metazoa > Chordata > Mammalia > Eulipotyphla > Talpidae > Talpa > Talpa occidentalis. The sequence continues at coordinate 53,961,875 of NW_023601433.1, forward strand.
TTATTGATGAAATTCATATGGAATCACAAAAACCCCGAATAGCCAAAGCTCTACTGAAAAAAAAAGAAGGAAATGGAGGCATCACACTCCCAGACTTCAAACTATACTACAAAGCCATAATCATCAAAACTGCATGGTATTGGAACAAGAACAGACATACAGACCAATGGAATCGAATAGAAAATCCAGAAATAAACCCACAGATTTATGGTCAACTAATCTTTGACAAAGGAGCAAAGACTATGCATTGGAGCAAAGAAAGTTTGTTCAATAGATGGTGCTGGGAAAACTGGGTCGCTACATGCAAAAGAATGAAGCTTGACCACTACCTCACACCATACACAAAAATCAACTCAAAATGGATTAAAGAACTAGACATAAGACCTGAAACCATAAAATACATAGAAGGAAATATAGGCGAAACACTACGGGATTTGCACATCAAAGACATCTTTACAGACACATCACCCAAAGCAGTGATAGTGAAGAGAAAGATAAACAGCTGGGACTACATCAAATTAAAGAGCTTCTGCACAGCAAAAGAGACAATAACAAAAACAAAGAGAAACCCCACCAACTGGGAGAACATTTTTGCACCCAACACTAATGATAAAGGACTGATCACAAAAATCTGCAAAGAGCTGATGAGACTCAACAACAACAAAGAAAATAATCCAGTCAAAAAATGGGCAGAAGAGCTAAAAAGAAACTTCTCTGAAGAGGAAATGCAAATGGCCAACAGACATATGAAAAAATGTTCAACATCACTTGTAATCAGGGAAATGCAAATCAAAACTACCATGAGATACCATCTCACACCAGTGAGAATGGCACATATTAAAAAAACTAGCAACAACAAATGTTGGCGAGGATGTGGAGAAAAAGGAACTCTCCTGCACTGTTGGTGGGAGTGCAAACTGGTCCAACCACTATGGAGAGCTGTGTGGAGATTTCTGGACCTACTAAACATAGAGCTTCCATATGATCCAGCAATTCCACTCCTAGGTATTTACCCAAAGGACACAGAAACATCAATTCCAAAGAGCACCTGCACTCCTATGTTTATAGCAGCACTGTTTACAATAGCTAAGCTTTGGAAACAGCCCAAATGCCCAAAAATAGATGACTGGATCAAGAAGATGTGGTACATATATACCATGGAATATTACTCAGCATTCAAAAAAGATAAACACATGCAATTTGCAGCAACATGGATGGCACTGGAAGGGATCATGCTCAGCGAAATAAGCCAAAAAGAAAAAGAAAAATACCGGATGGTCTCACTCATAGCAGGAATCTAGAAAACTTAAATAAGGGACCAGGAAAATGAATATAAGAAAGTGAAAATCAAAATCAACAAAAAACTATGAACCAGAGACACTTTTTGGGGGGTGGGGGGCGGGAGGGGAAGGATTGGGGTCAGAATGGGGCGTTTGCAATTGTATGGGGGAATATAAAAATAAAATTTAATATTTAAAAAAAAAAAAAATAAAATAAAATGACAAAATGACTCTGATTATTAATAAATTGCTATTTCTTTTCTTCATATGCCAAGATAGCCAGTAGAAATGGTATGCTTATCTCTAAAACATCTGGATTTAAATTCTGTTAGGGACATGGTGAGCCATTAGCCTGCACTGGCTAACAATTGGAACAAACAGCACCCCCACCCCCAAGTAGTATGGCTATAAATAATGCCAAAGCAACTGAACTTTATCAACCAGTTGCTAAGTTTCTATATATATGTGTATGTGTGTGTGTGTATAATTTCAATCAGTCTGGAATGGGGAAAACTTTGTATAAGTAAAATTATACCTTATAACTTCGTATCAGGTAATAAAGTACCTTATTTGGAAAGCTTGTATGTATTATAAATGGGAAATTTAATATACATTTATAAATGTATTTTTGTTAAGCATAAATTTATCTGAATCTTCAAAATTTAGTCTTAATATTAACTAAATGAAAATAATATCCATTTTTATTATAAGCTTCTAATACTTTTGCATTACTTCTTGAATTTATGGCTGCTTTCCTTTGTTAAAATGAATATAAACTAAACCTAAATAGTTATAGAAATAACTCGAGGAACATGGAAACTAACTTGAGTATTAAAGAACAGATAGAATTAGATACTGAAGAAGGCTTATGGAAATCTTAATGAAGGAAGCAGCATGAAAAACAAAGAATAAACATGACTTGTTCAAAGGCTGATTAACAGACCACACAGTGGTGTATTAGTCAGTCTGGCTGTGTAACAAATTACTACAACATTTGGTATGTTGAAACAATGCACACTTATTTTCTCATTTTTTTTTTTTTTTTTTTTTTTGTGGCTTAGAAACGTGTGTAGCTTAGCTTGTCCTCACAAGACTGCAATAAGAAATTGACCAGAACTGGGATCTCATTTGCAGTCTCTACTGGAGAAGGACCTGCTTCCAAGTTCTACTTGGTAATTAAGCAGAATTCAGTTCCTCCAGGGTCAGTGAGCTGAGGGTCTCAGTCCCTGCAGGCTGTCAGCTGAGGCCCCCTCTGTTCTGCACCAGGTCGCCCATCATCAGGGCAAGCCTCATCTCAGAAGTAAACCTCCCCCTTACATACACTCACAACATTGTTGCAGTTTATTGGTTAGAAGCAATTACTGAAAAAGGGATTACTCAGGGGTATAAATAATGGTAGCAGGCTATCATAAGGGCCTCTTAGAGGTTTCCCACCATAGGTGGATATTTGTTTTATCATCCTAGCTACATGGAACTATATTTCTCAGAGTTCTTTTCCATCCATAAATCCAAATGGCAAAAAGACATCTGACAAGAGATTGTGAGTAAGAATTCAAGAGATCAGGGCAGGGCATGAAATGTTGTTGCAGTTCATGTAAGTTGCTTCTTAGCTGCTGGCTATACATGAGCGGTAAGTGGGTCCACAGCTTTGCTATCTCCAATGAGGCTTCTGTTTTATCTTTCCTGACTACTGGATCAGGTTTGTATTGATCTCAATGTTGTGGGGATATCAGCTGTTCATAAGGATGGAGGCAGTGAGAGATCAAGGTGGACCAGTCTATTCTCATAGGTTTCAGCTTAGCCTCAGAGGTCCTACTGGGCTTTGCGGCCACTCTTGCATGTTCATCATCCTGTCACAGCTATTTGCTGTGGGCATTTCAGACTCCAGCTCCAAATGCAGAAATAAGAGTGTCACCTCTATGATTTAACTAGCTTTTGCATAGCATGATCTCAACTCCCTCAAATACATGCCCTCACAAACATTTGCACATGTTTTAGGACATCTGCTTCTCTGATCAAACTCTGTGGTAATGGCTCTACAAGTCTGGCTATAAAAAAGCACAGTGACATGAAATTCAGACTTTGAAGAGTTTTTCATAGCAGAATAAAGAGTTTGACTAAGCTACTAGGAAGGATACTGGGTTATTTTCCCTTCCTCATTCAGAAAGCTGCAATGTTACATTTCTCTTTTAGCCAATGGAATATTTTTATAGCTTCTGGAACAAAGAGGGGGAAGGTTTGGGAAATATTGTCATTGGTGTTATGGCCTGCATAGCCTCAGAAGCTCTTGGCGCATGCCAGGAAAACACGGATGGTCTTAGATGTTTGCTCTGTCCCAGATTTTTGAAACATCTTCATTCTATAAATGAGGCTGAAGACCTTTCCCCTGAGCTCCGCTGCCCCACCCATCATCCCTGTATAAACAATCTACTAACTCTGGTACTAGAGGTGCATTTCATTTAAAAATTGTCCAAATTTTTAAATCTTAGTATTTGTATGCTACAGTGTGTGTAGATTAGGAAGAATAGACTTTGGGTTGATTCTGAATAAGCAAAAAATTCCAGAAGAATCCATCATGATATAGATTTCACAGGCCTAGAAGGGCCAGCAGCCACCTTCTCATGTCCTGCCTTTTGAAATAGTCTCTTTGTTTTATTAGGCAGACTGACCACCACTAACTGGTGGGGTTGTTATATTCACTTTAGCTTGAACTTTATGGCAGTAACATAAGGCCAGTGCAGCTTCACTCAGGGGGATTCCTACACTGGGGATCAGTAATGGTTGGGGGCTGTCTTGCTGAGGGTTTTGTGGGTATAATTCTACTTGGATGGTTGTTTGACCTATCCATTCGAGGAGGCTGTCCTGTTATGGGGACTTAATGGAATATTGCCCAGCAATGTCATATCAAGTCTCTGCCTTCTCATACTTGTTGAACTATTTCCCATGCTTCCCCTAAATAGATAAGACATCAGAACCACTGATTAGATCCCAGAAAGAAATAATGTGCCCTGAGTCTGAAAGCTCCTCTATCTGGATGCCTCCCTTCTGGTGATCAGCACCAGGTTGCACCAGGACTGTTGGAAAATGCCCAGGAAGGACCATTATTTCACCCCACATGGCTAACAGATGGTGAGAACAAACATTGCCATTATGAAGTGGGTTTGGAGACTCCAGGTGAATTACAGGCTTCTGACATTCACTGGCTATGTCTGCAAACATAGTGTTCCTCTGTCAATAAACTTCTAGAAGAAAGCACTCAAATAACTATTCCATTTGTAATTATCATCCCTATCACCCTTTTATTGCTTTTGCTGCTGTTAATTTGATTTCAGTTCAGGGAAGGAAAGGCTTAACTGACATTGGGACATTTTGTAAATGAAGACCATAATTTCCTCCTTCTCTATGATTCTATCTGCTATAAATGGTATGTTTGTGTCTCCCCCAAATTCAAATGTTGAATAGTTAACACCTAATATGACTATTTGAATGAAAGAAGTAAATGAGATTAAATGAGGTCAGGAAGGTCATGAAGGTGGTACACTGATCTGGTGAGATTAGCTCCTTGTAAGAAGAGAGGCCAGAGCTCCCACTCTCTGTGCATAAAGAAGAGCTGTGCACAGTCAGAATTAGAAGGCATTGTGTGCAACCCAAAGGGAACTCTCCCCGGAACCTAGCCATGCCAGCACCTCGATCTTGGACATCCAGCTTCTAGAACTACGAGGAAGCAAAGTCTGTTAAGCCTAGAGACTGTGGTGCTTGTTATGACAGCCATGCATGTAGACACCACTTATGTAGCTTGTGATTAAACATATTTTTGTGGATTTTGATGATTGCCTCTTTCTGACACAGTGTGAGCCCCAAGAAGATGACCCTGACTCTATCCCCCCAAGGCTCAGCACAGTGCCTTGTGCTTAATAATTCTAATAATTCTTTTATTATTATTATTCTTATTATTCTTTTTAAATTCTATACAGTATATGCTTAATAATTCTTTTATTAAAATTTGGCTCAAGATTTAAGGAAGATCCATGATGGCATCAGAGGAGGTTCCTTGCTTTACTCCCCAGAGAATCAGCTCTCAGAAAATCCCATGACTGGCAGTGAAACTGGAAAACCTTCTGATCATCAGAGACTAGGCAGACTCCATCACAACGAGAGACATGGAGAAGATTTATACTTCAGTGAAAAAGAGATGGGTGGGTAGAGGTGCTTGGAGACTGTGGTTGTAAGCAAAGTGTGCTGACACTCAGCTGGTGGCACCAGAGAAGAGAGAGCCAAACTTGCAGAGACATATATTGTTGACTTATGGAAAATATGTTCAGAGGAGCTGAGACACTTTCAGTGAGCCAGGGCTTAGTGAAAGGAACAAGGGCAGTGCACTCGGTAGAATCCTCTCCTCCAGCCCTCAGAACTAGTACTGACTAACTTTGTAAGGCTCACTGAAAACGAACAGGGAGAGAAGAGTTGAATCTGGAACTGCAGAGATGACAGCTACTAGTGGCATCACAAAAAGGAGCTGACATTTCACTCCACACAGTGCATTCACACCAGTGGTTTGAAACCTCCAAGCCCTTCCCCACCTTCTAATTCAGTAGCTGCAAGACTAGTGGAAGCCCACAAGGTCCAACATAAAAATTTATACCAAAAAATCACAGCACCACCTGCTGGAAAGGTGGAAGTAGTTCAAATTTCTAGGATCTAAAACAGCAAAATGGGAGACAAAAGAAAAATAAAAACAATACAGGAAACTTTAGAATTTAAGGAAATTTGACACCATAAGAAGAGAACAATTCTCCAGAATCCAACCATAATTATGTGGAAGATTTCATCTTCCTATAAGATAGAGAATTCAAAACCACCATGATAAAGTAGTTAAAAGAAATGGAAGAAAATGGAGGAAAGCAAGTCAAAGTAATACAAGAGAACTCTGGAAATCTAATCAAAGATATTCAACAATGTTCAGAAAGACAAATGAATGTCATGAGAAATGCAATTAATGAACAGAAAACACAAAGTGAGACTTTATTTTTTAAAGATTTATTTATTTATGCATACAAGAACTGTCGTATAGGCCAGAGATGCAGGGGGTGAGAGGATTCACCAGAGACAGAATTGGGGGAGCAGAACAGGTGTATTGACTGAAATACACTGCTGAGGGAAGCAGCGGGTGAGTCAGGAGAGGTCTGCTATGCCATGTGGGTCACCTCCCTGTCCAGGGATTGAACTTGTGCTATGGTGGCTGCAGATAGCTGCATAGTGCTGCATCTTAACCCCTTGCGCCACCAGGGAGGCCCCCAAAGTGAGATTTTAAATAAGAAAATAAGAGATTTGCAGGATGTAAAATAGTTCAATAGATGAGAAAATAAAAATTCTGTAGAAAGCTATGGAAGCAGACTAGACCAAAAAGAAGATCAAATCATTGACTTTGAAGATAATAATGCATTAAAAAGGAACTCAGCTTGAAGAAGTGAGAGAAAAACAAAAGAAGGAATAAAAGAGACAAACAAAAGAAGAATTAAAGAAAGAAAAGTGAAGAAACACTTAGAGAAATATCCAATTCTATTAGCAATGAAAACATAAGAATAATGGATATCCCAGAAGGTGGTGAGAGAGAGAGAGAGAGAGAGAGAGAATCAGGTAATATATTCAAAGAAATAACAGAGGAGACTTCCCTAACATGGGGAAGAAATAAATACACAAGTTTATGAAGCTAAAAGAACAGTTACATATCTAAATGTAACGAGACCTCCACCAAGACTTGTGACATGAGCAAGAGTTCCAGACAAAGTATATTGAAAGTGGCTAGGGCAAAAAAGTAGGTAACAAATAAAAATACTCATTAATCAAAGGCACAGAGTAGCTAGTAGAATTAGAAAGCAAAACCCAACTTTCTGCTGGATCCAGGAAGACATTTGAGTGCCAAAGTAAATGTCTGGAAAATAACTCCTCAAGCAAATGGATCCTCCCACCCCACCCCATCACTATCACAAATGCAGGGACAGTCATACTTATATTAGATAAAATAGACTTCTAACTGAAAAAGATAATAAGAGACAGAGATGGACATTATAAAATGATGAAGTGGTCAATATATCAGGAAGACATAACACATTAATATATGCTCCAAACAAAGAATTGTCAAAATATATAAGACAATTACCACTGAATCTGAAAATATTCTTTGGGAGCAGCACAGTAGTGATTCGGGGACATCAACAACCCTCTTTCACTCATCAACATACAAATCAACATTGTAAAAATGAGCATCTTACCAAAAGCAATATACAGATTCAATGCAGTCCCCATCAGTGTTTTCAATGGCACTCTTCAAAGAAATAAGAGCTCAGTCCATTTACATTTAGGGCGATATTGATACAAAAATCCACATTTATATGGACAGTTAAACTATAGCAAAGGAGCCAAGAGTATACATTGGAAAAAGGAAAGCATCTTCAACAAATGGTGTTGGGAAAACTGGACAGCTACATGCAAAAGAATGAAAGTAGGCCCCTATCTCACACTGTATCAAAAAATAATTCAAAATGAACAGAAGACTTGGCTGTAAAATCTGAAACTATAAGATACATAAGAGGAAACATAAGCAAAACATTCTACAACATTGGATTCAGTGATGTCTTTGTGAATTCATTTCCAACAGCAAGAAAAACAAAGGAGTATATAAACAAATGGAATTGCATTAAACTAAAAAGCTTCCGCACAGACAAAGATACTAACATGAAACAAAAATACATCCACTGAATGGGAGAAAAATTTGTACAATATACATCCAACAAGGATTTGATATCCAAGATTTACAAAGAATTCATAAAATTCAAAAATAAGGAAACAAATAACCCAGGAAAAAATGGGCAGAAGAACTAAATAGACACTTCTCCAAAGAAAACATACAGATGGCCAACAGGAACATGAAAAAATGTTCATCATCAATTATGATTAGGGAAATGCAAATCAAAGCCACAATGTGATAACATCTCACACCTGTGAGAATGTCCCATATCAAAGGGATGAGAAATGACTGTTGGTGAGGATGTTTTAAAAGAGGAACTCTGTACACTGTCGGTGGGAATGAAGACTAGCACATCCCCTATGGAAAACAATATGGAGGTTTTTCAAATTATTAAAAATAGATTTACCATATGGTCCAGTAATTCCACTACTGGCATCTATCTACTCAAAAAATGTAACAATCTGGAGCAATATATGCACTCCTATGTTCACTCCTACGACCATTACAATAGTCATGTTATGGAAACAATCTAAGTGTTCCAGGACAGATAAGTGAATTAGGAATATGTGATATATAACATAAAAACAATGATATACCACTCAGCTATATTAAAAAAAAATAAGCTCTTGCTATTTGTGACAACATGGGTGGAACTGGAGGGAATGATGCTAAGTGAAATAAGTCAGAAGGAAAAAGACAAATACCTTAAGCTTTCAATTATATGTGGAATAGAGAGAAATAAAGCAAAAGATCACACAAAACCAAACATAAAACAAACCCTGGAAGTCTGATTATAGCATTGAGGCTAAGGGTTGTTGGGTGGAGAGCAGGTTGTGTAGGGAGTCCAGTAGTAGGATGGCTTGGTGTAACATACATTTAAAGAGGTGTGATTGTATAATTCTGAATCAGATACAGTATTGTAAACCAATGTTGCCCCAATTTAAAAAAAGAAGAAAACTGAGCTTGAGTTTCCTAGAGGGAAGGGAGACACAGGAACATCTACTCCAGCTTCACCACTCAGTGCTTCTTTTTTTTTAAAGATTTATTTATGCATATAAGAACTGGAACACAGGCCAGAGGTGTTGAGGGGGGGGGGTGAGAGGATTCACCAGAGACAGAGTGGGGAACAGAACAGGCAGTCTGACTGAAATACACTGCTGAGGGGAGCAGCGAGTGAGACAGGAGAGGTCTGCTGCGCCATGTGGGTAGCTCCCTGGCCGGCCAGGCATTGAACTTGTGCTGCAGAGGCTGTGGATTGCTTCATAGTGCGGTGCTTAACCCCTTGCACCACCAGGGAGGCCCTTGGTGCTTCATTTTAATATATGGATAACTCAAAAGAGAAAGTGGGTGAGTAATTTGCCTAAACTTGCTCAACATTGAGTGACAAGTCAAGATAGATTGTAGGTCTCCTGTTTCCCCATCAATGGTGTAGCCTGCCAGTGGCAGGAACTGAGTTTGGAGTCAGAAAAGAGCTGTGACTATGGACCCCTGACATGAGTCAGGTGTGATAATTGTCTCCACAGTCATAGCTTTGTGGAGCTAGGTCGTATTTCCATTTTACAAAAGGAGATGCAAGACTTGAAGTCCTACAAGTGGTGTGGGTATGTCTGGGTCATACCCCTCACAGCCCTAATCAGACCCATGTTGTGTTTTCTCCTTGATCAGACCCTTCCTCTCTCCCCTGGGTAAGGGGAGGGGTTTCCCTTATTGGTAAGATGGAGGGATCCCAAGAGAAATCAGAATGAACAGAACTTGCTCAGTATTCCCACTGTCCTGTAATGTATTTCCACAACTTGCCCCTCTTCAACAAATCTCACATAAGATCACCGAGGCTTATCCATTTCTTCAGGTTTTCATTTCCTTATGAAGGCCCTGGTGTCACGTAAAACTTATATTAAATATATAGGTGTTTCTCTTGTTATTCTATCTTTTGTTGCAGGGGTCCCGGATGAGAACTTAGACACGTGAAGGAAAGATGTGTTCCCCTCCCTCCAAGTCACCTTCATCTCCTTGGCTTGGTGCCTTCTCTAAATGTTTCTTTGTCGATAAGGTGGTGTAAGAAGTGCCTACCTTTCAAGGTTATTGTGGGATGAAATTAAATACTTCATTTGAGATTTTAATGCAGTATAATCTCTTCCCAGAAATATCAGTTCTTTTCCATTAGTTTTCATCTGCTGATTTGTAAAAAATGGGCATTGGTGATTAACATATTTCAGAGGAGCAGATGAAGGCTCAGACAACTAGTTCTTGTTGGTAGGAAAACTTTGTCATTTTAGTGTCTGATAATCAGGGGTTCAGAATTAACCAATAATAGATGAACAGGACAAATGCAAATTTCTTTCTGTGTGTATGTGTGTGTGTGTTTGCGCACGCGCATGTGCATGTGTGTGAGTGTGTGTGTGTACACAGCAGGAGAATTAAATAATGAGATAAAGGATTTATATGTGACTTAACTCCCCCGAAAAAGGCAGAGCTTACAGTTTCAATGGGAAAGTGGTGAAGGTTCTACTGGACTTTTCCATGCTTATGGGCAGCTGAATTGTCATTTCCAGGTGTTGTGTCTGCCTTCCTTCAAATAATAAACTCCCTAGGAAGGAGTGAATGGCAGCTGTATTTTGGGGAAGGTCTGCTTAGGTTTAGATAATGTTTCTTTCTGTAGTTGTTCAGCTGTTTTCTTTTAAAGTAATTTTAATCCCTTTGTCTTCACGCTGGGGCTGAACCGCAATTGCCTGGAGGGCTTGTGAAAGGACACACATTGCTGGTCCCACCCCCGAGTTTCTGACTCAGTAGGCCTGGGGATGGGAACTGCAAATGGCATTTTTCCCCTTTGAGAATCACTGACCAGGAGATAACCTTATGCACTGCCCAGAGATACGGCTCCTGAAATTAATAATTAATCTTTGCAATGTCTTCAGGGGAGCTGCTGTGTCATGTGAAGTGGAAAGTGCAGGAAGCCTGGCTTCCTGGATGCCAGCCCTTAGTGTGTTTGCCCTCTTCTAAAGGGCCCAAAAACCATTCTGTATGAACGCATGCTGATGTGAGATTAGCAAAGTTTCCTGATGCAAATCTAACATGGAATTCATTGCACAGACAACTAGATTTGTTTAGAGTACTTTAGAGAACTTACTATCAAAACTTACAAATCATAAACAAACTCAGAAATGCTACAACTACGGGAAAAAATCTGAGCACAGAGGATGAGTTTTATGCAGGGTTCTGGGATGAAGATGGAATTGAAGAGAACAGAATCCTCAAACCACACCGAGCGGGCTGATCCCATGCATAATTATATTTCAGGAATTATCACTTACTCTATCCTGCCAGGTCTCAGGGTCTGATTGTGCAGACATAGTAAATGTAGGAGACGTCTGAAGTTATGATCAGAGAAGTGAGACCTCACCTTTGAAAAGAAATTCTTTTCATTTACAATAGTTCACACCAGTGTAAAGAGTTTATTCAAATACATTTCATTACATCATCCTTAAAGCATTTCTGTACAGCAAGTAAAGCTGTGCGACCGTGCTCTAAACAAAGCTATTTCCTGTTACCACCATTCAGAACTGTGTGTGACTCCAAGACCCAGTCCCACATCCAGAGTTGGCCCAGCTTAATAAGGGGGATGAGGGAAGAGAAGTGAAGGGTGGGGGGCCACAAGTTCAGGATGCCTTTGGAGAATGTCTCCCTCTTTTTATTTTTGTTCTTCTGAGTTCAGTGCTTTGTGATGAGTACAGCGATAAGCAGCAAAGAAATTGTTCTTACACACAATACCCAATTACGCCCTCAGCGGAACTAAATTCCCTTCAACAGTAAATATTGACTCAGCAGGGCCACTGCTGTCCAATGCTCTGGGATACTAGATTTATTGATCCCTAGATTTTGTGCCTGCCATTTATTTGCCAGCCGACATGATCACACCTTCTCACAAGGAGAGACAAGGATGTGACCTCCACTAGGCTCATTGTGGTAAACAGTTACAGTCCATACAACTAAGTTGAAGGTATTGTGAGAGCTCCTTCTAAACTTTTTATTTTTTATTTTTTTACACATTTATTTATTTATGCATACAAGAGCTGGGGTACAGGCCAGAGATGCTGGGTGGGGAGTGAGAAGATTCAGAGACAGAGTGGGGAGAAGAACAGGCAGATCTACTAAAATACACTGCTGACGGGAGCAGTGGGCCAGCCAGGAGAGGTCTGCTCTGCCATGTGGGTCACCTCCCTGGCCGGGGATTGAACTCGTGCTGCAGTGGCTGTGGTTAGCTTCATAGTTCTGCATCTTGACCCCTTGTGCCACCAGGGAGGACCCTCAATAGGAATTTTTTTATAAGAAACTGGAATTTGGTGTGCACTGATTGATAGACTGTTCTTCAACAATATCATCTAAGTAAAAATTGTCCCTGAAAGAGATTCTAACCTTGGGAAAAAAGGTTAAATTAGCAAATGTTTCTCATCCTTTGGTTCAGACAGGGTTGACACATTTTGAGGGGGTAAGGAGCTGCAAATGAAAGTTCCCCCATTACTACTTCTGTAATCCAAGGTTCTTCAGTGTCACATGTTTTCCATCCTTTGTAGCTTCTTCCTTCCTTTTGCCTCACAGATCCTGCATCAAGTCTAATTGGGACGGCCTAGATCAGGAAGGTTCTATGTAAAATTATGCCTGGCATTATCATTGTGTTATCTATCTAGAGACTATGCAATCTGAGCATACAAATCTTGACCTATCCTTATAAATGAAACAAGATTAAGCAAAAGAGAGTGGCATGCTAGTGTGCTGGCCTGTTGAATGGTGTCTCTCTGGAAAAGGTCCCAGATTTTCTCCAAGTATCCTCACCCATGTAAAAGCAAGTAGAAGGGAGGGGTGATCCAGGGTTTGGTGATCCCTTCACTAACAAAGGAAAGAAATTGGAAAAAAAAATCTCATATAGAGTTTGCTATTTTTCAAAGGGACTTACTTGGCTATAATTCTTTATGTCACATAATAATGGGGTGATTCTGACTGGAATTTAAAGAGAAACATCTGTTTGGGTAAGAAAAGTGCTCCGATGAGCTTAACCGTAAAAACCGAGGCAGCAGAAATGTCCCCGGGAGCAGCATTAAGCTGTTCTTCAGGATTTGTTCTGAGCTGTACCCTTGGGGAGGTCATGCAGTCTATCAATGCCTCAGGTTAGCATATAAAGAAACTTACCTCTCAGAGTTATGATAAAGCTAAATAATTTAGCGTCTATAAAGTCCTAGGAGATGAAAGGCACCATAGAAATGCAAATTATCATTTTATTAGGTGACACCATCAATAGAAGCGAAGGGAAAGTGCCCTCTTTGATGGATGTCCAGTTCGATTGACTGAGAATGGTGTGTTTCTATCTCAGAAATCTGCTATCTTTAACTGCCACAGATAATTGCCTGCCCTCCCACTTGTTTCATCTGTTCTATTTAAGAATTATTTTTGCTAGTTTCTCTTAGGGGCTACCCCCTCATTCCATTGTGACATGCCTCAGAAAATTGAACAAAATAAGTCACCATAAATCCCCAAAGAGAAGCAATGTGTCTTCATTACAGTAATTATGTTTTATGTGCAGACTTTTTCATAAAAAGAACTAGGTATCAAAGTTTTAATTTAAGTTCAAAAGACAGTAAAGTGCTAGTGGCAATAGCTTTATCTGAAGACTAGTTGTTAAATGAAGAGCTTGTCTTTTCTCTCAGCAACTGTTTCACCGGGCCTCCCTCCTTGGTAAAAAAAAGTAGTACACTGTTTAATGTCCTTAAACAAAATCAGAACCTCAAAAGGTAGACCCCCCTTCCCAACTTTAGGAAGCAGGAAGTCATCCTGCTCTTGTACCTAGTAAGTTAGTTATTGGGGTGATACCTTACTCCGATCTGGGTTTTCATTTGTGTCCCTGGTGGGAGACCTGACTCTCACTGTCTTATTCCACTCCGGTGACTTAGATGCACCCACAGTTTCTACCGTAGCTCCCACGAGGGCTGAAGGTCCACAGGTTTTTGTCAGTTAATGAAACAGGGAGAAAATCTAAGTGCTTGCTTGTCTTAGGAGTGTGGGTGAGTGGGGAGGGATCATACAACCCTTGTAGCTCACAATTTTCACACACCCATTGCAAATGATCACAATCTGGAAGATGGCTTGAAAAAGAAATTTTGTGATAATTTCCTGTAACAGGAAGTCTAGGAAAAAGAAAACATTTAAATTGTAATAGTTTTTTTTATTACTTTTATTTCTTTAAATAATAGGAGAAATGTTTAGATTTAGCACTATTTAGGAAATAACCTAAGTCCCATATGTGACGAGTCCTAATAGAAAAAAAGGGATGAGGGGAAACTTGATAAGCAAAAGGAATAATACAAATTGGCTTGATCTGCTCAGGTTGCTACAATATAGCACCACAGACTGAATGACTTCTATACAACAGACATTTATTTCCTACAGTTTCCTATAGTCTGGCAGCCAGAAGTCCAGGTGCCAGCATGGCTAAGCTCTGGCAAGGACTTGATCACCTTCTTCTTTTGTCCTCACTTGCTAATGAACTCAGTAGGGTCTCTTTTACAAGGGCACTAATTCCATTCATGAACCTCTATACTCATGATCTAATAACATTGCATGAAATTCTAGGGTACACATAGACATTCAATCCGTAGCCCAGTTGCTAGCACCCTGCATAAATACTTGCTATTTTAAGTATCTACTTAGTTGTCGCCTTGGAGTCAGAGTGGGCTTTTTAAAAAAAAATTATTTATGCATACCAGAACTGGGGTACAGGCCAGAAGTGTGGGCGGTGAGAGGATTCACCAAAGACAGAGTGGGGAACAGAACAGGCAGACTGACTGAAAAACACTGCTGAGGGGAGTGGTGGGAAAATCAGGAGAGGTCTGATGCATCATGTGGGTAGCTCCCTGGCTGGGGATTGAACTCTTGCTGCAGTGGCTGCTGATAGCTTCCTAGGTTGTGTATTAACCCCTTGCGCCACCAGGGAGGCCCCAGAGTGGGCTTGGAAGGAATGTGTACTTGACTTTGAATCCAGACTCCATCAGTCACCTGGGCAGAATGAGAGATTTTCTGAGCCTTGGTTTCCTCATTGCAAGACCTTTATGGTCTCATATGTAAAATCAGTGTGATATCTGGCACCAAGTAGATACTTAATAAATGCTACTTCTCTCTCCCATTCCTGTCAGCACTTAGAGAAGGAAAAATGCAGAGACATTGTTGAATGGTCTCCGTGAATTATTTTAATGAGGGAGATTTGGAAATTGAATGCCTTACATTTATCACAGCTTCTATCAATCTGTAGCAACTGAGTGCATTTATTCCAGACATTTCTGAAGGTGGAGGTTTATGGTCATCAAGAGGAATAGTTATTAAAGTAATTGCCAGATAGGGTATTTCATTAGGAAAGCTAGTTATGGAACACATGCCATTTATAATATGTAATGAAGGATGGAGGACCAAGGAAGTTGAGTTCTGATAGTCGCTTATTTCTTAAAATACTAAAAATACCTTTTACCTGGGTTCTTCATATCCAAAGTATACAAATACACCTAAAAACACTGTATATCTGTTTGTCTTTACATTTCAAAATGCTTTGCTACATAAGATTTTATTTTACTCTAACAACACCATTTTGATTTAGAAGGGGAGGTTTTATCCTTCCATGCTTGGGATGAAGACACTTATATTAAGGAAGGTTAATTGATTTTCAAGAACTGATCAGCAATTGGAGCAGAGCTGACCCCAAATCTGCCAAGCCTCCACTGTTAGTATTCTTTTCATTGTGTCCTGGATTCCCGATTTAGAACAGTAGCATCAGGGGGAGGCTGTATTTTACTCATGGCAAATTGTTCATTTTCATTGTGATGACTGTTCTAAACAGAATTTGAACAGAATTGTCATTTATGGGTTTAATGTGATGCATATTTGCATCTCTGAGTACACGTATATATATATATATATATATATATATATATATATATATGCATTTTATCTGCTGCTTCTTGCTAACATTTTGAAATACATCATAATTAAAATTAGGACAATAAAACTGTTAAGATGGATGTTAAGAGAGGACATAACTTTGATTCTTGTTTAAAACATATGGAATTATTAGAAGGGGTCTGGGCTAACAGGCCTACAATTCAAGAATGATGATTCATTTCTGTGTTTTAATTTGGAGACATTGCTTCGGTTTATGAGAATTTGCAATTGGGAATCCAAAGTGCTGAGCCTAATCACATGCATGATTAAATAGATCACTTTATGACACTAGTTTAGGGTTGATTTCTAAAGCCATTTGACTTTTGGATCTTACAATATGTGGTCCATTTGTTAAGTACTATGTGAAAAGTTCTTCCTACATCATCTCATTTATTTTCATCTTCCTTGGAATTCTACAAGGAGAAATTAACATCATCTTACTGACAAAAATACCAAGACTTGGGTGGATCAGTAGCTGGTTTAGGATTAGAGCAGGTAATTCAGAACTGGATTCTAATCCAGGCCTATCTTCAGAGTTCCTTTCTTTCCTATACAATACTCTCCTGATTGTCAGCTGAAAGTGGGGTCTCTTAAGGCTGTAGATGGTGGTGAGGGATGGGAGTGGAGAGAGGAATGACTGTTTCTCCTCCTTCCTAGCTGCCATAGCTGCATCTATGAAAGAAACTAACAAAAGTTAGATTAATAGGAAAGATGTGTACATATTTATTCACTTTTTAAATTGCCTGCATGGAAGCATCACAGGACAAAAACCATGAATACCCAGAAGGGCAGTGAGATCTGAGAGCTTACATGTAGTCTTAGTAGGATGAAGGGAGAGGACACAGGCCTCTCAGAGGAGAGTAAATGGTTTTTAGGGAAGCTGACTCTGTCTGGGTGTTAGGTTGCTGTCTGGTCCCTCCCAATTGGTGAAAATCCTGGGGTTAGTGATGCCTGAGTCCCCTTTGGGGGATCTGTCTTTAGGCAGATGAGGGGAGTCAGGGAAAGTCTATCCCTGACTCTTTTCTGCTCTTTTCCAAGTTCCTTCAGCTCAAAATTATCAAATGTATATATCAAATAGCAACACACTTTGGGGTGGCATGTTTTAGACTCCTTCAGCTTTCAGATGCGTGAAAGGCTAACCAAAGCCACTTTGCTACTTTATCAACCAGAAGCTACCACCATGTGGTCGTGCTGGCTGCACACCACCAGCTACTCCAAAGATGGTCTGAAGGAGCGGATGCCTACATTCCTAGAGTGGGCCGGCGTCTGACTGGCTCGTCTCCCACAATTGATGAACATCACATTAGAGCTGAGCACTTGTGTAAATCCATCACATTGTGTCCACAGCAACTTCACCAGCCCCTCTTCTCCCAGATCACAGAGTTTGGGATGGACGTCAGCTTGTGATACCCTGGCGTGGGGTCCGGAGTTCCAGTGACAGGCCCGTGACTGAAGACAATGGATACCCCTTATTGGGGCAGAAAATGAAGTCGTCAGGATGTGGAATTTAGTTGCCTGCATGAGAAGTGAACATTGTTTCCAAATAAACAGACTTTCCTGCCATAGTTATTAATAAGCTGGGGATTGCTTTTTTTTTTGTTTTTTTTTTGAAAGAAGCTGGCAATGGCAGGAGGCAGCTGCCACCAAGGCGGGGACACAGAAGGTGGGGAATCTGGGGCCTTTGGGGGACGGAGCAGCCACAGAGCAGACTGAAGCGCATTGGTGCCTCCATGGACTGTTGGCAGCAACCTGGGAGAAGACACTCCCCCAGGGGTGTGCCCAGGATGTGGGCAGAGCAAGAGGAGGATGGGAATGCATTCTGGCCAGATGGTCCAGGAGGGACCCACCTGTCACTGATAGAAATAACAAGCTCCTCTGTGGATTCTGCTGTAGCAGGAATGGTACAGCATGTGCGTGTGTGTGTGTGTGTGTGTGTGTGTGTGTGTGTGTGGTGTGGAGAGGGGAGGGTTCTATTTACTTGGTACAATCACAGAGGATGGATGCAGAAGTTTAGACAGGTTATGAACTGACCAAGGGCAGCTTGCAAATGGCAAAACAGGGAATTGAAGCAAGTGCACCCCATGCTTGTGTAAAGCCGAACTAACAACAAAGACACTGCTCATCATTCTCCAGTTTGAGCAAGAATCCTTAAACACCAACTAACAGATGAACGTGCTGTTCTTTCTTTATATTTTGCTAATATGCTCGGGTACTAGGATATTAAAAGACAAGGAAGACTTTTTTTTCCTATTATTACAACCACCTTTTTGCCTTATTCAGGATTCAATAGTTTTACCTTACTTAATAAAGAATCTCATGCTGTGAAGGTTGAATTCAAACAATTTAAATCACCCTCCAAAGCTTGAGTCTCCTCCACAGCATTCCTCAATAAGCTTTCCCTTCATCCAAAGAAAGAATAAGACTCTGAGAGAAGCCAGATCACAGATGTCAGGTTTAGAATCTAGCACTAAGTCTCAGCCTGAATTTCAAGACTGGTCTCCACACACGTTACCTTAGACCCAGAGATGGCAGTTTGATATCAGAGTGATCACATAAACTGGACCTTAGGTCCTGAGCCCTCCCCAAAGACAACCCCCATGAGGAAGTGAAGTTAACCATTCACTTGGATATCGCCTGGGAGCCTTGTTAACAAGTGTTATCACAGTGATTCACAGCCTGAACTCTGAGCAAACCCGCCTCCCTCCCCAGCAGGGCTGGTGGGGGGGGGAGGGGGGGGGGGGGGGGCTGTGTAGAGGGAGGGGTTGGTCCTCCTGGCCTGCAGGTGACCAATGCCGGCATGAATTCTGAGAGGCACATGTCTCAGGCAGCTTAGGCTGCTATAAGAGGCTATCACACACCAGATGCTTATAAACAACAGTCAGTTCCTTCTCACAGTTCTGGAGGTTGGAAGCCCGAGATCAAGGTGTGGGCAGACTTGGTGTCTGGTGAGGGTCTGCTTCTAGATTCATAGACACCAACTTCTTGCTGTGTCCATACCTGGTTGAAGGGGTGAAGTTATCTCCCCCGGGTGAAGTTGTTAGGGGGAAAAGGATGTCCTAAAGCTAATTCCATACAGGCTTTGTGGACTCCACCCCCACCCCAGGCCAAAGCCAAAGACACTGGGAACTCCAAATCCTATCACCACCAAAGGGAAGGTGGCTGGGACCTGAGGGTGGGGTTAAGCAGCCAGGTGGGTATAAAGCCAGACACGTGGGCTTTGGAGGGGTCCCCCGTTTTGGCTCTCTGCCAGCTCGCAGCGTCCGGCAAGCTCTGAGAGTGCTTTTTGTGTTTCCAGGTCGGCGGATCGGGTAGGACGCATTAAAGACTTTATTTCCCTATTTTCTCCCTGAGTGGTACATTTTCCTTATTTCCTTTTCCCTTGTAAATAAACCTTTTATTAACCTTTTGTGTGTGCCTGTAGTGGAGTATTAATAAGTCCCTTATAAGTGCGCGGGTGAGGACCCACAGCCAGGCAACCCGTTCAATATCGGGGCTGACCTATAACAAAGTTAGTCCCTCCTCTCTTTTATTTTATTTTTTTATAAGTAGAATTTATTAATCTTTGAGGTTCTTTTTTAATGATTTATTTATTTATGCATACAAGACTGGGGTACAGGCCAGAGGTGTGGGGGGTGAGAGGATTTACCAGAGACAGAGTAGGGAACAGAACAGGCAGATCTACTGAAATACACTGCTGAGGGGAGCAGCAGAGGAGACAGGAGAGGTCTGCTGCTCCATGTGTGTCACCTCCCTGGCTAGGATCGAACTCATGCTGTTGCAGTGGCTGTGAATATCTTCATGGTGCTGATGCTTAACCTCTTGTGCCATTGCCACCAGGGAGGTCTCCTGGGTCAGGTAGGGGTCTCTTTCATAAGAATGCAAATCCCATCAGGATGTGCCACCCTGGTGACATAATTACCTTTAAAAGCTCCACCTCCTAATACCATCCCCTTGGGGAAAAGGAATTAGCATGTAAATTTGGAAGACACAAATATTTAGTTGACAGCTCTTAAGGAGGTTGACTGTAGGTGGAGGAGGAATTGGGTGCAACAATTCCCACAGTCTCTGGGGGAGAGTGTTCAGTCCTGGGTGGGATTTCTGGGTAACAGTGCTTGCAGGACATGGTAAGATGCCTTGGATAGATAATGACAAACTCGAGTCAGGAGCTGGGAGCAGCAAAAACTCTGAAGCTCAGTTGCCACACTCCCAAGTCATCTGGCTTACCTGGAGGTTACTGCAAGTTGCCTAAAACAGTCACCCTACTTATCATCCTCTAATCCAAGACAGATTCCTGTGCCTCAGGCTTCTCTCATGCACCACAGTTTATATATTCAAATTCTCTCCTGCCTCATTGAGGATAATAGTGAGGACAATAGCATACTTCTTATTACAGAGAAAAAAGACCAAACAAAACAGCCCAAGGCCAGTAACTGTGAATTACTGCTTACAATCACAGAGTCAGCAGCCTAGGGCTAGTGCCTGGTTCTGCTTTTCTCTTTGTTGGTCTGTTTGTTCACCTTCTCGAACACTGCTCTGCAGCCCCGACATGGCAGCTCTTCCTCTCTGTAACTGCACCACTCCAGGCAGCATCCAGGCTTTCCCTTAAAATATGAACCAGGGAATCATGTCCTCACTCAGAGTGTTCGTGAAATGAATATTGAATTACAGTTGTGGGTGTATGCTTGTATTTACTTAATTAGCAAACAAAATCTTTGGGCAGTAAGATGGGTGAAGGTGATAAACACCATTTCAACATTCAATAAACCAGTAATTGATCACTCCTCAGTGTGAAATATGAAAAACAACTACAAGACACCCTAAAGCAGATAAAAATGATTATCATATGTCAGCAGACAAATGCCAGTTCAAACAACAATGAGATACCACTACAGACCTATTAGAATGTCCAAGATTGTGAACAGGACAAAACTAAATGTTGACAAGGATGTGAAGCAATAGGAATTCTCATTCATTGCTAGTGCAAAATAGTACAAATACTTTGGAAGACAATTTGGTGTGTATTTACAAACATATTCTTACCATATGAACCAGCCATTGTACTCCTTGGTATTTACTCAAAGGAGTTGAAAACTTATGTCCACACAAAAACCTGTCATGGGTGTTTTTAAGCAACTTTACTTATAATTGTTAAAACTTGAAAGCAGTCAGGATGTTCTTCAGTAAATGAGTGGAGAAATAAATGGTGGTTCTTCAGCACTGAAAAGAAATGAGCTATAAAGTCATGAACAGACATGCAGGGACCTTAGGGGCATATCACTAAGTGAAAGAAGATAATCTAAAAAGGCTGCATGGTGTGATTTCAACTCTATGATATTCTGGAAAAGGAAAACGTACAATAAAAAGTTCAATGGTTGCCCTAGATGATGAAGGGATGAATGAATAGGAAGAGCACAGAAAAATTTTAGAGCCGTGGAATTATTCTATATGATACTATGGGACACATGTCGTTATCCATTTGTTAGAACCCATGGAATGTCCACTACCAGGAATGAAACCTAAAGTGAACTATGAAATTTAGGTGATGATGATGTGTCAATGTAGATTTACTGATTGTAACAAATATATCACTCTGGTGAAGGATGTTGATAGTGGGGTGGCTATGGGTGTGTGGAGAAACGTGGGGTTATGGAAAATCTCTATACTTCCCCTCAATTGAACTGTGAATCTAAATGGATCTAAAAAATAAAATCAAAAATAAAAACAAAAATGCAGTATTGAGTGACAATGCAACATGGACAAATCTTCATAACATGCTAAATAAAATAGCCAGACAAAAATAGTCATATGCTATATGATTCCACACGGAATGTCCAGAGTACATATAGATTGTAGATTAGTGACTGCCAAGGGTGCAAAGGGATAGAGGAATTAGTGGATGATATCTTTGCCCTGTGTGAACTCAGCAAGATGAGTCGTGTAAATAAGAGTGTTAAACAACTACCACGTGCCTGTGCCTGGTGTGTTACAGGCTTCCAACACCTCTTACAACTTTGCATCCTATACGTCACCATTTGTGTTTTGCAGGTCATGTTTTGTTAGCTCCATCTCCTGCATCAGAAACAGAGGAGAAGATTGTCCTACGTTCAGAACCCCAGAGAGCTGGCCTGCAGCCAGTTTGCTGACTGGTGTCTGCTCATCCTGCAGGGGATGGTAATGCCTGTGCCCATCTGGTTTCTGAGCCCCTGGGGTCCCTCCAAGGAGCAGGGCACTGGAGGGGATTTGTCCTAAGCACACCAGGGTTCTCTTTACTCTGAGGGGCTTTAGGCTTTTTTCTGCTTAAGCATCCACTTAATTTTTGGTGACAAACCTTTTCCCAAGAATTAAACAGTTTCTCACCCTAAATTTGGACTGACACATAAGGATTTGTTAATTAGGGCAGAAGTCGAGGATACTCAAGGAAGCTCCCAGAGTGCTTGTGTCTGAACTTCTACATGACACACCAGCCCGCTGCTTCATTACACACAGGCGCCCTGGAGAAGAAAGAGAAAGGCTGCGCCCGAACCACCTGAACAATTTCGTGGATGTTGAGTACTCCATCTAAACGTTCCAGGCAGAACAATGTCATGTTGTTAATCATTCCCATTTATTTATTTTAATCCAATGACGTCTATGAATAAAGTTCCTTTACATATGATGATGGTGTAAAAGTAATTAATGTCAAAGGATACCTCTCATGTGCTTCACATGTCTGTATGTGTGTGAGCATGCATGTGTAAATGTGAGTGTGCGTATGTGCACATGTGTGGGAGTGTGTGCTTGTGAATGTGCATGTACCAATCAGTTGCTTAATGGGATATCTTTACAAATAAACCATGACATTTATATGCAAGATAAAATAGACCACTGTGCTGTGGCTCTGCTTAAGGAAAACATGGAGAGAGATGTTCAAAGTTGATGTGTTTTTCTACAGCACACTCGGCCATGATGCATGTGGAAGGAGAAGAGGGTGGAAGTGAAGGTTGAAGCGGACCACTGGCCATGTGAAGGCTGGGTTTTGGTCAGAGTCTTGAAGTGAGGGGGCTGTGTCCTTATGGGGATTGATGCCCTGAAATAGTCAGATGTGTGCATTTTGGTCTCTGCTCCCAGTTCCTGACACAAAGCTCCTTGAACACTTGGCATTTCCTGGGTGATAGGAGCATCTTTTGTTCTGCTGAGGTGACTCTGGCTGGGCCCCTGAAAGGGGACTGATCACCAGAACAAACAAGCCATGACTAGAAGCTGGATATTTTCAGTCCAACTCCCATCCTCTGGGGAGGGAAAGGAGACTGAAAATTCAGTTCATAATTAAGCGTGCCTAATTAAGGAAGCCTCCATATATAAATCCCAATAATATGGGATTCAGAGAATTTCCAGACAGTTGCACACATCCATGTACCAGGAGGTGATGTACCCTAACTCCTCAGGGACAGAAGATTCTGCACTGGGGACCCTCCCAGACCTTACATATTGACCAAGTTTTTCATCTGTATTGTTTATATCCTTACTATGCAATAAATCACTATACCTGTTCTCTGAGTTCTGTGAGGTGTTTTAGCAAATTATTGTCTCATGTGGAGGTTAAGGGAACCCTGATTTATGGGTTGTGTGGAAGCTTGGGCAGAAGTCCAGTGACAACCTGCATTTGTGACCAGCACTCATTAGTGTTTCTCAGAAAGCACAGCCACCTGGAGCAGTGACCCCATATTAAAACTGCATTCTAAGGAGTGCCAGGGTACTTAGGGGTGTTTGAGGAGAATGGGGTGCCAGAGAAATTGGCTCTGAATCACTTTAACAAGCCCCTGTCCCAGTCAGTTCTGGATGACTGGGCAAAGAACTGTGGATGGGCCGCTTGAACACCGGAAGTTCATTTCTCACAGTTTTGGGGACAGGAAGGCCATGATGCGGGTGTCGGCAAGGTTATTTTTGTTGAGGTCTCTCTCCTTGGCATGTTAGTGGCTGTCCTCCCCGGTGTCTTCACACAGCCATCCCTCTCTATATATCTGTGTCCTGATCTCATGTGGGCTCCAGTCACATTAGATTAGGGTCCACCCAATGACCGTACTTTACCTCAATTCCTTCTTTAAATACAGTCACAATCTGACATAGTGTGGCTAGAAGTTCACCAGACGACTTTTTGAAGGCTACAATACAGTCCCACATCCCTCTTTCATGTCCCCCAGGAGCACCGGGAGTATCCCCCACACTGAAGCAAACTCCCTGGCACTAGGTTCAGGGAGGTAGGAGACAAAAGCTATGTCCACTTTTGGTCTCATTTCACCAGAGAGTGAGGTTGTCTTCTGCTGATGTGTGTGTTTGTTTTTGTGTCCTTTGTGGAACGATTTCCAAAGACTCATGTATTATAGAATTTAGAAAACCATGTGCTTCAGAAGGCTGACTGTATGGTCAAGTTTACCCTCCAATTTGCTGAGTGATTCTGAAAGGTTCTCCTGAGCTGCAGTGGGAACAGGTTTTAGTTGTGGGGTCAGGTAGTGTGTCCTATAGTGGGAGATCAAAGAGGACTTTAATAAGCCAAATCTGCTGAAACTCTTACCTGACCTTCAACAAAATGTGTGCGTCTGACAAACACAAGCACCACCTCTCAAATCATCCCCTATTCACAGTGTAAGGTGCCCAGGTGGATTGAATTATTCAGTTATTGCTGCAGAACACTAAGGACCCCTCATAACTACATTTGATTTTACTGAGTGACCATACTAAAGGGAGAGGAGACATCTGTCTTCTACTGGAGGGCTGCTTCCCTCAAGAGGGGGCTATGTTCCAGAGCCAATGTGATGGTCTCTCAGCTAGAGGTAGGAACAGGGTGGGCCAAATCTAAAGAGGACAGGAAAGTAAGACCAACGTAGAGTCCTTCCTGCTCTGGGAATACTGCACAATTAAGCTGGGAATGACTCTCTAGGGTCCTTTAATGGGTTTGCATTTGACCCGCCATAAACCCCTCTTGGCTCCTTCTCTCTCTTTTGGACACAAGTGCCGAATGCGGGGTTGTTACTTAGTGTGAACTTCTCATAGTCCCCCTGAGAAATGTCTTTCTAATCTCCTAGTATTCACAACACTATTCTTGGTGTCCTAGAATGTCTGTCTGGTTTGAATTAGAGTGCTATTTCCCCCCTGATATGGCTGTGGGCTTCCAAGCGGCCGGCATGTCTTACATGCACAGCTTGAGAATCCCTCAGTCCACATCCAGAAGGAATTGATTAATCTCTCAGTTAATATTTCCTAATGGAATTCTCCCTTCTAGTTCGATTGTCTCTTTCGTATACTTTCTGAAGGACTGCCTAATTGGATTTTCCTCACAACTTTAAGAACATAATCGTGTGAAGAATAACTTAGAGGGAATGTAATTGGAAGCAGGAACACGAACTTGGTTCTTACCATTTAGGAATGCAAAATATGACATTCTGGGTGGGGTGAGGTCTGTGCATGAGGGGAGATGCAGACAATTTGGGAAAGGGTATAGACTTAAAGGCTTGGCAATGTGGAGGCTGAGGGAAAAATAAGAGGGATTAGGAATGACCCCTATATTCCTGGCTGGAGCTTATGGGCAGAGGGCAGATTAACTTTGTCACGAAAGTTCATATTTCCTGGTTTTTCAGCTCCGTTTCTTCTCCCTGCCTTATTGTTTGTTGCAGGGTGAAGGAAGCAGAAGTGGACATGTCACAAGAAGCAAGTGCGTGGCTGATTCACCTCTTCCCTCCACTGAGAATTTCTGTTTTACACACTCTCATTTCTTTTTAACGTTATGACTGTGGATTTTGAATTGTTGAGTAAAGACAATGTTTGCCAAAGAAGAAGCTTCTGGATCTTGTTGTTCTTCCTGCCATAAGAGATTATCGAGTTCATTTTCAGAGGCTTAGAAAGAGGTTGAATATGTTAGTGGTAGGAAGAGCAAAGACCCTCAGCAAGGGTCAGATCTGACTGAGGGTTTGGACATGATGGCAACATATATTCATTATATTTCTTTTCTCTTCTGCTCCACAGAAGTTAACATGTTATTCATTCGCTATGGTAGTAGTTTCTACAGCGAGAAACCCTCACCAGCCTAGCAAACATTTAAGGCAGGTCAGAGTGACTAGCAAGTAAATAAAAGTTAAATTGGATTTTGACTTAAATTAAAAAAAAAAAAAAACTTTGCAATGTGCTTTTTCTTTTCTTTTTTTTTAAGATTTATTTATTTGTTTATATAAGCACTGGGTACAGTCAGAAGTGCGGGAGTGTGAGAGAATTCACCAGAGCCAGAGCGGGGAGCAGAACAGGCAGAAGGACCGAAGTACACTGCTGAGGGGAGCAGTGGGCGGCAGGGGAGGTCTGCGCGCCTTGTGGGACCCTCGCTGGTGGCCGGGGATCGAACCGGCACTGCAGAGGCCGCGGGCAGCTTCGCAGCCCAGCGCTCAAGCTCTGCGCCACTGGAGAGGCCCTGCAATGTGCTTTTTCTGCCTTATTTTGATTATTTTTAATACTAAACAGTGCTCTTTAAAATATCAAATTATTAAAATAAACCAACTGGTGCTATCACTATTTGATCTTATTTTGCCTATGTTGGGCATTTTTCAATAATGTATCAAAAGAATGCCTATTTTGAGCCAAATTAGGAGTTTAATATATCTTGCTTAATTGCAGATCTTGGCGCAGAGGGTCTGGAGGGAAGTTTGCATTCTGCAATTCTAACCAGTGGCCAGGGGTGTCCTGCTGCTGGTCTCCAGGCAACACTTTGGGCAGCGAAGTCCATGGAGAGCTGGGACCTGGGATGACCTCCAGAGGAGCCCAGTAAAGGAAGGGAACTGGTTTTGTGCCCCAATGCAGTGGTAATTATTTTTTTTAAAGATATATTTATGTTTGCAGACAAGAACTGGGATACACGCCAGAGGTGTGGGAGGTGAGAGGATTCACCAGAGACAGAGTAGGGAGCAGAACAGGCGGATCTACTGAAACACATTGCTGAGGGGAGCAGCAGGCGAGTCAGGAGAGGTCTGTTGTGCCATGTGGGTAGCTCCCTGGCTGGGTATTGAACTCGTGCTGCAGTGGCTGCGGATAGCTTCCTAGGTTGTGTCTTAACCCCTTGCTCCACCAGGGAGGCCCTGCAGTGGTAATTAGATGGGAATGCCTTGGTGTGACAGCTCCTTTAATTCTTTATACCACCAAATGAAACCTACCTGCTAAATAAAGTCCAAATTAATTCAGAGTGTTAAAATGATACAGTGTGGCATCGGAAGGTGGAAAAAGAACTGGTCTTTGGTACCAGAAAACCCAAAGATGAGCCTGATCTCTACCACCTAGAGTCAGCAGTACAATGAATTGAACCTGAGCTTTTTTATTTTACACACCAAAGTATGGGTCACCTGGATTATATAATTTTCTAAAAAATCAAGTGAGATATTATGTTTGTAAATATTTTTAAATTTTTTTAAAGATTTATTTATTTATGCATACAAGAATTGGGGTACAGGTCAGAAGTGTGTGTGTGTGGGGTGGGGGTTGAGAGGATTCACCAGAGACAGTGGGGAGCAGAACAAGCAGATTCGCTGAAATACACTACTGAGGGGAGCAGTGGGTGAGTCAGGAGAGGTCTGCTGCACCATGTGGGTCAGTTCCCTGGCCAGGGATCAAACTCATGCTGCAGTGGCTGCACATAGCTTATAGTGCTGCATCTTAACCCCTTGCACCACCAGGGAGGCCCTGTGTTCGTAAACATATTGCCAAGCATGCTTTGGTTGGTTCTGATGACCTTAAGTTGTGATCAAATCCATAACCCATGCCATATTTGATATGGTTTTATCTTTGTAATGAATAAATCTGTGACGAATACATAAAGACATGATGTGTGTATATTTGTGCAGACTTAATATAGATAGATAATTGATGACAGATAGTTGATAGATATAGTTGACCCTGTATCTATTGACGTTACAATATTGGGGTTAGGAGAACTGAGCCTCCTTATAGGCAAAAATCCTCATAAATCTATTGACTCCCCCAAAACTTAACTACTATTACCAATAGTTGGTCTGCAGTCTTGTTGATAACATAGAGTTGAGAACATATGTATTTTAGGTGTTATGTATTATAAACTGCATTCTTACAATATATAAGATAGGGAAGAAGAAACTATCATTAAAGAAAATCATAAGGAAGAGAAACTCTATTTACAGGACTGTATTCACAGATGCTGTAAGTTTATGTCACAGTTTACAAGATAAATCTGTCAATACTTACATCAATGATGTCTTACATGATGCAAAGCCTGTGGATGTTATAGGTATTACTAACAAGAGACATAAAAAATGAAAAGATGTGATAAATAAATTTATATTTACTTACAGGTATAAGAAATTCACACTTTAGTATATTTCTTGAAAAAAATTCGTGTATAAGTGGTCTTACACAGTTCAAATATGTGCTGTTCAAGGGTCAACTGAATATAGATAGGAGAGAGATGTGCACTGAAGATTTGATGGGAGCTGTCCTAGGTCAGGCTTTCTGGGAAAAGACTAAGGCGGAGGTTTATTGGTGTCTGGGGAATGACACCTGGAAAGGGTGAGGGACTCCCACCCCCTTGGGCACCAGAAGACAATAGGTGGAGATGCTGCTGCTCTGAGGGTCTCTGGTACCATCTCTACTTCTGCCCTTGGCTCCAGACCAGGTCCTGTAAAATCATAAGAATTTTCTGGATCTCGTCCTTGGTGTGTTTCACACAGGAGTGAGCTAGGAAGCAAGTAACAAAGGGGAGGAGGGTATAGCTGGGGTGAGTCAGGAGGGAGCATCATGCCTCCTCCCAGAGCCAGGCACTGCCCATCAGGTGAAAGGGCATGTGCTCAGGGTGCACACAAATCACGGGCCACACAGCCACAGTTGTGAGCCTGTCCGGTCCAGAACATCATGGTCCCTCAAGAATGGGGATATTCGAAGATGAAGACGTGCTTGGAGCAGAGCTTGGGCATGCTATGTAGCTGAGCCTGTGAGCGTGGGCCTGGAGTTGGGGCAGGAAATGCCTGCCCACTTGGAGAACTCCTGCGGGTTCTGAGCTTGCATGAGTATGGAGCCCTGCTGGGGCGCATTCACACAGAATGAAATCCCACAAATGTTGGAGCTCATGCTTTCTGGGCCCAACACTAAGTTTGCTCTTCCCCTTAATTGCTGTGCAATTTTGTGCAAAATTCTTAACTTCTCAGAGTCTCAGTTCCCTTGAAAGCAAATTTTGGTATAATAATGATTACCACCTCACCAGTGGTGAAAGGTTGAAACAGGATCCAGTCTCTGGAACCAGGCGTGCTGACCGTGGGTGAAATATCTGGGGTGCAGGCTTGAGCTGAGAGGACCAATCACCTTGAAAACCCTGACCAGTCTGCAATTTGTTATCCATTTGCTGGGTTTCTACTGGGAACATTATTGGGCAAAAGTGATTTATGAGGAAAAGACAAGAAAAGGAAGGACTTAATCCTTAGTCTTGGACCAAATGACTCCAGTATTTGGTTTGGTTTATCCTCCTCTGAAATTGGAAGTAAATGTATTTCCAACTACTATTTGGTCTTAAGGGCTATTCTTAATTATACACTCCTTGGGAATTCACCAAAGAATGATTAGGATAAACGTTTTGTGCTGAAAAGTAGTTGAGATAGGTATTTATGTTTTTGAGAAGAGGGAAAAGGAAAGTGGATAATACCAAAATGAAATATAAACCAAGATTCAATCCAAGCAGAGGGGAATACTCTTGCTTGCCCTTTAGAAGGCTCACAGGGCAACTCACCACATTCACCAGCATATCATGGGGGGAGAAGGCAGGGAGGGAGGAGGTTAGAAGCTTCATTTCTTTTTTTTTTTTTTTAATATTTATTTATATATTTATACAAGAACTGGGGTACAGGCCAGATGCATGGGAGAGTGAGAGGATTCACCAGAGACAGAGCGGGGAACAGAACAGGCAGACTGATGAAATACACTGCTGAGGGAAGCAGTGGGCTCAACAGGAGAGGTCTGCCACGCCATGTGGGACCCTAACCAGCCGGCTGGGATCGAACCGGCACTGCAGAGGCTGCAGACAGATTCACAGCACGGTGCTCAACCACCTGTGCCTCCAGGGGAGGCCCGAAGCTTCATTTCTATAATGCTATTGTGGTTATGTCCTAATGTCCCTGAATATGGAGGCTCACAGAGCCACCTCAGATGCCATCAACACGTACACTGTTGTTCCAGATTAGAATCATAGTTTTTAAATGTGCTCTTTATTCATAAATTGGATTCTCTCAAATGCCATTTGAAATAGAACCCCTAGATAAATGAGCTTTCTTAAGAAATAAATGTTCTTTTTTTTAATGTTGACCACCAAACAGTAGTCCTTGTTTTGTTTTGCCTTTAAAATATTTCTTGAGGTTACAGCGACATTTTATAATGCATTATATATGAATTATTTAGAGTGATTTTAAACTGTTGTTGACTCATGTTCATTAGTTTTTGGAAAATGAGCAGTATGAACAGTGCAGGCCAATATAAGCACCTTTCTTCTTTTATTGATGGTTTGAGAATCATTCAAGTAGTTCAGTCTAAATATGCACAAGGACAACTAACCACATTTAAGGGAGACAGTGGGGCTTGGTCTTCCCACAAATAAGTATGGTGCGGGCTTAGCCCCTTAAATGTGTCTGTGCGCACAAGGAGATGGACTTTGCAATGACCAGGTTAGTAGCTGGGGCTGTCGGAGTGGCACAGATGGTAAGCTCCACCAGAGGAGAGATGGGTAGAGGGCTTTGGGAAGAGACAGGATTCTGGGAGGAGGTGTGAGTGTGCAGGGTCTTTAGAAGACCCGAAGAGTAAAGACAGTGAAGATGGGAGGAGAGAACTCTGGGCCTACATCTGGGATGAGCCCAGAGACATATGAGTGACACACCTGTGACTGTGTGTCCTGGTCTAGTCATCTAACACAGTTTGGCTTTCCTGTGTTTCAGAGATTAATAGTTGTGATGGTCAATCCTGTGTGTCCATCTGTTGAGCCACAGAGCCTGAATATTTGGTCAAACGTGAATATGAAGTTGTTATGAAGGTTTTTTTTTTTTTTTTTATAGAGGCATGTTTTTATTTTTATTTATTTGTTTGTTTGTTTTATTTATACATGCACTGGGTACAGTCAGAAGCACGGGAGGGTGAGAGAATTCACCAGAGCCAGAGCGGGGAGCAGAACAGGCAGAATGATGAAGAAGTACACTGCTGAGGGGAACAGCGGGCGGCAGGAGAGGTCTGCGCGCCATGTGGGACCCTCCTCCGATGGCCGGGGAGCAGCCGGGGATCGAACTGGCACCACAGAGGCCGCGGGCAGCTTCGCAACCCAGCGCTCAATTGCTGCGCCACCGGGGAGGCCCTATGAAGGTTTTTTTTTTTTTTTTTTTTTATGAGATTAACATTTAAACCAGTAGACTTTGAAAAAGCAGTTTGCTCTTCATATTGTAGGTAGATCACATCTAATCAGGTCAAAGTTTTAAGAGGAAAAAAAACAACAACAACTGAGTTTTCCTGAGCTAACAGGTTTGAGCTATGTGAGCTGGAAGCGACTTGTAGGAAATGTGTTTCAGAGAGATTAGTCTGACAGAGGAGCAGAGGACTGAGGGTGAAGGGGTGCACATATGAAGGGCTTCACAGGCAGTAGCAGTGTATGGAAAGGAGTAATCACAAAGGTGAAATCCAAAGAACACAGTACAAAACACAACAAATCTGGAGTCCTCAGCATCCTCATAGGTTGTCTGTAATTGCCACTGACTCTAGGGCTAACACTCTAGAATAAAAACACTTTGGTGTTTGTTCTAGAAGGAGGGCAGGGATGGGGAGTTTCGAAGGGGAAAAGGTCCTGGTTGCAGGGTGGAGAGTGTGTCTCTCTGTGAAAAAACTGGGTGGAGAGACAGCTGGACATCCCAGGACCAACCGTGGCTTACATGATGAGACCCCAGGGCAGCAGGATGCTGGCCAGGCCCCTTATTCCTGGGCAAGCCTGTCAGGCTGCACCCCACTACCTGAAACTGACCACTTCTTTGCTTTCTGGGTGCTCATGCTGATGGCAATGCTATCCATGTTAGTTTTGCTCTATTTCCTACAATAAACTCCTTCCCCGAGCAAATTCCTGTAGGATGCCAGCTCTGTGCAGGAGATGGGCTGCAATCTTGGTCTCATTACTGACCAGATGAGTTATCTGAAGGGAACATTTAACTCTGGGTCTCAATGCTCTTAGGTAAAAGTAAAAAACTTGGGTTGGGTGATACTTATGACCTCTTAACTTTCAAGTATTATACATGCTTTATCACTGCTCAGAGACAAGCCATTTTGTCTGATTTTAAGGGAGACGTAAAAAGCAAAGCAAAAGGGCAGACTGATCAATGACCTCCAAGGGCTGCCTGATGCATAGAAATCAGGGCTGGTGCTGCAAGCTCCTATCAGATGGGCCAGCATGGACAGGATGCCGGTGATTGTCTAAAATACAGCAGCACCAGACCACATCTCATTGTGAACGTTTTGTGTATGCCTCCTCTTTGCCACACTTTGCTGTTCCTGCTATTGTTGACATTACGGTCCACTTTTTTCTCTATTATAAGATCCACCCCAAGATCCCACTAGTGGTCTTTCCTCTGCATCACCATGTGAGTCTGGGGGCAAGGGACATTATCCTGGTCTGACCTGCTCCATGCATCTGGAGTTAACACAGCCTCATCAGCTCATCCACGGCATGGCCTCGGCTTGGATCTGCACATAAATTGAAGGAAGTGGCAGAACTGCCCTTTTGGTCATTTATAGATCTCGTAGCTCCCTGTTTCTCGGTGGAAATGCTCCTGGGGTGACTGATGTGTGAAGTTCTCCATCCTGAGTTGCCAGCCCGCATCCCTGAGAACAGGAGCTGTGAACCCCCTTCTATCCATTATCATCCATTATCACATGGAAACATTCCAGTCTCCAGTGAGAAACCCATGAGCACTGATGTCCACATGGGCACAAAATTATTGACCATGAACTGAGGAAATGTATTTTTTCCTCCTTCCTCCTGTGATTGGAATTACTAATTAGATCAACATGAAATTAAAATGAGTCTAAGACTGAAACACTTGGGGAAATATCTCTTGAAGTCCGTTTTTCATCACTGGGCCGAGACTAAATTATGCTGTCAAAATGCCATATTATTTCAAATTAGCCAAATTAATTAATCTAACTCAGTCCTTGGCTGTATGAATCATCTGTTTTAGAATTTTATTAGAGAAAGAACGTGACTTTTTCAGTTTAGTGTGTGTGGATGAACCTCAGTGACAGGTGGCTTTTCTTGTCCTCAAAGCTGGTGTTTTAAAATTGCTGCAGAAAAAGGATTTCCTCAAATACACTAATATTAAGTCTCACTGTTACTTTTTTAATTTTGTTTGCATTTGAAATAATTTAATTTCCTGTTCTTAAGGTTACAAGGAATAAATGGTATTTTTCTTTCTTGAGCATTTAGATGTGTTAAAAAGATTGACTTGTATAAACCTCCTTTTTTAATGATGTTTCTCTTTTAAAATACCAGAAATCCAAAATTATATGCTTAAGATAAGATTTCTGTTGAACTCATCTATGGACTGCAGGAATTCTAGATTCTCCAGAAAGTGCCCAAAACTGAAATAAGGCAATACGGATCACACCAACTCCTCCTCCCAAGCCCTACCTCTGTCTCGAAGGAACGAACCCAGGATTATGGACCTTTCCTGCTCACTACATAATTACACACACTGTTTTTATAACCTTGATTTATCCCTCATGGCTATCAGAAAATGCTATCTGTAGAAAAATACCAATGATTTATAATGCTAAAGAAGTGATAGGAATTGTGATAAGAACAGGTTCCATGCTAAACCACTTAACCCATATGAAGTCAGTTCCATTTTTACCATCATAGATTGAGGCTAGGTGCCCAAGTTCATGGACATCTCCTCAGGACTGAATAGCAAGATTTAAGAGAAAAGCTTTAAGCAAGATTTAAGAGAAAAAGAATTGCTTGGTCATTGATGTGCCAGGATTCTGAGTTTCTAGGTGATCAGGTGAAGTCAGGTCAGCAATATGGTCTCCTTTACCCTCCCTCCCAGGCTGCTTTGTCCTGCACTTGGTGTGGGGGCCAACCCCAAGCAACACCCTCCCATGGTTGGGCATCCACAAGAAGAGACAGAGAAGGGGAATAAGCAGTGTGGGGGCAGCCGTAGGTCATTATCCCCCGTGGCTCCAGTGGGTCTGAGCTGGGATTAAAAGGAGAGGAGTGGATTGGATGTCAAGCCAGGAGCCCTGACCTCTTTCCTGGATAAGCTGATATCTTGGGTATTATTCTCTAGACCTCAGTTTACTCAGAATGCATGTTTTGGGCTTAGAAATCCCTGATTATAGTCCTTTTGGACTTGAGTAGCCTGTAGAGGAGGTACAATTTCTCTGCTGTCATTCTTCTCAGCCCTCGCACTCATAAGAAGGCAGCAATAGAAATTGTGGCTAGGTCCATTATCATCTCCGTTTATGACGCTAATGAGGGCAGTTTGAATTTGTTTGACAGGTTTCCTGGAAGGGACCCAATTTTTATTATTATTGCTCATTTCTGCATTTCTATATTCTGGCTAAGACCCAGTCAAGAAGTGGAAAAGTACTGTGAGAAAGGTTGCACTTGTGGGGTCTCTGACTAGGCTGGGTACAGGAAGTACAACAATCTTAGGGAAAAACATGTTTACATATTTTTCTGGATGTGTATCAATATCTCTCTTACAGTCAGGAGGGCTGATGTTTACTGAAAGGTTTGAAACTAGACTCAAGTTACTGAGCCATATTAGGTTTCTCCAAATTGGTTCGATTGCCACCCAAGCGGTTCCTGTCAGAATTGGGGATTCAGACTCCTCTCCACTCCCCAGAGGCCATGAGGAAGGCAGTTCTGGGAGGCAATGGCTGGAACAGGGAACTTGGCAAAGTCTAGTTTACAAGCCAAGTTTAGTTTTCCCCATGAGTGGTCAATGTTTGTCTGGGCAGTGACCGGGTTATGAAATCTGTATACATCAAAACGTATCTGGGATTTTAATTAGCTTATGTCAGAAAGAGTTTGTGTAGGTGGCTTTTTTACTACTCCTTGACAGGATTTAGAATGATAACAAATGGAATTATCCTAACAAAGCAGTACCTGCTCTCAACTTTCTTTTAACCAAGGACCCTCACATTTTGCCCAGCTCATAACTTTTATAAGTCCTGGACCAACCCCAAATGTCCTGGGTTATTTTTGTTCCTAATGCTGATCCAGACTTGTGAGTGACTTTCTGCACATGTTTTCTTGTACTTATTTTAGTCATGTTTCAGCTATATTTTGGGGGAAAGCATTGGTTACGAGACGGCTTGCATCACTGCTTGATAACTATCCTTTATAAGCCAAAGCAAACATTCCAAAGGCATGCACAAAACACAAGCTTCCAAAAGAATGAGGACCCACATTATTTTTGTGTGTGTGAAATAATACTTTCACTGAAAGTAGTATTTTGAAAAAAGAGTTAGCACTTTAAGAACTCTGATTTCAGAGTCCAAATTCCTCTTCTAGATTCCTCTTATACCAACCCAGTTAAACTGAGATGGACAATGGTACCAGAGACAAAAATCATCCAAATATGCTTTTCTTTAAAGGTACTAAGATTGTAATAAACTCTGTCTACCTACAGTACAGGTACAAAAAATACTGTGATACTTACAATGCATCCCTAAATTTGGCTCCTACATTTCATTGTCATGCACACATTTTATAAGATGACATTGTTTTACCCCACCTACTTTAATAGCTATTTATTCAGTGGTTTCATAAATCTTATTCCTATATATATCCCACTGATTTTTACCAACTGTTGGTGAAAAGTAATTTAATGATGGGAGCAGAGATTTGTCTACTATTAAGAATTTTATTAGAATATTCTTTCTTAGTTGACAATGCATCTAGAAATAGGGTGATTTCTATGCTAAACACACCCACACATAACATACATGCAATCCATGCTTAGCACACACTAACATACATTTTACCATTCAGGACCTTGGCCCCTTCCCATGACGGAGGACACCCCAGTATGACTTTTGTGGATAGGCAAAGCCAATCTTCAACTGCAGAGAACTCAAAGTCTAGTTCCTCCTTTTCTTCACTCCTCCCTGTGGGTAACAGTCCAGGGATTATATAATCCTTGTTTGATTGGTATGTAGAATTAGAGTGATGGTTGAATTGTGTACCCCCCAAAAATTCATATGCTTAAGTCCTAGTGTCCACTTTCTCAGAATATAATCTTATTAGGAGAGAGGGTCTTTATAGAGGTCATCCATTTAGAATGATGTAATTAGAGAGGACCCTGGTCCAATATGACTGGTGTCCTTTTAAAAAGGGGAAATTTGGACATGGATATGCAGACAGGGAAAACCATGTGAGAATGTAGGGTGAAGAAGCCTGTTTACAAGCCAAGGAGAGAAGCCTAGAATAGATTCTCCCTCACAGCCTCAGAACTGACCAATTCTACTGACATCTTGACCTTGGGTTTCCAGTTTCCAGCTGTAGACAATAGACCTCTGTTGTTTAAGCCATCCGGTCTGCAGCACAGTGTTATGGCACTAATACCACTAGTAATTAAAGAGGCAGGAGAGGAGAGAAGGATTTCAGTACCTGCAGAGATGTCAACATTCAAGTCCAGGACCCTGGCACCACCAGCAGCCCCCTTTGGGCATTGTCTTTGGTGCCTGACTACACTTGAATGCCTAGCACACCAGGTGTCAGTGCTGCCTTCTTAGCCTGTTGCTTTGGGACAAGTCTGAACACTTAAATTTCCCAGTTTATCACAAATGAAATAGATGAACAGCTGGATGAAGAGGTCCATAGAGTAAGTTCAAAAGTGTCCTGATCCCAGGAGTTCCTGTCCCCAAGGAACTGGGGTGCATCATGGATGCGGCACATGGATGCGGTCACCAACCTGGAAATTCTCTGATTACATTTATTTAGGCATTTGGTGTGAGTTCCATCAGGTAGTCATGGTTGAATACACTTTTGGTCATTAGTAATTGATGCAATCTCCAGTTCCTTTCTGCTCCCTGGACTTCAGAACTCGGGGGGTGGGTCTGAAAGATCCGGTCCTCTACTTCCTTGGTTGGCTTCCCTAGCAACTGCCCCCACCCTTAGAGGCTTTCCTTAAGTCACCTCATCACATTAAACTTAGATGTGACTGAAGGGGCATTTTCTGAACAACTAAAGACACACCTTCCACATTTATCTCTGGTGATCAGCGCAAAAAAAACAAATACTATAACAAAAGATGCTCTTAGTGCAGTTATCATTTAGGAAATTACAAGAGTGTTAGGAACTCTGAACAGGAGTGAGGGACAAAGACCCAGATATATTTAACTTATTATATCATAGCTATGTGTTTGGCTGTCCATGTCACGCTGTGACAAAACAGCTAAAAATGTGGTTGCCTGTTTCCCTAAGAATGGAATGACCATTGAAGGACAGACTTTAGGGGAGTCAGTTGCTATTATTCTAGAATTGAATTCTTTCTAAAAGATTTATTTATTTATGCACACAAGAGCTGGGGTACAGGCCAGAGGCATGGGGGGGGTGAGGGGATTCTCCAGAGACAGAGTGGGGAGCAGAATAGGTAGACTGACTGAAGTACACTGCTGAGGGGAGCAGCAGGCGAGACAGGAGAGGTCTGCTGAGCCAATTGGGCAGATCCCAGGCTGGCAGGGGATAGAACTCGTATTGCAGAGGGTGTGGATTGCTTCATAGTGCGGTGCTTAACCCCTTGTGCCACCAGGGAGGCCCACCTAAATTGAATTTGAGGCATAAGAAATTCTAGGACCCTTGAGGTGGGATGGCTGACTACTCACACTTGGAGACTGTAGGGTAAAGAAAATGTCAGGCTTTTCTGCCCTTCCGCCATCAGGATAGATGATGGATCCTTGTCCTGAGTGCATGCCTGATGGCGGGCACATGGAATAGGGTGTGGGCATAGGTAGATGGGATTCAGCTGAGCTAAGACTGTGCTTTTAAGGGCGGCATCACAGGGACGCAAGCAGCAGCAGTAGAAGCCGAAGCCGAAGGAGAAGCTGAAAGAGAAGAAGCCCGAAGCAGAAGCAGAGAACGCCAGAGAGCCTAGATAGAGTGAAGACTTGCTGGGGGGCTGGGAGGCTGACAGGCCTCCCAGCCCCCAGCCAGCACCCCTGCCTGCCATATGCCTGGTGAACCCCAATAAAAGACCTGCAAAAAACCACTGAGGACTCTGACTCCTCCTTTACCCGGTCTGCATGGGATCAGAGAACCTGCACTTTGGTCCTTCTGACCTTTACAGAGACAAAGGCTATCAAGCCAAAATTTCCAAATTTTAAATTAAGGAAACTCCTGAGATTTTGGTGTCTGTGCTAAAAAAAAAAAACTGTTTTTCTTTTATGTAGCTGCAGAGCTGTGATGAGCGAAAGCCTAAAGCACATTTTCATCTTGTGTGCTATTGCACTACAATGCTTGCTAGATTTGCAATTGATCCAGCTATTTAATGGGTAAGAACCAAGATGGAGATATATAGAATCTTTTGTACTTGGGGGTCCCCTGTGTCCTCAAACTCATTGAGTCATTCTCATCAGTTACACCTGCCCAACGTTCTCTGATGAGTCTTTTAAAAAACTATTTTAGTTTTCTCTATTTTTTAAATTTATAGTACTTCAAGACAATTTGAACAGTTTTTGATAACAGCAAATTTGAAGGAAAAGTACAGAGATTTTCCATATTTCCCTTTCCTCTACATGAGCACAGCGCCCCCCTAGTATCAACAACACCCACCAGATGGTACTTTTGTTACAGTTGATGAACCTACCTTGAAACATCATCACCCAAAGTCCACAGTTGACATCAGGGTTCACTCTTGGTGTGGTATATTCTATGGGCTTGGGCAGATGTATAATATCATATATTCATCATTATAGTGTCATATGGACACTAACTCTATACTATATAGTGTCATATAGTAGTTTTTAAGGTAGTTTCACTGCCTTAAAAATCCTGTGTTTCACCTATCCATCCTTCCTCCTCCCTAAGTCTTTGTCAATCATTGATCTTTATACTGTCTCCATACTTTTGCCTTTTCTAAAATACTATGTAGTTGGAATCTTACAGTATTTAGTCTTTTCAAATTTATTTCTTTCACTTAGAACATGCATTTAAGTTTCTTCCTTATCATTTCATGACTGGATAGCTTGTGTCTTTTCAGAACTGAATAATATTTCATTGTCTGGCTGCATCACAGTTTTACTTATCAATTCACCAACTGAAGAATATTTTGGTTGCTTCCACATTTTGGTGATTGTGAGTATAGTGGCTCTGATGAGGCTTCTTGTTTATTAAAGACTGTAATTCACCTGGAAGAGTTACCATTGAAGAGGAAATCAATTATACTCAGTCCCAATCATACCATGTGATCTTCATTTGGAGTTCATCCTTGGTCCAGGGATAGATTTATCATGCCAAATGATATATAAGAATTTTTTAACTAACATGAGCAAGAGTCAAGAGACTGTATTTATTTAAAAGAATAGATCCTGAAGATACTAGACTAAGTTGGGCAAAGCAAACAGGGCTGGATTGAATCACAAAGATCTTCTCCACTGTGGTAGTTTGAATAGAAGAAAATGATTCTAAGAATCATTTCATTTAGGTGCCTGAATCCTGGAATCAATGATTGTCCACACAAAATATATTTCAGTTTCTAGAAACTTTTTTATGTAATATAAAATCAAGATGTTTTCAGAGTAGGAATATTGCAATTTCTGCACATGCCCTCATTCTGTTCTGAAAATGGACCCAGAAGACAATCACTCTAGTCAAGTTTTAAGGGCTGAGGAGAAAGAGAAGGTGTCCAGCTTAAAAAAAAAAATGTTCTTTAGAGGTTTGTCTCTGGTGGTCATGGATAGGGATAGGATGGTAAGGGGACCTAGCTGTTGAAATGGATTGCTTGATTTCATTAGAGGATGGGATCTCAAATGGCAGAATCAAGAACAGAATTCAAGTGGAAGGCAAGGCCTCTAATATCAGTAGCAAAATCAAGAATCAGTGAGAATGATTTCACCTTTACAAGCTTTTGGTAGTGGCTAATTAATTAAAGGTGAAGTCACACTTAATTGTCATAAATGAAATGCTTTTTTAAAAAAGATTTATTTATTTATGCATACAAGAACCGGGGTACAGGCCAGATATGTGGGAGGGTGAGAGGATTCACCAGAGACAGAGGAAGGAACAGAACAGGAAGACTGACAAAATACACTGCTGAGGGGAGTAGCTAATTGATGTGCATCCTGGGGCCATGGAAGATGGCCCTCTCTTTCACCCAAATCTCAGGCCTGAGTCAGCCCACAGACCGTGGGCCATGTGTATGAGGAGACTCTGAGGCAATACCACCCACAGCTGAGAATACTCTTTCCAGCCTTCCCTAAGCAGACCTGCAAGTCTTTTCCAGGAAAACTATATGTTAAAGGGACAGCTTTAGAAGTTAGAGAGGTAGATCCTGAGTTAACACTAACCCATGGGTGTCCCAGATTTCCCTGGTTCACTCATCTGAGTAGGGGTCTGTGGGAGACCAGCTGATAGGGGAATTTTAAATTATGGCCATCTTGCGAAACACTCACTGGAGACTTTGGAAAAGGCATCCTCAGCCACCCTCAGAACCTCTACATTTCTGACCTGTGGACAACACACTGTTACGGAATGACATAGATCGATGTTTGCATCAAGACAATTGGTTTCAAAAAGAGGGCAAGGAACCAGATGTGGTGCTGTGATATACAGCATTGTGTCAGCAGCATGAACTGATATTGATGGAGAAGGAGGAGGAGTAAGATTTGTTGCCATGATTTCTACCCCCGTCGGAATATCTTTACAGAATTTGACTTGGATTCTCAAGCCTCTCTTGGTTTTTGTTTGTTCTGTTTTTCTCTCAGGTTTGTTAGGAGGTGGATAAGAAAATCTAAAAAGTTGAAGGAAAGAATTTTTAAGGCTCAGTTGTTTGGAACAGTAAACAAACTGCTTAGTTTAAAAAGGTGTTGACCTAAAATCTCTAGGATTAAACAAATTCCTAAATGGTGTGACTGGAGCCACTAGGGAGATTTTTTTTTTTTTTTTTTTTTTTTTACTCCTTAATTTGGAGAAAAAGAAAGAAGGAGTAAATCACTATAGTTTGCAGTTTCAAAATATGGTCATCCAGTTCTGAAATGTTGAACGTAAGGTGAAACTCAAACATAAAGACTTCAGCCTTAAAAAGAGCTCCTGAATACTGCTTTTCACTCAAACATTTTGGAAAATACCCAAGAAGTTAGCTTTCGTTTTTAGTGTTGAGATATGGAAAAATAGGCTCCAGTAAGTCTAATACAGATATGTATATTTTAGAAGATTATCTTAAGTTTTACTGGGTCTTGAGTTTTGCAATTGT
The DNA here is from genome assembly GCF_014898055.3 of Talpa occidentalis. Lineage (NCBI taxonomy): Eukaryota > Metazoa > Chordata > Mammalia > Eulipotyphla > Talpidae > Talpa > Talpa occidentalis. Next base: position 54,003,349 of record NW_023601433.1, read on the forward strand.
AGTAATTAGATATTAAAAATATTCATGTGTTCCTTGCCCTAGGCCGTGTGCCAAATAACCTAGCTCCAACCAACAATTAAAGGGACCTTTCTCAACCACCTGCTTCTCTATATCTTAATGTGACCTGGCCTTCCACCACTGCTCTGCACCCAGAGCCCTTTGCCTTCACCCACCTGTTCTGAGTTCCATCCCACCCACCCCACCTGCCTACCCAACCCCATTAGTTACAGAAGCCAGTCAGACTGGTTCCTCAAACCCTCTGCTCCTCACCAGCTATAAAAAAAATGGCCAAGTCACTTAACCTCTCTCTAATTAGTTTTATAGAAACTGGAGATAACCTCACTATCTGACAAGATCAATGGGACAGAAACAAAATATGCTATGCTTCTGCAAACTGTGTGACCCAGAATGTATGTCCCTATTTCTCTTACTACCCTGTGCTCCCTGAACATCTTGTTTTTACTTTTAGTAGGCCTAGAGATATAGGCCTGGGAAAGTAATTTAGAATAGGTAGGTCTAATAAAGGTATATCTAGAGAAGGTAGGTCTAATAGAGGTAGGTCTAGCAGAAGGTTCATTTCACTGTGATTGTCACATGGTTTTTCATTTGACCTTCCCTCTAGAGACTGAGTCCCTGGAGGACAAAGGCTGGGTCTAACTTCCTGTGGGATACCAGCACTTAATACAGGGATATCACAAGTTAGTTCTTCATAAATACTTAGGGAATGAGCTAATGAATGATGGGACATTCTACTTGGACATTGAAAACTGTATATGGCCTTTAACAGATGACAGTGGATACTTTTTCCTGGCTTAGAGATCCATAATCTAGTAATTCTACATCAACTCCTTTTTAAAGGATATCCAGATTTTTTGAAATCATATTTATGTGACTGCTTAAAAGGGCCACTGACCCCCAGTATTCCCTCAGCCTTGGGTCAATGCTTTGCATTCTCATGGCAATAGGTCACAACAAAACTGAATGGATGACTTGCAGTGTCCAGATGTTTCTCTTGCAGTGTACCTCCCTCCCCTTTGCTCCTGGGACAAAACTGATATTTTACCTGGAGACGCATCCCACTTTTTGTGGTACATTGTCCTAACCTAGCTCCAGGCTTGGCACTGAGGGCACCAGTCACTAAGCAAGAGAATGGCCTCTGGATGGGAACACAATCTAATTAGAGACAAGAATATGGTTAGAAGAATTTTAAGGTTTCTACAAGAAACACTTTTTCTCTCAGCTGTAGTAATGACTGGAGAAGAAACTTGTAGGTCTGTGGGAGGTGGGAATATGGGGAATTCACCAGAAGGGGAAATGGAGTCTGTAAGGAAGAGACAGAAATAAAGTTGCTAAAGCAGTGAAGGCAGGAAGACTAGGTCTTCAGTTACTTTTTTGAACTTTGTGCTTAAACTTTACCCAAACATAAACCTAGCTAGGGACTTATTAATGGCAGCCACTAAGTCTTTTTTTTTTTTTTTTTAGATTTTACCAAAATTAGGTGTTCTGTCACTTGCAATGGAAGACCTCTTGCTTATAATTTCCATAAAGGGCCTCTGCCACCGTTAGGTACTGTTTCCTTGGTTGTTTGCCTGAAGTAGTTCCACATTCCTGTCATCCAGTGACAACTGCACTCATTGTTCATGGTGTCAAGGTGGGAAGTGAAGGCATTTGGGGTCAGTGAGTCTCCGGAACTGGGGCGAGAGTCTGAGGAATCTGTTCACTCTGGGCAGCCCCAACCTTGCTTTCTCCATGTCATGATTCTTGCTACTATTTTTAGTATGTTACCATCCAAAGCTCAAGTTAGTAGAATTATTTTACTTCAAAATATATTTTCTGGAGGACAAAGTGAAATACAAACTCTTTTCAGGACACACGTGTTTAATGACATACTTTCATGGAACTTGATAGCAGCTGTGGAGAGCCTTTCATAATGGTTATACAGTTTCTTTTAGCAAAATCCTCCCAAATCAAATGTATTTTATACTTGGTGGTATATAGTAAACACTAAAAAAAGCTGCCTGGAATGGATTATAACCTGGGAAGGCCAAAGCCAATGAAGAGTTCATCACTGTGTTCTCAGAATAGCATTGCCAGCTGAATTGATCTCTGTGGGGACTCGTCACAGTACCTTCCTAAGGCCATTTTCACATTAGATTTCTCAGGGTTTCACTATGGATTATATTAGATCATATTCTACCTTGAACCAGAATCAATTTTACTAAGCAATATGCAGGCAGGGAAATGGTGACATTAGGGCTCAGTTACCATGCTGACATTATTCACACATACAGTTTTAATGAATGGATGAGAAATGCATTCACATCACATCTTCACTGAATTATAATCAGAACAATGGAGGCACATGGTAGATTTTTAAATATATGGATGCTCACAGATGATTATTTTTGATTCAAAAGTGAAGTGAAAGGGCCTCCCTGGTGGTGCAAGGGGTTAAGCACAGCACTATGAAGCTATCCGCAGCCTCTGTAGGATGAGTTTGATCCCCGGCTGGTCAGGGAGCTAACCACATGGCACAGCAGACCTCTCCTGACTCGCCTGCTGCTCCCCTCAGCAGTGTATTTCAGCAGATGGCCTGTTCTGTTCCCCACTCTGTATCTGGTGAATCCTCTCACTGCACTCCCCCTTGCACCTCTGGCCTGTATCCCAGTTCTTACATGCATAAATAAATGAATCTTAAAAAAAGAGTAAAGTGATGATAAACATTATAAAACATAGAGCTATATTTCAAATACTGACAGACGTGGGAGAATTTTACTTAGGTTACTTATACTCAGGACTATTTCACAATTGTATCCTGGAAAACTATGATGAGTCATGCACACAGGACAAATATTCGGAGGTGTGGTGGGCAATGACTAGCTAAAGTAGAGAGGAAATGGATATTGTTACAACAGAGGAGGTCAAAGAAATTCTACAAAAGAGTATTGCAAGTATTGCCAATGAGAATTCAGGGTTATCTCGAATCCCCCAAGAATGAGAGCAGGGCAAAGAGAGGAACATTATAATCATCTACATATAAGCGGTCTTTCCTAATGCCATGACCTCAACAATTTCCTCTCAACTCTGATGACTTTGCTGAACTGTGGTTCATGTGTCCAAAGTCACTCAAAAAACTTAAATATCCACTGAAGACTTGGAGATATGCTAGCACTTTAAGTGTAAGAGCTCCCAACTAAACTTATATTCCTCTCTGCTTTAACAAACATTTATTAATGGTGCCTCCCTTTATAAGTCCAATGCACAATTAATTTCTCAACAACTCCGAACCCCGGGGCCTTTTTTGGTTTTCCTATCATTTGTCTCCACAAATCAGTCAACTGCTGAGTCCTATGAATTCTACAGCTATAAATTCTATGACATTTGTCTTTGATTATTTTTTTCTATTAATAATTAGAGGCATAATTTGTGACTTTTTAGGTGGTGTCTTTTTTCCATTATTTTCCTTTTCTAACTTTGAATTTATATTAAATACAGATTATAGAATGTCCCAGACAAAAACAGCTTTAATAATAAACCTAGATTATTTCCATTCTTGAAAATAAGATGTGCGTGTATATGCGTACTCATTTGTTTACAAATTATGTCATGATAATGCCTTGTCTAACTTTCTAACAACTTGTCTTTGTGAATTCTGTAACATAGCTGAACAGTTATTTACATGATTCTTCATACATGTACAGTGTTTTTTCCTTGCCTCTTTTCACTTGTTCAACATGGAATGTGCTTTCTTTCCATTTCCCTTTTCATTCGTCTGGACTTCTAACCTTTCTACAAATAGTGTCTCTTCTAGTGCCTCTTGTATAAGCCTTCCTTGATACTTCTTCCCGATCAAGATAGAAGATATTATTTTTTTCCTACCAAAGCACTGTTAAGTTACCTTTTAATAGTGCATAAAATTCACTATCAACTCTACCTTTTAATGTGGTTATTTCTATAAATTCCTCAAGAACTGTAAGATTGCTTTTTACTCCAAGACAAAGCAACTAACTCAATACATGGTTCATTTATAGACAATGCTCATTTATTAATTTATTTTTTAAAATATTTATTTATTTATGCAAGAACTGGGGTACAGTCAGAGGCACAGGAGGGTGAGAGGATTCACCAGAGACAGAATGGGGAACAGAACAGGCAGAAGGACTGAAGACACTGCTGAGGGGAGCAGCGGGTGAGGCAGGAGGGGTCTGCTGCGCCATGTGGGTTTCTCCCTGGCTGGCTGGGAATCGAACTCGCACAGCAGAGTCTGTGGACAGCTTCACAGGCGCTCAACTTGCTGCGCCACCAGGGAGGCCAAACAATGCTCATTTAATGTTACAAAGCAAATAGTCCATTAGGTTACACATAGTGAATGCTCTCTCAAATATAATGAAATTAATTTTTAAAATCTGGAATCTATTAAATGCTATTAAAATAATGCATATCTGGGTTGTTTATAGGTTTAACCTATTATAAATAGTTCGCAATAAATACAGGGGTACAGGTATTCTTTTGAATCAATGTTTTTGTGCCCTTTGGGTAGATGTCTAGGAGTGGAATTGCTGGGTCATATGGTAGCTCCATTTTTAGTAGACTGAGAAACCTCCAGACAGCTTTTAAAATGGTTGGACCAGTTTGCACTCCCACCAGCAATGTAGGAGAGTTCCTTTTTCAGCACATCCTTGCCAAAATTTGTTGTTGCTTGTTTTTTGGTATGTGCCATTCTTACTGGTGTAAGGTGGTATCTCAGTGTGGTGTTAATTTACATTTCCCTAATAATAAGGGATGTTGAACATTTCTTCCTATAGGTAATACCTGGAAACAATCCAAATGCACAAAAATAGATAACTGGATCAAGAAGATGTGTACATACACACATACATACAATGGAATACTATTCAGCAATCAAAAAAGAAAAACTCATGTCATTTGCAGCAATGTGGATGGAGCTGGAAGGAATTATACTCAGTGAAATAAGTGAGAAGGAAAAATAAAAATATGAAACCATATCAGATGGTTTCACTTATATGAGGAATATATGGGAACCAAATAAGACATCAGTGTAAAAAAATAATAAAAGTACAAAATACAACAAAGTAAAAACAGACAATTATAAATCAGAGACATCCTGCAGGGGCAGAGGAGGGAGAGGGATCAGAGGGAGGGAGGGAGGGGCACAGGGGACTGGGGTGATGGTGCACGGGTGCCTTAGGGAAGGAAGTTCTATAGGGACTACAACTGAGGGGGGAAGCACATATTGTTTAAAAATGCACAAATATATAAAAAACAAAAAAAATAAAATAATGCACACCTATATTACATCAATATAAATGAATGCCGATTTCACTGAAGATCTATGAATGACGAAGCACATATAAAGACACTCAGCCTCCTTAGTCATCAGGGCAATGAAAATTAACACAACAATGAGACACCTCTGTGAGATACACACTAGAACTACTACAGTCAAAAATGCAGACAATAACAAATGTTGGTAAGGATACAGAGAAAATTGAATCTCTCATATGTTGCTAATGGGAATATAAATTGTACTGCCACTTTGGAAAAACAGTTTGGCAGTTTCTTAAAAAGTTAAAATAAATTTATCATAAAACCCAGCAATGCTAACCCCAGAAATCTACCCAAGAGAAAGAAAAACGTATGTTTACACAAAGACTTGCATGCTAATGTTCATTGCAGCTTTCCTCATAATAGCCCCAAAGTGGAAACGATCCAAATGTCCATCAACTGGTGAATGGATAAACAAAATGTGCAATATCCATATAACAGAACATTATTTGGCAATAAAAAAAATGAACTACTTATACCAGCTACAATTTGGATGAACCTTGAGAACATTATGCCTGCTGAAAGAAGTCAGTCACAAAAGACCACATGATATGTGATTCCCTGTGTATGAAATTTCCAAGGAAAGGCAAATCAATAGAGACAGAAAATAGGCTTTTAGTTTCATGGGGGTGGGTTGAGGAGAGACTGAGAATGGGCAAAGGGATCCTTTTGTGATTCTAAAATTGGATTGTGCAGCTGGTTTTACAACTCTGTAAATTTACTAAAAATCATTGAATGTTACATTTAAATTGGGTAAATTTTATGGTATGTAAATTAGATCTCCATAAAGCTGTTAAAAGAATAATTGGACTTCCAGATCAGTCAACTTTTATTCATTGGGAAAATAAAATAAAGCCTGTCTTCTTTTAAACACTGTTCTAGTAAAAAAATGCTCAAGTACTACAAAGGGTAAAATACAAAATTTGCCTAACTGTAGTTTATTGTTTTTTGATAGGATAGTTGTTTGCACTAATGTTAACAAAATGGAAAGAATATCTTGTTTATATAAACCATTGCAATAGGAATAAATTTTAAAGAGTAATAACAATTATTGTTTTTTTAATCAACAGTTTTATAGACATCTTATATTTTTAGCAATTAGGTTAGAAAGGATTGCTTTTACTAAGACTTTATTGGATCTGAGCTGTTCGTTTGGTCACATAAATTGTCAGTACATTGCAGTCTAGTATAGATTAATTATTCACACCAAAGTCTATTAGCAAATATTTACCACTTATAGCCTAATTAAAATTGAACTCAGGCTACTATTAAATAGAGGTCATGCTAAAGATCTTCTCAAGAAAAATATAAGCTTACTTCCAGAAGAATTGCCAAGAAAGTGAAACTCAGAGGGTAGTTATTCAGAGATCAATAGGACATTTAGGAATGCTGGTGGTATTCAGTCCTCACTGGTCCATTATTGTTCATTTTTACCAAGTATCATATTCATTGCTGTTGGATGAAAGCAAAAATCTGAAAAGAGGAAGGTAGGTTTGCATCAGTAGTGAGCAGAGCAACACTTCCTAATCAAGCAGAGCTACTGAAAGTATAGATGAGAATATAAATTGTAATGGGAATTGTAATGGGTGCCATTTTTCTTTGAGGAAAGAATCTCTTCCCCACTTAGCCTGTCTTCTTGAGCAAGTCAGAGGTCAGTTATAGAGACATCTGTTTTTACAATCCAGGTCTTCTGCCCCAAGAACTGCAAACTCTGGAATGAGCTTAGAGGTGTCTCTAGAGACCATCACAGGGCCTGATATTGCATCTTTCTCAAGGACATAAGGAATTGTTCTTTCTTCTACTTTACTGTATACATTTCTATGCAGTTCTGTTCATTTTTTTGTCACTTTTATGTTGCCTTACATGCCTTCAAATTTGATAATAAATTGTTCTGTGATAAGTTGTTTATCTCTGTCTCTGTACAGGGGAGTCTTTGGTTGGCAGGATTATTTCCCCAACACTACATATCTATGTTAGAGAAAGACTGGTAAGATTTCAACAAAGAAGAACCTGTAATGTCTCCTCTAATGCCATCAGACATTGAATGTCCTGTTAAATTCATAACATTAATACCTTTAAAGCAGCCCTTTTGAAGTGCGCTAATCCATCTCTCAACCTCCTTCCTGGCCTGCTGAGAATCAGGATCTCCTGTCTCCCTTGTCTCGCTTGTTAACCCAGGGGTGGTCTGGAGGATGCCATCATAGGCTGTGTTCATGTATAAAACAAAGCTTGTAGTGTTGCTGAGCTAACGAGAGGTGTGGAAATTTCCAAACCATTGGCCAGTAGTTATTTTCCTTCTTCCTTTCTGAAATGCAATTTCATGAAAGGCAAAGTCTTATTGTTAAATTCTGACTCATCTTACGTTGCACAACAGCCACTGAAAAGAGTATTAGAAAAGAGTATTAGAATTGAAAATAATTTTTAAAAATCAAACAAACACAAAGAACTTAAAAAAGGCCATAGACACACACTTTAGGCAAAAAAGTATGTGGAAAAGGACTATTAATTAGGTAGGTACATGACAGGAACAAGAAATCTAGAAAATTTATAGTGGAAGAAACATTATTGGTGATTTGGTAATGTGGTACAAATGTGGTAAAGTGAGCAGTAATAATAGGAGAAAACCAAGACAATGTGTCAATTAAGCTATTTTTTGCCTATCAAGTTGAACATTAAAAAAATTGAAGATATAATTTTTGAGTGTATTATTTTTCGATTGCAGCTATAACAAATTATCACATAATTTAGTGGCTGAAAACAGCACAATTTATTATCTCACTGTTCAGGATTCTGAAGTCTGACACAGGTCACATTGGGCTGAAATCAATGTGTCTGCTGATCTGTGTTCCTCCAGAGGTGCGGGGCTGAGGGGGTGGCGAGCCATTGCCTTGTGCTGTCCAGCTTCTAGAGGTGCCCACATCCCTTCAAAGCCAATAAGGTGGGCTGAGTCCTTTTCGGATAACACCATTCTCTTGCCCCTTTCTTACTTCTGAAGGGAATGGTTCAATCTGAATATCACTTTTTTTACTGACTAGCTCCTCAGGGCAGATAGATACAGTGTCATTGAAAATTAATCTGCTATATCCCGATTTTATACTGTAAATAGTTTTCATTGCATTGTTGCTCCTGACCTGGCACTACAGTAAACTTCAAGTGAAATTTCCTTATTCTCAATTGGATAAGCAAAAAAAAAAAAAAAAAATACAATAATGAAATTGACTTTTGAGCCTTCCTAATTGTTTTGAGTTTTATAGAGCTATTTCCCTTCATTTAAATTTTATAGAAAATTATTGATTTAAGGAAATACTCGGTAAATTGGCCATGAAGTAAATAATCCTGGATGCTGAGCTTGGCTTAGATGAGAGTATGCCTTTCTTGTGACAAGTCAGGATGATGCTGGATGATCTTTATTGAGCAAAATGTAATAATAATAATAGTAATAAAAATCCTCAGTGCCATACTGTAAAATTATGAAATTTACCACTTAGAGCTGGGAAATCCCTTAGAGATGATTGATTCTCACCACCTAATTTTATGGATGAAGAATCCAGTAAAATGTAGTTTCCGTTTATCAGAAAACATCTTGAACTGAGAAGAGTTGCCGGGAATACTTCCCCAGCTTAGTTCAGGGAAGGAAGTTAAAATTTTTCTCACCAAGCAAATGTTCACTTCTAACATCTCTTATGTTAACCATGCTCGGGGGCCCCTCTCCAATTCTGGGTTCACCAGAGACAAAGGATTCATCTGGTTCAGGTAAAGCGAGGCGAGAGAGGCACCAGCGGCCAGAGGCGTGAGTGTTTGTGTCCAAGCACAATGTCTTTCCCTTGAGTTTCATTTCACTGAGATACAACCACAAAAGAGAAACTCCTGGTGGCACAGGAGTTAAAAACACGGCACTATCAAGCTATCTGCAGCACGCGTTCGATCCCTGCCAGGGAACTACTCACACGGCGCAGCAGACCTCTCCTGTCTCTCCTGCTGCTCCCCTCAGCAGGTGTTTCAGTACATCTACCTGTTCTGCTCCCCACTCTGTCTCTGGTGAATCCTCTCACCCCTCCAAACCTCTGGCCTACACCCCTGTTCTTGTATGCATAAATAAATAAATAAATAAATCAATCTTTTTTTTTTTTAATTGTCTTTCCATTCTGCTTTCTTTTTGGAAATTGAAAAATGAAATTTGAAATTGCCCTCTAGAGGTAAATATTAGGAATCCATTCATGTGATCCATGATGTGGCCTAAAAGAGACGTACCAACAGGAAGGGTCACAAGTCCCTCTTGGAGGTCCCTTAGGAAAGTCACAGTGGCTAAGACTGGCTGTGACCACTGGGGGGTAAATGTGGTTTTCATTAAAAGGTGTGTGTCTGTTGGGGTCCTGGAGCCTGGCCTGAGGCCACTTACTGCCGAACCCACGAGTCCACCATCCTGCTTATCCTTCACAGTCCTTCATTCTGTATCTGTCAAACCATGTTTTTTTTGTTGTTGTCTGTTTTTAAGATTTATCTATTTATGCATATAAGAACTGGGGTACAGGCCAGAGGTGAGGGGGGTGAGAGGATTGGCCAGAGACTGATTGGGGAACAGAAGTACACTGCTGAGGGGAGCAGTGGGCGAGGCAGGAGAGGTCTATGGTGCCATGTGGGTAGCTCCCTGACTGGATGGGGATCGAACTCATGCTGCAAAGGCTGCAGATAACTTCACAGTGCTGTGCTTAATCCCTTGCACCACCAGCGAGGCCTCAAACCACCTTTTGACTGTCATGTGCACTGCTCTGCACCGGGGACCTGCTGCTTGCCCCACTGATGACATTTTTGGCAATAAACCTGGCAATAAACCTCAACCCCTATGAGTTCAGTTGATGTAAGGCTGCCTTTGAAGAAGGATCCCATCAGATAAAACAGACTTCTTATATTGCATGGAGGGAAAAATCTCCTATGGGTGGACTGACCCAGTTACTGGTGCTCCTGGGAGCTTGGTTACTGTCGCCCCACTGGGCCTGTCTCACGTTAACTTCTACAGTTTCTGTGTGGTGTTGGAGGAGTTGTAGGTGGGCTTACTGAAACATCTGAGACTTCTGAGAGGAAGGGCTGGAAGTGCAGGGGAGGCAACATTTTGCCTCTTCCCATGTCAGATTTTCAGCTAGGCCTGAGAATGAATCTGGCATAAAATAGATCAATCAACAGAACAGCACACAGGTTCATTTAACAGACGTTTGCCATGACCCAAGAAAGTGGCAGACCCTAAATGCTTTTATGCTAAGTTGACCAAAGAGGAGATTTTGGGAAAGAAAGTAAAAATATATGGGAAGACGGTAGGAAAATTAGACTTATCTGAACAAGGTCTATGTGTATAGAATTGTGCCCACTGACCTCAGGCTTGTATCCTGATGATGAGAATGTTACATTCCTCCTGGCACAGGGAGGGTGTCTGCCATGTGGGGTCTGACCTTCCACTTTCAGGAAGAAAAAGGGGAGGGTACAGCCCCCTTCTTGCCCTTTATGGTCTTTTAAGTGCTTTTAGCTCAAAATAACCATTATGTCAAATTATTAAATTTGGGGGAGACAAATTTTGCCACCCTTCAGAAGATAAAACACAAATATCACATTTGTTGAGTGACTTATAACTTTGCAAAGCACTTGAATTTGCTCTCATAGCTCTCCTGTAAAATTGAACAGGGAGACCTTCCATTTTCCATCTCAAAAAACGTGAGGCTTGCAAGATCAGGAGCTAGACTTAGCACTCTGGTGTCTCAAATCCTAACTTAGGTTTCTTCCTGTAATGAAGATTAAAATCATTTAAAACATGCTGCAACAGAGCATAAAATAATGACTCCAGAGGTGTCTGTACTTTCTCACTGAATTGAGCTGACTGATCTGAATTGGACGAAAAGATTGAGATGACTGTCCCTTGGGTCTCCAGTCTTTTGGGTCTTTAGCACCAAAAGCTGACAGCAATATGCTACTACACCACCAGGACGTTAGTACCGCACGTCCCCACCGGGAGCACCACACCTCCTCACCTCTGTCCCCACTCACCCTCACGCACCAGTGGATGGCCAGCAAGCCAGAGCTCCAGGTGTCTCCACTTCCCATAGACACCCAGACTTGGTGCGGTTTCAAAGGCTGACTCATTATTTACAGATGGCTATCTGCTCTGAAAATGCCAGGCAGTCCTGATTTCCTCTAGATCTTCCCTCTGGATCTTCTCAGCCTCATCCAGCAGGTTCTAACCCTTCTAAGCTTTTAATGAGAGGAAGTGGCAATAAATGATAAGAGAAATGATGGACAAAGAGAGAAAGGAATGCACTTTCACAGCAGATTTTTCACTAGACCCTTTACCCATGGAAACAGAAATAATATTTCTCTTCAGGTAGCTAAAAGATATGAGGTGATGTTTAGTCTAGTGATAAACAAATAAACATAAAGCTCCCCCAAACCCAAGATTCCCCTTATGGGTAAAATGGGGCCTGCTTATTTTAAACATGCACTTGTAGCATGGTCTATGCAAAATTTCAAGGAAGGTACTAATAGCTCTTTCCCAGACATGCCAGAGAAGGAAAATCTGTAGTTTATTAGAAGTTCTCCCATTAACTGATGCTGTCAACATCAGGACTCCAGCTGGCTAAGTGCTAATGCATTATTAGAAGAGACTTTGAGAATTTCACAAACATCATAAATAGCCTCAGTATAAATAATTGTTGTTCATTACAGTATTATTAAAATTGAAAAATATCAATTTTTAAAAAGGAGGCTAATTCACTACATCTGATGCAAAATGTTTCCTTGTAGGTTTATGTTCCAGACAATGTAATTGACCATTTCTGGCAAGAACTGCAGTGGAAACCATGATGGTACAGCATCCTGAAGCCAGTGTTAACCTCTGGACCAAAGCTACTCAGGGTACACTGTTGAGAAAAGCTGTGGTCTTGAGGTCAAATGATGTTTCAATATGAAAAAAGACAATCAAGTGACTCCACCTCTAGCCTAGAAGAGATTTGAAAATTACCCCAATTCAATGAAAGGGTCATTAACCAATATCTAAGTTCCATTTAAGCATGCAAATTCCAATGAATCCATTTTCTTGATGTGATAACTATCTCAGTATAAAGCTTGATCTGAAGCAGGTGGCTGGCAGAGGCAGGAGCAGAAGCAGTGCAGACCTACCCTTCCTGAATATGCAGGTGTGGGGCCCCAGAGGGAACGTGCACTACAACAGGCAGTTGGGAATGCACCAGCCTCTCCTGTACAGCAAGAAAACTTGTCTGTCAAGGCTGTCAAATTCAGGGTATTTATAAAATAGATGAACTATAACAGTAAAGGAAATTTTAAAAAAAAAAGGACTTTTATTTGAGGAAAGGTTTTCAGTGAGAGATAACATGCTACAATACCCATGACATCTAGCCTTCTAGATCATTTTTTATCATTATCAGCTACTGTATATCTACATTGTCTGGGTTCTGACTTCTAGGAATATAGACGGTTGTCCCATACCTACCCATAATCTTAGAATTGCTTTTTAGACAGTAAATTTCAGCTCCTCAAGTCTTTGGCTGTAACTATGAAGCGTAGCACATTTGACTAGTCTAATGCTAGTCTCTTTCTCAGGAGACTTCATATCTGCCTAGGACTAGAACATGCAAAAAAGAGATCTTCCTGAATTTTCTCTCCATTTTTCTGCCTTTCTGCTTCTGTTCCAAGCCCAATGTGGAGATTTGTTTCTTTTTAGTTGTTGCTGAGGTGTGCTATAAAAAAATATTTTTCTGGAGTATCCATATAATTATCAACAATTATAATATTCAGTATTCATGTTAATTTGAATAGAACAATGTGGTGTGCCAGTCAGTAGGCTAAGAATTACATATGAAGAAACTGACTACAGCCAGTTCTACAATGTAGTGAAACAGGGAGCAGGAAAGCTGCCTCCCCCCAACCCTGGAATTTTTAAACATTCTCCATTATACTGCTATTCAGCTACCCCTCTTTCTCTCCTCCCTCCCTTCATTCTTTCCTCCATTCCTCTCTTTCCTTTGCTCAAATGACCTTTATTAAGCTTTTGCCAGGCCGTGATCACCTTAACAAAAACTCAAAGTTGATTACTTTAGCCTTTGTTCTAAGAGCTGGCTTATATTAGATCCTCAAGTTAAAGAGAGCCTAGGATACACATCTTTTTTTAAAATATATATATATATATATTTAAAGATTTATTTATTTATTTATACAAGCACTGGGTACAGTCAGAAGCGTGGGAGGGTGAGAGAATTCACCAGAGCCAGAGCAGGGAACAGAACAGGCAGACTGACGAAATACACTGCTGAGGGGAGCAGCGGGTATGGCAAGAGAGGTCTGCGTGCCATGTGGGACCCTCGCTGGTAGCTGGGGATCGAACCGGTGCTGCAGAGGCTGCGGGCAGCTTCACAGCCCAGCCTTCAACCACTGTGCCACCAGGGGAGGCCCAGGATACACATCTTGAGAGGGAAGGAGAAATATAGCTTGAAGACCACTTTGAGAATGACAGTCAGCCTAGAGATCTGACTCAGCTGCTGCTTTTTTTTTTTAGATGTATTTATTTATACATACAAGAATTGGGGGGTAGGCCAGAGGTGTAGGGGGTGAGAGGATTCACCAGAGACAGAGGGGGAGCATATCAGGTGGATCTACTGAAATACACTGCTGAGGGGAGCAGTGGGTAAGACAGGAGAGGTCTGCTGCACCATGTGAGTCAGCTCCCTGGCTGAGGATCAAACTCGTGCTGCAGTGGCTGCGGACAGCTTCGTAGTTCTGAGACTTACCTGAGAGGGTTCAGTGTACTGGACTCCAGTGAAGTGCGCAGAGCAGAATAACTTTCTCAACTATACCAAGGATGAGTGCTGCTCATTCTTTCTTCTTCGAGGTTTTGTTTTTCCCTTTACTTTCCCTTGCTTCTCTATCTCTTTCCCCATATAAAATTGGTTAAAACCCAAGGAGTCATCCATTTCTTAACTAGCATAGTTAAGATATTGTATTTGAATATTGGATTCAAATAATACTATTAAAAATAACACTATTAAAAATTCAAATAGTATTTAAATATTGGATTCAAATAATGCTATTACAAATTATTATTGTTTACAAGCTAGCCTGAGGACTGGGCATTGGCTTTCTCAGGTTCTTCTTCATTTGTTACTAACCACCATGGACAAATCAATGTCCGGAGTCCAGGCTGATTGTGCCTCATTTGGTCAAGTGCAAAGGCCACAGAGTGGTGTGGTTGATTATTGTTTGGAAGGGACTGAAGTCCTTCAGATGAAAGTTCCATGGAAGAGCGTGGCGTCATCCCAGCATCATGAGCAAAACAAACAAACACTTTTTTGCAGGTCACAACCTTAGGAACTGAGTCACACAGTGAGGAGGGCATTAAACTTACAAAGCTGAACAAGCTGGCTCATCACGTCCTCATATCCCTCACTGTCCAAGGTCTGTAGGAAAAAAGGCCCTGACAGGTTCCCACTGGGTCTCAGAGGCTTGGCTCTTCTTCCCCTACCTTCTTGCAGAGTCCTCTGCGTCTTGAAGGATCTGGTCTCCATAGAGACTCAGTTGATGGCAGCTTGCCTGGAGCCACATCAGGAAGCTTTGCAGTCCTGGGAGGCCTTAGGGAGGAGGGGATGTGTGTTGAGCTGACTCCCCACCCTCTCTTTCCTCACTTTGTATTCTGCTTCTGCCTGCTGCCTGGGCTGCTGTTTCTAGCTCAAACCTCTCCCGGTGCCCAGAGAGAATCACTTCTGCCAGTCTGAGGCTCTCAGGAGAGATGCAAGGGCTTGAAGAGACTGTGGGATGAAAAGACAGTAAATGGCCGGCAGTATTTCAACAGTGGTGCTTTGTATTCCCTGTTGCTTTGTGACGGGTTATGAATATAATGAGCCGCCCTCCTCTACATCTCTAAGTTGCTAGTTAGGGGCCCAAACAGACCAGCAGGCACACTGGCTACCACCAATAGTGCAGCAGACCATCTTCTGAGCTCTCTGGGGAGACCACCCATAACTTGCAAGTCAATCTCCCTGCCATCCAGGCCTTCACAGAAACACAGGACCCCCTTGGGGTGAGGATGCTCAGTGAGGATGCTCAGCAGTCTAGATTTACTATATTATGCTAGACGATATCGAGCTTCTGCTCAAGGATAAGCCCCTTTGAGGGAAGATCAAAGGGCTGGAGCTTTCTAAAGTGCAGTTAAATTTAACATTCCAAGAGTCAGGAGGGTAGATTAAAATAGGATTTTGCTTGCAATAACATTTGGGGCCGGCTCCATATTGCTGGGTGTTTAATCCAGCCGGGAAAGCTGGTTTATAGAGAGCTCTCTAAGCCAACAGTTCCTCAATGCAGCCCTAAGGCAACAAGATTCTCCTTGATGCCAAGGTTTTACTGAGGGGAGGGCGCTTTTCTTTTTGGAGTGCACCAGCCTACTCCAGAGTCACGTTTTTTTCTCTATGACGATTGCAGGACAATACAATACCCAGTTTGGGGGAAGGAATTTGCAAACAAGTATAACAGAATATTCTGATAACTGGGGTAAACCACATTCAACACAAGGTATTTAAGAGAAATATTTAATTGGCCGCTCACTCCTCAGAGGTAGTTCTTCGGTCTCATAATTTTATTAACATTATTATTATTAATTTACCATCTGTCACTCCAAAGGCTAGAATGTCAAATTCTTAAGAATCTGGGAAAAGAAGGGGCCTGGGTGCTGTTGTTTCCCGGGGTGGGTGGTGGCAGGGCCACTCCACACCACAGAGGCTACCCCCGCCCTTTCTGGAAACAACCTCGAAGTTCATCCTAAGGCTTCCTTTCATAAGAGCCTCCTAAATGCGCAGGATTCTTTTCATCTTTTAACTAAATTTCTCTTTCTTTCATGTAATTCCACTTAATTTAAGGAAACTAGGGTATCTGTTTCTGGCTACAAATGAGAAACATACAAATTTGACTTCAAAGAGCTTTTATCTAGGAAGCAGCACACCTTTGGGGAACATCGTGCCCCTCTGACCTTGGCATCAACACTGCACCTTTTATTTTCAGCCAGAGGCTTGGTCATCTACTGTCAGTCAAGGATGCTTAGCCCCTTCTCGGCCCACCTCACTATCTTGAAGCCATACTTACTAGCAACACCACTGGCGAGTGAGGAAACTGGTTGCAAAGTTTGCCTGGGGACACACATCTACTAACTGATGAGGTGAGGGTTAAACCCTGGAAAGTTCCATCCTGAATTCTACTGTGGGCTGCTCATTTGCAACCCTGAAATCATAAAAAAGTCAGAGAAAATCAAGGTTTTTTTTAAATGTCAAAACTAATTTGGTGGCAACAGATAACCAAAATTTATTGGAAGCCCCTAATAATCTTTTAATCTGAATAGATCCACAGTTAGGTTCAGAAAGATCAATGTATTTTGAAAAAAGAAGGCTACACCAGCCCCTGCTGGGGAGTTATGTAAAGTATGATTAGCACACCTTATTGCCTTTTTTTTTTTAATTTATTTTATTTATGCATACAAGAGCTGGGGTACAGACCAGAGATGGGTGTGTGTGTGAGAGGACTCACCAGAGACAGAGTGGGGAGCAGAACAGGCAGATGTACTGAAATACACTGCTGAGGGGAGCAGCAGGCAGCCAGGGATCAAACTCATGCCATTCTGCAGTGGCTGCTGATAGCTTCATAGTGCTGTGACTTAACCACTTACACCACTAAGGAGGCCCCTACCTTTCTAAAATTAGATGTCCAAATGAACTCTGAATCATGACTGGTCTCAAGGGTTTTACTGAGGGGCTGGTGGACCTGTTTGGCTAGCCTTTCTGAGCAGAAGCTTCACAGGAAACTTTATAGTATAGTCTGTAGGTGACCAGATGCACCTTATAATGTCACAATTGACTCAAATCTCCAAGGAGATGAAATCAATTTCCTTCTCAACAACAACCCAATTTCTACACACTTCAACAGCTGCTCACTCAGCTATTCTGGCTACCTTTGCTACTGTAGACTGTCCCACTGATGGCCAACTAAAGTTCTTAGAAAACCTTCATTTTCCCAACCTTTCTTTCTGGAAGATGCCCTCACTGGCTCCCATTGTTTCATGACCAACTAATCTAAGGACCCCACATACATACACACTCACCCAAACAACAATGCTACAATTTTACTGCTCCAGTCCTTCAATGTAACCAATGTTTTTTAAATGCAATCATTTATTTAAACATTTCAAAGTGGTTGAGATCTTTGACAATAACCAAAACAAAGAGAAACCCCACCAACTGGGAGAAAATTTTTGCACACAACACTAATGATAAAGGACTGATCACAAAAATCTACAAAGAGCTAATGAGACTCAACAAAAACAAAGAAAATAATCCAGTTAAAAAATGGGCAGAAGAACTAAAAAGAAACTTCTCTGAAGAGGAAATGCAAATGGCCAACAGGCATATGAAAAAATGTTCAACATCACTTGTAATCAGGGAAATGCAAATCAAAACTACCATGAGATACCATCTTACACCAGTGAGGATGGCACATATTAAAAAAACTAGCAACAACAAATGTTGGCGAGGGTGTGGAGAAAAAGGAACTCTCCTGCACTGCTGGTGGGAATGCAAACTGGTCCAACCACTATGGAGAGCTGTGTGGAGATTCCTCAGTCTGCTAAAGATGGAGCTTCCATATGATCCAGCAATTCCACACATAGGTATTTACCCAAATGACACAGAAACAGTAATTCCAAAGGGCACCTGCACCCCTATGTTTATAGCAGCACTATTTACAATAGCTAAGCTATGGAAACCACCCAAATGCCCAAAAATAGATGACTGGATCAAGATGATGTGGTACATATACACAATGGAATATTACTCAGCAATCAAAAATGATAAACACATGCAGTTTGCAGCAACATGGATGGAGCTGGAAGGGATCATGCTCAGCAAAATAAGTCAAAAAGAAAAAGAAAAATACCATATGGTCTCACTCATAGCAGGGATTTAGAAAACCTAAATAAGAGACTAGGAAAAATACTAATCAATACAAAGTGAAAATCAAAATCAACAAGCAACTGTAAACCAGAGACACACGGGGTGGGGGGGGAGGGAGGAAAAGGAGGGGTGGAGAGAGGAATGACTAGAGTCAAAATAAGGGGGGGGTGCAGTTGTATGGGGAATATATCCAAAACGAAAATGCATACATTGTGCAAAGATGAAAAATGATGTAGGAATTATACAAAATAAAATAGTAAAAAAAAGTGGTTGAGATCTTTGAACTCAAGTTTTAGTCCGTAAATTCTCTGCCATTCAATGAATGCATCTAGCAATCTTGTAGTTCTGATCCCCTTCCTCAATTTTATAGATGAAACTTTTAAAATACTCTACATGATTAAATGAAAAAGAATCATAAAGTAAAGGATGAATAAATTTAAGTGTTTTTCCTCCTTGATAGCTCCTTACAAGTGATGTTTAAGCATCCCTGGAAAAATGCTGAAACTGTATCTTCTTCAATAATTGGGTTGTGTATGGGGTATATGATTCAGAAACTTAGAGGGACTACTTCCCAGGAACAAGGTACATCTACAAGACTGGAAATGTTTCCAAAATATCTGAGAATAAACAAAGCAATTCACATTTGAACTAGACCTTTCTTTTTAATTTAAAGAAAAACAAATTTAAGGAAACTAGGAAGCTACAATGCTGGACAATTATGTCCTGCAGCCTGGACCATCTTCTGTCATATTTCCAGCCCCATGCTCTTCCCTGTGCCACTCACATGTTGACTGGGGGATAGAAACACTTAGATGTAAATCTTGTCTTTGACTCTTATCACTCATTCTGTGTCTCAGTTTTCATTGGTAGAATGGGGAATTGACAGTACTTATTTCATAGGGTTGTTGGGAAATCTCCATTTTATGCTGATAAGTGATCTGCTCACATGGAGATGTTGCTATAGATTTGATAAAAATTAGGAAATAGACTTAGGATATCTGTAGCAACTTCTTCCCTGTCTTCTTTCCCATTCAATGTGATATTGTTAGAAATCCATCCTAGTGAATCCTCCTTATCTCTGGAGACTCCAAGTGAGTGTTCATAGAAAGAGAAGCTTGCTGAGGTCTTATCTACTTTCAGGACCTGAGGTAATAACTTCTGATTTATAAACATGTACGTCCTGGCTGTGTTTTCTTAGCTGATGATTTAAGTTCATAGTTGTCTTATCTAGTGATTACATAAGCTGAGAAGAGCTGTATTATAGTCAAATAAACCAAGACACATAAGCTGAATGCGATTTTAACATGCTGGCATAATATTATACTTCTGGCTTTGAAAAGTACCCTGAATGATTAAACCTCTTCATTCTTACTGAAGAAGGATAATTTGCTTCAGATAAAGTCAAAACAATGAAACTGCTTGTGGGAAAATGACCTTTCTTGTCTTTTCAGGTATCAAGTAGACTCTTAGGGAAGAAAGCCCAGCAGGGGTTTCATTTAACTAACTAACTGAATCAACAGGACTCCAAAGCCATTATTTACTTTTATTTCTTGAAGACAACCAGTTCCATCACTGGGGGCCCATGACTTTTCATAGAGTCACCTTAGTGAGAAAACATGTGTTGTACCCAGACTGGCAATATCATTTTTGAAATTTTTCTGTAACTCCAAATTTGTTTTTCTGTTTTTAATCTTTAGCAAGGTCCTTGTTTTGATGTAACATCATCAACATCTAGTGCAATTGCTTTTGAAATTTTAGTTTAAAATCTTGCTCCAACATTTTACATAAGAAGTGTAAGAGGGTGTGGGGTAGGAAAATAGAGGGAAGGAAGCACAATGGCATATGGTGGTGGAATGTGGGTGAGTTAGCGCGGAGGCGGGGTTATAGTGGTAATTCCTGATAGGGGTATACCAATATTACCTCTATTAAAGTAAATAAAAAATTAAATAAAATTTAAAAACTGTGAACAGGCTCCATTTTGCAGCTTATACAGGAAAAAGCAATAAAACTCAATATCTGCCTTTACAATAATAATTAAAAAAGAGGCATAAAGATATATCTCAGTTTGCTGTTTGTTTCCTTCTGAAGAGAGATAGTCTTCAGCCATCCCAACCTGTTAGAATCCCCTATCCATTTTTATATGTGCTTGCATAGATCCATGCTTACTGAATCACATAAGAGAGCTTCATTAACTTCTGAAGAATCAACTGAAATGGGGGCCTCCCTGGTGGTGCAAGGGGTTAAGTCTCAGCACTGAGAAGCTATCTGCAGCCACTGCAGCACGAGTTTGATCCCCGGCCAGGGAGGTGACCTACATGGTGCAGCAGACCTCTCCTCTCTCGCCCACTGCTCCCCTCAGCAGTGTATTCCAGTCAGTCCACCTGTTCTGTTTCCTACTCTGCCTCTGATGCATTCTCTTACCCCCCACACCTCTGGCCTGTACCCCACTTCTAGTATGCATAAATAAATACATCTTTAAAAAAAGAATCATCTGAAATGGTGTGCACAGGTGATACATACATAAAATATATATAAATGTATACATTATATTGTATATATTATAATTTATATAGTATATGCATTATATTGGGTTGTTGGAAAGGTCATGACATATTTCTGTTTTTCAAGCAAAAATGTGTCATGACTTTTCTGACAACACACATACACATACATACACATACACACATACACCTATACACACATTCACATACATACATGCATACATACATATATACATATATATATATATATATATATAGAGAGAGAGAGAGAGAGAGAGTGATTCATTTAAGCTTGGATCTATGCAAGAACATATAAAAATGGATAGGGGGTACTAATAGCCTGGAATGGCTGAAGAATACCTCTCTTCAGAAGGAAACAAACAGTAAACTGATATATATATTATATATATGCATATACATATATATACACACACATACATACACACATACATATATATGTATATACACACACAATCACACACACATAGATACCTACACACACATATATATATTAATAAATGTAAGTGTAATTGATGAATACAAGGATGAAAATAATAGAACTAGTGTATATAGTAACCTTGTATAACTGGTTACCTCTAAGGAAAGATATAAGCAAGTAACACACTTGCAACATCATTATTCCTATGCCCTTATGCAAAGGAGGTAGAATGAGGTGTTTAAACAAGCATACAGATCAAATATTCCTTGATACATTTGTTCTAAAACCAGTGCATGGCCAGTCTGACTCCAGATCAAGGTAAAAAAAAGACTAACTGTCTGTGTCACATTTTTCTATTTCTGTGGTGATTTCTTCTTGCTAAGCACTGTGAAGTTTCTGTGATTTTACTTAACTTGGAAGCTGAAGTGCTAGTGTACCATGGTTTCGTGGCTGTTGGCAGATGATGTGAGATTCCTGGGTCAAAGGTAAAGGGCAGTGTATTACTCACAGAACTGCAGTTGCTTAAATATCATCATTTTTCTTATGCTGGTTGCTCAAAGTTTCAGTTCCCAAAGAGCAACACGAGAGGGCCTGGGCATGAGTTTGCTTAGCTCAGGTTTTCCAGAGGAACAAAGTCAATAGGAGACACACACACGTGCATATACACATACATATATTACATATGCTATATGACACATATATTATATACAATGCATAGACATAATATATCCTATCCCAAAGCAGACATGTTTGTATGTATGTATATATGCATATGTGTATATATTTCTATACACACACAAACACACAAAGACCAAGATATATATTATAGGTGTATAGACAGATTTATGCTAAAGAGTTTGCCCACAAAATGATTATGGAGGCTGAGAGATCCCCAAATCTACTCTCTGAAGCTGGGCACTCGAAAGAGTCAGAGGTATAATTTAGTCTGAGTTGAAGGCCTGAGAACAAAAGTTGCTGGTGGTGTAAATCCCTGTCCGAGATTAGGAGAAGATGAAATATGCTGTCCCAGCTTAGCAGTGAGATAGGGAAGAGTGTTAATTCTTTCTTTCTTCACATTTTTTTTCTCCCTAGGCCCTCAATGGATTTGAAGATGTCCACCCACATTGGGAGTAAAATCTGCTTTATTCTGTTTAATGGTAATCTTATCCAGAAACCCACCCAGAAATAATATTTTAAATGGACCCCCTTGATCAACCAGGATGGCACATAACATTAATCATTACAGCCGTATTTCAAGAGTGGACCCCAACACTTAGTCCCAAATCATTGACACTGGGCACACCTGTCTTGTGCTCCAGAAGGAGGTGCTATCCACCTTCCCAGACTGTAAGCAACTTGTCCCTATCTCTCTATCACTGTGTCCCAAGGCCCTTCACTCTAGGAGCCTCCCACAAAATGTCCGGCAAAGACACTGACAGGGTGCTGCTAACAAGGCATGCAGAAACACGGACTCCCTGAACATCTCTGGTGCTTCTTTCTTTCCCTTTAAATCTACAGTATGACATCAAAACTGGAAGCTGAAATAATTTATTTGCACTGTAATGAGAATGATTTTCCTATAATTTATCAGTATTATTAGTTGTAAAATGGAAGACTTTGTGCTGCTCTTACAGAAAACTCAAGCTTGATTGGGTATAGCGGAAATGGATTTGGGAGTGAGGACACCAGTTTCAGTGGCAGAGGTGGGATAGTCACCCAGGATTCATGCTCCCTGGTTCACTTTAGAAAGCTGCTTTCAGTGGAGACCACATTTTCTTTTTTTTTTTTTTAAAGATTTATTTATTTATTTATTTATACAAGCACTGGGTAAAGTCAGAAGCGCAGGAGGGTGAGAGAATTCACCAGAGCCAGAGCGGGGAACAGAACAGGCAGAGTGATGAAATACACTGCTAAGGGGAGCAGCGGGCACGGCAGGAGAGGTCTGCTGTGCCATGTGGAACCCTCCTCCGGTGGCCGGGGAGCAGCCAGGGATCGAACCGGTGCTGCAGAGGCTGTGGGCAACTTCGCAACCCAGCGCTCAACCGCTGCGCCACCGGGGAGGCCCCGAGACCACATTTTCTAACCCATCATGCAGTTAGAAACATTATTGACACTGATGAGTTTCAGTAAGAATGTGAGCAGAAGGAATATGAGCTACTTTAGAACAGGACCCACACAAAGGTCCACATTTTTTTTCTCTTTTGATTAGTCAAAATGGTAATGTTGATGGGTGACTTCAGAAGCTCTATTAGTGTGCAACAAAGAAATACTCTGGGATCCCCAAACTTTCATGCTGTATAGGTGTCCAGCCATCTGTGTGCGCAGAGGCAAAGGAAATTCTTAGTGTGAAAGAACTTTAATAGAATTAATGTGCTTAGAGAAAGGAGAGAAGAAAGCACAATAGTTTCCCAATAAAATACACAAAATAACCTATCCCCTTTGGCCCAGCCAAGAAGTGTCAGCTGATAGCTGGACCACTAAGGCTTGAGAGCTTGCAACTATAGGAAGGGGTTCTGAAGCATGTTCTGGAAAGTTGGGGAAGAAGGAGCAACATCAAAGTACAAATCAAGGTAACAGGCACCATTGTCAGCTTCCTTATGTGCCTCTTACCCACAGGTTTCCTCCAAGTCTCCCAGTCTCTGGTGCAAGTCCAAAGCCCAGAAGCAAATGTGCTCTTCCCCATGTGTTTCCCCTGCCTTCTGTGTCATATAGCTTCACCTGCACACTCCACTCCCTCCTTAGTTAAGTATGGGCCAAGGAAATGACACCTCTCCTAACAATGGAGATGCCTCCTCTAACAGCTCTGTGAGGAACATGGCGGAGTCTTTGTCTAGAAGTTAGCCATTGTTCACTCATTCACTGTCTTAATTCTGCTCTTTATTTTATTATGTTTTTTATTATGTTATTTTATTATGTTTCGCTATTATATATGTTGAAGTCTACTTTTATAGCAACTGGTTTTCCTAATTTAGGAAAGTAAGTTGCACTGGTTAGAAGTGATCTTGGAGGAAAATGGTCCAGTCTCTTTGCTGCCTAGTATCCATTATGACCTTTTTTGAGAGACATATTTTGTAGATATTTTATTTTATTTTATTTATTTATTTTTTAAAAAGATTTATTTATTTATTTGTACATGCACTTGGTACAGTCAGAAGCGTGGGAGGGTGAGAGAATTCTCCAGAGCCAGAGCGGGGAACAGAACAGGCAGAAGGACCAAAGTACACTGCTGAGGGGAGCAGCGGGCGTGGCAGGAGGTCTGTGCGCCACGTGGGACCCTCACTGGTGGCCGGGGATCAAACTGGCACTGCAGAGGCTGTGGGCAGCTTCACAGCCCAGCACTCAACCACTGCGCCACCAGGGGAGGCCCTGTAGATATTTTAAAGTCACCTTTTCTTTCTGATAGCAGAATATAAACTTGATTAAAAGAAGACAGGAAATTGAAAATCACAGAAATAAATTGCCCAGATACCTCCTATAATACATGATTAAATGCATTCATTGTAGGGACCCCCAGTTGGATGAATATCTTAATGAATCTCAAATAAAAAGTTTGCCAACCTGTAAAAACTAAAACACTTAGCAAAACACAAAATAACAAAAAGGAATGATGGCAGCTGGGTTTGTGTGGTGTATTATGTTTACTGATAATCATAAATGTTTGATTTGCTGGAAACAATTGTCCATTAGAACAAGAATCAGAACACCAGTGTCCTGCCCCTTTAACTAAGAAATAAATGCATACTCAACCGTGGTTTAGAATTTTTTGTATTGATAAAAAGCAAGGGTCAGCAAACCTTTTTTTTACAAGGGGCCAAACAGTAGATATTTTAGGCTTTGTGGGCCAGACAGTCTCAGAAGAAACTACCCAGCTGTGCTGTGGCATCAGAAGTAGCCACTGATAGGACATGAGTAAGTGGGCATGGCTGCCCTTCAGTAACATTTTAATTACAAAAACCATCTCTGGGCTGGATTTTGTCCACGAGCCAGCCTTAGTTTGCCAATCCTCGGTTTAAAGGATCCATATTCTTGTGTGTGTAAAAAAGTTTTCTGTTTCGAAAGAAAACTACACATCATCCAGGGCAGCACATTCTTCAGGATCATCAGAGGCTAACTGTGTGTTTTGTTTCTGAGTTTTTTGCAGTTCTTGGCAAATTACAGATAATTGATAAATATGCAAATAGTGTCCCTTCTGGTAGTGATTGAATTGACTTCCTGGGAGCTACCCTCCCCTACAGTTTAGTCCTCCTTTGCAATTTATCTGCTTTCCTTTATTCCACATGCATTTGTGCTGTTTTGACTTTCCCTTTGAATGAATTGTAGCTCCCTCACCTCATTTGAGTTAGATGAATTATTCAGCATAACACATTCTTTTTGTGTGGAGTGGTGATTTTACTTTTACCTGGAAGTTCAGTATCTTCTAGTTGTGTGTGTGTGCATGATGGAGTGTAGGTGTGTACTAGTCAAAACTTATCAGTATCTTTGAAATTTGAAGTTCTAATTGAAGGTTAAATCAGTCTGGTATTTCCATACGTGTGGGAGCCAGTGGTACCTCCCAAATCTCACAAATAAATGGTGACAGTATTGTATTTGTACAGCATTTTCAAAAAGTGCTTTCATAACCATTAGCTCATTTGTTTCTTTCAACACCTGTCTAGGACTTGTTAAGACAAATGCTTATCAGCATTTCATCACGGAGGAAAGTATGACACATGAAAACTTCGCAAATAAATGTCTGTGTCTCCTTGGAAAGCAAATCTTATTGAAGATCTCTGCTTAGCCTCTCATGTTCTGGCCTTCATGCCCATCAGTCAGATGGATGTTCCCCCAACCTCTCCACACTGGCCCAGCTATTAGCCACACTACACCACCTCTTTCCAAACAGCATGAAGATGATAATGACAGTGGGTGCTGCAATTTACTTGAAGAGGCTTGTATATCCTACTAGCATAGGATACATTAAAAAATCAACAAAGGTTAATTTCCAAATTTTGAGTTTCTATTATCAGTAAGATGAAGTTGTGAATATCATTTGGAGTCTGATAGGTATCAACAATTTCACGACAAACTCTCTCCTGGCCACACAGAGATGAGCCCAACCTGGCACTGACAGCAACCACTGGACAGAAGTCCAGTGAGAAAAAGGTGCTCCCTGCATCAAGGGGTGGAGACTATAGCTCCAGCTGAAGGAGGAAGTCTTTTCCAGTGTTGCTTGTAAACCTTTAATTTCAGCATTAAATGAATTCCAGGAATAAAAACTCAACTGGAGGGACCCAGGTACAAGTAGGTAGGAGCCCTTACAGTTCACCTTAGAATCCTGTAGGGAGATAAATGATAGGATGCAGATGAGAGAATTCAGGGTCCACATTAATAGTGCTGACAGAGCTTTTGAATCTCCTGTTTTTAAGCAGGGAGGTAGCTGGAAGATTACTACCAGCTTTCACAGAGCTTCTGCTGTAATAAGGGGTGGCACGGCTGAATACTTTCCAGAATAAATACAGGGTGATTTTTCAGGGAAAGTGCAGTGCTTCTATTTTAGACTCTGAGTTTGATAGAGGACATTTTTAGAGATATGGTTTTGCTCCCAAGGCTATATTTCAACTAAAATGAGTTGGTTGGAGATTTGAAGGAAGGAGTAAGCAGATGTAGACTTGAGGCTGATTCTTTGGAAGTTTCTACAACATTCAATTTTATGTCATTGAGAGTCTGTCTTTGCATTTGTTTCTCTATTCTGAGACACCTAACAAAATACATATGCATTCATAATCTTTGGAGTGCCATTAGAAACTTTGCTCTAAAGAATATAAAAATACCCATTTGCCTGCTATTTTCCCCTCTAGAACAATTAAAGGGTTATGCTTAGTAGTGTGTAGGTTTGTTATATATTCTAATATTCACACATGATGAAAGAGCATAAGATGTGAAAGTTAGGATATGTAAGTTTCTATAGACTTGTCATTTAAATATAAGTCGTATTTAGTGTAACTTTTTAATTGCTCACAGACAATTAAATATCTGAAATTCTTTTACTATGTTTAAGGATAAAATGAAATTCTTTATGTGCTTGTTTGGGTTTTTTTCCCCACCTTTATGATATGCTGAAAAATACTTAACGGGAAATTGAAAGCATATGGTTTCATATTCATTGAGTCCGGCTTACAGAGAGAATTGTATTAAAAGCACAACAACAGTTGTTCACTTTTTATAAGAAGTCTATGGAATATCTTTTATAAATCCTTAGAGAGATCAGAAATAGAAAGCTCCAGGTTCCCAGGAACAGAGAAAACTTGACCCCAAAAGGTAAAGTTACATCTGAGACTTGGAAAACAGGAAATTCTAGCTGGTTTTTGGCAAAACACATGGCGCCCCGCCTTCTCTTGGTGTGTGTGCTAAGTTTTCCTGAGTCTGTGCATTCTTTCTAACTTGGGAATTCTCTAAAGGCCAAAAATTCCCATCCCAGAAAGAGGACTACTAGCAACAAGAGCAACAAAACAACCTTCACAAGAAAGAGCAATTGATATCGTGGTTGTAGTTCCTCAGCAAATTTGCACATTTCAAAACCCATCCTGCAGGAAAGGACTTCTCCCAGACACGGGGGAATCACTTGCCCAGTGAGGAGGAAGGGAGCTATTGTTCAGAAAAGGAAACTGTGTGTGTGAAGGGGTGCATGTGTCTGACATGCGATGGCAGGGTGAGCCCCATCACTAGGTTGGGTGGCTGTGCAGCTCAGAAATGTATGTCTCTTTGTTGTAATAGTTCCCCAAGAGATGAGTTGAAATCACAGAGATCCCTCCTCTTCAGTCCAGAGGAAAACACCCAACAACAACATCAACAGCCACAAGAAGGATCTAAAGAGTGGGTGTGTTAGAAATTCCATCTGCATGAAGTATGCTGGGAGCTGCCTGGCCAGTCTTCATGGCTGGGGAAAAACAGATTCGGGCTTATTGTTTTGCTTCATGCATAAGTCAGCAAAGAAATGTGGGTGTGTGCAGTGGGGAAGAGTAGAGACCAACAAATGTGGGAAGTTTTTTTTCTTTTTAATTTATGAAGGCAAATATATGTGAAATGATTATTTAGCCCTGAAAACAAAATAAGAAACAGCCATGTATCCCCTTTCATACCCCAATTCATTAAAAACAGAGAGGATGGTGGTCAAGGAATCTTGGTGCAGTCAGCTAAGGACATGGGTGCTCCCTGAACCTTGACAAATATTCCAGTGTCATGATCCTTTGGACTGCTAACAATGGAGCCACGCCTCCCTCTGTCACCAGTTAAGTCCCCCAAAGTAGTGTGTGTCCTGAGGCTGTGAAAGTTAGTTTGACTGGTACTCCCCAGCTATCTTCCTGTGTAATTGTTCACCATGAATCAGAGCATTTGTGGTTATGCTCTTCAAACAGGCAGGCACTTGGTGGTTTGTCTTTTGTTTAAGTTGTTACAAGATCACACAAGATATTTTTCAAGTTTCAGAAAGCATCTTGGGAAATCCACAAAAATGGGCTGAATCATCTAAACCCAAACAGCTCAATACCACATCTGACTGAATCTTGCTCTCCTTTGGGAGAAAGTCCTCCACCTTCGTTGGCTGGAAAAGCAGAGATTTAGGGTCAGCAAGAACCCAAAGCAGAACAGGACTCTGAAGACCCGTGGAATTTTCATGGTGAGGGGAATGGACATTTGCTACAACTTGCCAAATGCTTTCAGGCTTCTGGATAGTTCTCAATAGACTGAATGTAAAGTGGAGACTCTATCATGGAAAAGTAACTGCATTAGGAACCTCTGACTGAAAAATAACAATTAGGTGAGCAGAGCTACAGTGCATCCTGCCCCTCGTCATCATGTCACAAGGTAAAGCCCACTTTAGTCTTTATGTTTTTTTTTTTTTTTTTAAGTCAAGTGTAGCACATTTTTCTTTTGCCTCCTGACCTTAGATTGTGGCAGGTGCTCATGGCGGAGCCCAAAGAGAATCTGACTTTCTCATTTACAACAGGAGTGGAGTTCAGTGTTCTAACATTTAAATCGTCTTCAAAGTTGAATCAAGCTGAGGAATGAAGGCATATAGAAGTGTAGGAGCTGCCTGGTGTTTTGACACTGTCTCTTTTCATAAGAGAGTCACATTTCAAGGAGGGAGGTGTTTCCCCTTTTTAAAAAATGTTTGTGAAATGCATGACTCATTTTGCTATTGCAAACAGCCAAAAAAGTTCCACAGAATCTGGGCGGACACACTGCAGCTAGTCTAACATTTCAGATGCCAACTGAACCGGCTCTTCTCAGTTGGGCCCAGAAAAGGTGCAAGGGAGCACCCCCACTTCTAACCCCAAAGGCATCTGATTGTTCCCCAACTTGAACAGAAACATATCCAAGAGAGCAGAGTTCTGTAACACAATTGCTGGTTCATCTTATCCTGCCTCTAATTCTTTGCAAAATGCTGAGTTTTCCTGAGTCTGTCAATGTGTTTCTCTTATTGGAAAAATGTGGCTCAGGGCCTGATATGGACAGAGAAGGGGGAGGACACGAACACCTCAATTACTGAGAGAAAAAGACAAATAGGTTTCTGTAGCAAGGAACCCCAAGTAAGTCATTGTTTTGTTTCTAGCTTGAAAGAAAGAAGAAAAGCAAAGCAAAGTGGATCTTTCCTTCACACAGCTGGAGATACCACCTTGAAAAATGGGTGTTGGCCAAATGTGGTTCAGGAGTAACGCGAATAGATGTCTGGCCCTGTGCTATCAGGGATGGTGTTTTCCTATTTACCATTTTGTCATCACGACATGAGAGCAATCCCTTTTCAGCGTGACTGATTCTAGCTTCAAGAATTGTAAGAATAACTTGAATGCCCACAGCTAAGCATCCTGTGTGTTCAACTTTTATGGGAAGCTGATACCGAAGGCAACTTTCAGCCCTGTGCTTTATTGTCCTTCAGGGGCTGTGCACCAAACACCTTGTCACCAGGATTTATGTCCCAACTGTACACAAGGACACCTATGGGGTTTGGGAGTGAAGGCTGAGATGGGTTGGACCCCAGATGCCAGGACAGAGATTTCAGGATCTAAGTGGCCACAGATCTTTACTGGTATGGTAATTTTTATCAGGTATAAGGTAGATATTGAGTTTCAGATGGAAAATTTTATGTATTTTTTTTTTCACTAAACAGTAACTTAATTTTTGGGAGAGTGCATGCATGTACACGCCTCAGGTCAAAACTATGGAAAAATTGACGTGCATTTTGGTTATCTTGATCTTTTTTTAATCTTAATTGAAGATGCAGAACAACCTGAAGCTGTTCCAGGATGTCCCCTCACTAACTGTCACTGGCTGACCCAATCAGAACCTTCAATAGAAAATAGGAAATAGACCAGATTTCTCTCAGCACTGCATTTTCTGTTTCCGTCGGGAGTCACGTTACATGCATGCTGTGGTTCCTCCTATTTAAATGGATTCTTCACCAACCTTCTTTTTTGATAAAAACTTTCGTGATTATGTTCTTAGTGATTTTTTTAAAATCCAAAAATGCTTAGCTTGTAGGCAGCCTGCAGTCTCTCAAAAACCACCAAGAGGCACGAGGAAGCCAGGAAGCCTGCCTGGCTGCCTATTTTTACACAGACATCCTTCTGTATGTATCAAAGTTGACATTTACCTCTCAAGACACCCTCCTTTAAAAATGGTTTGCTGTGCTTCATTTCTAATAGCTATTGCGAGACAGTATTTTTCTCTTTGGATCCCTGTACCCTTCCTTCCAGGAGGATGTTTTTTTTTTGGTATAACTAAATTGTTTTTATATGATGTGAGAAAGAGGTAACTTGCTTTTATTTGGTATATTTCACCTTTCCAAGCTGAAAGTGTTAAATTGTCAGCTAAACTCAGCAGGACACTTGCAGAGAAAACATTATAGTTATTAGGCGATGAAGCTGGCATTTTGGTTTTCAAGGCATTCAATAAACTCAGCTAAAATATCCGGACTAGCCCACAACCAGAACTGAAAATCCTCAACAGCAAATTTTTGCTGGGGACAGAGGGGGAGAGATGTGAATAAGGAAATCGTGTGCTCATTTGCTTTGCTGGCACTCAGTAGGACAGGAATGCCAAGAAAGAAGGTTCTGGAAAGTGAGAGGAGGAGCATTGTGTTGAAATAGTGTTGGCGGCAAACAGAGACTTTCAGTTTGTGGAGGATTTGTACTGTTACTAGGGATGGAAAACAATGAGAGTTTTATGAGACTTGTTTACACACCCAGAAAATACATTTAGCTTTCAGAAGCAGAGTGCTGTGGCAAGTGCCTGACATTCAGTTACTACCCTCAAAATAGTGCATTTTTAGTGGCTTAGCGAGTTCTGGAATCCTTCTCTGTCTCAAGGTACCAAGAGCCATAAATCCATATTTAATTAGCTCTGAATGAAATGCTGAAGATGATAGGATCTTTGTGCTAAAAATGAAACCCAGACGAGTCTGGTTGATTTATGTCTAATTCAGAGTTGTAATTTAATTAAAACGACATACTGAATTTAAAAAAAAAATCTCTCTGGCAGAATTCTTCCCACGTGAAATTCAAATTCAGTGTCTTATGGCTTAGGAATCTCCATGTTCTATTTCATTGTCACATTGCTTAATATGTTTATTCACTCCTCTTCCAACAGCTTACTTTCTTAACTGGCTTGTTTCTCATTAAATCACTGAATTTCTTAGTGACTCAAAGTTATAAAGCTAAAGTTTGCATACAAACACATCTTTATATCTTAATGGATGGCTTATTTGACAGCTTTTTGAATGTTAGTTCTCTTCTTTACCAGGCTTTTATTTATGGGAGAAGGTTAGTGTTGAGTTTAAGTATAAGATATTGAGGCAAAGTTACAAAGGAAAAGATAAATAAAATGATGGATCTTTTATGAAATCAAGGATGAAATCGATACATTCATATAAAAGTTAAATTCTAATGGTATGTCAAGGAAATGACAATGTTCCATTGAAACCTTAATTGTGAAGCCATTTTTACAAAGAAATAAGAATTATTCTTGTACATTAAAGCTTCTGTCTTCTTCTACTCTGATGAGTACAAAACACCTCAACTTAAGTTATAAAATAATATAATTTCATAAGCAGTTTAAAGGAATAATACTAAATAGTTTGAAATTTTTACTTGCGCTTTTATACATGCTCAATTTTTAACTGCTGGAATGCCCAAACACGACATTTTTATTGCTGTGATTCAAGTACAATAAAATGTTGTGTAACCACTTTCTGTGAGGTCATCATTGTGAACAAGACAGAACATTCCTATCACCTGGAAAGCTTCTGGGGCTCCTTCCCAGGGAATCTCCCCAAACTGTCCTTTTCAGCATTCCGGGAACTTTGTTTTTCAGCCCTCCTGCGCTAGAAGCCCCAGTGCTGTGGCAGCTCAGGAGGTGCTCCTCCCTGCTCTCCTCAGCCCCCACCCCCCAAAGCTGTGGGAGCACTGGGTGCTGCTGGTGGGCGGGACTTTCCTGGGTGTCAGCCCTCTCTGGACAGTCCTCACTGGCCACTGCACTGGGAAATACTCTTTCATATCCAGGATGCTTTTTTTTCAGCTTCGCACTCTGGCCAGAATGAAAGGAGTTCTCCATGTGTCTTCTCTTTGGATCAGGGCTTGTCATTTTCTGGAATCCTCTTCATTTAAGACTCTGTCTTTGGATCCCTAGTTGGGCTTATTTATAATTCTTCAGTTGTGTACAATGCTTATTTCCCACTGTTGGAATGAGCTTGACTTTCTTACAGCTTTCATTTTCCAGCCAGAGGGAAAGTTGGCCCCAAATACTTTTGATACATACATTTATACATCTTCCTTGGAAATCATCAGTGCATTTTTTTACTGTACCCACACTCCAGGCTATTGAGAGCAGGGGTTCAAGGCAGTTGCCCAGAGAGACCAGTGAACATGGAGTCTTTCAGAGGCCAATTGACCTTCTAATTCAGCAAAATTCAAAGAGAGCTAGTTTTTCTCTTACCATACAGGCCTTTCTACCTTCTAAAGATAAGTATTTTATACTACCCTGGAATAAGTAAACTCTTATTTAGTGGAATCAAGAAGATTTAGAGTCAACTGGAGATTATCTGATTTAAGGAAACTGTTATTTTATTGGTGAGAAAAGTGAGTCCCAGTATGTTTAATTTGTTGACAACGCATTCTAGGCACTTTAATTCAAATTGAAATGTTTTCAGTTTTCACCAGAAACTTGAAGTAGTCTTGGTCCTTCCCTTTGCAGGTAGGCAAACAATCTTTTACTATAATGATAGTTATTAATCAACCATGGTCAAATGCCCCCTTTTTCTCCTACCTTCAATTTTGTCAGGTAGAAAGAGGAAGCAATGCTGGAGGAGACAGACAATGAATAATACATGTTATATGTGAGTAAGTTATATTCTATGTAGCATTAGGGAAATCCTGTTTATATTTAACAGTAACTTTCATAAAATAATATTTCAAGGGTTTGGCTAAGGAGTCAGGTATAAGATTTAATCAAAACCTTTATGACAGCAGCAAAAGAAGCTATCAGTAAAACAAAAAGACACTCTACTGAATGGGAGGAAACATTTGTATTTCATACATCTGACAATGGGCTGATAACCAAAATATATAAAGAACTCACACAACTCAGCAAAAATAAAATAATTAGCCCAATCGAAAAATGGAAAGTATAGCTAAATAGACACTTCCACAAACAAGACATAGAGATGGCCAATAGTCACATGAGAAAATGCTAATAATCATTGACCATCAGGGAAATGTAAATGAAAACCACAGTGAGCTATCAACTCACACATGAGAGAATGATCCATGTCCAAAATACCTGAAACAAGTGCTGTTGGGATGTGGAGAAAAAGAACCCCTTGTATACTGTTGGGGGGAATGCAGACTGGTCCAGTTCTTGTAGAAAAGAGTATGAGAGCTTCTCAAAATATTAAAAAAATAGACCTACCACGTGACCCACTCCTAAGTATCTACACAAAGAATGCAAAAATACTAATTCAAAGGGCTATATGCACTCTTACACTCATTGCAGCCCTATTTACAATAGCCAAGTTATGGAAACCATATAAGTTTCCAAGAATAAAGGAGTGAACTACAACACTGAGGTATCTATACACAATGAAATACTGCTCTGTTATAGTAAAAGATGAACTCTAGTCATTGTGACCATATGAATAGAACTGTAGAGGATAATGCTAAGTGAAATAAATCAGAAGGAGAAAGACAAGCACGGAATAGTTTCCACTGGTTATATGAGGACTGCAGAGAAACAAAACAAAGGGTCAGGCAAAAACAAACCAATAACAAACCCTTGACATTGAACTGCAAAACTAAGGCAACCAGAAGGGGGTGGTGGTGGTGTGGGAATGGGAGGGGCCCAATGGAGCCTGGTGGAGGATTATTGGGGCTTAGTGGTTGGCATGATGTGAAAACATTTATTTGTAGAGGTTTGAATGTATAGCCTCTAAAAAAATACACTGCTGTAAACCAACATTATCTCAATAAATATAATTGGAAAAAAAACTTTCGTGACAGAGAATGAAGATAAACGCTAACATATAGCTGCGACATGTATTTGCTTACCTTGAAAAATATTTCTTGAAATCCAATGCTTCTCAAGCTCTCAGGACTCATTTCACTCACAGGTTCCTTGTGTGCAGGAGATTTGGGGATCTAATGTTATCAGGGTTCCATTCTTGGAAATATGAGATGGAGACTGGTGAATATTCCCACCCAGATCAGAAATGGCTTGTGATATCACCTTTCCACCATCTCTCTCAAGATGTGGCCTTTAACAATTTTCTCATCCTTGGGCCTCCCCGGTGGCGCAGCAGTTGAGCGCTGGGCTGCGAAGCTGCCCCCAGCCTCTGCAGCGCTGGTTTGATCCCGGGGCCAATGGGTGAGGGTCCCACATGGCGCGCAGACTTCTCCTGCTGCCCACTGCTCCCCTCAGTAGTGTACTTCGTCAGTCTGCCTGTTCTGCTCTCTGCTCTGGCTCTGGTGAATTGTCTCACCCTCCTGTGCTTCTGACTATACCCAGTGCTTGTATGAATAAATAAATAAATAAATCTTAAAAAAAAATAAAAAAACAATTTCCTCATCCTAAATGACCTAGGACTTTGTCGAAGGGGGTGTCATGCTCCAAGTATATCACAAGCCCTCATGTCACCTGGTTATTTCAACCACTGTTTTTTTCCTCAGGAAACCTTCACACAACTGACAGTTTTTGACTGGAAGATATATCATGTGTTTAATTAAGTAACAAACTAATGAACTAAGCTCTTGAAGTGTGCCAGGCATAATTAGGGAAGACAGAATTATATCAGTGAGCAAATCTACAGAAGCTGAGACCCTGGAGTCTACATCCTATGATTTACATAAAGTCAGTTTCCTGCCAGGGTGAAGTGGCCTCCTTCCTCTATTAACTCAACTCTGCCAGCTGGTTGTGCTGAGAACTTGTTTTGTTGCTTTTTCTCACTTACCCCACCCCTGCTCCTTACCTATCTTCTTTGTCCTTATCCTTTCCAGAGAGGCTGAGGTTTAAGGGCAGTATTGGCCAGCTCCCATGCTGACTGGCCTCCTGATGGGGTTGGCCATGAGAATCCTGGAGAAGGGAGGAAAGGAACAGGAGAGGCTCTGGTGTTCCTTTCCAGATGTTTGGCTCCTCCCCATAGCCCCTTCTCCATGGCTCCATTTCTCACAGAGTACTGGGAATACCATTTCCTTTCCTGGCCCTCAGCACTCCTGCTATTACTGGCCTCTAGGGGCCTCAGTGTTCCTCTTTCTATACCTCACTGCCCACACATCTGCAGATAGCCTATTATTCAGCCTCTCAGTTGAATGGTCTGAGTGGAATTCCTGTGGAAATCTGACTGATATTTCAGTTTTGTACCAAGTTCATGAATCTTGGTGAAGAGTGAAAGGGTGAATTGAGATCTATCTATGAGGATTTGAGACAAGTACATATTATCTTAATGACAATTGAACTCAGTAACAAGAAGGCAAAGCTACAACCCATTGTGAGGCAGCCTCAACAAGCATGCTCAGATCCATAGAGTAAGTTTGTGGGGAGTAATTTAGGGATGTTGTGTTTGTGTAAGGCACTGTGTCTTTTCAAGTAGTCTGTGAAGGCTTAAAGGAAAAACAGCCTTTCAGTAATTCCTTGGTTAAATAAGAACTCATCAAGGTAGTTCTGAACTTTGAAAGTTTAGATAGAAGAGAGTAACATGAGTCAAAGCCCAAGTAAGCAAATCCTGAGTGAGGATAGGTGAGTAATCTGTAGATTAAGACCAAGAAAGGAGATTCATGTCATTTGGGTGGTAGACATGAGTTGTTGAATATTTGCGACCATGTGGAGGGTGTGCAGTGAAAAGCCAGGAAAGCAGGGCATTGTTCTCAGTTTGCACATGTTAGCATAATGCTATTGTCTGGCTGAGGTAGGGCTGGAAGGAAGAAGGGAATGATTAGCATAGCCTGCAGGCCACACACTTACATACAACCCAGAGTCCAGAATGGCCAAAATAGGAAGAGCGGACTCCAGTTGGGCAATCAGACTAGTTGTGGTGACTGCATAGACATGACAGCAGGGGACACATTTTGTAAGAGGAAGGCTGGCATCCTGCTGGGAGGGATGTTTGCTGGCCACATTAATGGGGGCTTAGATTGAGGCATGTGATAGAAGGTGGAAGGCTACCTTGCCTCCAGCCAGCACTCTGGGCTTGGGCACACAGGCTGAAAGCCTGAGAAAGGGGAGTCAATGAAGGCAGGCAAATCATTTGCCTGGGTGAACTTTTTTTTTTTTTTAGAGATATTTATTTATGCATACAAGAACTGGGGTACAGGCTGGAGGTGTGGGGGGTGAGAGGATTTACCAGAGAGAGAGTGGGGAATAGAACAGGCAGACTGACTGAAGTACGCTGCTGAGGGAGCAGTGGGTGAGATAGGAGAGGTCTGCCATGCCATGTGGATAGCTCCCTGGCTGGTCGGGGATCGAACTCATGCTGTCGAGGCTTCAGACAGCTTAACAGTGTTGTGCACCACCAGGAAGGCCCTGGGTGACTGTTCTTTGACTTATTCTAGAGCCCACTATGTTTATCACTCTCTTCCACGAGAAGAGATTTGAGGAGGCTTAGAGAAAAGGTCAAAAA
The DNA here is from genome assembly GCF_014898055.3 of Talpa occidentalis. Lineage (NCBI taxonomy): Eukaryota > Metazoa > Chordata > Mammalia > Eulipotyphla > Talpidae > Talpa > Talpa occidentalis. The sequence continues at coordinate 54,040,756 of NW_023601433.1, forward strand.
ATGTCTGCATCATTGGTCATGTGACACTGGGAAAGTTGCTGGGCCTCAGTTTACTGATATATTTATATAGTAAATGGGAATGACAGCAGTGTCACAGAACAAAGGTCATACGGTGAGCCTGCTGTTGCATAGTCCAACCATTAGACTCACTCTGGAGAAACAGTCTATTGCTGATGTACATGATTTACTCTCTTCACTTACAGCCTCTGCATCTCATATCCCCCCAAACCCAACTGTGAATGCCTCCAGTACCAGCCACATGGGCTATTTAGCCTCTTGAGGAAATATTTGTTATATGGATTGAGGTCCAGTTGCAGCCATCAGCCCGGCACTCTCCAAAGCATCAATTTTGAGTAGTCAGGCAAGTGTTCCCTCAGAGTCTTCTGGAGGCAGATGGGTCCATTAGAATATTCCTCAGGGGAATTCCATACTGATTCTATACCTTAGCATTTCTCAGGCCTCCTGCAGACAAATCAAAACAGGTGTCTGGGGGCAAGACCCTGATACCAGCATTTCTGGGGTTCCAGAGTGATCCCAACATGTGGCCAAAGCTGAGAACCACTAAGATAGTGGTTCTTACAGTATAACTAGAAGGAATGTAGGGGTTGTGGCTTTCTCAGAATATTAACTCAACAGATCAGCTACTTCCCGTAAGGTCCACATGATCATTGCCTGTCTACATGACATTGTTAAGCCGTTCAAGACAGGAGACACTGAAATTACTCATCTGAGTAGGCTGTGACTTCACTTTAAAGATCTCACTCATAAATTTTGTTAATTATAAAAGAATTACATGGGAGAGGGTATTTTAGTCTGTGTAGGCTGCCATATCAAAACCACAGACTGATAAACAGCAGACATTTATCTCTCAGGCTCTGGAGGTGGAAATCCAAGATCAAGAAGTCAGCAAGGCTGTGTCCTCACATGGTCTTCCTTCTGTGTGTGTCTGTGATCTAATCATCTAATTCTTTTAGAAATATTTTTTTAATTTGTATTTATTTATGCATACAAGAACTGGGGTGGAGGCCAGAGGTGCAGGTGGTGAGAGGATTCACCAGAGACAGAATGGGGAGCAAGCAGATCTACTGAAATACACTGCTGAGGGGAGCACGGGCGAGACAGGAGAGGTCTGCTATACCATGTGGGTCACCTCCCTGGTTGGGATCCAACTCATGCCTCAGTGGCTGGCGATAACTTGATAATGCTGAGACTTAACCCCTGCACCACCAGGGAGGCCCCTCCAATCTCCTAATCTTTTAAGAATACCAGTCAGATTGGATTAGGGCCCACCTATATAGCCTTCTTTAGCTTAATTGTCTCTTTTTAGATTTTATCTCCAAATACAGCCTTTTTTTCTGAGGTTTAGGGGTTAGGGCTTCAATATGAGAACCTGGTAAGGAGGGTAATTCAGTTTAAAACAATCCATACATATGTGGAATAAAATGAATGAATGAATGAATGAAGGAGTGAATTAATAAATAAATGAAAATGTTTGTAATGATGGAATGGGTTAAAAATGTGAACATTCATTTGTGATGATTCTTTAATTCCCAAAGGACCAGAGGCGTTGGGAATTCAGTGAAGGTCTCAACAAGCTGTCATTCCTCTTTACTCCTCTCTTCCTGGAGATCATGGCAGCCTGTTCCCTTGAGCAATTTGACAGAAAAGGGCTATGTCAAGGACGACTTTGTCACCTCACACAGACTGGCAGCATATTGCACTCACAGACACCCGCTGCTTAGTTACTATCAAACATCAGCAAGGAAAGCATCTCCTGTCTTGCCCGTGTAACTTGGTAACCTGCCTTAACCTGCCACTGTCTTTGCATTGAGTTTATCATCAGACTATTGCACCAGGCACCTGAAAAACCTGCCCTGAATTATCATGCATGGTTAAAAAAAAAAACAAAAAAAAACTGATGCATGAGAAATCTTATTAAAACATTACAGGGCAGACTTTGAGATCATTTATTACCAGTCACAGCCAGGAAAAAGAAGGCTTCCGGTGGGTTCCATACTCTTCTCTTTAAGTCATGAGCATTTTAGTAACCCCTTTCAAGGAATCAAGTAATGTTACCATTGAAAGTGCCTATGATGCATTACTGCTTTCCTGCCCTCTGAATTGGATAAACACTTGAGTTAGCACTCAGGAAATAGCATGTACTTTCCTTAATCGCGGTATATTTATGTAGTAAATTTATGTGGCACATAAATTTGTTTTAGATACAGGAAGGCCATCCATGAGCTACTATAGCAGGCAGAGAGACTGAAGATGAAAGTTGAGGTTGATTTGGCACTTAGAAGCTTTCATGGATCATTTATGATGGGCAAGGCATTTAGTCCTTGCTTATAGACTGGAAATTAGGAGACAGAATTACTTTTAAGCAAATAATTACTAGTAGAAGTCAAAATTAATATAAAAAATTAGTCATTTCTGAATGGTGGGGGGCGGGGGTTGTGCTCAAGAAAAGTCAGTTTCAATGATGTGTGTGTGTGTGTGTGTGTGAGAGAGAGAGAGAGATTGAGAGAGAGAGAGAGAGAGAGAGAGAGAGAGAGAACAAGAAGTTGTAATACACGGATGAACCATTCCCCTGGCCACATGCTGGAGGTCCCTCATTAAGAGGAGAGGAGTCAGTGCATATCTGTAACTAGATATTCTGGGTACCAGCAACCCTGCAGAAGCCTTTCACCTAAAGCAACCTCCTCACACACACCTCTGCAGGTAAAGGGGAGATTTCCTCCACTGAACCCTGGATCCAGCTTTTGCCTAAAAACTTCTCTTCTCACAGGGTTGTTCTGACACTAGAAAGCACAAAACTCTTCACTGAGTGCCAAGAGTGACCTTTAGCCCATAAGGCTGTGTTTCATGGACACTTTCTGATGGTCACTTTCTCCACTGGGATGACCAAAATGTTACAGGACAGGGAGATGGGCACCCCAGGGTCTGCCCTATTACAAAACCATTCCTTCTTGGCTCTCTGAGTCCTTCCTTGTCTTTGTCCCTCCTCTTCTATGAAGGTCCCACTGGCTTTATACAGTCTACATTGTATGGTAAGTACTGGCTATCATTTTATCTGACCCTCATATGCATAAAGCTGGGACTCACATTCTGAATTCTCTGGCCAAACCCCAGGCTGTTTGAGGTTTCTCACCCACCAGCTCTGGTTTCTACCACCTTCTGATTTCTATATATTTTTCTAAATTTTGTGTTTTTTTTTTTTTTAAAGATTTATTTATTTATGCATGGAAGAGCTGGGGTGCAGGCCAGAGGTGTAGGCGGTGGTGAGAGAATTCACCAAAGAGAGATTAGGGAGCAGAACAGGCAGATCTACTGAAATACACTGCTGAAGGGAGCAGCAGGCGAAACAGGAGAGGTCTGCTGCACCATGTGGGTAGCTCCCTGGCCAGGGATTGAACTCGTGCTGCAGTGACTGGTGATAGCTTCATAGTGCTGAGACTTAACCCCTTGAGCCTTAAGGGAGACCCCACTTTCTAATTTCTAATAAAGTAAATTCTAATCCTATTCGAGATTCACTGTCATCACTGTTTTTGTGATTGAAACCAACCAGTTTAGTTTAGAGTCAACCTCCATCATCTCCTCCACTGGTACTCTGGATCATTTCAGACATTATATAATTAACGACAGAGAAACAGCCTCTTGTGCTTATTTTTATAAGGACGCTGCCACTCAAATGTTGGTGATCAAAAATTTATGCCAAAAATTTTAAACAAGGAAACCATCTTCACTGCAAGAAAATAAGAGAGAGGGAACTATTGTTTTCAGGAATTGCCCCAGGCGATGAGTTTATGCAAATAATCCCAGAGGAGGTGCTGTGGGCTGAGAGCTGGTAATTACAGTTCAACCCCAGCATTTTCAGAGATCAAACCTTTGGAATGCAATCTTTCCAGGGCCTCCTTCAAACTCCTGAGTAATAAACAATCATTTGTGATAATTGCAGAAGAGCAGCCTCTCCCAGCAGAGAGGCCTTGTGGAAGAATTTCTGAGTCTTTACCAGGAAGTGAGGACTTTGTGCAAATCCCTCATCAGGCCAGACTGCCTTTGCTGCATCCCAGGAATGAGGTCCCTGCCACCTCCCTCCTTCCACTTCTCAGCAGCCACCTTCTGGGAGATGCATTCTTCAGTGTCTATTTTTGTTTCTTCGCTTCCCCTCCACACCCCATCAATGTGATACCACAAATATGGCTAGCTGTGTGAAATGATTAAAAGAATTGAAATTAAAGACAAGCTCCAAGTTTCCAGTGTATATTTTGAATATTTTATCACATGTCAAGATTTTATGCATTGCAGTATGCTCACGCTCGCTTCCTGAGTTTTATTTCCGGCATTATGAAATCTGCAGCAATTCTTCTCACACAAGTCTGTTTTCTGCTGAAGGATCTGTTATTTCCTATTCCTGTGATTTCTCTGGTTCTACCTTTACCATGACTGGCTTCATTCCCAGTTGATATAGTTTTCCTTGGCTTCTGCTTTTTGGGTTATGCTCAGTCCTTTTAAATGCTATTTGGTAAGAAATCAAGTACGAATTAGGAGATGGCATAGGTTAGTGAGCTGTAAACATGGATTAAATAGAAAAGTTTATACCGCACAGAATGGGAGAATGTGTATGTAAAGATAAAGCTAAGATTGTCTTTTTTTTTTTTTATATTTTAATATTGTCAGAAAGGTGTGTATTTCTATCATAGAGGCCAGCAAAGAAATAAAAATAGGTAGTATAGGACCACTTAAGTAGCCCAGTATTATGATAAAAACCAAAGTCAATATTTGTGCAGAGAAAGTGCCTAGAGGCCCCCTCTAGCCCTTCAAGTCCCCCAGTCCCTCAGTTTTACTCCCTGTAAATTATATTTACATATAAATCCATGGTCAAGCTGTTAATTGAGAGGACTCCCCTCCTAGGTATCTCTTACCAGATTTATATAAAAGAAATGAAAACTCTGTTCCTCTAAAATTAGGAAGAATATTAAGAAGGCTTAAGATAGATAATCTAATGAATGTGAGAAGACTTCTGTCTTCACACACAAAAAAATAGTCTGTATTAATTAAAAGTTTTGTGCTCTATATACCTTTAAAATTTTTGTGATTTTACTTAGTTCAATAGAGAAAATTAGGAAGCTCTGAAAAGAAACTTCAGGGTTTCTTAAAGTCACCTCCTTGAAAGAGAAACTTTGGGTTGTTGATGGAGGGTTTTGTTTGCTATAATTAGCAGGATATTGTGACATTACACACACCACTTAGGAAGTGCTCCTGGCATGAGTTATCTTTCCCTTTCCAGAAGTGCCTGGTGTCTTCAGTCTTACTCCCACACTTGGTGAGGTTGTTATAGGATAGGGAGAGGGGCAGCCCAAAACCCCGCAAACCTGCCTATTCTAAATGGGTTCTGCCATCCGCCGCATCAACACAAAACATATGAGACTTTAATGGGAAGGAACTTTAATAAAACTAGGAAACAACACAGGTAAGGCAAAGAGTCTAGTTTCTAAATGAAGCACCCAAAGTTACCCATCCCCTCGTGGGTAAAAGTCCATCCATATGGGATCGGCCCAGAGCAAGGCCCCAAGGCCTGCCACAAGTCTAAAGCATCTTCCAGTGGGGACCCACAGAAAAGGGTCACAAACAACCAGACAAGCCCGGAAGGAAAAGAGCAAAATCAACATCAAGATAAAAGCTGCCATTGTCACCTCCCCACGGGTCTCACCCACATCTGTGTCACCCAGTCCACGACCAAAAGACAAGCACAGTTTCTTCACGTGTCTCTAGGCTCCATGTGCCTCTGTAACAGGGTGGTCCCCAGGAAAGGGGGAGGTTCCCTGCCCCACCCAAGGGAGGGTGGAGCTGAGCAGCAAGAGAAGAAGCTGCGGAAGAGACTGAGGAAGGAAGCAGGATGGAGCCAGGAGACTTGGAGACTTGGAGGAGGCGCAAGATTTCTCAAAATCAGGCTTTGAAATAATTTGAAAGGATAATTTGAGGTTATGACGTCAGCCCCATTGCATAAGCACGTAAGTGGGTGATGTTATTGATATGCCCTCATGGAACTTATGGGTGGATCAAGATTTCAATGTGAGGACCTCCCTGGTGGCACAAAGGGTTAAGTCTCAGCACTATGAAGCTATCGGCAGCCACTGCAGTGTGAGTTTGATCCCTGGCCAGGGAGTTGACCCATATGGTGCAGCAGACCTCTCCTGTCTCGCCCACTGCTCCCCTCAGCAGTGTATTTCAGTCAGTCTGCCTGTTCTGTTCCCCACTCTGTCTCTGGTGAATCCTCTCACCACTTCCCTTGCACCTTTGGCCTACATCCCAGCTTTTATATGCATAAATAAATAAATATTTTTTAAAAAATGACTTCAACGTGAAGGGAGAACTACCTCTTGCTTATGTGTAGATGTGAACAGGGAATGCTGCAAGGGCACATATGTTATCTTAAATGATAATGATGGTCGTTATATTTTATGTCATGCAAATACATGAAAAATTTAAGCTCCAATATCTACTATACAGAACATAAAAATAAAGTGCTGAAATTCAGCTACCTGGTGAAGAATTCAGTTTGTGATCTTCAGGCACGCTCTGTATTTAAGCTTCAACTTTTATTGGATAAAGAAAATATTAGTGCCGGGCCTCCCTGATGGCGCAGCGGTTGAGAGCTGGGTTGCAAAGCTGCCCGCGGCCTCTGCGGTGCCGGTTCCATCCCCGGCTGCTCCTCGGCCACCGGAGGAGGGTCCCACATGGCGCGCAGACCTCTCCTGCCGCCCGCTGCTCCCCTCAGCAGTGTACTTCGGTCCTTCTGCCTGCTCTGCTCCCCGCTCTGGCTCTGGTGAATTCTCTCACCCTCCCACGCTTCTGACTGTACCCAGTGCATGTATAAACAAACAAACAAATAAATAAAACAAATAAATAACATGCCTCTATTAAAAAAAAAAAGAAAATATTAGTGCCTAATTTTCAGAGGTGCTCTGAGATCTTAATGACATAGTATGTGTAAAGAACTTCTCATTGTGACAAGACAGGGCACACAGTTCATAACTCACAAATGTTTACAGCTATGATTACTTATCCTGGAATACTTTTAAGTGGCAATAGAATTGTTTAGGTGGTCATTAAAAAATTCCAAATAATCTCCATTATGATCAACTTTTAAGCAGTTTTGTTTGCCAATGAACCTTCTAGGATAAACCCAGAGGTATCCCTCATTGAGAAAATATATTGATCTGCAAATCAAAATCTCCACAGTTTTTCAACACAGACCAATTCAATGTTGGTAAGAATGGTTGATCAAGCACCGTTTTTTCTTGGATGCTTCAAAGAGAAGAGCTTCACCTCTCTGTTTTAAACTTAGGGGACCAAAGGAAAGCTAGGAGTGCTTGAGTTCAATCAGAAGTGCTTTTGAATCATGATGAAAATCAAAAATCAAGGGGGCTGGAAAATGGTTTCATTTTCATGACCCTAAATCTGTCTGGGTACTGTTCCTGTTATGGTAAAAGAAGATGGAGAGTTTTCATAAACAAAAGTCCCTGTAGCACATATTGATCAAGAAGCTTCAACAGATCTACCAAGTCATAGATGGTTCCTACAAGCAGATTATATGAGACAAACTGAGGTTGGTCTAGACCTGGAAGGCCTGGTAGTTTGCTTACAATACTTTGTAATTTATACCTTACTTTTTAAGGTGGATTATGTTTAGACAAGATTATGTTTATATTTGGAACAGAAGACATTATTTGTTTTTTTTTTAAAGATTTAGTTATTTATGCAAATAAAAACTGGGGTGCAGACCAGAGGTGCAGGGGTTGAGAGGATTCATCAGAGAGAGTGGGGCGCAGAACAGGCAGATGTACTGAAATACACTGCTGAGGGGAGGAGTGGGTGAGACAGGAGAGGTCTGCTGTACCATATGGGTAGTTCCCCTGGTTGGGGATCGAACTCATGCTGCAGTGGCTGGCAACAGCTTGGTAGCACTGTCCTTAACCCCTGTGCCACCAAGGAGGCCCAGAAGACATTATTTGTAATGACTCTTTTTTCATAGTCTTAAGAAGCCATGCTTAAGAATTCAAATTTTGAAATCACAACCACCTAGGATAAAATTATGATATGGCAAATTCCTAGTTGTAATATTCTAGATAAGTTATTATAGTAACTATAAGTTTTTGTTGTGAAGATTGAATAAGATAACCCTACATAAAACATTTATTAAGTATGACATATATTAAGCACTCAAAAAATGAGAGGTCTTATTACTATATTTTGATCCCGGTTTATAGCTTTGACTCAGTACCCTGAGAAATGTAGGCTATGGCTGTTCCAGTAAGAAGTGATTGTTTGGTTTGCTTTCTCACCATGAGGTATTGTAACCCCAAATGACATTGAAATGATATGGAAACATTGCAATAACCCCTCAATATATAGGAGCTGCTGTTATTGTTATTTTCATTATTTGGCCTCATTGGAAATGTATTTTCAGGAATTTAATTTTATTTAAAGAAATTGGAATATATGTAGAATAAGGACATGAACTCACAGCAAGAGGTTATATTATTTTAATTAGCTATAAAGTAGTGCACTATTCTAAGGACAGAATCTGTACTAGATGTCAAAAATTGAAGGCTACCCATTGTATTGTCTGGGCACTAGAGACTTGGCTTTGTGATTAAACATAACAATGAGTAATACATTCTTTCTAATGTGTAAGAATCATCACATACATGATTGCACCAGTGATGAGAAAAAAGAAAAAAAAATCTATCCTTGTGAGTAAAGTACAAATATAATCAAACCTGGGATTTGTTCATTGATGTTTAGGCTTAACTCTGTACCAGTGATTGAATCAGCTGACGAGGAATATAACCTCAGACAAAAATAACTTTGCAGTTGTACATCTGATACAATATAACCTCTATTCCCCAATTTTCCCACTGAAACAATAGTTTAATAAAGCAGTTTTAACAGTATAAGTTTTCCTAGAAGCACACAATCCATGGACACATTATCCCAGGACAGTCAGAGCTTATCACTCTTGTTTTGAAAACCAAACATTGTTTTTAGGAACAGAATGCAAACAAGTTCTATATAAACAAATTTCAGATAATTTCTACTTACGTAGTAGGAATAGATTCCAAACTCCTCATTAGTAGATTTCAATTACTAATTTTTCCTGATTGATTTCTTTTGTAAAAGCTATTTTCTGCACCAAATTCCATGAATGCAAGTTGCTGCAATGTATTAAATACTATCTCAGAGTTGGTTAGGATTTGGAATTTTAAAGTGTTTTCATATAAAATATCTCATTCTATAACAATGACGATGTCAGGACAGGCATCATTACCCTCATGCTCATATCAGTAAATTAAGGCTTACAGGACGTAGGTGACTTGCCTGAGGTGGTAGCTTCCACCCCTTGGACACTTCACCCTCCAAGCCTGTCATTATAGCTTTCAACTCTTTGCCAGTTTGTATACACAAGGAGGGTAATCTTTTTGGCCAATCTTAATGTCCATTTTCTTGCCTACAAATAGATTACCCTTCAGAACACCTCCATCACCAAAGAGATAATTATACAAAGATATATTGTGAAGTCTCTGCCTCATAAAATAATCTATTGCAAAAATCCAACTTGCTTCTCAAAGTACATACGATAAAATAATGGATGGACATTATCATTCCCATTTCTTTTAACCCTGGAAAATGGATTGTATCCATTTTCCAGGGGTCAGAGTAGGCACAATGGGTTGCTTTTTCTATTATAACCTCATAAAGCACACCAGGCCCTGTGTTTTCTGCAGTTCTGGTGCTTTTCCCCCTACACTGCTCCACCAATGCCCTGAAGTAATTGTGCCCAGGGTGAGTGGACTTGCTTCTAGTTGGAAGGATATAAATATGGGAGAATTTGTGAGTTCTTACTGGTGCATGCCCCAGGACTGGATTGTTCTCTCTTGGTTTTAATTGGGTGATTACCATTATGTTCAGTTTTGTTAAATAAAATTATGTTTTAAGTGTTTAACTGTGGGATTCATCAGAGTGATTTCCAGTAAAAGCACATTTTCAAGCCATGAGAAAAGGGTTATGGATGAAACCACACTCATGATTCTGACTCATGTGGTTTTTCCAGGTGGAGGAAGTGGTGAAGAGAGATTGGACTATGGCTGTTCTTAATGCAGCCTTGCAAGGTTCCACGTGGGCAATCAGAACAGGGAAAGTGGTTTCTTGCCTTTTTAGGAGCAGCTATATTTCCTCAAGAAAGTGACTTTATCTTGCTGTTCCACCGGGGAAAAAAGAAAGCTGTACTTAAATTAGCCTAATATGCTGGGCAATATTGAAATTAAATTATGCTTGGTTCACAAGTGAGTCATCACTTGTGATGCATCTTTGGTTTGGCTTTATTTTATTTCTTTCCCACTTTAGGGGCTGAAGACTGATGGATGGGGTTGGGGAGAAGGAGCAGGAGATGGAAAATGAATGGTGAGACCAGCACAGTGGCAATGAGTAAAGGGAGACCAGAGGGTTCCAGTAAATGATCGGATCCATCTGAGTCTTGTTTTCTTACCTGTCAAATGAGAACAATGAAAACTAACTAGCAAAGGTGTTCTTGTCCTTACCATACAACAAGCCAGGCAATAAAAGTTGACTATTGCTATTAGACCTATGAACATCACAAGAAGTTTTTCCACTGGATATTTGGTATAACTGTCCAAAAAGCAATTCTTTAATACATTGCCAATTGCTCTAGAATAAACTAACAGTATATATCTGACTCACTTATGAATCCACACAAATAAATCTATTTAGATAGAAAACACGTTAAGCCACATTTACTCTCTGCTATTTTGAGAAGTCAGTGGGGAATTTGCCTGAGAAACAGCTTACATCCTCTGGGCAGAAAGGCAAACCACATCCAGCTCTGTGCCCTTTAAATCAATTTGAAGTCTTGTGGGATAAAAGTTAAAAAACAAAAAGCTTCTCTTTCTGAAAATAGAGGAGAAATGAGGAAAAAAGATGAAGCAATGAAGCATTAGAAATTAAAGCCCTTGATTTAGACCAAAGGTTAAAAAAGGAGTTAGAAATGCTTATCCTGGATTTTCCACATGTGCAGTGCATAGAAATAGTCCCTTCATTGTTATAAAACCAGATAGCACAACTATAAGTGAAATGGAATTATTCAGGGTAATTGAGGCTTTCCAGTTAGAAGGTAAAACCTTCTAAACACCATCATTAATAGACAGGTTTCTACTGATAATATTCCATGTAATTAATGCATATTTTGTGGGTTTTTTTTTTTTTTGGTTGGTTGTCTTTTGTTTTTCTAATTATAAAAGTAATAAATGATCAAGAGTTACCATTGGTTCATGTAATAAAGTGCAATGAAAAAAGCACAAATTTCTTCATCCCATGACCCAGAATAAGGGCCCTGAAAATTGTCTACTGACGGGTTCATGATTCTGAATATTTAAACATTCCTTCTGGGATTCCCTCAACACCATCTGACCCCAAGTGAGAACAGAGGGTGTGGTCCCTGCCTTTAGGGCTCTCAGGCCAGAGCTGGCTATAGAACAAGGTCAAGAAACAGAAAATGCAAGAGTTGATACAATCTGCTGTGAGGGCTGGGGAGAAAGCTGTCTTGGTGCTGAGCTGGGGAACAAAAGCATATTCCACTTATGGTTGTTCTATCTGGGTTTATAGCAATGAGGTGACTATTTCTATGCACTGCACCTATGGAAAAGCCAAGCAGCTCCGGGAGAGCAATGTGCAGCACAAGAACCAGAGCAGAGCTGTCCAGGCACTGGGAGTGTACACAGCCCCTCCCAGAGCAGGTATTACTTACTATTTGGGGAACAAAGCAGGGTCCTCAATATTTGGAGCCTTCTGAAAAAATAGAACACCAGGGCACTAGTATTGAGATCCAGAAGAGGTACGGTAAGGTATTACAAGGTTTTGCAGATCTTGGTAAGGAGTTATTTTTTGTGTTATTTTTCATTCAGGTTCGGCCTAAGTAACTGAGTAGAGATGATCAGATTAACTGAGCTGGGAAGGGGTAGAAATTGAGAGAACATACTGGTTTCCCCTCTACTGGGTGTGCAGTGATTTAAGGACATTTGATTGAAGATTGCACATGTGAAGTTGTGATGGGGGAAGTGGTTAGAGTGTAGAGTTGAGGGAAGGAGTTGGACTAGAAAAACATATTTGAAGTTATTGGTGTATGCAGCAAACTTAGAGGCATGGCAATGGTGTGCTTAGGAACAGAGTGTAGAGAGAGAAAAAGAGAGGTTCCACCATTACCCTCTGAACAGTCAACAGTTGGAGATCAAATCCAAGAAGTCCACTTAAAGATAGAAAAGGATGGACCAGGGAAAGCAAAGATAGTCAAGAAAGCTAAGTATCACTTGTCACCCAGGGAGAGATTTCCAAGAAGGGAAGTTGTCCCTGTTGAGGGGGAGTAGAGGAAGTGGAAAGGCAGTGGAGATTGGAGGTAGATGGACAAGGCAGATAACCCAGACTTAGAATCATCACTCACTCCCAATTCAACCTTGAACTGCAGGTTTCTTCTCATTAATGTTAGTGTTACTGCCCGTCAGAACCACTCCTCTGCATCAGTCTCCTAGACTACTAATCCTCCTTCAGCTTGGCTCGGATTCACCCAGTCTGGCCTCCAAAACATTTTCAAACTGTGCCAGGGAGAGGAGTTTTTGAAAACACTTGCTGATAATGTCACTCATGTGCTGAAAACCTGTCAGTGCCCTATCTACCTTGCCCCCACTGTCTTGAAGAATGAGTCAAATTCCTTAATTTAATATGCAAGGCCCTTGATGGGCATTTAGATTTCTTCCTGTTTGGGGTTGTCTTGCCAAAACTGTGAAGGACACTCTTATACATATCTTTTGGTACTAGTGTGCACACGTTTCTGTTGGTTATATAATTGGGCTGAAAATCCAAGATCTCATTAATCTATTTTAGAAAACAAGAAAAGAAACCAATTAGAACTGGAAAGATTACAAGTGAGGAAATAATGAAGATGAGAGCAGTTATCAAAAAAGTATATTCAGTAAACAGCAGAGGAAATCAACAGATCCAAAATTAAAATATTTGCATCAACTGGTAAAATAGAAAAAAAAAAAACAAAAAAACCTAGCAAAACTGATCAAGAAAAATGTGGAAAAGCCTAAATACATAATGTCAGGAATGACTGTGGAAGAATATCATCACTACAGGCCCTGAAGACATGGATACAATGTAGACTGTATTAGTTTCCTGTTGCAGATTACCACAGACTTAATGATTAAAATCAGCTCAAAACCTATTACCTTAAACCAATTAGCCCTGGAGGTTAGAAGTCTGAATGGGGTCCCCAGTGGCTAGAACCAAACTCCTGTCAGGCATGTGGTCCTTCTGGGGATCTAGGAGAATCTACTCTTTCCTTTACAGCCTCTAGGGTGCAGCCTTCCTGGATTTGTTTTCCACCTGCAGTGACCACGTCACAGCCCTCTCAGCTTCTGTCTACTCTGCTCCTGACTCAAATCCTTGGGCTTCCTTCTTTCACTTAAAGGGATGAGAGTGATGACATCACATCTACCAGGACAATGCGAGATACTCTCTCCACCTTAAAATCTCTAACTTAATTACCTCTGGAAAGTTCCTTTTACCTATGAATGTATTACTGGGGACTATGTTATAATGTTAGGTAATAAACTTACAGGTTCTGGAGATTAGGAAACAAGCCATTTTAAACAATGTTTTGCAAATAGATGTGATATTTTAGATGGTGTGGGCAAATTCCTTAAAACACAGTTTTCCAGAATAAAAACATGAAGAAATTGAAAAACTTTATAATCCCTTTGTCATGAGTGGAACTGAGCCTATAATTTAAAACATTCTCAATAAGCAAACTCAAGTCTCAGAGGATTGCAGCCTTGAATCCCTGATAATATTTAAGGAAATCACACTAATTTTATAAAAACTCACCTAGAAAATAGAGTGGAAACACTTTTAGATGCTGACTTCTATGAGGTCAGCATAATTTCAATACCACAATTTAACAAGGATGTTATAAGATAGGAAAATTATAGGTAGATAAATCTCATAAACATAGATACAAAAAATCCTAGACAAAATATGAACCAAACCAATGATGTGTAAGCAGAATAACACAACCATGTTGGGTTTTCTCTATGCATACATGTTTGACCTAAAACTGAAAATTTAAAGAATGTGGTTTGTCATTTTAGCATATAAAAGGAGAAAATTCAATGGTGCAAAGAAAAAACTTTGTTTTTTAGACCCATTCATGATAAAATTCTTAGCAAACTATGAAAAGAGACATTTCCTTTATCTAATAAGGTTTATAAAAAATACAAACCCTACAGAAAATATCATTCCTGATAACAAAGTTTGGAACAAAGCAGGCGGTTGGAAGCTGTCTGCTTATGAATGGTATACAACTGTAACAAGTTCATTTCAGTAGTATACTGAAAGTCCTAGCCAGAAAAGGAAGGCAACCCCCCCGAAAATCAGGAAAATTGTAAAGGAAGAAATAAAGCTGTCATTTTGCACAGACAGTATGATTATATAGTTAGAAAGGTGTTTTTTTTTTTTTGGAATATGCAGATAGATTATTAGAATAAGTAAGTAAATGTAACAAACATTGCCCAAGATAGAAAAGTGCAAATGTCCATAAGAAAAGATGTTTATGAGAATGTTTATGGTGGTTTTTATTCACAAAGCCTCCAAACTGGAAACAGCCCTTAACAGCATAATGTTAAATACTTTTGGGTTATATTCAGACAATAAAATTTATAGAACAATGAAAAAGGACAAAGTACTATGCACACCCATCAGGCATATTATGGTTAGACACAAAATAGTAACACTGTGTGATATGGGAGATTCCATCTGTGTAAACTATGAAAATGGGTAAAATAAACCCATAGTGGTAGCTGGCAGAGCAGGGGTTACCTTTTGAAAGGCTATGATTTGCAGATGGTGAGTGTTGCGATGCCCTGTAACTTTATCTGGATGGTGGTTTAATGTGTGTGCTCATTTTTAAAAAAAAATGTAATGAAATAGATATGCTTATGATTTGTGTACTTTGCAGCTTGAATGTTCTATTTTGTCAGAAAAACTTTAAAAAATTTAAGGATGAACAAATAAAATGAAAGTGTTACATAAATATATCTAAAGAGTTATGTATTTATGTGCAAGAACTTGTTTGATATAACAGCTCTACCTTTAATCACTACAAATTTTGTAATAGGAATTTTGAGCTTTCCTGGAATTTTTAATTGGGTTGTTTATACACATAAACCAGGTACCAGTCCCAGAATTCAGTTTCATGGCTTTGGACTGGAGTTGGGGAAACTAGAGAACTATCTGGTCGAGTCTTCATGTCCTGTAAATTTAGTCATGTGTGAACTAAGATTACATATAAATAAATAAATAAATAAAATAAAACCAGGATACCAGAATCTGAAATCTCCTGGAAACAGTTGTGGTGTAGGAAGACAAAAGCCATGACTCAAAATCCTGCTACTGGCTTTGAGTAGTGATCCTTCCCCAACCCTGTATAAAGTCTCATTTTTCTTCCAGCCTGTGTCCCGAGGTTGTTGTTATAACATGTACTAAAAGAAGCATTTGCTGGAAAGAGAGCATGTAAAATATGAATGGAATTTTACCGATAACATTGAACGTGCTGGTTACCACAATCATTTACCAATGGGGAACCAAGGCTGCTCCGAAGTCCTCAAATGGAAATCACCCTTTGTTCCCTCAGGGACACACAAGACTGTTCCCATAGCAACACTCACATGATGTCAGAAATCAGGGTTAGGCCTTGAATGATAAAACAAAAGAGCATGTAGGCTAGCTAGCAAGGAAGACTCGCAAAGATTGTACCATTTCTCCAATGAAAGGACCATCTGTATGCATGTGCGCATATCTTGTCATTCTTTTCATGCCTAAGAATTGTAAAAATTTTGAAAAGCATTCCTTTTTTTTAGAAGTCAGCATTTCTTTTGATATGTCAGCTCACTTAGAAAATAAGGTTTTCCTTTACACCTATTTTTCTCTTATGTGTAATTAAGAAAAATTTGAAAGCCAAAGAATTAATTTGCTCAAATCCTTGAGATGTTGTCATTTTTGCCCTTAGCAGGAAATAAGTAATTCTGAAGGGAGAAGACAGAAGACTGTGTGCTGATGTAGGTGGCATGAATATGTATATTTTTATGACATGTATACATTTGTTCTGATATATTTTTGAGAATTCAAAATAAACAATATTATAGAAATAATTATGGACTTTATAAAAAATAAAATGAATTATGAAAATTCTAACTTCTTCAAATAGGGATTGACTTCTCTCTCCACACTTCCCAGAATGGCTCTATAAATCTAAGGTTTCACCTTGCGCCTTCAAATCCCACATAATTTAAAATTTAAACATGATACTTTGAACCAGAGAAAGAGATTCTTTGTTCTACACCTATTTTTAAAACATAAATTCATAGAGGGGCCTCCCTGGTGGCGCAGGGGTTAATGAGAGAGCTATCAAGCTACCGCCAGCCACTGCAGCGCGTGTTAGATCCCTGGTCAGGGAGCAACCCACATGGCACAGCAGACCTCTCCTGTCTTGCTTGCTGCTCCCCTCAGCAGTGTATTTCAGTAGATCTGCCTGATCTGTTCCCCACTCTCTCTGGTGAATCCTCTCATCCCTCACATCCCTGGCCTACACTCCAGTTCTTGTATGCATAAATAAATAAATCTTAAAAAAAACATAGATTCATAGAGAAAACAAGATATTGATTTAAAGGATTGAAATAGCTACTGAATCGACAGATTCTTCATTTAAATTACTGTAGATGTCATGGCTATACCCTACTTAATAAAGTTTTCATAAGTCCCTTGTTTGTTAAATAAATGTTTGATAATTTTTTTTTTATTCTTGTAATTATATTTCTCTTTTGGAACAAAAGAAATTTTCCAATGTATTTTGCTAAGATTTTTAAAAAGATTAAGTTTACCTATTACATTGTAGGCAGAAATGTAGACTAGTTCAGGCCCTATGGAAAATAGTCTGGAGGTTACTCAAAGGATTAAAAATGGATCTGCCACATGACCCAGCAATTCTACTGCTAAGTATCTACCCAGTGAACACAAAACCAATAACTCAAAGAGAAACCTGCACTCCCATATTCGTAGCAGCACTATTTACAATAGCTAAGATTTGGAAACCACTTAAATGCTCCCAAACAGAAAAGTGTCTCATAAAGATGTGCTAGTTATATACAATAGAATACTACTCAGCCATCAAACAAACTCATGCCATTCATGGCAACATGGGTGGAGCTGGAAGGGATTATGCTAAGCAAAATAAGTCAGAAGGGGAAAGACATATACCAGATGGTGTCACTTCTAAGTAGAATATAGAGAAATCAAACAAAGGGTCGCATTCTAAAACCAAACCTTAAAACTAACTCTTGAAAGCTGATTATAGAACTGAAGATCCCAGAGGAGGGGAGAAGCAAGAACAAAGTGGGAAGGGAGCACAGTGGACCATGGTGATGGACTAGGGATGCTTTGGTGGAGGGTCCACTGTGGAAATAACTCCCCAAATCCAAACAATGATGTAAACTAACATTACTTCAATTTAAAAAAAAATCAAGTTCACATATTTGCATTTATATGAAACATACATCTGTACAAATAAACCAATGGCAAAATAATAGCTATTTTTTCAATGACAGGTAGAAACATGACAATAAATCTCATTTGACTCCAAAACCCATGAAATTATATCTGTTTTTAGTTATAGGAGTTAAGGGGAAGTTGCTAAAATAACATTCATAGTTTATTTTTTAAAATGCCTCCTACCATCTGTTCAGGCTGACTAAAAATATAACTTGTACAAACTACTGCAATAATTAAGATAAATATGTGATAATAAGAATAGTTATGCTTCTGGACTATACTATTTCAGGTGTTGTGCTGGATTCTCACAGATCATTACCTTCTTAATCCTCACAGCAGCTCTCAGGAAACGCTGCTATTCCCCATGTATGGGGCCAGAGATGGCCAGGTCCCTGGCTGCAAAAGACTAACTAGGGTGTCCAACTCAGGTTTTGCTGATCACCACAGGAGATCTGATCATGTCATTATTTATCTAAAGGGTATGATCCCTGGCTGGCCAGGGAGCTAAACACGTGGTGCGGCAGACCTCTCCTGTCTTGCCCGCTGCTCCCCTCAGCAGTGTATTTCAGTCAATCTTGCCTGTTCTGTTCCCCACTCTGTCTCTGGTGAATCCTCTCACCCCCCACACCTCTGGCCTGTACCCCAGTTCTTGTATGCGTAAATAATCTTTTTTTTTTTTTTTTGTGGTACCCTCGCTGGTGGCCAGGGATCGAACTGGCACTGCAGAGGCTGAGTACAGCCTCGCAACCCAGCACCCAACCACTGTACCACCAGGGGAGGCCCAAATAAATCTTTGAAAAATGAATCTTCAAATCAATTTGAAAAAGTCACTTCAGATGCTGCCTCCAGAATGACAGTTTGTCAGACACCTGGAAGAACAGGAGAGTCTCATGTCATTTGATACCTTCACTCAGAACAGCTGATGTTTGAGGAACTAAACATGTCGTACAGAAACGCTGGATACTGTTTAGGTGCAATTTATTTGTTTTGAGGATGAAGAGAACAAAAACACGTTGAAATTTGATCCTTATTTATTCTTTCTCAGGTGACACAGACTCTATGCATCATAGCGACTCTCTCCTAAAAGCCAAAAAATTTCCTTGCACAATATCATTGTGACCTTTCCCTCGCTGTTGCATGGGACGTTGGCATCTTGACTGTTGGTAGAAAGCCAATAATTGTATTTAAATGAGCAGTCCCCGAACAGCTATAATGCATACAGTCTACTATTATTTCTTTGTGGGAAGTTTATTATAGGGTTTGGTTTGTAATCTAAATTAGATGTCTGAAGGAAAAAACAAAGCTTTTAAGTTTGGCAAATTTCAGTGAGATTTCTCTTTAAAATTCCATGAATTTCCTGATAGGCTTTGAAGTTTTTTTGTCTGAAACTGAGTCTTACATTACCATTCTTTAAGAAAACCTTTTGTTTCTACCATGTACAACAAAATGACTTTCTTTTATGTTTATGGGATGTTGGATGCAATTATTTTATAATAAGCCCATCTCTGTAAACAACCCTATAATTTTTAGACTTTTAAATGTCATTATCATAAACACAAATCAGTGCTTAGTCTGCCTCTGGTTGGCTTTGAAATGGCATTTAGAATTTGTGTGACACTCTAACCTCTACCCACCAGATTACCTTGGTGGGTGACATCATCTAGCAAGTGTCCCTGGATTGCACAGAACAGTTTTTCAAATTCTTGATACTGCTGATTTGTGCAAGCAACCCACTTTGAAAGTGGAATGTGCCATTTCATCCTACTTGGAAGTGGGTGGAGGAAACAGATGTTTCACTAAGTGTATTTGTGCAAGTGAACCTGAGATCAGAGAGAATTGTGCCTCACACTCTGGTGGTTGGTTGGTACTTTTCCTAGGAATAAGAACTTAAAAAATGAAAGTTCAGCCAATAGTTTAAGCTCAGGGACTTCATAGATTATATCCCCTTCATTGTCTCTTAGAATCCCTGAGAGATTACATGACAGTGGCCATGTGTATTAGCCCTCTGAATGTCAGTGTTTCAACATGAGTCAGTTCTAGTTTATGGTTGTTGAAGATGATTGTCTCTGATGGGCTATTCTGTTTTATTAATAAGAGGGACAGCCATAGGTCTTGTTCTAGTCCAACAATTTGCAGGTGTAAGTTATATAAGATTTTCTTATCTCTTCCCATATCCTCCCTATTGGATCTCGGGGTGGTCAATTGCTAGAAGTGTTCTTTAAGGCAAGTCACTCCACCATTCCAAACCTATAAAATCCAAAACTGATCCCATGAAGAGAGCTGTGAGGATTAATTGGGCTATGCTTATGAAGCACTCTGCATGATATACAAAATATACCTTCAATACTTATGAATACATGTTTTGTCCTGGCAGTCACAGTATTTGGTATCACACTGCAGTCTGCTGGGGATGGAAAATGGACAATCTGATGTCACTGGGGCTCAGCTGCCCTTGATTGATGGGGCCACATGGCCAGTGGACATATAAACCCATCTCCAGGCCCCATCTGGAAAGCTGCCTTGGTGAAGAAAAAGCATGTGCCCCAACCTGGGGTAGCCCCAAAGATGGTGCCTTGTGCTCACAGTTCTCCTTATTTCTGAATACATAATGCAGGCAATTTTCAAGATGTACTTATGCTTATGTGATTTTTGAATTTTTAGGAAATATACAGATACATTAGATATATACCAGGGCACCAAGGGGAAAACATACAGAAGGCTCCTAGACCTATATTTCTACTTGCATACGTGGGTGGAGAAACAATATTCAGGGCTGAAGAGCTGAATTCTGGTTTTTGCTTGGCCAGGAATAGCTACCTAACTGTAGGCGCATCTTTTTAATCTCTCTAAGCCTCTGTTTCCTCAACTGTGAAATTAGTGGATTGGACCACATAATCTTTAAAATCCCTTCCACTGATAATATTTTGAGATTGTAATAAAAAGTCTTAATAGGTATTTGAGAGCTTAGAGTGCCCATCAAGGTTAGTGAGAATATGCCAGTGCCACTGCATCTTAGCTGCTCAGGAGCTGGCCTCAGCAGTGAAAGGCGTGTGGTGTGCACTGAGAGTTCTCCCACATTCCCTTCACTGTAATTATATGGTGACTGAAGACCAGAAGAGACATTCTAGAATGTGTGTAAGGAATCATAGAGGTGGAATGATATCCTTAGAGATAAAGTCTTATGAGCATAACTCAAATTCTTCTACCCTTTCTAGTGCTTCTTAAATATGAAAATCCTTCCCATTTTTTCAGGTTCCATGGATATGAAAAAACTTAATTATTAAGTCATTAAACTAATGGATTAGTTTATAAATTATATTTCCAGCTTGGCTCTAGTGCATATTCGTCTGTTTCTGCAGCCATTTCTTCAGATGCAAATGGAAAACTAATAATCATCTTATATGACTTATGTGAGGCCTAAAATTCCAAACCAACCTAAAGCTAGGAAATGTGTTATAATTTGTTTAGCGAGGCTACTAATTTAGGACAGGTGGGAAGTTAGTTTTCTTTTAGATGAGCATTTTTTAAAAAAGTTTATTTATTTATGCATACATGAACTGGGGTGCAGGCCAGAGATGCAGGGAGTGAGAGGATTCACCAGAGCCAGAAAGCAGGGAACAGAACAGGCAGACTGACAAAATACACTGCTGAGGGGAGCAGCGGGCACGACAGGAGAGGTCTACACGCAATGTGGGACCCTCACCCGGCGGCCGGGGATCAAATCGGTGCTGCAGAGGCTGCAGGCAGCTTCGCAGCCCAGTGCTCAACCACCACGCCACCAGGGGAGGCCTGAAAGATTAATCTTTAAATAGGGATTCTCTAAAAACATTTACCTTTGTTTTGTAGGAAACTTCAATCTCAGCTGCTTCCAGGTCTCCATGGAATGGAACTTGAAGTGAGGACAGAAACACCCCCAACCTTCTAACCATTGAAGCATTCATAGAATTCTCTCCATGCCATGGATGAGATTTTCTCCATAACTGATATGAGTGTCCCCAAAGAGCACCCAGCTTTGACCCCAGTGAAGAAGTTGTAGGTGGGGCAACTCCTGCAGGGTAGAGGAATTGAAGCTACTCATGCAGGGTGCCCCTGAAGGCTGAGCTCAACCACAGAGGGTTAATCTCAGGCTTTGAAGGCTAAAGCAGTGTGCCAGCTGGATTATGGAGGTTCTTGGGCTGGTGGAGGTTCCTTTCTTCCTTTCTTGTCTACTCTTTTGAATATGAATATTTATAACTGTTATCTTATGCCTGTTCCACTATCATGTTTTGGAGGCAGATAATTTGTTTGTTGATTTTCACAGGCTCTTTGATGGAGAGGAATGTTGGCTACCATGGATGGCTCTTATGGAGTCTCACCCACACCTGACTTAGATGATTTACATGATAAGAATTGGCACTTTTTTTTTAAGATTTTTATTTTACTTATACAAGAACTGAGGTACAGTACAGATGCACGGGAGGGTGAGAGGATTCACAGAGACAGAGCGGGGAACAGAACAGGCAGACTACCGAAATACACTGCTGAGAGGGCCTCCCTGGTGGTGCAGGTGGTTGAACGCTGCACTATGAAGATGTCCACAGCCTCTGCAGTGCCGGTTCAATCCCTACCAACCTCAGAGTGACCCACATGGCGAGCAGAGATTTGGCACTTTTGAACTGATCAGACATTGATGACATTTTGGACTTGAGTTGATGCTACAATGCATCAAGACATTTAGGGGTGGATTTATTCTGCACTTGGCAGATGAAATTTTGGGGAAGAGACAAACTGTGGGAGGCTAAGTTATGACCCAAGAAAGGTGTCCACATCCTTCTTCCTAGAATCTGTGAATATTAGTCTACAGTTGTGATTAAATTAAGGATCTTGAAGTGGGGAAATTATTCTGGATTATCCCCACAAGCCCAATGTAATCACCAAGGTCCTCATAATTGAAAGAGGAAGGTAGTAGAAGAGGAAGAAACAGAGCGATGTCAGCCTGAGATGACACAGCCTGTTATTATTGCCCATATACAGCTGGAGGATGTGGCCCCTCGCCAAGAAACACAGGTGACGTCTAGTCACTGGGAAAGGCACACAGAAACAGGTTTCTCTAGAGTATCTCAAAGGAATGCATATTACTGACACCTTGATTTTAACCTAGTGAGAGCCATCCACACTCTGACCTCCAAAACTGTAGTATAATAGAAGTGAGCTGCTTTAACCAGTTAACTTTTTGTTCCATCAGCAACACTGGCAAAAATACAGTACAGCAGGATTGTCTATATAATTTTTTTCAAGATTTATTTATTTATGCAGACAAGAATAGGGGTACAGGCCAGAGGTGTGGGGGGTGAGAGGATTCACCAGAGACAAAGTGGGGAACAGAACAGGTGAATTTACTGAAATACACTGCTGAGGGGAGTAGTGAGCGAGACAGCAGAGGTCTGCTGCACCATGGGGGTAGCTCCCTGGCTGGCTGGGGATCACACTCGTGCTGCAGATAGTGTCACAGTGCTGTACTTAACACCTTGCACCACCAGGGAGGTCCATCATCTATAACATTTAATGGTTGTTGCTGATGCCTCTAACTCCCTTTGAAACAGGTTCACGGAGTGTTGAAGTTTGTAATCAGAAACATTTTCTCTTTCCAAATGATTTTCTGACCAATTACAAGGATAGAAGGGATTTCGAGTATGTTGATGGCAGCCAGGGCAGTAGCACTTGCCACACGCTGGCAGGGAGAGGAAAGCATGGTAGACCAACATGGGTGAATGGAAGTAAATCTGTCAATTTGACAGCTGAGTAGCTCAAATCTCATCAGCATTATCCTCACGTGTTTGACAAAGAAAACAGATCGAATTAATATTATATTCTGGGACAAACACTGTGGAACAAGAACTATACTTATTTGAAATATCTGCCTATTTATACCAAATTCTTCTTAGGATGAGAGTGTACTTTTTTTAGCCCGACACAGAATCTATAGAAAACTGGATGTACATGATATATTCTTATTTGTGAAAGGGCAGAATAAATCTGTAGGATTCCATTTGGAAAAGCAAGTATGAAAAAATAATGTAGACATCTCAGTGACTAAGGCGTGTTTTAAGGGGTATGTGTTCAGGTAATGATGATTATAATGCAGGTATCTACTTGTAAAGTATAGTAGATAAAATGACCATAGGTTTGACCATTTGGTTTAATAATTAAAAATTAGAAATAGGAGAGTTCCTTCAGTAGAAACTATAGAGACTATTTATTTATTTATACAAGAACAGGCCAGATCTGCGGGAGGGTGAGAGGATTCACCAGAGACAGAAGGGGAAAAGAACAGGCAGGCTGATGAAATACACTGCTGAGGGGAGCAGCAGATGAGACAGGAGTGGTCTGCTACGCTATGTGGGACCCTCGCCGGCCAGCCGGGATCAAACCTGGGCTTAGAGGCTGCGGACAGCTTCACAACACTGCGCTCAACCGCCTGCGCCACCAGGGGAGGCCCAAGAGTGCATATATACTTTCAAATTAGTGGTTTTTTTTTTTTTTTTTTTTTTTTTCAGATATGTAGGAGTGGAATTGCTGGATTGGTTGATAGATCTATTCTTTATATTTTGAAAGACCTCCACACTGTTTTTCACAAAAGTTGGACTGATTAAAACTTCATATCACTGAACTTAAAAAAATAATGAAACAAATGCATGATTTCCTGCTGTTGTATGTCCTGAGGCACTCCAAGAAAATTTAGAAGCGTAGGTAAAAGATGTTGTATAATGGCACCATTTTGCTATACTTGTCCACAAAACTAGCAAATATTCATAGATATGATTTTCAACACCATTTCAAGGTTCCATTCTTACTCCTTTTGTAATTTAAAAAAAAAAAAACAAACAACTACTGGGCCTCCCTGGTGATGCAAGGGGTTAAGCATCACACTATGAAGCAATTCGCAGCCTCTGCAGCACAACTTTGATCACAGGCTGGCCAGGGAGAAACCCACACAATGCAGCAGACCTCTCCTGTCTCACCCACTGCTCCCCTCAGCAGTGCATTTCAGTCAGTCTGCCTGTTCTGTTCCCCACTCTGTCTCTGGTGAATCCTCCCTCCCCACCTCCTCTGGCCTGTACCCCAGCTCTTGTATGCATAAATAAATAAATCTTCAAAAAAAAACCCCGAAAAACAACTACTTAAAAGCAGATGAATGTCCCTTGCTAAAGCAGCTTACCACACTGGCCTCTAACAATTGAGCAAAAGCCTGTGTGGAAATCTGACCCTTCTTTGTGGCTTTATCAAATCAATTCATCTTCATCAATGCCAGCGAAAGGACCAGGAGGTCACCTCCATAGTGAAGCTCTATGGGGAGAGGGAAGCAGGGTTCTCAGCATCTAGTGACACGGCACCCCTGTGGTTAAACTGTTTCTCAATCCTTGCTCACGATGTATTTTCACCACTCACCATCCAAATCTGCCAAACTGCCTGACTGATGACATCCACGTTATTTAGATGCACTGTGGATGATTACATCACGTTGTATCTAACACAATTGAATCATATTCTTCTTATTACATTATTTCTTTGAAAAATACATTGCTACTAACTCATCAATGACCAAAAGCTTGTCACTTGGACTGGAGCCTTCATTCCATAGAAACAGATAAGGTTTCAGAAGCAAAGTTACCTGAAGAGGTAACATCATGATTTGAGTCATCCACAAATAAAACATATTCACGTCCCTGGTCTTTCCTAAGAGTAAATAGGAATATGGTTTTAGGAGGGAAGAAACAAAAAGAAAGATCAAAGGTATGTTATGACCATAAAACACCACTACAGAGCTGGACAGGAGGAAACACTGCAGACCAGTGCGCGCTTGTCTGCTGATTAGCAGCCACCAGCTGGCTCTCTCTTCTCTGTCAGTGAGGCCTCTGCCACGGAGAGGCATCCAATTACCAATTTACCTTCTGCCCTTAGAGCTGGCCTCTGAAAGGAGCTTTTGTTGTCTTTGCCTGGGCTGGTGCAGTAGCTAATTGAGATGAAAGGCCTGGGGAGCTACTTTTAGGACCAAAGCCATTATGTTAAGTCTATCTTACCAACTGGTCAAAAAAGAATGTTCTTGAATGATTCTTTCCCTAAATATACATATATATTGTTTGGGACCCCATCAGGAGTGATTATTTCTGAAAGCGGCCAGTTCTGCCGGCTGGGACACTTCACAGTGATTTGCCATTATTCTTTCTTTGCTTCAGGACCTTAAAGTAAAAAGCTCTCTGAAAACAGCTGTTTGTGCATTGTATGATATTTTAATAAGGAACCAACAGGCATGAGATGCAGGATGGTCATGGCCAAAGCTTTGTTGTTCTTTCTTCAATTAAGGGAAACATCCACAGTGAGGTCATTAACAGGAAAAGGACTTCAAACACAAACAAAAAGTATAGAGGCATTAAAATGAAAGGCATTTTTTTTTTTTTAACAAAGCATAAAAAGATTAGGAGCCTAGCATACAAAGGCGTGTCCGTGGGCATGCCTGCCTGTGTCTGTGAGCAGGAAGAAGAAAAGATCTCACACTCGGCCACGTGAAGGCAGGAGGTTGGGGACCCAGGAGCCAGGCAGGGCGTCTAGGTTCCTTGGGAAATACGAAGATGCTGGTAACCCCAATGCACGGGTACTGGGAAGAGGAGTAGGTCCCATGCAAGAGGCCAAATTTGGGAAACCAAGAGGTGGGAGAGCAGTTATCTCTGATATTGTCTTTGAAAGTCGTTTCTATAGTTTATCTGCTTTCCATTGTTTGAAAGTATTGTTCCAAGCCACCTTTGCCTTCCCAAATGCCTGTTTCTCATTTCTTGTCAGGCATTCTGGAGTTGAACTCTTTCATCCTCGCTGTTTCATTACCTGGGAGAGATCCAGTTCCATTGATTTTTCATTTATGCCCCTTTATTTCCCACAGTGTAACTCCTTTCAAACCCAAATGATGGTGATTGTTTCCAAACCATTTTGAATGTCTTTATAAAGGAAGATGTCATGAAACTGTAATATCAAGTATTTTGCTAAAACAAGCATATATGACTTCTACTGTATTACCCATTTCCACCAATCTTATAATTCTATCAGGAAAGGAAATCAAGTTTGTCTGATGTGATTTGTTCCATCAACGTCCATAAATGTCAGGGCTGCTTCCCCATGCTGTCCCTGTTTCCTAGCTGGTCTCCTGTGAGGATGGGAATGTAGTTTCGAGCAGGGCACAAAGGTTCACTTTAAACGATCTCCAACTCCATTGTGTCTGGCAGGAGCAGACAGGCAGCACGTATTTCCAAGGGTTTGTTTTAGAATTTTCTCTTTTGAGATGACTGCTCTTACCTCAAAGGTGGCATTATTTTCCTTAAAAGAAGTTAATAGGTAGCTCTCACTCTCAGCTTCTATTTGCATTTTAGATTGATATAATTACTGCACAATTTCTGTTAATGATCTTTGGATGGCCCATTTTGACTACATTTGGAATGCAGAAAATTCTGCATCCATTAATCTGTGTTAATACAATTACTAATTGTGCAATTTTGAGGGTATTCCATTTCTACAATGGAGCAAATTCTACCTTTATAATAGGATTGAGTGAGAAAATGCATATGTAAACACCTTACCCATATTGCTCATAAATATTATTTCTGCGTCTACTTAGATGGTGCATGTGTTTTTTTGTTTTGTTTTGTTTATTGACAGTTTTGATGAAAGAGCCAGTGAGGCATAATGGAGAGGGTCTAGGCTTGGCTGTTAGAGACCTAGCTTTATCAGGGTTAGGTCTTCAACCCATCTTCAACCTCATTTCATGTAAAACTCCTTGGGAAAAAGCATTTATGCAGAACTCTGGTGCATTGCCCCTCTGTCCATAAAGTAGCTATAACCTGCAGTGCCTAACATGTTCATCTAAGTCACTTTGTTGGGTTTTTCTTCCCAAGATGTATTTGGAGTTAGAATTCTTTGATGTTTTGTATAACTTCATCACTCTTGATAAATTTATGGGTCAATGTGGCTAAAAATCAGATCTGAATCATGGAACAATTACCATGATAATCAATATCAAACCCCAAGGAAAGATCTTTCATCGAAAGGCTCACCTTTCCTAGCAATCGGTAACACTGGAGCTCACCTTCCATTTAAGTTTCCACATCTGTTACTTTACCACTCATTCAACCAATGCCTAAGTTCTACTGAGTCCTGAGTTAGATGCTTCACAGTGGATAAGAACACTCAGCCCATCTCACAATCTCTGTGGGAAAATGGAGATCTGCAAACATACTCAATGCCACTGACTGCCTTCTGATAAAGGTTAACCTGGCAGAAGATTAACAGTCACATTGAATGCCAAAGGATCTGTGCATCATTTTGATCTTATGAGAGAAATGAACAGACACAGTGGGAGTGGACAAAGAGGACTTTCTAAACTACCCAGGCATAGAGTCAGCCCAGACTGGATGCAGGACCTCTGTTGGCAGCCAGTCAGTCCACACATCACACAACTTTAGTGTGTGCCTTTGGATGGATAAGAAATAAAATGTAATACAATACCCAAACTACTGTGGAAAAAACACATAACTGTGTCAGTTAAGTAATTAACTGACTAAAGGAACAAAGGAAGAAATAAATCCCATAATGAATTTAGTAAATCTCTACTGAATTGGACACTTACACTGACTGGGGAATTTTTATTCACTGCACAGATCTAGATGATTCTAAGA
Source organism: Talpa occidentalis (assembly GCF_014898055.3). Lineage (NCBI taxonomy): Eukaryota > Metazoa > Chordata > Mammalia > Eulipotyphla > Talpidae > Talpa > Talpa occidentalis. Next base: position 54,069,135 of record NW_023601433.1, read on the forward strand.
GATAGTGGAGGAGGTCTCTCAGATGACCTAACTTAACTCTTTCATCTGTGTAAGAAACTGAGCCCCAAGGCTACACAGCTAGTAAACAAGGGAGGCTAAGTACCGATAAGGGGATACAAAATCCACAGCACTGGAAAAAGACACTGACTCTGGACAAGAGCCCTCTCCAGTGCTGACCAGCACAGGGCTGTCATCTACAGAGGGTGCTCCATTGTCTTCCCAACCCACCTGCTAGTTGTCTGCAGTGGACTGAAGGGGCTGGCCTGGCCCATTGGGATGGGAATCAGATAAATACTTCCATGAGACATGCAGCCAGTAACTTCCTGCAAAGTGAGACTATTGAACCAGTAGTGGTCATAGATTGCCCCTTCTGCCTGACCATTCTACTCTAAGAAGGAGACAAAGTCAAAAGTTTAGTCTTATGTAGATGACAGAATGATGGAGAAAATACTTAAATCAACTCAAAATAAGCTCACTTCTAATAATTCACTCAGATACACCCAATAATGTTATTATTTTTTAACATGAATAAGGCCTTGATTTTCTCATTAAAATGTCTCTGAAAAAGAACAGATCATCTATTCTTTTGGGGATTTGGAACTATTTTGGGCAAGGATTTTATCTATGCAATTGTATAAGGAATACAGCACCATGTAGTTAATCTAAATAAATTGGAACTTCTGTGTCATTTTCTTTGTGACTGAACTATGTTTATTTTTCTTTGGTGTTGATATTAGATATTTTGGATGTCCAAACAATGAGGTGTTCCATAAATAGTGCTTTATTACAAAAGAACCATTTCCTCAAGCATGAAATTTTTGGACACAATACATAAACAGCAGCTTGTATGCAGATTGATCAATGTTAAAGAACCCTTTCTGTGAAATATTGTGTCATGGAGATCATGCTGTACTGCAGTAGCCAGGGGAATGACAAAAAGAAAGAGGATGTTGCCTTGTTGCCCTTAAATACAGCTTGTCACACTTCCACTGACTTTGAAGTTCAGTCTTTCAGAGGCATTTTTCCTCTTTCTGTGATACTTGTTTTAATCATCTAAGATTGGGGGGAAAAACATATCAGATAAGAGGAACATTTTCTGTGAGCTGAGAAAATATGGTGGGAAACCCACTCATTTCCTCTCTTTGAAAAATTTTACCCTGTAGAAGAAGACCTTTACTTAAGGAAGACAATTGTCACTCAAGGTCACCTTTGAGAAATGTCCCCTCAATGCACTTTCCACACCAATATTGGGGTGGAGGAACCATACAGGCCTCTTGTTGTTGCCTCTCCCCCTGCCTCTCATCTCCCCCTTCAGTAGAGAGATACTCATGTCTCTGTGAAGTTCTGAGAATTCTTTCCTAAGTTCCAACATAAGACCCAAGTAGGGAGACTTATAACCTCTGCTGTTCTACAAGTGCTCCGTGGGGGAGTGGGGAGCCAGGCTACCTGGCTTCCAGGGATTCTCCTATACCCAATTTTTTGGCTTAGGGGTGTAGGTACCCATTTGTTACAACTTCCCAAAGATGTCAAGAATTCAGGAGTCCTCAACTCAAGCACAACACATTCTAGCCTCAGTTTTTAGTTTTGTAGTTGAAGAGAGGACACCTTTGAGTGGGAGAGACCATAATGTATGCAGCTCAGCAGCAATTTCTTTTGAGTGTGCAGAATACTCACTAGACTATTGGGATTCTTATTAACCCCAACCTTGGCCTTGAACTTTAGGAAACTTCCCTAGTCACCAGGAAAAATCTTATTTAAAATAACCACTCTGTTTAAGACTGGAGAGATTGTGTGGGAGGGAATATAATAATGATTTTCTGTAGCTGAGCTGTTCTGAGTCTAAGAGAGACAAGGCCAGACTGGTGGCCACATTATAGAGTCATCCAGAGAACGTTGGATGTGTTTCCAGAAGATGGAAGAATAGAGTGGGCTACAGTGAGAAGTGTGCCTGTCTGTGTGTGGATGTCCCAGTAGGAAATACTCAAATGGCTTTGTTGCAAGAGTGTGGCGGACAGGACGGCCAATGAAGTTCTCTGCCATTACAAAGACTTGGAGTTTAAATGAATTTGCCATGGGGGGAGACTGGGGAGAGCCATCAAGAGCAGCTCTGCCTTTCACTCTCCCAGCCCAAGCTTTTATTGAAGATATGAACAAAGGAACAAGAAAACAGCATGTAATTGTGTTTTTGCTTATACAGATTAATAAGTTACTGCTGAAAACAAGTTTTCCTGGTTAATGGACATGCGCAGAAGCTAGTACATTCTCGGAGAACAGGAGTCAATTCTGGGAAGAAGTTCTGTTTGTAGAACTTCTAACGTCCTATAACTCTGTATGCAGAGTAAACAGTTGTATTCCATAAACTCCAGCTTCTTTTAGGGCAGCAGGTCCCAGCATAAGAGAACTGCTTCTCTGACAATCAGCTTGGAAGCTATTGGTGCAATAAAAACATTGTCTTTCAACCTTGGAAGGTAATAAAAGCAGCTCAGATTATTGTGCACTTTGGGACAGTCTTTTTAAGGACATTAAATAAGTTTTCCTACTCATCTCCTCTAAGGACCCTCTGTTAGGTCATTTCACAGATGAGGAAACAGACATTAAGTGGCTGAAAACCCAGCAGCCAACAGCCAAGTAGAAACCACACTAAAGGAGCCAAATCCAGACCCTGACTCTGTAATACTGTCCACTCTGCTGCCATGCCACTCCCTGCTTGCACCTTGCTCCCATTTTTTCCACCCCTGTGAGTTTTGGAGGTCTGTGCCTGAAGAAAGTTGTTGTCCATGAGATCACCCCAAGACCAGAGCTGTTCCAGAGCAGGTTTCTGGTATGAAAACTGAGGAAGCCCTGCATGTTGTCCCCCAGAAGCAGAACCCCTTGTAAAAAGCACAATGCAAGGAGTGCTACAGGGGCCTTGTGAAAAACAGAAATATGTGTCAATTTAACAAACATTCAATCAGCAGCTACTGTATGAGACCCTGCTCCTGGCACCTGAGATAGATCAAGAAATAAAACGAAAGTGCCCAGACTCATGGCATGGACATTCTAGTGGTGGAAGGTATTCATCAACAGGGTTCAAGGCTGTGGGTCACACGGTTACAGGACATGGCGAGGATGGAGGAGGGAAGAGGCCAGGGTAGGATCAGGCGGAGGTTCTCATGGGAAGCGGTGTAAGCTACAGCAGAGAGGCTGATGGAGAGGCAAGGCAGGGTTCAGAGAGGAAACAGATGCTGGGTTATGCCTCGTAGCTTGGAGCTACTGAGCAGGGACACATTGTTTAACTTATGTTTTTTGAACATAAAGACTCTGATTGCTGAGTCAGGGAGAGACTGCAGTAGAGCATGGGGCAGAAGCAGAAGGAGCAGTGAGGAGGCTGTGGCAACAATTCATGTGTGTTGTAATGATGGTAAAAGCAATCAGAGCTGGGTCCACAAGACTTGTCCATGTGTGGATGGGTGACATGAGGGGAAGGGTCAAGCCTGCTCCAAAGTTTTTGTCTGTAACCACTGGAAGGATGTAACTGCCATCTGGTGAGGCAGGGAAGGCTGCAAGATGAGCAGTTAGCAGGAAGCAAGCATTAACTTAGTTTTGGACATGCCGATTTTTGAGATGCCAATAGACTTTCCAAGTGGAAATATGGATCAGGCAATTTGATATACTGTCTGGAATACAGAAGCGAGGCCTGCACTAAAATGCACCTTTGGATATTGTCCATCAGAAGAGCAGCTTTAGAGCCATGAGCCTATATCCAGTCAGCAAAGAGGGGCCAAGTGGTGAGTTCTCAAAGGGCATGACTCCCCGGGTCTCTATATTCCCTCCCACCTTATCATTAGTAAAGTTTCATTCACTGAGGATGCCAGGCCAATTCTCTTGCACACCCTAAATTAAATGACACCTCCCAGAATTGTTGGTATCACTAACCCATCCCCAAATTTCCCAGAAATTAAAAGTGATTTCCAAATGAGACTCCCTACAAGATAGTTGAGGTAGCACTGTTTTAAGGGGTACTGACCCCCTTTAGAAGTTGGTTCCATCGATATGCAGTGATGCCATTTCAAGTTGCTTCTTGACATTATCTGGGTCCTCTGGGCTGGAATGTGGCTCTGCCCCAGGGGATGAGACATCAAAACCACCAATCTTCTATAAAATGAAAAAAAATTCCAGTATGGAAGTGGATCAGGAAACACAGCATGATAGTGTTCTATGTTGAGAGTGATTTTTTTTTCCCCTGAGTGAATATTTCAGAAAAGAAACTAAATTTAGTTGTCTGCATTTCCAAAAACTGAATTCTGTGGGAATTTCTAAAAATTCTGTATGGTATGCCATCTGAGAGCCGGGGAAGTAAACGGGAACGGGGACTGTCTCTCATGTCTGCATTTGGAGGTGCACACCAGCTCTGTATCCACTTGGAAACAGGGTTTGGGGGCGGGGGTCATGTCAGCAAACATACTTTATTCTTCATGCTAAGGAATTTGGGATTTCACAGTCTTACTTTATAGCTCTTAATGACAAAGCAACGTGCTGTCTACCTTCAGATGTTCTTTAGCAGGTCCCAAAAATTAAAATATTTACTGAAGCCTCTGAGAAATGAAATGGGACCAACATGGAGTAATATGTGCAAGTTGAAAAAATTAAATTCATTAATTTAATTAAGCTTAATTAAAATGAACATGTGGGGATAATTTAATGGAAATAGGAAAAATGAGAAAAAAGTTGTGAACATATCAAGTCTAAGTCATTTGGCTTAGGCATGACTTTAAAGGAAATTTTTATGTGGTTTTGTGGTACCCTGGCTTGCACAGGATCTATTTTTTAATCTACCTTACATAAAAACACCTTCAGAAAGATCAGTTCATAGTGAATAGAACACTGATAAGAAATCAAATATTTAAATCCATTGTTAGGTCTTGCTTTATAAATTTTTGTTCAATCAGATTTGAAATAGGGTTTTTTTTTTTTTTTTTTCCCAAAGGAGAGGGTGGATTTTCTCCACACAGGCTCTGCTGTGGCTCCTCCTTTCTGTTCTTTCTTGCTGTGCACAGCAGGAGAACATTGAGGGTTCTTGTCATAGGAACAGGATTTGGTAATATAGGAGCATGAGTCAGAGTACAGAGCTAGAGAGGAATCATGGGAGAGGAAAGCACAAAGGACAGGGGCATCCCAGAGGATGAAGTCAGGTGGACATCTGGCCACATCTAGTTCTTGCTGGGAAGGGTGGGGCTTTTTAAAATCCATTCCATGGAAAAATATGGTGTTTCTTAGAGAGGGGAGACAGTGATGACCAGGCAAATCGTTGGGAAACCACAGTCCAGCTTCAGCCAAAAATGCTTGATTCCTGTAAGACACTGAGGGTTTCCCTCTGCACAGCATTGGGTTACTTCACTTCATCTGGTGAGCAATGTGAGATAGATGTGTTGTGGAGAAATGTTCAGGGTACATGGAGAAATTGGGGCAAGTCCATGATGCCCTGGGCTCACTTTGGTGAGTTGTCTGAACCCCATGCCTCAGTTCCCTCAGGTTCAAGTTGAGAATGGAGGTTATGGAGATAGATCTTCAAGAGTCTCAACAGTTCTGAAATTCTGACATGGTGTTTTCCAGGGAAAAAGTATTAGTGGAGAATCTTAAAAAAAAAAAATTGAGGAGAGGCAGGCATGGGGGCACATTTATATTCCCAGCCCCTCCCTAGGATGTGAGATCCCCTATGTGGGCCCAGCCTGAGTGGATCTGCAGACATCACCCTTGGGATCCAGTCTCAGCTGCTGGAGGGAGAGTGGGATAGGAGTTCATGCTTCCAGTCCAGGAGGTAATGGTCACTTCTGCATATCCCCCAAAATGCCATCTCTTAAAGATATGCAACACTTTCAAGATTTTATGAACTTCAATATTCTAAAAATATCATCCTAACTTCACAACTTTTCCAATGATGAGTCAAATGCATTTCACATCATTGATTCCACATATTGAGCAACTGAGTTGTTCTTCCAATGGACTTATTTGTGGTGAAGATTTTTTTCCATGTTGCTGCTCCAGTAGAGCTCATTTCTAAGAAATTTCTAATTTCCCTGGAGTAAGAAAATGCTTCAAAGTCAACAAAGAAGGATTTTCACTCCATCATGATTTCTGAATCTTTTTCAAAACTGGCATTTTGTCTTTGAGCTGAAATTTTGCTCCATCCAAATCTCAAATATTTTTCCTGTTTTTCTATCTCTACCAGTTCTTGTTGAGTGATGCAAATTTTGAGTGTCAGAATAAACCTCCTATTATTTATCCTGTAAAGCACTTCTAAGAGCTGTTATTTCCATTTCTTCATCTCCCACCAACTATTAATTTTTAACACAAGCTTGTCCTCCAACACCACAAAAACATTCATAAGTTTCCCATTATTAATTTCCTCCTTGCATTGATAAGCTTCCCAATGACTTCCAGGACCTGGAGGGGTCATTCAGCTCCCCCGTGTGAGAGAGGAGTTCCTGCTCAATGTCATATGTGTGGCTGCCGTCATCTGAGTCCAGAATGAAATTTCATAATGTCAGTATGAAATAACTTTTGGTTTATAGCATTTTATTTATTTTTTTTTTTAAATATTAAATTTTATTTTTATATTCCCCCATACAATTGCAAACGCCCCATTCTGACCCCAATCCTTCCCCCGCCCCCACCCCCCAAAAAGTGTCTCTGGTTCATAGTTTTTTGTTGATTTTGATTTTCACTTTCTTATATTCATTTTCCTGGTCCTTATTTAAGTTTTCTAGATCCTGCTATGAGTGAGACCATCCGGTATTTTCTTTTTCTTTTTGGCTTATTTCGCTGAGCATGATCCCTTCCAGTGCCATCCATGTTGCTGCAAATTGCATGTGTTTATCTTTTTTGAATGCTGAGTAATATTCCATGGTATATATGTACCACATCTTCTTGATCCAGTCATCTATTTTTGGGCATTTGGGTTGTTTCCAAAGCTTAGCTATTGTAAACAGTGCTGTGGTTTATAGCATTTTAATAATCTTAAGATACTTATTCTGTTATTTAGATCAAAACTTGAAAGGTCATGAAAAATACTACAAACAAGAAAGTTGTAGGAAAAATAGAAATGAATATGAAGGCGTTCTTTCAGATTTCTTTAATAATTTAGTTCCCAGCTGGTTGAGTAACCAGGATCACTGCAACTTCAAACGATTTTAGAAGTATTAGGGGGCAATTACAAATGGAAACAAAAAAAATTTACATGAAATGATGTCTCCTTCTCAAGCCATTTTTACCATAAGATAGGGGTAAAAAGAAGGCTACAAACACAGGCAGAAGAAATTAAACAGGCATTTACTTTGAAACACCCTGACTGTTCCAGGGCCACTGTTTATTCCTCCATCATCTCAACGTTACTACCACCTTTATTCTTAGTTCCTTACAGCCCAAGTTAATGAAAGGAAAATGAGAAATTAAAAAGAAAATACATTCTGGGAAAATCTCCCTAGTGTGTGTGGTGTGAGCAGTACCAGAAACAAGCCCACATCGATGGGAAGTGATTCCATAGGATCTTTCCAAGAAAAGGCCTCCCTGGTGGTGCAAGGGGTTAAGCACAGCACTGTGAAGCTATCCGCAGCCTCTGCAGTATAAGTTCGATCCCTGGCCACCAGGGAGCTACCCACATGGCGCAGCAGAACTCTCCTGTCTCGCCCACTGCTCCCCTCAGCAGTGTATTTCAGTTCATCTGCCTGTTCTGTTCCCCACTCTGTCTCTGGTGAGTCCTCTCCCCACCCTGCACCTCTGGCCTATACCCCAGTTCTTGTATGCATAAATAAATAAACCTTAAAAAAAAAATCTTTCCAAGAAAGGTATTCCCTAGTCTTTAGTAGAGCCAGGGTTCTAATTTTGCTCATCTTTTTCACTTATTTCCTTCTGAAATTTTAGTATCTCTTAGATGCTTTCTATCTTGTTTCCCCTGTGGATTCCAAGATAACAATAGATAAAATGAACCAACTGTTACAGTTAAATGATTAAAAACATCATTATCATAAACTACTAGTCCCAGACCTATTTCCAGGTTTCTCAGGGAAGTTAACGGGTTCTCTTCTCATAAAGAGGTCAGGCAAATGGGGCCTCCCTCATGGCACAAGGGGTTAAGCACTGCACTATGAAGCAATCCACATCCTCTGCATCATGAGTTTGATTCCCGGCCTGCCAGGAAGCAACCCACATGGCACAGCAAACCTCTCCTGTCTCGCCTGCTTCTCCCTTCAGCAGTGTATTTCAGTCCGTCTGCCTGTTCTGCTCCCTGCTCTGTCTCTGGTGAATCCTCTCACCCCCCTCATCTCTGGTTTGTGCCTCAGTTTTTGTATGTATAAATAAATAAATCTTAAAAAAAAAAAAAAAAAGAAGTCAGGCAGAGATTCTGGAGTTTCCAGCGCTCATATCTGTTCTGAGGCCTCTCTCTTGCTCCTGCTTTTATGACTAGCCCTGTTTTCTAAGTCTGGCACCTTCAACCCCATTGACAGAAGGTATTCCCTGCTCTTCTTTGGCACCCTCCCCATTGGCACACTCTAGCTCAGAGAGTCTCAGAACGATCCTGAGACAAGCATTCAGATATTCATAAATCCGACAGATGGTGGCCCCAACAATAATCGTGACAACCTCTTTTGTGCTTCAATTTTTTTTTTAAAGATTTACTTTTATTTATTTATACAAGCACTTGGTACAGTCAGAAGCGTGGGAGGGTGAGAGAATTCACCAGAGCCAGAGCGGGGAGCAGAGCAGGCAGAAGGACTGAAGTACACTGCTGAGGGGAGCAGCGGGCAGCAGGAGAGGTCTGTGGGCCATGTGGAACCCTCCTCTGGTGGCCGGGGAGCAGCCGGGGATCGAATTGGCGCTGCAGAGGCTGTGAGCAGCTTCGCATACCAGCTCTCAACCGCTGCACCAGCGGGGAGGCCCCATGTGCTTGGATTAAATGTAGCTGGATCTTTGGGACATGAGACTTTGATACGAAGCCCAGTGTATGTTAGTTACCATACACTGTTATCAACAGAAGAAACTTTTGTAGTGCTTCTTTTTTTTTTTTATTTAAATTTTATTTTTATATTCCCCATACAATTGCAGCCCCCTTATTTTGACCTGTAGTGCTTCTTGCCGTGAAAACCAACTGGGCAATTAGTAAAGACAACATTTGTCTAAAATGTCATTGGCTTTTAGCTTTAATGATGTTTAAAGACTATTTTTCCCAACAAGACTGGTTTACCATTGGGCATATATGCTTCAGTATTGAGCCGTAAGTCTAACAGGGGCCTCAGAACAGATCTTTTCCTTGCCATACTTCCTTTTCTGGACTGCTGTTTGATTCCAGAGATGCCCTGTCAAAGTTCAGTGTGAGACTGTGTTCTGCCATAACATGTTTTCCACTGAACCTGTGCCTCATTGATGGGAATGTGGTCAATCTGAACCCCATTCCAGAAGGCCATGGTGGCCCACCTTTGTCAACTGTCAGTGGGGACAGAACCCAAATCAGAAAGCAGAAGTGCTGAGCTGCACACATTAACTCCATGATGAACTTGTCAAGTTTTCAAAGTTGCTAATAAAGAAATCTATGAATCTTTTCTTGGTCACCTGATATTATGTGTTATTGACAAAGTTAATTAACTCACTTAATGTATAAGGTATATGTCAAGTATTGAATTATTTAACTCTCTTGACTAGATTGATGCATTTACCAATATTTATGAGTCATGTAATCAAAACTCTTCTTCGATAAACTTACAAGGAAGTTACGTTGCTTGGGGATGGGATCTGTGGTACACAGAGTTACTCATTTTTCAGCTTGGAGATACACAGGGACATAAGCTCACTTCTCCCCCAGATTTGGGGCAATTTGATGGCTGAACATTCTTCTATATTCTTTTTTTAAGGATTTATTTATTTATTTATTTATTTATACAAGCACTGGGTACAGTCAGAAGTGCAGGAGGGTGAGAGAATTCATCAGAGCCAGAGCAGAGAGCAGAGCAGGCTCTGCTCTGTGATGAAATACACTGCTGAGGGGAACAGCAGGTAGCAAGAGAGGTCTTCGTGCCATGTGGGACCCTCGCCTGGTGACCGGGGATTGAACCGGCGCTGCAGAAGCTGCGGGTAGCTGCGCAATCCAGCGCTCAACTGCTGCACCACTGGGGAGGCCCGAACATTCTCCAATATTGAGTGATAAAAGCTTTCAAGTAGATTGATCCTTGCTTCTAGCTCTTTCCTTTGCTGATTTAAAGCATCGGTCCAGTCTACTCTTCCATCTTGTGTCCCTTCCAATATTTGAAGCGAAATTTAGGTTCCACTCTATGTCTATTCATCCTCTGGTTGGTTGATAGTTGCCGCTGAGCTCCAGAACACACTGAATATGATGCTTTCCAGCACTTAGAATACACCTTTCTGCAGATTAATAGGTTATATTCATTCATGTGTAAGAAACTTTGACTCACACATAGTGATCCAAGATTGTCAACCATGTGGGAAACTGAAAATTTTATGCTCTCTGAATGTTTGGTCACTTGCTTGAGGCCACATTACTCTCAGACTTTTTGTTTTTGGCTTGTTTTTCTTTAACTTGGTCACTACATATCTCTTTCTCTCTGTTCTTTGAACTCAGACAAGAAAGCAGGCAGGTCTGGTCCCGACTGTATCAACTACCTATAGTTGCTCTTCCTCTTGGCCTTAGGGAGGCTGCCCCGTCACCCCTTTTTAATTATATCCTGATAATGAGTCAGGATCTGCTTTCCAGGCCCTGGGGTATCACATGCATATGTGTGCACGTGTGTGTGCATCTTACATATTTTCTAAAGCCATTCAGCTTTTCATTTGGACAATTCTTTTCTCAACTACTCTCCAACCCATCACATCTCAGCATTCTGAGACAACGAAACAATCAAATTATTTCCCAGTCTCTATCAGCTCTGCTTGCTTCTATCTTTTCTCAGTTTAACTTTGATTGTTTATGCATGCGTGGCATGTACTGCTGTGGAAAAAAAAACACACCTTTTGTAGAAGCTTAAGATAGATAAATCTTTGATGTACATTGGTAAGCTATTCTAATCTTTGCTGTCTCTGTATGAACTATCAACTCTTTTAATATTCACCCCTCTTGGAAAGCTTCACAATTGATCTTGTAAAGATCTAAGTAAATCTTGGACTTACAACTGGAATAAATGGATGCATGTCTTTTTATGGAATCTTACAGTACTATTAATTCTTCAGAAAGAGTGGCACTAATTTGCAGTGTCAAGAATGTGTAGTACATTTGCATCAAGAGATTTAAATTTTAAGTATGGGAAGCATTGCTCTTTGCTTATTATCTCCAGCAGAATTTTAAAAAATTCTCATGTTTGAATTATGTACAAAACAGTGATCTGCTCATTTGTGTGATATGGGCATTGGAAGACAATTGGCACATAAGACCAGAGTAAATCTGTTATTCCACATTCTGGGAATTACACTGACCTTTCTGCCTAACAGATCAGAATGGATATTGAGTGGAAAGATCTGTTGCTATGTCTATACCAGTCTGCTGATATCTCTCTCTCCTTGTTCTCTACACTGTTCTACTGTTTTGCTGAAGTTTTCTTGGTCCCAGAGTAACCACAAAAACAGGCACTCTGGAGCCCTGAAGGGTCTAGTTTATAGGCTGTCTAAGTGCTTCCCTCTACCTGTCTGTTTTCAGCCCCACCCAGTATGCTCACAGATACTTCTGGGTTTTGATTCAAGGAGCTGCCTCCCACCAGCCTTCCTCAACTGATGGATGTCATGCCATTATGTATGTTCTTAACTACAGATCAACCATTTTTGTCCTGCCACACCAAAAAGCCTGTGTACAACATAAGTTGCATTCCAATTGTTTAAGGTAGCCTTCCTAGAGACAGGTCTGGGAATGTCTATTCCCTGGGGTCACCTTGAGATGATCTGTTCTATCTCTACTTGCTCTCTAGGACCCAAGCGTGGGTTCAGAGGAATCCAGCTTCTCTCCTATAGACAGGCATCCTAAGGGAAACACAGTGGGGAGTGCCTCGGCAGACAGTTTCATGAAATTGAGAGAGGCAGAAAAGTCATGAACTTTGGTGAGAAAGGCCCATGCTCAATTATGACCTGGGAATCTGGGTGATGGTCTTGATCAGCTTCTGCTGAAGGAGGTTTCATGCTCAATATGGGAGGATGGGAAATTCTTTTTTTTTTTAATATTTACTTATTTATGCGTATAAGAACTGGGGTAAAGTCCAGAAGTGTGGGGGATGAGAGGATTCACCAAAGACAGAGTGAGGAGAAAAGCAGAGTGACTGAAATACACTACTGAGGGGAGCAGAGGGTGAGTCAGGAGAGGTTGGCTGCACCATGTGGGTAGCTCCTTGGCCAGGGATCAAACTTGTGCTGCAATGGATGCAGATAGCTTCATAGGTTGTGTATTAAACCCTTGTACCATCAGAGAGGCCCTGAGGATGTGAAATTCTTAAAGAGATATAGGCGCAGTATCAGAGAAGTCTGGGAGAACACCAAAGGCCTTATTTAAGGAATTCTCTAGACACATCCACTGGAGTGTTTTCTCCAACTGGACATGGCCTGGGTTATGCTTTAATCCAAATAGTAGTTACCTGTCCAAATAACCCTACTGTTGTGATGAAATATCTTGAAATCTTCATTGTAGCCTTATGAATTGCTTGAAGTTGTAAGGTGCTTTCTTTCTGTTTAAGTCTGAAGACTTATTAACTATACAATTACTAACAACTACACAGTGCAAACTTTACAATCTATTGTTTCTGGAGGTGGCCTTGAGAATTCAATCCCACTAGCCTCCTTCTACAGATGTGTTTGTGTTTGTGCATGCGCATGTGCGTGTGTGTGTGTGTGTGTGTGTGTGTCCCTGTAACTCTCTCCATCTTCTTAATGAAATCATTCCACTTTCTCTCAAATGCTTCATTCAGGACCTTAAACATTTAGAAATCCAGCAGAGGAAAAAACAAAACCTACATAATACCACATATTTTGACAAATGTATCAGAGTAGGACTCCAAATAATTTACAGAAAATAAATTCAAATTATTTCCATTGCATATTCCTCATGAACCTGTGAATCCCCCAAGAGCAGGCCTGGTGTCCTGTTTTTCCATGCATCCCCTTACTCAGCACCCAGTATGGTCTTGCTCGTCTCCCAGTACATTTGGTGAATGAAACTGCTCACATGAGGAACAGTCCAGCTCCACCGGTTCCCCAGTCACCTGGGTTAATCTTTGACATTTTAACCAGTTATATAGGAAGAGAAACTCACAAATAATACAAAAAATCTCTGATATTTGTACCGTTCACTAAGAAAAAGAAATCTCAAACTCAGTAAATAACAACCTTTACTTCACAATAAATAGTGGAGTAGAACTCCTAAAGTGATGGAATCACCAGAAAAAAAAAAAAACACAACAAATGCCATTCTAAACATTTTATAAGACTTCTTATTAAAAACTAAACCCACCCTCTGCGAAGCTTGTGGCAAGAACTTAATTGAGGTATGTGAGAAGAGAGACTCAGAACCACAAGGCATGGAATTTAATAGAATTTCTCTGAATTGCCCAAATGTGAACAGCCATCTATGGGAAGATGGCTTCAGCTTCCACACGATGCACAGAATAACAAACAAGAAAACCATTCTACCATAATACCTTCCTACATCATCAATCCCTTCCGAATGGAAGATATGCTCAGACTCTGCTGAAAATCAAACCGGCAAGGCTTTTACCTTTAAGAGGCTGCAGTTTCCTGGATCTCCGCTGGTATTTCTGGCGGCCTTCTGGCTCCCACAGTCGGCCCTAACACCAGGAGACAGACGGACACTGCACTAGCACGTTCCCAGCTCCTCGCTTATTGTAAGTCCATTAAGCCGCGGTGCTGCTTCAGTGGTTCTAGTTATTATATTCTAACAGACAATGGTTTGCATGCAGGGTCTATTCCTTCACTCATCAAAACAGAGAGAGGGTGGGAACCACTAAACAAAATGGGTCTAAATGTAATCAACTGATGTTTTTCTCTTTCACATCAGCGAAGACCCAAGGCATGGGAAAGTTGGAGGGAAAAGAAACGTAGTAATTAATTTTTACCTTATTTCCTATTCCTGACCTTATGGGCACATTTTGCCTTTATACTTTGATATTTATAAAGGAATTTTAGTTTGAGGCTATTTATTTAATTTTTAAAATTCTTTTTTCATAAATGTTCTAAGAAGTCTTATAAAAATGCCTAAAAATAGAAACACAGTAGGATAAGTTAAAAGAGGATAAGAAAGAATATGGGAGCTCTTTGTAGGGGACTTTGCTGTAGAGATTGAATTCACATAACCATGTGTGCTGGTATTGGGGTGTCAGCCACAGTGTGTTGATGTGCTGATACTCTCAGCTATTAAGCTTCTGCCTGGGAGCCACAGCACCCAGTTACCCAGTGGGCTAAATGATTGTACTATCAACATTTCCTGTGTCTGCTTTGATGAGGATAGTGGAAAGTTTTCGTGTACTTTTGACACCACTATAACTGCTCCTAAAAGCTTGACCCACCAACAAATTATGAGACAGCCAAAGGCGACTGCTGTGAAGCTGGTGATTGCTCAAGACGGAGTGTCCAGAAGGGGGAAATAACGAGGAATAGGCCCCAGCTGTTTTGAGGATTTCAGTTCGGGAGGCTCTTTACAGCCTCAAAGCAGCCTGACATCCTCAATGACAGTTACAGACCCTGAACTCTGGTCCTGGTATAATCTCCGTTTGCAGCAGTCCTGATCCCCTCAGTAAACCCTTAAACTGCATCTTACTTGGTCTCACGATATTCTCTTTCTACATCTTTGTATTTGTGAGTTGAAAGAGGCTGGGTCCCAAGTAAGATAGGCCTTTTCTTCCAGTAGTGTGTTCTGACTGCCCCAGGTTTTTCTCTCCTAACTCTCAGGTCCTATAATTTAGGTTTCTGTCCCTGACAACAGCAGCACCCCATAGCTCACTGACCTCCCAGGTCAGTCCAAACAAAGGGGAGGGATCAAATCTAGTGCAAACAAGGCTGATAGAGCCATTTTTAATTGAAGGAGGGCAGCAACATTTCAGACCTGCTTGATCTATAAGATTTAGGATATCAGTGTTGGTTGAAACTTCACCCTTTTCCATATGACTTGACCCTCATCTGTACAGGCCTCACACAGCCAACCCATGTGCTACCACAGATACTACATGTAACTGTGAGAAAACTCATAGCTGGCCAACCACCTTCTCCCTCTGCCATTATAACTCACCTCCAGATGTTCTTGCATTTTATCATTGCTTCAGAAATCTATCAATACCATAGCAACACACAGGTCACCCCTGGCTCTTAAGTAGCCCCTTTCAGCTGTAGCCTGAGTGTTTCTGTCCCACTAAATCATATGCTGAAGCCTAACCACAATGTGATGCTTTTAGCAGGTGGGTCTTTGAGAGGGACTTAGGTCATGTAGCCCTCATGACTGGGTGGGACCACAGTTCCCTTGCTCCTGCCACTGTGTGAAGACACAGTGATGACAATATTGTGAACAGGAAGCAGGCTGCCACCAGACTTTTGTTCTTGGACTTCCAGTCTCCATGACTTTGAGAAATACATTTTTGTAGTTTATAAGCTACCTAGTGTGTGGTATTGTGTTATAGCAATCCAAATGGACAAGGATACTTTCTATTTGGATGTTTGTGACACTGAATTCCATCTATGGAACACGATCAAATATTCATTCCTCTGCAGGGACATAAATTTACTTTCATGTGAGTTGTAAATGGATTCTTTGTCTGTGCATCTAGAGCACTTTGAAGATACTCTTCTAATTGCCTTGCATCTTATATTATAATGAACTGTTTATATGTCAGTTTACCCCAATAAACAATGTTCTTAGGCATTCATCTATGTATTTGTTAATTTCAGACTTTTAAAATGGCTCCTGCTGTGTAATCACTCATGACATTTTTGTCAAATGAAAATATGAATCACTAAATGCTGCTCTGTTCTCTGAACTTTCCTTTCACAATTTATCACAAGTATTTGTGGCCTTCTTAACATACGCAAGAAGTAGTTCCAAATGTCTTTTTACTGTTGACTTTTAATCCTCATTATCATCCTGGGAGTATGGAGTAAAGTCCGATTATTTCCCCATTTCACAGATGAGAAAATGATTCCAATTACACCACTGGATTTAATTGTTATGTTAAAATTCACATGTCTAATCACTACAGTCTTATATTTAGGACTTCCCTTTTCTTCTTTACGTGTCAAAGTTCCTGGAGACAAAGGGCAAATCATATAGTGAAATGATTTGACTCAGGCATGAGATATGTAAGGTTTAACATAGATCCTTATGTGCTCTGTATAATACAATAATCGTGGATACATATCATTGTATACAAGGAATGCACAACACCAAAAGTTAACATTAATGGCAACTGTGGACTTTGGGTCACAATGATGTGTCAGTGTAGGTTTATCAGTTGTGACAAATGTACTATCTGGTGAGGCTGTTGAAAGTGGGGGAAATTGTGAACATGTAAAGACAGGGAATATACAAGAAAAAAACTGTAAATTCCTCTCAATTTTACCATTGACCTAAAACTGCTCTAAAAATAGTCTACTTAAGAAAAATAGAACTTTATAACCATCCATTAGGATAATAAAGATTTTTAAGACCCTCCAGAGAGAGAGTTGTAAGAATGAATGAAATGACTTTCTTGTTGAAAACATAGAAATTCTCAGAACCAAAAGCAGTCCCACAAAGGAAATAAAATATAAGACATGGATAGTTTCAACAATGGAGCAATAACAATGAAAACAATGGCAGTTTTTTTACTCTGGAATTCCTAACCTTAACCTATGCATAATTGCATCTGTGCAACTTAATATGCTTCTTCACCCTACTACTAAGATGATTTTAAATTGGCAATTTGAAGACAAGACTGAATTCTCTTAGCTTAAAAATATCCCACCTTCTTAGTCAAAAAGAGAAGCATAAAATTTGTGTCAGAAATAAAGTGGCATTTAAGGACAAAATAGAAATGGGGGCAAGTTAAAATTAAAAAATCATACTTTCATGTCAATTAGTACAATGATTTAATCTTTACATTTATTTTTTAATTAAAATTAGTTTTTATTGAAGTGACATGGCATTAAAGCATTACATAAGTTTCATGTGTGCAATACTATAATTAACATCAGTGTATGTTACATTTAGCTCACCTCTAAAGATCAAATTCTACCCTCCACCATTCAATCTTCCATTTTACCCAATTTACCCACTGTCCATCCCCCTTCCCTTTGGCAAACACTAGTTTATAGTCTATGGAGAATCAATTTATTATAAAGGAACCAAGACCATACAATGAAGCAAGGAAAAATTCAATAAATGGTATTAGGAAAACTGAATTTCCACATGCAGAAGAATGAAACCAAATCACCATATAACACCACTCACAAAAATTAACTCAAAATGGCTTAAAGACTTGAATGTCAAGCCTAAAACCATAAAAATCATGGAAGAATACACAAAAATGGACATTGACCTTAGAGATGACTTTGGGGAGTTGACTATAAAGATGAGGGGAACAAAAGAAAGAATAAACATATGGGGCTTCATCAAACTAAAATGCTTCTGAAGAGCCAAAGAAACAATCATCAAGAACAAAAGGGTACTAGTGAATGGGAGAAGATTTTTGAACAACATACCTCTGACAAGTGGTTAATATCCAAAATAAATAATTAACTCATAAAATTCAGCAACAAAAAAAGCAACCAAACTGATTAAAAAATGAGCAGCTGATTTGAATAGACATTTCTCAAAAGAAAACATACAGATGACCAATAGACACATGGAAACAAGTTACTCATATTATTATGGAAATTCAAATCAAAATAACAATAGGCTATCACTTCACACATGTGAGAATGGCTGTTTTCTAAAAGACAGGAAACAAAAATTGTTGGAAGGATGTGGAGAGAAGGGAACCCTTGTAAATTACTAATAGGAATGTAAACTGGTACAGCATTATGAAAAACAGTACCTCATGGAAAACATTAAAAAGATAAATTTCATATGATCTATTTATCCCACCTCTGCATATTTACCTAAATAACACTAAAACACCACTTTCAAGAAATACATATACCCGCAAGTTTATTGCATATTATATACAATAGCCAAGAGTTGGAAACCACCCAAGTGCTCATCAACTGACAAATGGACAAAGATGGTGTGATGTATACTTACAATGGAATACTATTCAGCTACAAAAAAGGAAAAATGATGAAAAACAGACTTTTGCAGCAACATGGGTGGACTGAAAAGACATTATGCTTAGTGAAAAAAAGTTAGATGGAGAAAGACAAATACCTTATGTTTCACTTATATGGATAAACAGAGAAACAAAACAAACAAATGAACTAACTGAAACAAAAATAAACTTTGTATTTCTAATATCAAATTGTTTAATTTGATCATAGTTTTGGAATTGCCACTTCTTAGGTATTTTTGGAAATTAAATTCCCAGTAATGCCTAGATCCACTAATTTCTACTTTCTGACCTTAACACCTATTCAACTTGCTTTATTTCATAGTATTTAAGCTCCATTTCAAGTCTTATCAAAATTTCTCCTTAACAGGGTTAAAAGACCTAATTGCCAAAAACTACAAGCCATTGCTAAAAGATAAAGACACAAGAAAATGGAAAGATAGCCCATGCTATCAAAACGTCCATCTTACCCAAAGCAATTTATAGATTCATTGCAATTCTTATCAAAATTCCAATGGACTTCTTCAAAGAAATAGAGCTAACATTATTGAAACTTACATGGAACCACAAAGAGCCCAAATAACCAAGCTACTTTGAAAAAGAAGAGGAATGAAGATACCATGGTCTCAGACTTTAAACTGTTACTAGGCCATAATAATCATAGCAATTTGACGAAAAACAGATACACAGACCAATGAAAGAGAAATAGGAGCCCAAAACTAAACCCACATTAATATGGGCATTTAACCTCTAACAAAGGAATCAGCAGCATACAATAAATAAAGGAAAGTCTCTTTAATGATGGTCAACAGATGGAAAAACAAATGTCAACAAATAGGAAAACTTGTCAGCTGCATGCAAAAAAATGAAGTAGACCAGTCTCTCACAATACACAAAAAATCAATTCAAAATAGATTAGAGACTTGGATATGAGACCAAAATCTATTTAAATATATAGAATAAAACATAGGCAAAATATTCTACAACACTGCTTTCAAGGATGTCTTTGGGGACTTAAATATAAAGCAAAAACAAACAAAGGGAGTACCTCAAACTAAAAAGCTTCTGCACTGTACAAGAAACTATCAATAAAACAAAAAGACTCCTCACTGAATAGAAGAAAATATTTGTACACCATATATCTGACAAGGTACTAATATCCAAAATCTACAAAGAACTCATACAACTCCATAAAAGAGCGAACACATGATTTAAAAATGGGCAAAGAAACTAAACAGACACTTCTCCAAGGAAGACATATATAAATGGCCTATAGGCCCATGGAAAAATTTCAACATCACTTATCATCAGGGAAATGCAAATCAAAATCATAGAGTGATGCCACCTCACTCCCCTGGGAATGGCCCTCATCAAAAATGAAACAAAACAACAAACAAAAGGGCCTCCCGGTGGCGCAGCAGTTGAGCGCTGGGTTGCGAAGCTGCCCGCGGCCTCTGCGGTGCCGGTTCGATCCCCGGCTGCTCCCCGGCCACCGGAGGAGGGTACATGGCGTGCAGACCTCTCCTGTCGCCCGCTGCTTCCCTCAGCAGTGTACTTCGGTCCTTCTGCCTGCTCTGCTCCCCGCTCTGGCTCTGGTGAATTCTCTCACCCTCCCGCGCTTCTGACTCTACCCAGTGCATGTATAACAACAAACAAACAAACAATAATAAAACATGCTCTATAAAAAAAAAAAAAAAAAAACAACAAACAAAAACAACACATGGTGGGGAGGATGTAGAGAAAAAGTACTATTGATGGGATGCAGACTAGTCTAGCAACTGTGGAAGAGTATGGATGTTTCTCAAAATGTTATTTGCAAAAACATGGGTAGAACTGGAGGGGATTATGCTAAGTGAAGTAAACCAGTGGGGGCAAGACAAGTTCCTGATGTTTTCACACATATGTGGATTAAAGAAAAACAAAGTAAAGGAGACTACAAAAGTAAATCAAAATAAAGTCTAGAAATATGACTGCAAAATTGAGGCTGCTAGAGGGTGGTGGGGTGCAAATGAACTGGGGAGAGGGCCCCATGTTACAGGATAAAGAAATATGGGTGCTCTGGGGTGGGTGGGTGGGGTGTGGTCATGAGCTTCTGAGGAGGTGTGAACTGTTCTTCTGAACCAGATACAGTGCTGTAACTAATGTTACCTCAAAAATAAATGAAAAAATAACTAATAAATAAATAAATAAATAAAATTAAAAAAATTTTCACCTTTTCCGAGAAGACCTTCTGGACTACTCCAGTCATTTTTTTTTTTTTAAGAATTATTTATTTATTTATTTATATATATATATATATATAAAAGATATATTTATTTATTCATATAAGCACTGGGTACAGTCAGAAGTGCAGGAGGATGAGAGAATTCACCAGAGCCAGAGCGGGGAGCAGAACAGGCAGAGTGACGAAGTACACTGCTGAGGGAGCAGCGGGTGGCAGGAGAGGTCTGCAGGCTGTGTGGGACCCTCACCAGGCCAGGGATCCAACCGGTGCTGCTGAGGCTGTGCGCAGCTTCGCAGCCCAGTGCTCAACCGCTGCGCCACCAGGAGAGGCCCTACTCCAGTCATTTGTAGAATCTTCACTATTTGTGTCACACCATGGAAAATATATAACAGGTGCAATTTTAAGGTAAGGATTACAATGACATTTTTGTATCTTCACAATGCCTAGCAATTTAATAGACATAAAATTTGCCAGACACTTGTTTGGTTCCCAAAAACAGCACCTTAAAGTCTAGTGCAGTTATGCAATTCTGGTACAGTTTACTCAATTACTTCATCTCCTGTGCTCCACTACTGCCATGTTTCAATTACACCAATAGCCCCTGCCCATGACCATTTGTCTGGAAGTCTGTAGCAAACTCTATTTTTGCATATTCTCTTGAACTAGAGGCTTTCTAGATGCCAGGTGCAAGATTACTTTTTAGGTAGTCTGATTCATAAAATCCTTTCAAAATCCCTAAGTTATAATATTGTTATTCAGCCCATCAGAAGTGGAGAAACTGAGGCACGGACAGGGCAGTCAGCTGACTGAAGCTTTTATCTGCTAAGTGACAGACTGAGATGGAGCCCCAGGACTGCCATCTCCCGAAGGACATCAGCGCAGGCCCTGCATGGATGTGTAGGCTTGGACATGTTTGTGGCTTGCTGTTTGCTGCTGTCATCCGTGTGTTTCAGACGGTGGCGTGCCTATACTGAAGAGGCATCTGGTCCTGCTCTGAAGTCTGGCCTGGGGCTCTGGATGTCTCTCAGCAGCTCAAAGCTAGCTCAGATGGTTTGAGTATAGAATTCTGTGATCTCACTGGCGTATAACCTGCCAAGAGGAATACAAATACAGTTTTGTTACCTCATGACTACTATATAATAATACCACAGCAAGGACACTTAGTTTCATGTTTATTGTGTTATATTGAAGATATGTTGCTTTGTGTGTGTTCATAGAAGTTTTTAATAAATGTTTATGAAATCTTTGGATCTTCATTGGAGTGAATTCTGATTACACACCACCGTATTATCAGACAAATGGCAACATTTTAGGACATTTTCTTTTTAGAAGAGAAGAAAGACTTGGATTTGGGCAACTAACATAACAAAATGGGAATGTTTTCTTCTTAACAACTAAGTGAAATTATATTGAATTATTAAACCTTGGAGCCACTGTCAGCTTATGTAAGGATCTCAAGTAAGACTCACACTTCCAGTTATATAGATGTTCTTGCCCAATCCTAGCTCCCCAGTGTATTTCAGGATATTGGCTGCTCCTGGATTCATGCATCTGTGTTCTCAGTAAGGCTTATTACACAAAGGCTGGGGAGCTGCAAAGCATTCAGGACCCTACCAGCAAGGGTGGCTGTAGAGAACCAATCTGCACCCTGTTTCACTGCAGTTGTCCACCCACTGCCCCTCTTCATTGGTCTGCTTTCTTGTTCAGTCAGAACTGTGTTCCACTGTAATGACCTAACAGCATTGCAATTTTTCCAAACTTGCCAGAACTTTCTGGAGTATACTTAAAGAAAGTGGTCACTCTGTTTCTTGTCGGTTGGCATCACTTGAGGCGTGTGTGTCAGGACTGGAATCAGTGAGTCACTCCTGCTGATCAAAGGGGAGATTTCAGCAGGAGGAAGGGTGGCGGAGGCTCCCCAATGCCTCCTTCCTAGAAAAACTTGCGGATGTTGGGTGGCCAGAGGCTTAACCCACATGGACCAGTTCTTATGACACTTTCATTGACTTGGAATTCCAAACTAGGCATCTATGCAACGTCATTCCTTTCTTCCGGCTCCACTTTTCAAAGCTACAACGGAAGCTGGCTTCCATTTTCATGGGAAAAAAACTTACAACAGAGCCTTGTAGAGAGGAGAGCTGAAATACTTCATTATCTGTAGAAATGCACTAAGTTTCCTGGTGATTTTAAAATGTGTGTGCTCACAGGTCATTTAAGAATCTGAGGGGAAGGGTCTCCCTGGTGGCACAAGGGGTTAAGCACAGCACTGTGAAGCTATCCACAAGTTGAATCCCCAGCCAGGGAGATACCCACTTGGTGCAGCAGACCTTGTCTCACCCGCTGCTCCCCTCTACAGTGTATTTCAGTAGAGCTGCCTGTTCTGCTCCCCACTCTGTCTCTGGTGAATCCTCTCACCTCCACCTGTCCCACATCTCTGGCCTGCACCCCAGCTCTTGTATGCATAAATAAATAAATATTAAAAAAAAGAATTTGAGGGGAAGTTTTATGTTCTCTGCAGGCCTTCCTCAGCACAGCGTTTAAAACTCACCCTGGAGAATGCACAGACCCTTTGATGCACTGGACCTGTCTGGGGAGTCAAAAGCCCAGACTGTCATTGAAAGAGATGATCTATGTATGGGTCACTAACCCATGCCAACCCCAGGAGGAACCTCACTGTGTTTCTTAAACTCCTGAGCATGGGCTCTGAAATGAACCATAGACACAGATGGGAAATGGAATCACCATGCCCAAGTCCTTCTGTTTTTGATACACTACACAAATATGCTAAGCCCTTATTCCACCCATTTCACCAGAAGGAAATTAAATGAAACAGTCACACACTTCCAGGTCATTATCAAGTACATTATATTGTAACATATCAATTATGTTATAGGACTTACAGGTCAATGGTTAGGAAGGATGTCAGAATTGTCTTGGTGGTTGTGATGCTAAGAAGGGAGGAGTTTATACAACTGAAAACCTTTCACTTGTAGTGAGAGTCCAACTTCCATTTTAAGAGTAAATGATGTGCTGCCTTTGAGGCTTGATACATTACTTCCCTAGACCTGCCATAATAAAGTTCTGCAGAATGGGGACTTTGAGCCACAGAAATTCATTGTGTCAGAGTTCTGGAGGCTGGAAGTGTGAGATTGAAGGGTGGGTATGGCTGGTTCCTCCTAAGGTCTCTCTCCTTGACCTGTAGATAGACACCTTCTAAGTGAGTCCTCACATGGTCTATGTGTGTGTATGTATGTGTTTGTGTGCATCCTAATCTCCATGTTTGAATAAGGACACCATTCATATGGACTCAGGAATCACTTTCATGAACTTATTTCAATTTGTTCCATTTTAAAGATTCTTTCTAATTATAGTTACTTTCTGAGTTTCTGGGGTTTTGGACTCAAACAAGAATTTTGGGGGGCTCAGTTCATAACAGTTTGTGTGTTCAGGGGTGTATGTGTGTGTGTGTGTGTGTGTGTGTCTGCAACTCTTCAGGAAATATTATTCAATTGAAAATTTTGAGAAATGCCCTTCTAAGCCATTCATAGTCTTATCCTGCTTTTAAACGTTCTGTATTTGTCCTTCCACATGGACTTACTGGATGGTGAGCTCTTCGAGGGCTAGTTTTTGTTTCCCTCATAGTTTCTCTTACAGGGCTAGGTGTATTTCATTGAATAATTGGGGTGTATATTAGGATCTCATTAAATACTTGGGGTTTGAACTTTAATCACTTCTAATTTTGGTCCATCACCATTTTCTATCTGGCTCTTGCTTCTGGATCCTGAGCCAATATTCTGGCTGAGTAAATGAGGTTTCCTGACTTCCACCTACACTTTGACTTCTCTTAAACCGGTAAGTATGGACTAGGTGAACAGGCCAACAGCTGATGTAATACTTAAATGTGGAAGAGGTATATAAGTGTTTCTTGAATTATTCATGTGTTCAATTAATTACACTTGTATTTTTCAAACCTCTGTCATAGCATCAAAATCTCAACAAACATACCCCACAGGGGACCCATCTCCTAAAGGTCCTCTCCAGATACCTCTACAGGAGAACTGTCATCCCTGAGGGTCCTCCTCACAGACATTCCACACAGGGGATCCTTCTTTCTGAGAGTCTTCTCGATAGATACCCACACAGGAGACCCTTGTCTCTGAGGATCTTCTTTACAGAAGGTCTTCTCACACAGGCAGTCTCCCCCTGAGACTCCTTTCCTCACACACCCAAACTGAAGATCTCTTCTCTGAAGCCCTCTCTCCTGCCCAGGGTCAGGAGTTCATAGTCTATCTCCAATTTTAGGGGAAAACTTAGAACTCAGGCAACTCTGTGCTCCTTAATACTCACCTCGGGGTGGAGAAGGTCCTCAGACCCCTAAGAGAGGACAGAAATGAGACTGAGGGGTCCAGGTATATCATCACTGAAAACTCTTAAAATTCTGAGCATTGGCATTTTTTGTGGAAATGATAAACGGATATTTGAAAAAAGTTGGAAAATATTGAGAAAATATATAAGAGGAAATATAACTCATTTGTGTTAGCTAAAACAGCAGTAACTACTACTGCTATTCTGGGAGTGCATGGGGTGTGTACCCCCAGTCTTTGTTGCTATAGCAATGTGAGTAGACAATTCTCTTTGTAAAGTCAAATATCATTTTTACTCATATCACAGTGAGCAGGCTGCCTACTCAAAATAATATCCCACTTTGTTCACTTAGCATTTCCAAGTAATTTAAAATTCTTTAAAACTATAATTTTTAGTGACTACATAATATTGTATCTTAATAGTGTACTGAACTTATTTAGTCATTCTCTGATTCATGAATATTTCTGATGATAACAGTTCTGCATAACTAGAGCGAATATCACTGCACATAGATCATTATAGATAAGTCATATTATTTATGCAGATTTATTCCTAAGAATAGAGTTACCAGTTTCAGGGACAGGAATAATTTTAAGAATGTTGTTGTAAGTGGAGAAATTGTTCCTGGGAATTCTGTACCAATTTAAACTCCAACCAGAGAGAATGAGATTATCTATGTACCAGATATTCTAGCACACATGAAGTTTTTATTAGAAGGGAAAAATAGAAAGAAAAGGAAAAGTGTTGCAATCATATCAATATTTTAAGTATTTGAATTTCTTTTCATTCGTAGTGAGGTTGAGGCTTTTTTCCTTTGCTTTTTTAGCCTCTGCTTTTCTCATTTGATGACTAACCCTTTGACTATTTTTCCGTTAGAAACAATTTGCCTCTAATCCTTGTGCCATAGAGTTCCCTTTTAGTTTCTTATATATCTTTTAGTTATCTTACAATGAATGTTTTTGACTTATTGAAGCTTTTACTTTATCCCAGTGTACGAAAACCCAGGAGGGTACAAGGACCATCTTGGCTGTGACCTCGGAGGTCACAGCTGTGAGGGGCTATTGCACAAGTCTGAGCCAGCTCTAATAAAAATTAGTCACCAGAGGAACAGACTGGTGTTTTCTTGATGCTTTTGCTGACCCTGACTAGTAATCAAATCTGTTTGTATCTTGCTTGTAATTTCTTCCATTAAATATCTTCCTGGAAAAATCCTGTGCTCTTCTTGACATAGTTAAACACTCCTTGATCTTTTTAAATTGTCATTTTTAGAGTTTCAGTGTTTTACATATTCTATTTAATTCTTCTTCAATTTATTTTTATACATGGACCCACATATACATTAGGACCCTAGTTGACTTCCCCCCCCCAAATAAGTCCACATGTTTTTCTAAAAAGTTGATTGAATTCATTGTCCTTTCTTTGTTACCTGCTAAAATTTTCTCTAGTACCATTTGCTTCTGGGAAAGCAAATCTTTTCCAATGTTGACAATATCTGCTCTTCTTCCAGTCCCAGAGAATTTTATTTCCTACCTAATAGTCTAGCTCCCTCATTACTCATTCATATTATTCTATTTTTTTTTCTTTTATTCTTCCTTGGAAACTTGTGTTTTCCCTGTGCGTCATGCAATCATTTATGAGTTGATGGCCCTGCCATCTGACAGGAGATAAGAACAGTTCTGGTCAAATGCTCCCAAGGACCATAAATAATGAGGAGGATTCTGGGCTGAGGGTGGTGGCAATCAGAGGCTCGCCTGACCAGAGCCGCAGGAGAGCAGGCTGGCAGAACTGCTCTTCAGGGCCCCTGTCCTATGCTTTCCAGATCTGAACATCAGTGGTGCTTAAAGGGCCATGTTGCTACTCACAAATCACCTGGATTTCCTGACCACTATCTCAGAATAGTTAGGCTTCATACAACTGGACATGACCCTTAAACCATGTTTAATTACCATTGACCTGCTGCCCGTTGACATCCAGTCCAGGTCTGCATACTAGAAGTTCCTGAAATATTGGAAGTTCCCGCATCCTGTGCTGTCCCACCCAGCAGTCACCCATAGGAGGCCACTGAGCACTTGAAATGCAGCAAACACAAGTGTGCCTAAAATTTTAATATGCTTCAATTTTAACTCTTGATTTAAATTTAAACAGCCACTAGGATTGGTGGGCATCCTATCAGCTGACATGGTGAAAAGTTACTCTACCCCACCACACTGTTGGGTCCCTGCAAAGAGCTGTTGTCCCTGAGCTCAAGCAACTTGCCTCTATTTCCTTGCAGCCTGAAAGGCAGTGCGGTCCTCTGTGTGTGGGGGGGTGTGTGTGTGTGTGTGTGTGTGTGTGTGTGGAGGGGTGATCAGTACAACTCCCAGAGCCAGAGAGAGTACTAGGCTTAGCTAGTACTAATCAAGTTTCCAGCCAGACATAGGCTCACTAAGAGACCAAGACAAGATCACTTTTGAACAGATTAGCACACAGATGAACCCACAACTCAACCTCCAGCACAGTTCCCACACCATCTCTCCCCACCTCACTGCTCCAAGCTCCCCAAGAAATGATTTTCACCAGCAAGTCTGCTAAATTGAAGATCATTGTTTTTACTTGCCCTGTGAGTGGCATTCCACCTACTAATCATTTCCTCTGTGAACAGGCACCTAGCTGAAGCTCTGACCCTAGCTCCCACCTCTCTGGCACTCATGAGTCTCACCTGCGGGGCAGGTGCTGTACTTCTCCCATGATTCTTTAGGTGGTTTCAACTTAGCTCACATCTTCTTTCCCACGCAGCCCTTTCTTACGATAGTCACAGTAAAGCTTTTATGAAATTGAGGGGGTGTCCCTCAATATATTGAGGGGGGTCTCCCTAGTGCCCTAGGGTTATGATTCAGGCTATCACTGCCTGGCCTGCATTCTATCCCCAGCCAGGAAGCTAACCCAAATATGGTTCAGCAAACCTCTCCTGTCTCACCCGCTGCTCCCCTCAGCAGCGTATTTCAGTAGAGCCACCTGTCCTACTCCCCACTCTGTCTCTGGTGAATCCTCTCACCTCCCACACCTCTGGCCTACACTCCAGTTCTTCTATGCAAAAATAAATAAAATAAATTCTAAAAAAGGAAATATAATGAGTGTAAAGCAATTGAAAAATTGTTTCATGCTTTAAAATTTAAAAGGGAATATTTTCATTATACAATTTCTTAATTCTTAAGTTACCTTCAACTTGTTTGAAAATAACAAAGATGAATTTACTAACAAATTTCCTGGGTTTCCTCATGGCACAGAGACCTCCCCTGTCTTGCCCGCTGCTCCCCTCGGCAGTGTATTTCAGTAGATCTGCCTGTTCTGTTCTCCACTCTGTCTCTGGTGAATCCTCTCATCCCCCCATACCTCGGCCTACACCTCAGCTCTTGTATGTATAAATAAATCTCTAAAAAACATTTATACAAAAAAAAATAAAATTTAAAAGGGAATATTTTCATTATACAATTTCTTAATTCTTAAGTTACCTTCAACTTGTTTGAAAATAACAAAGATGAATTTACTAACAAATTTCCTGGGTTTGAATTCAATAAACATTTTTTTTTTTTAAGATTTATTTATTTATACAAGCACTGGGTACAGTCAGACGCGCGGGAGGGTTAGAGAATTCACCAGAGCCACAGCGGGGAACAGAACAGGCAGAATGACGAAATACACTGCTGAGGGGAGCAGCGGGTGCAGCTGGAGAGGTCTGCGCGCCATGTGGGACCCTCAAGGGCGGCAGGGGATGGAACCAGGGCGCAGAGGCTGCAGGCAGTATCACACGCAGCCTAGTGCTCAACCGCTGTGCCACAGGGGAGGCCCCAAGAAACATATTTCTGTTAAAAGAAAAAGATAAAAACAAGTATGGTCTGGTCAAGCGTGTTAGGACATCCCTGGGCCCATCTATAATTGACACCCCCTTTCTCCAGGTGGACTTTTTTTTAAAGATTTATTTGTTACACAAGAACGGGGGTACAGTCCAGAAGCACTGGAGGGTGAGAAGATTCACCAGAGACAGAGCGGGGAACAGATCAGGCAGACTGGCTGAAATGCACTTCTGAGGGGAGCAGCAGGAGCGGCAGGAGAGGTCTGCTGCGCCATGTGGGACCCTCGCCTGCAGGGCGGGATCAAATCAGCGCTGCAGAGGTGGCGGACAGCTTCACAGCGCCGCGCTCAACAGCCTGCGCCACCAGGGGAGGCCCTCCAGGTGGACTTTAACAGATGGACTTTCATCAGAATCCAGGCTACATACACGGCATTAGGGAGCCTGCTGAGAAGCAGCTCATGAGGTTGCATTTTCAGGATACATTGAAAAAGGTTGAGTGTAACCTTGACTAGTTCTAGTGCAGACCTCAAGTCCACCCCTGACAACTTTGCCAAGCCCCAGGCTCAGGAGACCCCTCCCTCTGTGTGGTCAGTCAGCCTGTCAGAGATGCCAGAGTAACTTCATCGCCCCCTCCCAACATGTGTGAGGACTGGGGAATCCGGCTGTGGGGACATCTCTTTCCCCTGGACTTTGCCTCCCTGTGCCTGAAGCTGTGAAGTTCCAAGTTGCCAAAGGCCTGTGCACAGCATCCTCATTTATTGTGAAACTAAATCAGTTTGGGGCTAAACATATTTTTAAATGTCAGCCTACTTATTTGGTCCATGGGATGAGAAATGCAAGATTTTTCAGAAAATGCCATGTTTGGTTTGGATTTTATCCTGGAATGTGGGATGGAACAAATGCTAAATCCTTCCCAAGTCTTACAAGGATAAAAAGCACAAGTACAAGTAAAAACAATTGGTAAACTCTGATATGATAGGTTTTTCCAAGTCTCATTATCTGTTGGAACTATCTGATTATATTAAACTGAGAGGATATGGAATCTGAAAAAAAAAAAAAGACCTTTCCCAGGATGTCCCCAAATTAGAAAGAAAAGAAAAAAGGATGACCCCCCTCTTTGATTCTATGGAATTGCTTGAAAGGACTAAAGATGAAAGGTCCCTAAGGAGGAAGCCACTCCACCCGCCCAAGGCTGCTGACAGTGGCTGGCAGGACAGACCCCTCAGTGGGGCACTCCCCTTTCTGTCTGGCTGGGGACTTTGCTGGGCGAAAATCCTCACCCATGTACTTAGCTCCTGCACTCAGGACTCAGTGGTGATGACCTAGGAATTGGTGACAGTTGTCACCAAGCTGGGTCATTTGGGGCAGTTTCAGAAGGGCTGCCCAAGGCAGCTGGGGTGGCAGCTGGAGCTATGGAATAGAGTTTTTCCTCTCTACTTGCTTGCCCTACCTGGTATGACCCTGTGGCAGCTTCACCTGGAGCTTGTGAGAACGCAGAGCCCCACCTCCCCAATCAGTGTGTGCAGGTGACTATAGCCTCACGTGAGTCAAGGCTCTTCAACAGGTGAGAGGCACCAGCTCAAACAAGAAAGTTTTTGTACTGTGAAAGGAACAAAACAAAACAAAAACCAAAAGGCAACCAATGTCAGGGAGAAGTTACTTGTACATCACACATCTGACAAGAGGTTAATTCACAAAATGTATGAAGATCTCATACAACTGAACGACAACAAAACAACCCAATCAAAAATGGGCAAAAGATCTATTTATCTAGTAATAGATAAATAGGGGCTGGTGTCTCCTTGGAATGGCTCCTCACAATCATGGGGCCACTCCAACAACTGTCCACAGAATTATGACTCCCATCCCCACTGAGTCATAGAGACTCCACAGGGCCTTATGTGAATTGCAAGATGGAACCCCTGGGTCCCTGAAGCCCCCACTAGGGCACTCCTGTGAGTGATATTCACTCCACTCACATGTTTTATGGCACCTTTATGCAGGGGGCAGACTGACCCACCTTCTCAGCTACTGTCCCTGTCTTCCCTACACCACCCTCTAACCTAGTGCCACCATGACCCCTGACTTGGCTGTTCAACACATCTCTGTTTAGGAGGCAGACTCTCCAATTGCAGGTGCTGCTGTTTGCTTTGTCTGCTCCTATACTTTACTCATTTGGGGTGCCAGGCACTGGAAACACCAGAAACAGGAGAGGCCATCTAGGGAGAGGGCACAATTTTTGGCAAAAGTTATAAAAACTCATGAAAACTCAGAGAAAGAAGCAACATTTGTGAACAGAATGGGGATTCTCTGTGTTTTGGGGAAACATAATTATATAAACATAATTAAAATTCATCATACTGAGGTCCATTTTCCCTTTTGATGAGAAGTGTCAAATGTGCCTAATTTAGGGCTCTGTCCATTGACACCACTTGAATGCCTTCTCAAGGGCGAGAACATGTGACTGAGTTTGGGGCTAGAATGGGAGACTCCATGCTGTCCAAGTTTTCTGAATTACGTTCCCCTCCTCATTTCCAGATCAGCTTATATTGCCATCACTGAGACAAAGCCACTAATTTTACCTTCTCACTGACAATTCCTTTTTTTTTTCACTCAGTCACTCCCTCCTGTTTCTCTGCCTCATAACTCAACTTTGTTGGTAAATTGCTTGGAACAAACATCATTCTAGAAATGAATATTTTTCCCATTTCATAATCATTCTATGTACACCTTGTGTGAAAGTCTCCACATTTTGAAAATTAACTTTGCCATAGAATTTCAGAAGTAATTAAAAAGGACAAGTAGACACTCCAATGACTGTGAGTTAATAATAAGACTCCCCCCCCCACTTATCATATGTAACTGTAGGCACAGTGTGTTTTCTGTTTAGTTCTTCTTGAAACATTTTTTAAATAAAGAGGAAAAGGTATTTTTGTATAAGCATGGACTTGAATTTGCTTCCCATGCATTTTGTGACTTAAAGCAGGTTTCCTTATGGGATCCAGCCAATTTAAGCCTCCTAAACTTGCCAGAAAAAACAAATTAGTACTATTTCCCATTTGTTAACATGGGATTTTCTTCATTCAGCTGTGGAAGAATCTGCTTATTGGGGAAGAAAGAACTGAAAGGAAGAGTTAAGTAGCTGGGGAGCCCACAAGCGTGGGTGGAAATCTTGCACACTGTGCTGGTGACGCTGCACCACTTCCTCTGCCCCATCGTGGTGGAAGGACCAGAAGTAGGTGTGGGACTGCCTGTAGGGGGGCTGTAGTGGGACCCCCAAAGTGGGAGGCTGCCACCGCACAGAAGTCAAGGTCAGAACATTCCTCAGATTCCCTGACATCATGGAGAAGTTGACAGAATTTGGTGGGATATTGAGGTAAAATCTGGGGCACTGGCAAGCCCTCTTGAGTCAAGTGAGCCAGGAGGAAAGATGAGGTTTTAGGCAGGCCCTGGTCTACATGCGACTTCTTCAGCTGAAGTCCCTGGTTTGTGACATGCAAGAATGAATGAAGACTGAGTTCTTCACCAACATGAGCAACAATAACCCCAAGCTCCCACTGCCATCAGTCTTGTACCTTTAGAAGGAGTGGCTCCCCGGAATCTCTGTCCTGGTCAGTCTTCTGCATTGTCTACATCCCACTGTGTGTCCACTGGAGTTGAGACCTTCTGAAGTGGGAAGTACATGGGATTGTAATATTAACATCTTGATTTCATGTTCTAACTTGAAGTTTTCGACAGGAAAACTAGACAGCCATGGAAGCACCACCCTAACTTTTTATCTATGAAACTGAAATAACCATAAATGTTCCTTTAGCTTTCAGGATTTGATAAAATCAGATATAATATTGTGTGTGAGAGTCTTGCAGACCCTGTGAAACCATCCAAATGCCACTGACTATTGGGAACCAGTGGGCAGCTAAAAGGAGTGGGCTAGTTCTAGTAGCTACCTCAAAACCTTAGAGGCAGTAGGGACTGATTAGCCCTCATGGATCATGGAGAAAAATACTGTAAGAACAGGTTTATCTCATTTGGGAGCAAATTGTGTAGAAGTCATACCTGTTGTTGATATTTTATATTGATATTTATTTCATTTCCAAATTCAGTTCTTTAGGACCTTGAACCTGTGTGGTTGTGCTACTTTATATTTATGGCTGGACATAAAGCCGGCTCATATCTTTCAGTTATTAAAATTATCCTGGAGAGCTCTGACCATCAGGGTGCCACTGGCATCCTAAAATGTTCTCTTTGTTCTTGAATACACAACATGGGACTTTTCTGTTCCAGGAAGAAGCTATGCAAATAACATTCATATGTGTTCAAATTTATTCCCAGGTAGACTAACTTCCTAATTCTGAAAACAGTGGTGATACATGTCACATGAGTGAGATATTTTACTTGTATTTTGTTTATAGTGCCAAGTAGAATCTTGTCATTGTAGCAACAGGGGCACAGAGGATAACACGATTGTATTCCAAACTCCATCCCTAAGAACCTCTTGTTACCCATGTTTTCTTCCCAGTGTGCCCTGGAACCTATGGTGCTTGAGTGAGGTTTTTGCAAGATGGAAGGATTCTTCTTTCCTTTATGTAAAAGGATGTTTTAAGACATTAGTGTGTGGGTGCTTCTACTTTGTGCAGGGACTTTGCAGATGGGAGAAACAACATGATGCAAATCTCTACAGAGTAAACAGAGAGTAGCTGTTAGGTGAGTGTCAAATCAACACATGAGTCCCCTAATCTGGCTGAGGAGACAAGACCCAGAATGAAGAGAAGAGCCCAGCATCTTATCCAGTAAGGGTGTCGACAAATTTAACTCTTTATATTTCACCACTCAACAGCAATCCCTTTTGACCTATCAAGGCCACTGGGTATTCTAAAGCTCTGTTTATTTGATGTGTGAAGCCACCAGGAATTGTAACACAGGGATGGGTGCTAGGCCTTCCGTTCTCATTGGAGAAGATACTGGGAAGGCCAGGATAATATAGGAAAATGTGCCCAGAGCATGTCTGTGACTGGTACAATGCTTAGTGTCTGCAAAGCCACAATCATAATGAGAAGAGAAAGTGCCCCTAGGCAGCAAGTGTCCCATTGTTTTGCTTACCTTATGCTCCACCACAGGGTGGGGTTGGTGGGCACTGGAGGAGGGCATGGGGGGAGACCCTCTGCGTTTCAAGTGGGAGAAATGCAATCAGACTGAGGAACCACAAAGGGAAGCCACTGACACCCATGGTTCTGTGCTGCAGCGTGTCCTCGAGGTGCCAGAAGTTCACGGTCTGGTTCTCCAGTCCCAGACATTTTTTGCATAACTTGCCCCTTGCTGCACTCTCCATCCCCCTGGCCTCTTAGCCCTGCATTTAAGGAAAACTCCAGCTGGTCCTTAAAGCTGGGCAGGGGACGGGAAACAAAAGATGCCCTGACTAGTTCCAACCACGTCAGATTAATTCTTGGGCATCTTATTCAGCCACCCTGTGGTGACAGCAGAAAATAAATCATGTTTTAAAAATAAGGTCCAGTAGGGACCAGAGCCTTCTGTGAAATTTGTGCATACAGGGCCTGCTTTAAAGTAAGATGTAGATGGCATCCCAGCTGGGGCATCTGAGGGAGCTTCTGGAGAGACTCCCCTAAACTCACTGGGCCAGCACAGAGTCCATGATATTTCCTTCTGGGGTTAGAGTGTAATATTAATAGGGGACTGGTGTTAAAAACAGATGCCTGTTGCCAACTATGACTGTCCCATTTTGAATTAACTCCACAGTCTTAACATTGTAAACCCAGGACAAGTCCTGAAGGGAGAAACAGGAGACACTAACTCAGGTGTGTGGACATCGATGCAGTTAAGCAACTTGCATTCGAACCCGGCTGCAGGTAATCAGCGTGCCAATGTGGGGATGAGATCACAAGAGATGGCCTGGCTTGCTACTGTAGGTGAGTGGTTGAACCACAGCAAAAAAGACTTTTTTATCAGTTCAATTTCCTTTCAATTTCACAGCTTTTCAAAGAACACTAGCTGAAAGGGGATGTCAGGAAAACAAAGGGAGAGATTAAGAAATGCAAATAGATTTGTGGCCCATTTTCTTCCTTTGCCTGGAACTAAACTGATGGGAGCTGATTAGAAGCCAGGCCAGTTGTCCTGCCCAGAAGATGACCTGACCCAACAAGACAGACCGTGTAAGAGGGGAGGGAGTTACTTGGGCTGAGCGAATGTTATGTCTGGGAGATTTCTACTATGAACAGGTAGCTGCAGTTTTTGATTTGTCTGTGTTGAAACCTCTTGGATATAAAGTCTTCACGTCAACATTCACATTAACATAACAGCTTCTTCTAGCTGAAATTTTCCACACCTGCCACATGCTGGGAGCTGCCCACCTTTGTATAAGAAATATGCCACTGGCATCCCATTCTGGTAACTCAGAACATTAAATTATGAATACCCGCTTGTTGAAAAGCATCCACTGTGCTCAGAGGAAAAGGTGCATCTTTTTGTTCTAATCAATGTCAGCCACTGGCCCATAAAAAGTAACAATATATAAAATGTGTCATAGATTTGGCTGCAGTAACTTAATTAATTTAATCCATTTGGGAGTAGATGACAAGGCTTTTTTTCTTCATAAGCCTTCATTGATTCTCTTAAAATAGTGCTGACACAGAGCAAGTAATTCAAATTGATGGCAGATGAAGTCGTAGTTCAGGTCCAGATTTCTGAACCAATCCAGGCCATAATCAGCATTAACCAACTCAGATTTAATGATCTTCACACGTAATAACAATATAAACAAACCCAGACATTGCCTTTTATGGGGGATTAAAGAGAGGATCTTAAACTTTTCAAACTGTTTTTTAGTCTCTTGTGAGCTTTCCTGGGCCATGGCCAGTGGCAAGTGCACTTAGGCCAGAGTTTGAGAAAATGAGCAAGATTTAAGGAAATCCAAACCAAACCAGAAAACAAAGCATTGAGTTTTAACTTTTAGCAACAGATGCCAAGTGCTTGATCTCACAGAGGCTCTGAATTGCCCACAGAGGAGTTCATTTGCTCTACCCTCAAGAGTGCCCTCTCCCCAGGATGCCTACTGATTTGGAACATAGTTCCGAGTCATGGAGAGACTGCAGTGAAGATGCAGAAGACATGGGGACAGAGATAAGTACCCCCAGACAGGATCAGGATTGCCCCAGAATCAGGGGTCCCCTAGGCTCAGGAGTGCTCCAGGCTCGGGGGTGCGTGGTCTCAGAAGTGACCCAGATTCAGTGATACACAGGGTTCATGGGTGTTCCAGGCTCAGAGCTATCTCAGGCTGGGTTCAAGGGTCCCCCAGATTCAGGGGTGCTCAGAGGTGTGTCTCCCTCCTTCCCCACATAGTTACAATAACATACATGCATAATCTTTTCTAGAATATTTTAAAGCAATCTAGGGCTCCATATGATTTCATCTTAATCATAAATAAGAATTTCTGTAAAAACGTCATCAAACACTATAACTGCAGTTGAGCAGGTTGACAATGCTTCTAATTTAATATCTAGCAAATTGTCTGTTACAGTAAACTCTCTCATCCTCATTACCCATTTTAATAGTTATGAACACACAGCACGTGTTTCACTTAAATGTCAACCCTTTTTGTCTGTCCCAGTATTATTTTGAATGAAACTTCAGACTTGTTATCATTGCAATTGTAAACATTCTAGTCCATATCTCTGTCAAATGGGTTCTCTCTCCTTAATATAAAATCAGAATTCCATGAACAGTAATAACAAAATTAGAAATAACTTAATTCTATTAAATATATGCTACATATAGATATATAATTTAAATAACGGATAAGATTATGCACATAAATATGTACTCATGCATGCATGTATGTATACACACTCCTGCATTTAGGTACATCTGTGTGTATGTGTGTGCAAGCACATATGCATACACATATGTATATATCTGGTTGACTTGTTTAAATCAGAATCCAACACATCCAAACATGGATGTGTTTAACCAGGTTCCATCTCTGGAGTTTTCCCAGCTCTGGATTTTGCTGATTACACATGGATGGTCTTCTTCCTCACTCTCAGCCCAGTGTCTGTTCTTGTAAATTGGCACAAAGCTCCAATCTGTGCTATCCAGTTGAGCTGCACTGGCTCATGTGGGCACTGAGCACTTGAAATGTGGCCTCTGTGACTAAGGAAATGAATTTTTATTTTAATATAAGTTAATTTAATCTAAATGAATGTAAATTTAAAAACTGATACTTTATTCAGTTATTGGAAAACTGTCACATACAACTAGAACAGCTTTGGTATATAAAACTGCTTTTTTAACTGTAAATTTTTATAACATATAAATACAGATTCTAGAAGAAAAACAAAAACTGGTATGCGGAAACCTTCCATTTAGAATGTCATTTTCTGGGAATAATGTAAAATCGTTTATTGACAAACAATGAGTCTTGTATATATATTGAAATACCTTGAGAAATACCTCAGTTATTCATTATGGTCAAGGAGTAATGTGTTCTGATTAATTGAATTGATACTCTAACTTTGAGTTCATAATTTTATACTTTAAAATTTGCATTGAAAAAATGTGGTTAGGAAGAGTGCAAAGACTTCTGATTTTAGCAACAATTTTCAAACTAGTTTATATTCTTAGCAAAATGTTTTAACAATTCTCATTGTGAAGGCTATGGTTTCATCTAACGATAAGGTTGATAATTAGAGTCATCTCCAAC
Organism: Talpa occidentalis; assembly: GCF_014898055.3. Classification (NCBI taxonomy): domain Eukaryota; kingdom Metazoa; phylum Chordata; class Mammalia; order Eulipotyphla; family Talpidae; genus Talpa; species Talpa occidentalis. Next base: position 54,106,532 of record NW_023601433.1, read on the forward strand.
CTCCTCATGACTGAATACTGGACCTCTGAGGATACCTTTCTATGTATCTTTATAATCAATAAGTGTAAAACAATATTAGGTTAATTGTTGTGGCTTAATGTGAAACAGCAAAGATACATTCCTTGTGTAAATCTAATTTCTAAAAAGGATAATCAAAACGATATGATGATGCTGTGTGGCTAGGGATGAAGATGTTGCAGAAGTCTGAATAGAAAAATAGTAATGACAGCAACAGTCAAGCTGAAGTCAAAAGACTGTACCAAAGTATAATTCTTAGATTGGAAAGACCTACTTTTAGTAGCTAAACCCAAAATGCCTACTAAGTGATGTGAATTTAAACTTTTTTCACTTAAAATCTTATATTTATGTAAAAATTTAAATCTATGGATTTATAAGCATATTTACAACTACCTTAGAGTTTTTATATATTTGCACAATACTGCAAGTTATTAAATCAGCACTCTGGAAAGTAAAGAACTTTTATTTTTCTTTAAAAGGCAACTCAAGTTTGAAAATGACTGGAGTGGGGAACTCATTTCTAGGTATACTCAATTTTACTCTAGAACTGAATTTTTAGAAATGCATAACTTTAGCAAAGGAAAATCCAGAGCTGGCGAGCAGAATTTTCTACAACATCATCATCCAATTATTTGTCCAGCAGACACTAATAGAAATGTTAGATGTCCTCCCACCTGAGGTTGGAGGTACCAAGTTACTATTAATCATACCTTAGAGGACAGAGATATTTAGCTGTTACCATGGACATACATCTCACTGCTGGAAAGTTTGCCTTCCAAAGATAAGGTATTTGTTAGTGACCATAAAGGGAAGTATGTTCCAAACATAAGCAGTGGCCAAATGTAAAGATGCCACCCAATGTCTTAGGCAAGCAGAAATAATTTATCTATTGTTTTTGCACCCAAAAACCCACAGAAAGAAAGGCACCAAGCTGCCTACAACCTTGAGAAATAAAATTTTGAACTATTAGAATACTGAAATATAAAATGCCAAAATTAGATTTTATTATTATTAATCTTATATATAAATATTAAGTTAGTTTTGATGTCACAGATATCAGGACATGTCAAGCCTGGAAGTTATTAGAAAATGTCAATTATCTGGGTTCCAATGAAATGGAATTAATTAATTCATTTGCTTATCCAGTCAGCCTGGCATTATGAAGAGTGTTTACATCAAGTAGGAAATTATGCATATAATAGTGAACATCTCTGACTTAGGGTATCCACCCACAGGAAAACAATATAGTGATTTACAGCAAAGCACATGAGATAGATAACAATGTATGCCTCTGTATTTGAACTATTCTAACACTAGGGATCTTAATACACAATCCCCACACAGATAGAGTCCCGTGATAAAAAAGGGCTATTTTATCAATGGGGAAAAACTCCATTATTTTCTGTTTGAAGATTAGATTATCATTAACATATTAAGGCTATTCTATGCTGCAGAAAGGAAATCTAATTTTGCTAACCCAAGCTTTCTTAGACTTCTAGACCATGAACCTTCATCATCATTATACTTAATATCATATTTTAGCACCTGTAATTTAGGAGATTAGATATAATATATAATGTCTTAAGAGAGGTCTGGATAAAACAATGCAGGATATAGATCAGTGTAGAAGATAGCTTGTTTAGCATAAATACCTCACTGAACTCATTTGCTCTCTGTTGAAGTACATTAGTTATGTAAAGTACTAGTACATTTTATATTAACTACAAAGTGATCTCACTACAGGAAAAAAAAAAAACCTCCTTAAATTAGTTTACTATTCTATATGTATAGAAAACTACATATACATTTCAGTGATATACACCTATAAGTATATAATGATATATTTGGTATCTACTAATGCATGTGTATTACTAGAGACTAAAATTTAAAGTAAATTTATTAACATCTTAATAGCTGTACTGCTCTTTGAGAATGTTGTTTATTGTTTTAATAGAAATGACATGTTAAGTATATAAAATCACAGAGTAAGATTATACTATTCTGAAAGGGAATTTCTTGAGGTGCTTTAGAAGTGCTTTCTCCTTGGTAGGTTATTGACACTTCCTTTTCTTTTTTTAATTTTACATTGAAGAACTGGGGTACAGGCCAGAGGTGCGGGGGTGAGAGGATTCACTGGAGACAGAGTGGGGAGCAGAACAGGCAAATCCACTGAAACACACTGCTGAGGGGGGCAGCAGGCGAGACAGGAGAGGTCTGCTGTGCCATGTAGGTTACTTCTCTGGCTGGGCATCAGGCCATAGCGGTGATAGAGGTTTTTGGAGTTAGTGCGGGGTCCTTGGGGTCACTCTGGGAAAGGTTTCACCAGAGCTCCTGTTTCAGCAACACGCGGCGAGTTTCCCAGGCGAGTTTCTCCATTAGACAAAGACATTAGTTCTATTTAAAGAACAGGTTTATTAGGGAAAGGAACAGGTTTTGCTAAGAGAGGCCTGCATGGTTGCAGGCAGGAGGCCTTGAGGAGAGCTGCCTCTGCTGAGGGAGGTCAGTGAGGAGAAGTCCCAGCATGGTACAGGTCATGGGCAGGCAGGAAGCTGCTGCCCTGCAGAGGGAGAGAGTTGGTGAAAAGAGGCACCTGCATAGTCACAGGTGGGCAGTGGGAGTGCTGCCCTGAGCCTGTGCAGAGACTGCACTGAAATAGTCCTTTTCTGTTTGGGAGGGGCCACTCCTTGTGAGCCTTCAGTTTGTTGCTGATATTGGATAACTATGCAGAATCCAAAAGGAAGCGGAGATTCCAGGATGGGCCCAATCTTTGTATCTTTACCCTCAGGTCTGTGCTCTACTCCCTGTAGCATCTGATCCTGCTTGGGTCTCATGCCTTGTGATAAGGCACTGGTGCCTGAGGGTCACGACCGCTACAGCTGGGTTAATGGTCAAGTTATTTCCCTCTACCCCCACCTCCTTGTGAGTTGGTTCTGGTCTTGGGGCACCTCCTTTCCAGTCTTTCTATTCTTGTCCTCTATCATTCCTGTTGAGACTTCACCCCTAGGCCACCAGGGAGGCCCAGTTGATTATTGACAATTCTCAGGTGGCAGATGAAAGCACAGTCTGTATGCAAGTATCTTCTACACTGAAACAGGTATGGAAAGGCCTTACAAGCCCCTCCCTAGCTTGCTAATTACAAATTACGAATTAAATTAATTTGCTTTATATCAAACCAGAGCACATCTCCTTCTTGTGTCTGTCTTGAGACTTTCCCCCATAACCATATGCACACCCAGATACATGCCCCTGTTAAATTATAATTTGAACCTTATTAACTATTTTCTCTGTATATGAACTTTCTGAAAGGTCCTTTTATAACACCAGGATGGAAAGTGAAGGGAATAAGATCACTCTTTGTGCTTAAGCTATGTAGGGTCAACATGTCAAGCCAGGGTGAGGAATAAGTAGACACACAGGACATGTCTGAGCTAGCAGTTCCCAAACCATGGCCAAGGGGCAGATCCATCCCCCCCTGCTTTATTTTTTTATATTTTATTAGAACACAGCTCTGCTCATTTGTTCATACAACGCCCATGGCTTCTTTGTGCCATATCTGTAAAGCAGAGTAGTTACAAGACATTACGCAAAGCCTAAACCTCCTCCTATCTGTCCCTTTGGAGAAAATGTTTGTCAATTCCTGCTATAGGATGCTTCAAGTCAGAAGCTAGAACTTCTGGATGAACGTAGAGGGAGAAGGAAGTTCAAATTCTCTGTGGTCAGTTTCATGTGGATCAGTTCTCTCAGACAGATAGCTGTTAGCAGTGTTTAGTCACCTGACTCTTCCTTCTAATTATGTACATAACCATTCAATTATTTACATCTGTTCCAAAATCTATACTGTCCCTTATTATTAAAGCCAAATAAAATCAGCAATCATGCCTGTAAAAGAGACTGCATGACGCATTGATGTCACTGATACAATATACAGAATTGCTCAAATCAACACTATTTCATTAAAAAAATCCCTGTAAATTTACCACATGTTACAACTTATGGAAAATTGTGTCTTTTGCTCATGGGTATTAGAGGTCAGAGATGTGCTAGTAATAATTTAAGTAAAGTATTCCCAACTTCAATACGACACATCTGAAAAATAGGCATCACCCATTCTATCATGTGCTAAACTGAAGTGCAATCCAAGAATATTAGGTCCTAGATGAAGATGACAGACAAGAAATGATGTTGGAACAGATGGGACAAATACCCCTATGAGTAGATGTGAAATTGATTCAGGGGATTTTCTGTTATTTTGTCTCCAATTCAAAATGTACCTGTGAGGGTTTTTCCTCTGGTTCACACATTCTTCTTCAGAAGCAGACACACACACGTGTGTGTGAGCACATGCAGACATATCTTCAAATTTTAATAGGAAAACAAAATGACCTCATAATGTCATGGAAGAAATTTGAGGAATTTAGTGGTGAACATGGGGGAAATCGCTAATAGGCATGGCCAGCTATTTAATCTGTGAGACTGAGGGCAATATGGGGTCTGAGGGACATCTGTTAAGACACTATTAAGAAGTGATAATATACTATTAAACTCAGTTCTTGTCACAAACCCATGAAGCGACTGTGCATTCCTCTTCTGCTCCCCCCTACCAAAAGTATAACATAAATGGAGCCAATCTTTAGAGAAAACTTCAGGGACAAGCTGTGCAAAGCTATTCAATGTCATGCCTTAACCATGTTGTACACTGCATGGCTGAGCAAAGGAAGTTCTTTTTTTTTTTTCTTTTAGGACTAACAGTGGTTTATATTATTGTTGGTATTTTGGCAGTATAGGGCCCCCCCGCTCAGGTATCGCCACCATAGTGCACCTGCTACCAGATGACCCTTAGTCCACCATCATAGTCCATTTTGTTCCCTTCCCTTTTTTATTTTCTCACCCCTTCTTCAACTCTCACCCTCCGGATGCTTCAGTTCTGTAGTCAGCTTTCAAGGATTAGTTTTTGCTGCAGATAGGACAGCCGATGAAGTTCTCTGCCATTAACAAAGACTCAGAGTGTAAATGAATTTGCAATGGGGAGAGCCTGGGGAAAAAGGAACAAGAAAATAGCACACAATTGTGGTCTTTTTTTTCAATTTTTAAAAAAGATTTATTTATTTATACAAGAACTGGGGTACAGGCCAGAAGCACGGGAGAGTGAGAGAATTCACCAAAGATAGAGCGGGGAGCAGAACAAGCAGACAGATGGACTGAAAACACTACTGAGGGGAGCAGCAGGCGAGACAGGCGAGGTCTGCTGTGCCATGGGGTATCTCCCTGGCCAGCCGGGAATTGAACCCGAGGTCCAGAGGCTGTGGACAGCTTCACAGTGCTGTGCTCAATCTGCTGCATCACTGGGGAGGCCCGAAAATTGTTATCTCTTTATAAGCATTGCATTTTCTATTTCCTGAAGATCCCATATATTTCAATTGTCTCTGATTTCACTTGTAGTGTTTAATTGATTTCAGTCAAAATCAACAAACAACTATGAACCAGAGACACTCTATGGGGGGTGGGGGGTGGAGAAAGGAGGCCTTGGGGTCAAAATAATTGTAAGGGGAATATAAAAATAAAATTTACGTAATAATAAATAAATAAATAAATAAATAAATAAATAAATAATCCAAACTACTAAATGCTTACAAAATTGTAGACTTAAAAATCCACTATAATTTTTAAATACTAGCAACAAAATATTGAAAGATGAAAATGGAAGGTAATTCAATTTACCATAGTATAAAAAAGATCTAGAAAATAATTAAAGATATCTATGATGCTACACTGAAATCGATTAAACACAATTGTGTTTTGCTTATACAGATTAATAAGTTACTACTGAAAACAAGTTTTCCTGGTTAGTAGGGAACATGCACAGAAGCCAGTACCTCCTCAGAGAACAGGAGTCACTTCTGGGAAGAAGTTCTGTTTGCAGAACTTCTAACATCCTGGAACTCCGTCTGCAGAGTAAACAGGTATTCTCCAAAAACTCCAGCTCCCTTGAGGGCAGCAGGCTCCCAATAAGTTTTTAATTTTGTCTTCCTGAGACCCTAGTTTGGTTTCTCTGTATTCCATGTAACAGTGATACTATTATTTATCTTTCTCCTTCTGACTTATTTCACTCAGCCTTATTCCTTCCAGGCTCATCCATGTTGCTGCAAATGGGAGAAGTTTATCTTCTTTGGTCATTGAATAATATTCCACTGTGTGTATACACCACACTGTCCTTGATTCTCTCATCTGCTTTGGGGCACTTAGTTTGTTTCTATAGTTTGGCTTTTGTTCATAGTGCTACAATAAACACGTGAGTGCAAGTTTCCTTTCAAAATAGCATTTTATTAATTTGGGGGGTAGTTAGCTGCCTAGGAGTGGAATTACTGTGTCATATGTCAGATCCATGTTTAATGTTTTGAGACACCTCCGTACTGCTTTCTGTAGGAGCCGGACCAGTTTGCATTCCCACCAACAGTGTAGGAGATTTCTCTTTTCTTGATACACTCTCTAGCACTTGTTTTTTTCTGATCTTTTCATTATAGACCACCCTCAGAGGTATGAGGTGGTTTTGATTTGCATTTTTAGATAATAAGTGACAATGAACATTTATTTATTTATTTTTAAAGATTTGTTTTATGTATTTATGCATACAAGAGCTGGGGTGTAGGCTAAAAAGTGGGGGTGTTGAGAGGATTCACCAGAGACAGATTGGGGAGCAGAACATGCAGATTGACTGAAAAAACTGCTGAGGGGAGCAGCAGGTGAGATAGGACAGGTCTGCTGTGCCATGTGGTCCGGGATCTAATTCATGCTGCAGTGACTGCCCATAGCTTCATAGTGCTGATACTTAACCCCTTGTGCCACCTTGGAGGCCGATGATGAACATTTATTCATGTGTCTGCTGGCTACCTGTGTATCTTCTTTGGAGAAGTGCCTGTTTGCTCTTCTGCCTATTTTTTGATTGGGTTGTTTTCTTTTTGTTGAGTTGTGTGAGTTCTTTGTAGAGCTTGAATATCAGTCCATTGTCAGATGTATGGTGTGCAAATATTTCAGCCCATTCAGTATGGTGTCTTTTCATTTTAGATACAGATTCTTTTACTGTGCAGATGCATCTTAGCTTAATGTAGTCCTAGCTTAATGTAGTCCCAGTTGTTTATGTTCACTTTTATTTTCCTTGATATTGGAGATGAATCCCTAAAACCTAACTGAAGCATATGTTGGGAAGTGTTTTTCTAATGCTTTATTCTTTTTTTGTTGTTGTTGGGTTTCAGGTTTTAAATCCAATTCTTTTATCCATTTTGGATTGATTTTTAATCTATGATGAGAGATAATGATTTCATTTCATTCTTTTCTGTACAGCTGTTCAATTTCCCAGCCCCATTTATTGAAGAGGCTCTTCTTGAGCCAATGTAGATTCTTGGTCCCTTTGTCATAAATGACTAGTCCATATAGGTGTGCTTTTATTTCTTAGACTCTCAATTCCATTGAGCTTTGTGTCTGTTTGTGTTTCAGTACCAGGCTTTTAAATTTATTATGGTTTTGTAGTATAGTTTGAAGTCTGAATGTGTGATACCTCCACTCAATTTCTTTTTTGTTTGACTGTTTGGTGCCTTTTGTGATTTCAATGAATTTTAGTAGTGCTTCTTCCAGTTCACAAAGGAAGTTCCAAAGCAAAACACCCCTCCTCTCTAAGCAAAACAATTTCCTTTTTTGGTATTCTGCCAGGACTTTTTACTATAAGGCCCTTTTAGTTGTATCAACAACTACAATGGGGTCTCATGTGTTCCCATTCTGCTTTAGTTGAGAAACCGTATCAAAAAAGTGATCATTTTCTTTTCATTCACATGAACAGAAGCTATAAGTAAAAAAGATGCTTCACAAACAGACATTTTTACTGGCTTTTATTTATTTTTAATTGAGGTCAAATTGATTTACAACACTGTGTATGAGCCAGAGGAATAGGTTTACACCTCCCAGATGTATGTCACCACACTACACCCATCATCAGAGCACCCTCAGCCCTTCACCACGGGCCCCTCAGCCCCCCTTCACCAAAGGAGATGACAAAACTAAACCAGACACTTGCAGATAAATCCTAAGAGCTCAGTGGCCTTGAGCAGTGTCTTATATTTTATCAGTGGGTGGCAGATTATTCCTATAAGTGACCCTAGAGCCTTGTCTTGAATATCTCTGCTGGAACTGGAACAAAAGAGAAGATAGGTGAGGAGGGAGAAATCTCAGCAAAAAGCAAAATCCCGGGTGTTGGATATTTTATTGTGCTTTGAAAAAAGATGTTTCCGCTTCAGAGGAGAATGGCATCATTGTCTGCCTCATGACAGGGCTGTGAGTGTGGCTGCCTGAACAGTGACATCATGGCTGGGTCATGGTCCCCAATCACCCCCTGGCAGAGGCAGGGCTGAAAGGACACAGGAAGGAGTCCAGGCAGAGAGAAAATTATCGTTCAACACATCATATTCATTTGCAGAGAGTGTATGGGGCACCTGTGCCAAAAGACCTCCCTTCACAAGACTTCCATATCTGAATTTGAAAGTGTGGATGTATATTGTTCACCCATCAGGCCCTTACCAAACTATTAAACCCTCTTCTGTCTGTCAGGGCAGGGCCAGTGGCAGGTCATTGGGAGGAAATGAGCCTATAAGTGAATGTACAAAGTGGCCATGCTTTCCCTGTGTCCACTGGAAAAAAGCCCCATCAGAGGCTTTTAGTCCACAATGACAATGCTGAGGCCATGGGGCTGTAACCTCAGGGGGAGGCTGGTGAATGATGGTCAACAGAAGAAGAGTGTGAAGTCAGAAGTCCAGAATTTAACAGCTTGTCTCAACCACTCCCTGGCTATGCCCTTCTGGGGAGATTTGCTCTTCAGTTCTATGCATTGCTCTTTTCATTGTAAAATGGGGGTCAGAGGTTATTTCTCCAGGACCAGCTGCATAATCTTCAGGGCCCAGTGCAAAATGAAATTATGGGGCACCATATACAAAAATAATTAAGAATTTCAAGGAAGTCACAAGAAAGCATTAAATAAGCCTGCACAGGGTCCTTCTGAGTTCAGGAACAACCCCTCTCCAGATGTCTGGCATATGAAGCCATGGAATCCACCCTGTGTGCCTTTCCAGGTGTAGGGAGGTGAGATGCTGAGTGGGAAAGCAGAGATGTCCCCACCTCTGATGATGCCTCAGGGAATGGTTGTGACAATCAAACAGATGCCAAGAAGGAAGGAAAGACATTTCTGTAGAAATCATCTACGTCAGGAGGCAAAGTCCATGCATGGAAAGAATGAGTTGTTGAGAAGTTGTTATGTACATGCAACTGGATTACAATATAAATGGAAAATGAGGTGAAATATGAGTGTTGTCCATCCTCCAAAGGGAAAAGGTAGTAGAAATAAGAGCTTTGTTTGTGTCCCCACCAGAGGCAAAGAAGGAGGTTTGACTATATCCATATCCTACAGCTGTAGATACAGGGAGGTCTTGTCTTCTACACAGAGAGAAATGCTATTGACCCCTATTAGGAAGCACTGATCTCTTCTGGAAAGAGGAATTTTAGAAATTATCATCCAATTGGGCACTGGCTGATGGTATGTTAGTATTTTTACAGTAACTCTATACATGAAAATTCATAGTGACTATAAGCATCTTAAAATAAGTAATTTTTCTCCGTAAATAGTATGATTTAGAAAGTGAAACTAAGAAAATGTCCTAAGAGCCTGTTTCCTTTCTGTTATCTTAAAAGCCATTTGCATCAAGCCCAAATCTCCCTAAATAAATCTTCTATGGATCTATTACTCTCCCTGAAAATGTTTATACAGTATTTTCAGGCTACAACTTCATGAAACTTCTATAAATGTCCTTCTCAATGTAGAGAAGCATTTTCTTTCATCTATCTAAAAACTATTCTCTTGAAATTTTAAAGACAGCCCCATAATTCAAATATTCTGGAATTTGGTTAACAAGTTCAAGATAATGTTAGCCACACCATTCATGAAATTAATAAATTTTGAGCATACATTTGCCACATCCTTCATCTACTTCCAGGCAAAGAAGTCCCACATTTTTGGTCACTTCTTACACTGCAGACATTCCTTCTATCTCATAGTGACTTTTGCTCCTTATCCCTTCAAAATAGCAATAATCTATCCATCTACTTATTTTTCTATAAAATCAAGAGTGGAAATCACACATGCACACAGATTCAGTGATTTTTGAAGAGAAGGAAAATATTTTGATTATATTTTAAAACCCCAAATTTCATCATTCTAAGAACTGTTAACCTTTTCTTCTGAAGCAGTAGCATGCAAGACCGATTTCCTGAGTGATGTACAATCTGTGACTCATCATTTTAAGATCACAGTTCTGATTACTTTTTCCAAGAACCTTCTCTACACCAACCCACACCAAAGGTATAGGGCACTTTTTCTATGTATTCTTGCATAGCTCTTGATGATAACTCATGATAGTTTTGTCACTCTGATTAAACTTACAAATACACTTAAAGCCATAGAATTAGATGAAACATTACTTGACCTGGTAAACTACTAGACATCCACTCAAAGCAAACAACACATGCTTGATCTTCAGAGATATTGTGAGGAAGGTCAATAAATATTAAAACAAGATGTGTGCTTTATATGGCCTCGGATCCTTTCATAGGTTTTCATAACAATAACCCAAATGCCAGACTTTTATTCTTACCTGTTCACACAGGAATTTTGGCACCACAGATATGTTCTGTGAACCTAAAGACATACCTCACTTGTAACTACAAAGGAATCTATCACTTTTAAATGAATTTGCTATTATGTAAACCATCAGAGATCTGGTGAAGCCAAACAAAATGTCAGTCTTGTCCAAATAATGGGGAAAAACAACAAATTTCCCCTTCTTGTTGTAATCATTTTGAGAGGTTCCAAATCAGTCAGTTGTGACCAATGTTTCACAAATTCTTGATTTTGTTTTATAAAATCACTCTTCATTTTTTTACTTATAGCCCATGCTTTTCATAAATGAGGTGAACTAAATCTCAAAATTATCATCACACCTTTAATGAAGAATGCCAATGTTACTGCAATGTAACTTTTTCCATGCTTAGGAGAGTGGTTTTTTTCAGAGGCCATCACCCCTTTGGTCTCTTCTATGGTAAGATCCGCTCAGAAATACTCAAATGCCCTCCCCAGAGGCTCTAATTGCTCCTCAAACAAGAGCTAATAAACATGAGGTGCCCAGGTAGGGTAAGGGAGAATAGGACCTCAATATGGTTGATAATGTGTTTGGATTCACATTTTCTCTGGTGGGATATTGGGGCTTTTTTTAAATCTTCGTCATCATAGGATTCAGAGTAGGTCTACCTCATTGTCTGTTCTTTTTAATTTTCCAAATGATGGCTTTCAGGCACTGGAGGGTTAAATTTCTTCACTGAGTTTTCACAGAATGTTCAGGACAAAAAATGAACTAGAAAGAAGTTCTCATATCAGATAATTGATAAAACAAATTTAAAATGTCAATTCACCAGCAGACTCCTAGGAAATTCGTTTTTTCATGTTTCAACCAGATTAGAGTTCATTTTTCTCTCTCTCCATTCTTTGTTTCTTTGTTTCTAATTGATACACTGTCTATGATAGACATTCCCTCTAACATATAACAAATCATATTAAAATGAGCTTTAGTAAAAAACTTTAGTTAAAAAAGAAACTATTTACCAAGCATCTGCTGTGTACAAGGCAGGGTGTATGTACTGTGGAGAATACAAAAGTGAGTGATTATTTGACGATCAAAGCAAATTATGTAAAGATGAAGTAAATTATGTCATTTCTTTTGACTTCGTACTTAGGTACAGCCACCCACCCCAAATATTCCATGATAGACCCATTTTTCCTTTTTTCACTGCTAGGGCTCATATTTATCCTCAATCAGTCCAACTCTTATTTTGTTTTTTTTAGCAGTTTCACATAGACAGAATTGAGATTCATCAACTTGTACAGGCAGTGTTGGGCTTACAAAAGTTCGACTTATGATTTTTTGACTTTACAAAGGTGTGAAAGCGATATGTTCTCATTAGAAACCATACTTCAAATTTAGAGTTTTGATCTTTTCTCTGGTATACCCATATGCTAGATAATCTCTTGTGATGCAGGGCAGCAGTCACGAGTTGCAGCTCCCTCAGTCACAGTCAAAGGAGTAAAGAGCCAATATTCTACCATGTTTTCTACAAGCTATTCTGGAATGTCACTAGGAGAGAGAAATTGATGACCCTGTCACTGTAGCTCTCTCATCATTCAGCAATTAATTTTAGTTTAATGCTTCAAATATTCCTTCATTCTAGTGGTCTTAGTGGGAGAGCTCACCCCACCACTCTAGTTTTCACTTCCAGTACAATAGTCAATATAATACATGAGATATTCGACACTATATTATAAAATAGGCTTTGCATTATGATTTTCCTTCACTGTAAGCTAATGTAAATATTGTGAGCATGTTTAAGATAAGGTAAATGAGGCTATGATGTTTGATAGCCTAGGTGTATTAAAAATATTTTTTGGGTTATGATATTTTCAACTTATGATGGGTTTATCAGGACACACAAGTCCGTCATAATTGAGGAAGGTCTGCAGTTCTAGGAAGTTCTTCACAATCCTTTTTTAGGGATGTGGTCATGATACCAGATAGGCTTTCAAGGTATACATTTTTACTAAAAATGGCAACTTCCTCTTTGATCTTTCATTGGTTCATCTGCAGCTGGTGGTGCGTTTGAAGTCCATCAGGTACATGAACCACCTGGGCACTTTTAGTCACAATGCCTTACATGTCTCCTAGAGGGAACTTAATGGCTTTGAGATGAGAGCTATTTCTGATTCATCAACCACTTTCCATACCTGGCAATGAAGTCTAGTAAAACTTTCAGAATGTGGCCTAAGTCTATAATCACCTTATTTTATTTTCCTTATGAAATTGCTCAACTGTTATTGAGGAGTCAACTTGACAAAATTATCCTCTGGAGAAAGCATCTGCTGCTCATTTTCGGGAGACATGGGTCATATAAATTATCAACTTTCCAGCATTTAGGGTTTCTCGGTTTCCCCATAGGAAAATAGGGCACTAATTCCTGCTATCCTGCATCATCACAAAGTTTTTGAGAAAATAAGATGAAATAATAATGTGAAATTCCTTTATGAACTGTGAAACTTACAATTAAACTAAAATATGAGTGATCCCTTTAATTGCTCACATATTGATATTAATCAAAGACTTGAGTTAAAAAGAAAAATCTTCAAAAGTAGCTTTTCACATATTTTCATATTTTGATAGTTTCCTTAAATAGATACACAAACAAATAAATATTCAGCTGTTCCAAACACTAAATATATTGTACAAAATAAAGTACAAAGACAGGTATACAAACTTAGCAGAGTTCCTCACTAATTTGACTATTTCTTATTCATCCAATAATGTGTTCACCAAATCCTGAAGTTCAAATAAGATTCAAATGTCATGATAATCAATTAGTATGACAGACATACTTATTTATATTAGCATATTCACTGTCAGCTTAGTTTTTAAGAAAAGAAAAAAGATAGGGGATTAAATTATGTCAAAAGCACAAATGGGGTTAAAATGAAATTTACATGGTAGCTTGATTACAAGGCTTATCAGAAGTACAGTGGGAATTTTCAAAACATTTAGCTTTTTTATACTCTGTCATAAAATAGTTATAGGATAAAATATCTGTTCACTGCATTTAGCCATCAAATGGTTTTTGGTATTTATAGAATAAAAAATAGATTGGTTATAATGTGATTTTTTACCTCAAAAAGCTGTAACAAAAAGGGTGAGAGAAATATTATCAAAGTATAATGCATAAAGCATTGCAGAAAGTATATTCTATGAACAACCACAAGTATTAGGAAGCAATTTTTCATGGTACTTCACAATTCCAACTCCAAGAAGAAATCCCACATACAATGAATGTTCAACAAATATCTCTTAAAAATCTAAGTGCATATCTAACATTCCTTGAGAAACTTAGGAAAAATTTATGAAAGATGCAACATGTGTGTTAAGAAGCTAGTTTTAACCTTAGTTACTAAAGTTGGGAAATTCATAACATATCTGTCATTCTTGAGCTAGAAAATAAATAGAATATTTATTTTGACTCAGAATTAATAATAATTGCAATAATAATAAAAATAAAATATAAAGAAAGAGATAAGACCATTGTAGATTCTAACCCTATGGAACTATTTCTCAAGTAGTTATTTTTCTCAAGTAGGTTTTTAGAGGACAAAGGTATTGGAAATGGGGGTATTTGAAGATAAAAGGCTTTTCAGAGCATGGTAGCATGGACTTGGGATAGGAATGTAAACTCAGAGGGTTTGTAGTTTAAGATGGCAGACCAGAATCAGACATGGGGAAAATATATCTACTAATAGAGTAAATCTCATGTGTTTGATGTATTTGAAGATCTTGCCTCCATATCATAAAAAGAAAATAATTAGAGTAGTACATAGAGAACAGCTCATTCTGGGCATGTGCTACATCTGTTATTTGGTAGAAACAAATAAAAAAGGAATGCTGCGTTTTAAAACTTTCAATTATTGCTATAGAATATAAATATTTATCAAAAAGCATCAAATTCATTAGGGAAAAAGCCAGGTGAGTGAGAATACTAGGAAAATTTTAAAAGAAATATTTAATTTTATTGAACATAAGGAGAAATCTTTGGGAACAAAATTAGAAAGTAGAAATCAAAGTCCAAACGAAATTCACAAGAATGAAGCACAGTTTTACAGATTTTGTTTTTTAATTCTGGAAGTTGGAGTGCTTCCATTTTCATTCTAATGGACATTAATTGTTTTGTTATCTCCCTGGCATTTTGTCTGTCTGTAGCCTCTTACTACCGAGGAGATGCATGAAAACTTAATAAACTTGTGATATTAAACTTACTTCTAAATTTTATCATTAGCTTATGGTATGGACAAAATGGAGTAATGAATTAAGGAATAATGAAAACAGCTGTAAGTTTTAATGTAATTAAATGCAATGGTCATTATTTCCTAGGCAGTATATAAAAATTATGCAGTAAAATGATTTAATGGTGTTATGTGACATGTTCATTCAATTAATATAAATTCACATGAGAGAGAGGGAATGAATTTACCAATTTATATAGTTAAGTCAATTCAGCCAATTCTCTTTACCATTCCATCAGTGAAATTTTGTCCTCAATAAGTAAGTACACACCAGAGATATTTTGGGATATATCTGCTATTTTCCCATTTCAATTATGTGCCTCTCATAGTAAGACAATTTCACTATAATTATTGTGTTCAATGTCTAAAGACTTTGTTTACATAGCATTATTCTCTAAATAACACCCAATTGATTCATCTAGTTCTCAGTCAATGAGAATCATGCAGCCTATTCAAGAGATGAAGAGGTAATTGGTCATGCCAAAGTTATTAGGAGACCAGTTTTTAAGAGACTAGCCCTAAGTTGGTTACAATACGGTACCTTCCTAAGGAATTAGTATACACAATTTTTTTTCCTAAGTGCTAGGCTTAGATTATAATCTTGTATAAAAATGAGAAGGTGAAGATCATTCTAGATCAACTATGACCACTCTGAAAGGGGATTTCATTTCGTTTAATATGTTTCACAAACAACAGGACACTCATTATGTCCCAATCATAATGCTTCAAAACTGGCAACATCCAGCAAATTTTGCAATTGGTATGTTTCATCTGTAACACACATTGCTCCAAAATTACTGTCAGATTTTGGGTGTTCCCTGTTAAACACTTTCCAAAATAATTACATTTTATTTATCTATTGTTTTCTAAGTTGTGTTTAAAAATAGTGTCAGTTGTCACTCTTAACTTGCAAGGACAAGTTCCACATAAAACCATCTCTTAATAAAGTCCTTCAATGGAAAAAGTTTGGGATTCTCATGGAGTCCAAACCAAAATTGAAAGACCAAATTTCAATGAACGGAATTTGAGTTCAGTCTCAGAAACAAGCAAAGATCTGGACTTTGAATGTCATCTGGATTCTTTCCCCAACTCTCATCTTTATAACCCCTAATATTTTGGTGTCTTTGCATGGTGAAGGGCAGGTTGCTGACAAATACTAAATGTTATTGTAGCCCCCTAGTGTTACTACCCTAGAGTAAATCACTCTACAATTCTTGTATGATTGTTCTAGTATCACTCTTACTGTTACTATTACTGCCTTTTGTTATTATACTTGTGTTACTATTAGTACTGTTGTGTTACTGGTATAGTGTTACTATTTCTATTCTACCACAGTCCTTGAATTACTATTCGAGTGTTACTATTACATATACCATTCTGCTACTATTTTTATTACTTGGGTATAACTATTACAAATTCAGCCATTGGTGAGACACTGGTCTGAGTCACAAATACAAAAATCTATTGGGAAAGACTGGCCAGCTCAGCCCTGAGTCTGGACCAATGGCCAAGTGGCCAATCTGGGTCAATCATCTGTGACTCAACTTCAGGTAAGTTAAGAATATGGTAGCTTCCTGAGAAACAAATAAATGGAATGGGGTAGAAGTACTGCCTTGGAGAAATGTGTATACATGAATTGATATTGCTAGATGAAAGAGAGGTAGAATCTCCACCTTGAATAGTAGGAGAACAACAAAATGGAAAGAAAAAAAAAAGGTTGTCAAAGGAAATTTCTACAGAAAAGTAAGTGTAGACAAGATAAAATATAGCCAAGAGTGAGCTTTGCAGAAAATAAACTTTAATGTCAAATCTATTCATTGGCAGAAGTGGGATAGGAATTTTGCCACTAATTTTCTGAAAGTCTTTGCAAGATATAAATAGAAGAGGAAATGTTTCTAGTCTCCTGACTGGCTGTTTTGGAGAAGCTTAGCCATTATGCTGCTATGGGCAGCAAACAATTTCTCCCTCTGCTCCAGAAGGAGTCAGGGTAGAGTGAACTAAATGCCACTAATACTATGCTAAGAATGAGCAAAATAGTCTATGCTGATGGCTTTAAGGGGGAAAATGACTCCATAAAAGTCAGTCAGACAATGAAGTGATGTGTTCAGGCTTCCTTTCCTGCTCCCTCTGAACCTGGCTTTTGTACAGGCAAACACTTTGAATAGTTAAAGCAGAAATGGTTTCAGAGGCAGGCAGGGAATGGAAACATGTATATAATAGACATAGGCACTGAGATGAGCATAAACTTTGGTAACAATTCTCAAATTCATTTTTTTGTTTTAGTTTTTAAATACTGGGTAATCAATCAGAACTTAGCTGCAAGTTGCAAGCTACACTGAGGTCAACGAAGTTCAGTTGGTGATCTCTGACAGGCAAAAGGATTAGTAGTTCAGATAATTCTCCATATATGCTTTTTCTCTCAAAAAATAGGCTGACAAGTGAATTTGGCATATGATAGTAAAGCTCTCTTCTAAAGAATGTTCTGGAGGGTCTCCCCGGTGGCACAGTGGGTTGAGCACAGCACTGTGAAGCTATCCGCAGCCTCTGCAGTGCAGCCTCTGCAATGTGGGTTCAATTCTGGGCTGACCAGGGAGATACCCACATGGCATGGCAGACATCTCCTGCCTCACCTGCTGCTCCCCTCAGCAGTGATGTCTTTGGTCCTCCTGCCTGTTCTGCTCCCCACTCTGTCTCTGATGAATCCTCTCACCCTCCCATGCCTTAGGCCTATACCCCAGTTCTTGTATAAATAAAAATAAATCTTTAAAAAAAAACAAAAAAAATAATGTTCTGGAAATGTTTCCTTGGCCCTTTTATTCTCAGAGATTCTGATGAATCAAGAATCAAGTGAAGGGTATTTGTGAACATGCACCAGATGTATAATTTGATGCTTGATACACCTAAGGTAGGAGTTGGCCTCTACCTGTGTGGATGATGTTAACTCTGACACATGGTGCCTGCTCTGTTATTGAGCACTTGAAATGTGATTGAGATGTTTTGTCCATGTGAAATACACACTGGATTTCAAAGATTTACAATGACAAAAAGAAATGTAATGTCTCCTGAATAATGGTTTACTTTGATTTTATATTAAAGTGATAGCACTTTTGATATATTGAGTTAAATAAAATCTTATCAACATATTATTCTGTTTATTTTTTTAGTTTTTTAATGTGGCTACTAAAAAATGTAAAACTTTTTAAAAAGATTTATTTATTTATTTATGCATACAAGAAGTGGGGTACAGATGAGAAGTGTATTTGTGGGGGGTGGTGGTGAGAGGACTCACCAGAGACAGAGTGGAGAGCAGAACAGGCAGATCCACTGAAATACACTGCTTAGGGGAGCAGCAGGCTAGACAGGAGAGGTCTGCTGCAGCATGTGGGCTACTCCCGGAGGGATGGAGGCTGGGATCAAACTCCTACTGCAGTGGCTAGTGATAGCTTGATAGTGCTGTCTTTAACCCCTGCACCACCAGGGAGGCCCAAATTTAAAACTTTCTAAGTGGCTGACATTATGCTCCTGTTGGACACTGCTGGATTAGAATATAAGAGAAAATGAAGATTCTGGCTGGAAGATCCTTTCTGGTGTATTTTCCATCCATAGTAAGTTTTTCCTTGAGAACAAAACTTACATTCCATTTGTTTTTTTTCTCTCTTTTATTTTTTACAGTTATTTAGTCCCCAGGCTGTAACACCTCATTTTATGAAATGCTCCCCTCTGTTGCTATTCTTACTGCCAGAGCAGGAGGTCAGCGCTCATCAGGATACATCTGGCCTCTGAATTGGACTTGATGCATCTGTCTCTCTTCTCGCTCATCCTTTTTTCATATGGAATCATAATAGTTTTCCCTTAAACAGCACATCTACAAGGTTTCTTCAGATTACAAATCTGACAAGGATTGAACATCAGGGACATTTGGCTAATCAATAAGTAGAAAACAGTCCCCCCTTAAATTTGGAAGAATGATTTCTAAGAGCTGAACACTGCTAATAGAATAATTCCAGATTCCTTTAATTTAGTCATCAAAGCCCTTCACAATTGGGTCTCTGTCAAGGCATCCTTATTCCAGCTAACACCCTGGAGCCTCTGGCCTTGCTCATTCATCCTCAGAGCTACTCAACTTGCTTTTCTTGTTTTCCTCTCCCCTTGGTCTACCAAAATCCTGACTAATCCCCAACAACCATCCATATCCAATCTCTTTTCTTTCATCTGACTTTGGCACAGATGCCTTCCTGAGTTTTCTTACTATGTTCTCTACTACACATATTGACACATGTGCATTAACTATTTTGAATGATTATTTATTTCATGTATATCGTATTTTTCCAATTAGTTTGAAAGGCACTTATGGTGAAAATGTCTATCTCCTGATCTTTTCCATCTTAATAACAACCAGGACAATGCTAACCCCAAAGTGGTTCTTAACATGCCCTTCAAGGAACTGTGTACTAAGGTGCAGAGGTGGTATTGGCCACCTGGTGTGATAGGTTCTGCCCACCATTGGAAGGATGACTTGCAAGCTGGTAGTCACTCTGCAGCCTCTCTCCCCCATCCCAAGAGAATACAAAGTTCTTGTCAGTGCCCCAATGAGAAGATCAATTCTCCCGTTCAAACTGCACCCTCTCTAAGAGCTCTTTCAAAGCAGTGGTCTGCTCCCTCAGTGACCCCAGGTAGCTTCCAGTGGCCAATGAGCCAACACTGCCCTTGGAATATCAGACTCAGGCACGAGGTCTCAATCTGGTTGATTTCTATGAGCAACTCTGTCAAAACACAACAGAAAATTTTCCTGAGAGTGAAAGAAATAAATTCTATTTGGGGTAACAAAAAAGTCTTCATTATCAGATTTAAAAAGCATTTCCAAGGGAAATATTGGATGAACTTTTTGTCCAAAGGATTATTTCTATTTCCTTTTTCTTGACATTTAACTTTCTGCTTCTCTTTCTTTATTCTTCCCTTCCTTTCTTTGCTCCTGTATAACAATATCAAATAAAACAAATTACTCTTTCAAACTTACAATTATTTATACATAAAGATTGGTGTTATTTTCTACAAAATACACCCAAAGGCTATAAACTTATCTTAAATACCATCATTAATAAACAAAATTTTGGAACTTTCCTTTTAAAATTACTTTGAAACACTTCAGTGATATGATCTTAAGTTCTTCCATAGTGAAAACCATTTCTCAAAAAATATAGGTCAGTTAGAAATCCAGTCTACATTAAATACTCAAAATGAAGAAGACTTATCAATATGTAGTCTTTTAAGAGAATCTTTGGAATGTATTTATCACATGATACTTATAAAACCATATTTATTTACATTATCTATCATATAATATCTTGTTTTAAGAATTCTTTTTTTAAAAAGATTTATTTATTTGTGAATACAAGAGCTAGGGTACAGGCCAGAGGCGTGGAGGGTGAGAGGATTCACCAGAGACAGAGTGGGGAACAGAACAGGCAGATTGATCAAAATACACTGCTGAGGGGAACAGCGGGTAAGTCAGGAGAGGTCTGCTGCACCATGTGGGTAGCTCCCTGGCTGGCTGGGAATCAAACTCATGCTGCAGTGGCTGCGGATAGCTTCATAGGTTGTGTCTTAACCCTTGCGCCACCAGGGAGGCCCTTGTTTTAATAATTCTTTCCAAAACTCTCCAGCTCTGTTAAAGTCCTATGTGTTCAACAAGCATTCCATTATCATTAAAAAAAGAAAAAGATGGGAATAAAATGGGGAGACTTAGTTGATCCATCTCTCATAAAAATCAACTTCAGAACGAGAAAAGCAAGACTACGGGGTGGGGAGGGAAGTGTCTAATATTCCTCAGAAGATTCACTTCTATCAGAAGGAATGTGAAGAAAAGTTCATCAGGTTGGACAAATCAAAGGAAAGTCAGTGACAGGAACAACCACCCAGAATAGGGGACCACTGGTTGGAGGATTCTGAGGAAGCAGGAACAAGGGGACACAAATGGTGGGAAATTAAAGCAGATATTCTCAGGGGCTTCCAGCCAGCCAAACACCAGGAGAGTGCACAGCCTGGACAGTTCTACAAACTGACAACCATCTCCTGAGTAAAGAAACCCAAAGGCAGAGGGTTGACAACCCTCCCCCCACCAAGTCCAATTTACCATCTTCAGCCAGACCCTTTTATCAAAGAATTCTTTCCAGCACCGTACAAATGGACTTTTGATAATTTACCTAAGCAGTGTGACATTTCTGAGAGGTAGCATAAAAAGTGGGCGCACAGGGCCTCCCCAGTGGTGCAGTGGGTTGAGTGCAGTGCTGTGAAGCTGTCCACAGCCTCTGCAGTGCGGGTTCGATTCCCAGCCGGCCAGGGAGATTCCCACATGGTGAAGCAGACCTTTCCTGTCTCGCCCGCTGCTCCCCTCAGCAGTGCATTTTGTCAGTCTGCCTGTTCTCTTTCCCGCTCTGTCTCTGGTGAATCCTCTCACCCTCCCTCACATCTGGCCTATTCCCCGATTCTTGTATAAATAAATAAATCTTTAAAAAATAAACAGTGGGTGCACATTTAAAGTGGGGAGAACAGCATTTTACAAAATGCTGAAATCCCTGCCACAGGTCTTGAATGTGTGGAGGTGTCCCTATAAATGGTGAGGAACCCCAAGGAGGGAAGCATATCATCCCCTGAACGCAGCCAGGTGGTATCTGCTGCCATCTGCCCACAGGAATCTGTCCACAACCTTTGCGCAGAGGTTCCCACTAAGAGCTCCTTTCTGTGTAGCTCAGCTTCCAAATTTCTGTGATTTATAATGCGAGTGGTGCTCCAGCTGGGTTAATGCCATGGTGGTAACGAGATTATGGGGCTTTAGTAGAGCACATCTCTTCTCCTGGGCTAAGCATGCTGTCATTTTACATTCTGCATCAGACGTTCCTGCCCTCCTGCCACCTGAGTCTGCTGCAACCAGTCTCATCTCTCTCCTCACGTCTCCTCAGCCACCACACCACAGGCAGCTCCTACCTCTTCTCAGAACCCGTGCAGTCCTGGCTGCTCCCTCTGCCACGTGCCCACGAGCACATGTTTCCATCCTCTGATTAGATAGCAAACTCGGTTTCAGGCCTCTCCTGTTTTTATCACCTCAGAGCAATTATTAGGATATTCCACCCCTGACAATCCTAAGAACAGAGGACAATGAAAAATGCTGTAGCTGAAGAAAAAAATAGCCATCATTTAAGCCTGTCCTTGTCATTTTGTCAACAAGAGGAGCCAGGCTTGGGAATTCTGTGACCCGCCCAGGATCGTTCATAAAGTTAATAGGTGGAGGGTGATATATATAACCTAAATTCCCAGAATAGGAGTTACTTTTAGCCCTTAATTCTACCTGCAAGTGTAGGTATCCATTGTACAAAATGTTGAGAGCTACTCACCACATTTGTCTTCCAAACTGTTCCAAACAAAAGGCACAGGATGAAGACACTATAGATTGAGTATGAAGTAATATGTTTATATTCCTGGGGAGAGGAGTAAAGTAATATTGCTCTCACTTTTCTATGAATTCAGCAACTTATGTGGATTTACTTTCTTTTCTTTTTGGGTCTCTGGGCTAAAGATCTATCAGACATTTCACTCTGTGAATTGTGATGAGGCAGAAAGATCCAAGCATAGCAGTGATCACAAGGAAGGGACTTGCAGCAACAGACCTGGCTGGCATGGAGCAAGGAGAGTCGGGCTCAGGGAGGGAGCTGGGATATGTGTAGCTAGCTGGGGCACCAGCTGAGTGGCAGCAAGACTACAACACTAAATCATATACAGTGTTGTAAAACAATGTTACTCTGGGGCCTCCCAGATGGCACAAGAGGTTAAATCTGAGCACTATGAGGCTATTGGCAGCCACTGCAGCACAAGTTCAATCCCCAGCCAGGGAGTTACCCACATGGAGCAGCAGACCTCTCCTGTTTTGCTCACTGCTCCCCTCAGCAGTGTATTTCAGTAGATCTGCCTGTTCTGCTCCCCACTCTGTCTCTGGTGACTCCTTTCACCCCCCTCCATCCTGGCACCTCTGGCCTACACCCCAGCTCTTGTATACATAAATAAATAAAATAAATCTTTGAAAAAATAGAAAAACAATGTTACTCAACAACAACAAAACAAAAACTTGAAAAAAGAAAAAAGAATGACACAAACACATTGCTTGTATGTCATTATCTATTGCCACTTTCATTGGGAGAAGCAGAGTGACAACCACAATGTAAGGAGCCACTGTGTGCCTGCACATGGCCAGACACTTGCTTCCTGGCCTACTCTACTATTGGTTCCAGAACACTGTGGCCTCATCATCTGCTGTGTGATGGGCTAGCATGTGTGAGGGGTCAGCCTGTATTAGGGCACTTCCAATAATTTGCCATGGGCAAATGTGCCAGCTGCAGACAAAAGCAAGCTTGTTTGAAAATGATATAATTATGAGCACTTTTGAAAAGAACTGAGCCCTTCAAAAATCCAATTTTTTTTTTTTTTACAAATATTCATGCTTAGGTTAATGGGCCACCAGTTGGGAGACTCTGTTGGGAGAAAGACTGTTTTCTGAAAATATTTGTAATATAGATATCCTCTGATACTGCTTGAAAAAGACTCACTGTAAACTCCTTTTTAGAAAGTGTATTTCATAATATCCCTTAAAACATAAAATGCCTGCTGTGGAGATAAATGGGGCTCACCATTTATCGTTGTAAATGATGATCGAGTAAAGTTTCTGTGTTGATGCCAACAAATTAAATGTTAAAATAGTGACTCAACTGCTACCATCCACTCACTCATGTTTTCTGCTCAAGTCTTTTTTATAAGTAAAGTTGAAATTCCTCTTAATTACCTCTGTATTCATTTATGTGCTATATGTCATATCCAGCAACCCATATTTTTATTTTAATAATTGAAAATATACATCATTGCATTGTCACATGGTCTCCTTTGATCCCAGAGGAAAAAAAAATCAAAGGAAAAACTAATGATGTAGAAACTAACATTTATTTAAAGTCACTCATGGAACACCTTAATTAGGACCCTGCTGTTATAGAATGTAGCATATTATGTTTCTGAGTTTATGACAACTGTAGAAACCATTTATAGCATAAAAATCATCTTCTGAGTTGTCATAGATAAACCTGACAGATTGGAAAGCTCCTTTGAAAACAATAATAGGAACTTTAGAAAGAAGATGAATTGAAATATTTTATTCTTGTGTCTTGCTGGCAACCCATGTCACAAATATAATTACAATTCATCACATTCTTAGGGTTACTAATATTGTGATTTATTAATTTGTGCCATTTCTAAACTTATGATTTATTTCTCCTTTCCCTCTCGACAGGTATTTGTCATTGAGAATTACCAATGCCTGTTGCTTCCTAGCAGAAATGTTTCTTCTTTTTAGGACATCTCTCCATGCAATCCACAAATTCTTGCTATAAAATTAACACCCTTATGTCAGTTTGATGTAAATCAAGAGCATGAAGCCATACATGTTATGATGAAGCAAAACATAGTACAAAAAAATTCTCAGGAAAAAAATGGGCAAAATCTGTTCTTTATCAAGTCTTAGGGAAAAGTCAGCTGCTTCCTCTCTCATGAAAAGGAATGGTATACACACAATTATTTTGACATTATTTTATTTCTCATGATAATGTACACCATGACTTATTTTGGGGAAGCAAAAAGTTTGACTTCTGCTGTAAAATTTTTGTGAAAATATCTTCTAGGGGGCTGGGAGAAAAGGAGACATGAAAAGTAGAGGAAGGATTGAGACAGGAAATCACAGTGAGACCATTTAAATGTGATTTCTGAGTTATCATTCCAAATATGCAGGTTCTAACTCATAAATAACACACTTAATACCATACTTATATTACTTTTAGCAACTGCACATTCATTTTTGGCTTTTTCTAGCACCTATTCTGTGTACACACAACTTGTTTCTTTCCTTGTTACCATATCATCTTGAGAATATTGGCATTTACTTAGATTTTAAGGATCAGACATGACACATAAGGATGACACACATCTACCAAGCATATAGAGTGGCCATTTTCTACATCTTGAATAAGATCCATTGCCATAGAAATTTAACAGTTTGGAGCTAAAACACCAAAAAAGATGGTTAGTTAACTATAAATGGGAGAAGGCACACCAAACTAGGCATGGAAGCCAGAAGTGACTTTAGGACTAACTCTAGATTTAGGGGGAAAGAGATCAACATGGGTGTCCACTCATATACCTTCCTTCTTATCATTGAGCAATGTCTCTCCTTCCTCATTGTCAGCCTTTGCATAATTTTGAAGGCAGTTTGGCCCTGGACTGACTTTTTTTCTTTCCTAAGGCTTTCTAACAATGGCAATGTTACTGAAAGAAGACATCATCTGCATTTTAAAGTTATTAGCAGAAAATGCCATTACTATTTTTTTCTCATTACAAACTTACAATTCACTGTAGAATTTTTTTTTTAAATCATAGAGACTAAAATAAGAAAACAGAATGAGCTAAATTTCCACCACCCACATTGAATCTCTTGACATACTGGTCTCTGCCCTCCATGCAAGCAAAAGTAACAGAAGACAGTGTCACATCTTGGGAAGTTCTTATTGTGCATTCTGAGAACAATTCTCTGCATCTCCATCTCCTCCTTTGTAAAATGAGGGTGTATTAGTATATAACCCATGGAATTATCAAAAGCAGTGAATTAACTAATTTATATAAAGTTCCTTGAAATATTACTCAGCACATTTCATTTAATATTCATTTACTCTAACTGAACTTTTTTGGTAACTTTTATATAATTATAAAATGTACAATGCATATGTGTGCATAATATATAGTATATATACACATGTGTATATTTATATAAATATATATGTACACATGTGTATGTGTGGCAATAACTCTTTATTAAAAAGACAGCTGCACTCAGAAACAAGAGGACAATGTCTGTGAAAGAGAAATAGAGAAGCATGTTGTGCACCTCATGGCTCATGGTAAACTGGATCCACATTTGGACAATCAAGACTAGGATTTCATTTCTTTAACAAAATATCCAAGGAGCTGAAAGTATAACTCTGGAAGATAATTATTAGTTGAGACCTTTATTCTTGCCTGTATCAGAGCTGCAATATTTCTGCCTAGTCTTTGGAGGTTATGGCCCCAAATATGTGATTCTGGAGGAAGCAGAGGTTGCTAGAAATGGAGGTGGGGTTTGGAAACATGGTATCTGTGCAGGCTGAAAGAAGGAGCTGCTAACAGAACTGATGGGTAATACTCCCAGTCAGCGGAGAAAACCTCAGGTTGTCTGAGAAGGAATTCACTGGTGTGGAAGAACATAGTCATAGCAAATGGCACTCAACCAAAATGGCAGCTTGGATAAAGAATTCTTCAGGCATGAACAGGAATAAAAGATTAATAGAAGCAACTGAAGTAAAGGACAAGTAAGAAGCTTTAAAAAGGTATTCAAATAAGTACATATATTTAAGTACATATATTCAGATGACAATGGAATTTGCAAAACAACAAGAAGTAGTGATCATAAAAAAGAATCAAGTGCAAATTCTGGAAATTAATAATAATATGATAATAATTTTGTTTGAAATTTTTAACAGATGTGAATGGTTATCTGGACACAGCTGAAGATGTAATCCAGAACACAAGTCAGAGAGATGAGCAGACGGAAAATACACAAAAATGTTAAAGATGGAAAAATTTTTAATTGCATGGGACAAATAAGGGAGGGACCAACACTTAAATTGATAATAATTCAAAAATTTTCATGATTGATGAAAATCATGAGCATTTACCATTTATGGATAGAAACATCATAGCAAGGGTTGAGCACTAATAAAATCACACCTAACTTCACACCTGCATTCATCACTGTGATTCTCAGTATAAAAATGGTAGTGAGATTTATATTTTATAATACATATGGGAAAAGGGAAGATTACCTACTGAAAGCAAACAAAAAGGCACTGCAATTATTTCACACTTGACTTCTTATCAATAAGAAAGGATGAAGTAGTCAAATGAGAAGCATATATCTCCCAAATGCTAGGGAGAAATGACTGGAAATCTGGAATTCTACAGTGAGATATAAAACATTTTCAGACATCCAAGGATAAGATAGTTCTTACCACAAGTTCCTCATGGAACAGAAGCAATAAAGCAAGACCTTTAATAAGGAAAAAAAAACCTCAGAAGGAAAAATAAAATGGAAAAACCAAAAACGAGCAGCGCATGATGAATATACATGAATGGATATGTGTCACCATTAAGAAATAGATGATGAGAATGATTATCTATGCTAATTAAATTTGAGGCAATAATAGCACAGAAATGGGAAGATTAAAATTCAGAAAAAAGTTAAAGCATATAAAGACATTGTTGAGAAGAGAAAAAAATTAGATATTTCTTAAAAAAAGTTAATGAAAATAAATCAAAATTGTTAGTATAACCATTAAATTAATATTGATAGAACTGGTAGAATATATCAGTTAAACACCAATTAGGAAGGGCTTTTGAAACAAGCAAAAGAAAAGCATGAGAATTATAAGATCCTAGGGTTGAATTAATTCCAACTATCAATAACATGATAAAGGCGACCTTACTTAATAAAAGACAATGTTAGACCAAAGGATGGCCCCATATGTGTACTTCCTCACCCCCGGAGCCTGCATGTATGCTCAAGTTAAACACTTACATAAGAGTTTATCCCGATTATCCGAGACAGTCCAAATTAGCATTAGTCCCAAAGTCAGAGACTTTTTCCCAACTGTCTCTAGAGAAAAACGTGGTTACAAATGAGGTATCATAGAGAGGTGGTGTTTTTGGTTGTCAAGACCAGACTGTGAAGGGGCCTCGAGCTAAGGAATGTGGTCATTTGAGAACCTGAAAAAGGAAAGGACACAATGGAATATTACTCAGCAATCAAAAAAAGATAAACTCATGCAGTTTGCAGCAACATGGATGGAGCTGGAAGGGATCATGCTCAGTGAAATAAGCCAGAAAGAAAAAGAAAAATACCAGATGGTCTCATTCATAGCAGGAATTTAGAAAACCTAAATAAGGGACCAGGAAAAAGACTAATTAATACAAAGTAAAAATCAAAATCAACAAGCAACTATACACCAGAGACACACTGGGGGTGGCTGGGAGGGGCGGGGAGAGGAAGGACTAGGGTCAAAATAAGGGGAGGTGCAACTGTATGGGGAATAAAACAACATGAAAATGCATACATTGTGCAAAAATGAAAAATGATGTAAGAACTATATAAAATAAAATATTTTAATAAAAAAAGGAAAGGATACAGATTGTCCCCTCAAACCTCATAAATGAAGAACTCCGGGCTCGATTATAGCCCCAAGAGAACCTTGATGAACCTGTAATCTACAAAATATGATAAGTGTGTGTTTTTTGTGCCACTTGAATACATTTCTTTATGTGCTTTATTTTCTGGTTTCTTCAAATGAAATGGAAATTCTGGTTTAAAGGGTATGAACTTTTATTATTTAAAAGTTGAATGCTCATTGCCTTACTGCTATTCTCTCTCCATAGAAACAATAAACAAAAGACAGAAAATAAATAGGTCAATAATTCAATTAGTCTCTTTTTTGTTCAAGTAATAATTTACCATTTGTCATAAAAATAAAATCACTGTCAGACAAATCTGTACTTATAAATAGAAGCCTCTGGCAAGTTGTTTCATTTCTCAGAACTTCAATCTCAGTTTGTCTTTAAAATGCAAGTAAAAGAAAAACATACTTACAGAGCTTTTGTAATGGTAAATGATGTTGTCAAAGAATTTACCACCAGCAGGACTTGACACATAGTGGGCAATCAATAAATTCTGACTCTTAGTAATATTGTGCAGAATTATGTGAATTGCCTCCCCATTTCTGTTCCACTTGCTTTGAAGCAGAAACCACAGCAAGAACATTGAATCATTTGAGTGGTAGTTCTCTCCTCCACCATCAAGGTCTGGTGCAACACAATCTAAAGACTGTAGAGGTAGCTGGCTGTAAACTTGATCATACCTATGCTGCCATGCTCACATTGCTTCTGAAAATGCCTGTGGGAGGTGCTCTTTATAATTGCTTGTTCTCACCCCGCGCAAACCTCAGCAAACCAGGACATGTGGGTGTAGTAGTGGCCCTCCACTCCTCATGGTCATAGGGATCATAAGGGACCCACTAAATCAAAATCATCCCTTAAGGTTTTGTGGGGATGGATTATGACCTGGAAGCCTGTCCTAGAAAGTTGTTACTGACTGGACCACAGTGCGGTACTCCACTCTCCGGCATCAGGATATTCCCATTAAATGATAGTGATCACCTATTCATGGCAGTGCTAGTAATCACTACTGCGAACCCTGAGGAATCCAAAGGATCTTTGTGGTCAGCCAGGCATAGTACTGGAGGCACCTGGAAGTACTTTAAGGAATTGGGCTCATGAACAGCAAATTAAAAGCCCACTTTGATGTTTCCACGAAACCTGATTTATTTACAAATGATGCTCCATACAATGTCTGCTTCACATGTCTATGAAGGGGAGGTTTTATATATGACAAGTATAGTTTCAGATCATTAAGCTTTAGAGGCAGGAGCAGTTTCCCTGTGGGGCATTTTGCCTTTCAAAGTTCTTTCAGATAGATGGTGTCATTTCACCATCACAACTCTATCAGGCATGTTTTGATATTGCTCCCATCTGGGGTTCAAAAAACAAAGACAGATAGGCCAATCTTTCTGGTTAAGTCATCCATTTGAAAACTGGGATGGATTTACGTTGAGGTGGGCAATGGCTCTGGCAATTTGAAGGGGGTGCGAGTTAACACCCTCTTTACTTCTCATCTATCCCTTAAGAAAATTCTAACTTATCTTGAAGCCCTTAAAAGAGGAATAGAAGCTTCATACCCCCAAATACTAAAACCTGTTAAGAAGACTAAGACTAGTAGATACCATATTGCTAAGACCTTAATCCCATCACCATGTGTTTTGACAATGTATGTGCATACATATTCATTGTGTGCAGGGGTGTATGTGTGCGTGTGCTCCCTGAACCTATGAAGAAAAAATAAAGTTTTTCTAAAATAAACTTTTCTCCAGCACAGGAGTACCAGATGTGCTTTGAGCAGAACAGACGAGACTAAAGATTTCAGGTTCCCAGAAAGGGAGAAAGCCTATAGAAGGGGAAGGAGAAATGTCCAGATGCTGCTGGTAAAATAGACCCCTCAGAGGCCAGAGGTGAACAGGTCCTTGCTACAGGAATCTGTCTTATTTGTCTGAGTAAAACTAATGTCAAGCTCAAATTTTAAAATATGAATACAAATAATTTTTTCAATATTTTTCCTACTAAAGGAATATTTCAGCTAAATAAGTAAAAATTGACCTTTCAAGGATGTTTTGAAGATTTTCTGTGGAATAATCGTCTACAGTTATTGTAATTTCAACCAAGACCCATCAACTTTAGAGGGTATTTTATTAAATGTGACTTGCACTGACATTTTTGCAAAACAGTATTTTGTTCCCCTAGAAAAATGAAAAGAACACATATTATTGAAATTCATATACTATTTCCTTTTTTTGATCTTATTCTTTCCCCGCTGAAATTAGATAGTAAAAAAACTAATATGTGATAGATTTCTATAATTTCTCTTTACCAAAACCTTTCATAAAATATGTTTATTTTCTTTGTCAAATTGGCAAAGTGAGATCAGAAATACATCAATATTGAAAGATAATTGCCATTTATCTCATTGACATTGGGGTTGCTTCTTACTGAGAGGAAGAATATAATAAAATAATTTGAGAGTCCTTAGGAATAGAGATACCCATGGTCACAAAAGTAGCAATTATGCAATTCAGAAAAATATTCATGTTGTCATGAGAATTAAAGAAGCTATAGAATAATTCTCACTAGATTCAATAATACTTTCTTCTTAGGGAGCATCACAATTATAGTCCTATTCCCCACCAGTGGGAATGAAAAGCATAAGAATTACAAACTCTCTACTGTAAACAAACTGTGCTGTTCAAAGGTTCAAAGGTTAATGATTCAATCAACCTATCAATTATTTGACTTTAATGTGATAGCAATCAAATGACTGGGTAATTTAGTGTGGATGTGATTTTTATTTTTAAATAACATTTTTATTCTAACAAATAATGTTTTGATGCCCATAATCAATCTTTATTTGCATCTCTGATATATCTTTGTAATAAGATTTCTAGAAGATTACTCAATAGGCAAGTGGTATGCACATCTGAAGATTTTTTTTATGTATATTTCCAAACTTGTAATCAGGATCCTGGAAAGTATACTTGCTTGGCATATTGCAAGTGCTTAATAAATGTTTGGTAGATCAACGAATGAATGTAAATGACGGCTATGACTATTGTGTACCTTCAGCTTATGTAAAATGAGATTCATTTACAGAGTTCACCCACAATGACCTGGACTTGCCTGCTCTGATGAGCAAGGCTGGTCCTGTACTTCGCCTCCTGCCTGATCAGAGAGTGGAGGCTCAGAAGCCAAGGGCTCTCAGCTACCTTCCTGGCAAGCTTTCCAAGTCTGCCTGGAAAACAATCCAAACACCCACCCCTCCAAGAATGATATTTCAAAATAGAATGGAGCTTTATGCTCTTTAATTTAAGGCAATGTCAGTACACAAACAGAATCCCAAATAAGTTAGTATAGATACTAACTTATAGACAGAATCCCAATGATTGTCTGAAACTCATTGAATGTGCTATGAATATTTAGTATCATACAACGCTTTCCACATCTATGGAAGGGAATACAGCAAAACACAGTTATCTGATGGTGCTGGTTGCAGTTCTCATCTGTATTCCTGGCATGTTCTAGCATTCCTCTGTCAGAACCTGGGTGTGTGGAGCTGGCATTGCTACAGTTTATGGGGTACCTGATTCAGTGGTAGGCAGAGGCCATCAGAAGCCTCACTTCAAGTTTCTCAAACAACAGAGATACTTCATATACGATTGAAAACTTCCGTTCACATATCTTTTAAGTCTTTTTTTAAATTATGTATGATTATTTTACTTTCTAGCTTGTTTTTTCACACTACAGATTTCTCCTCTTAAGTGTGTAGTCACCATAGCTTTCTCACCTCTAAAGCACCCATAGTCCTCCACCATAGTGTGCTGTACTCTCCTCCTCATCTGCCTTCTCTCCTCCCTCTTCTATATTCTTTGTTCTTGCCTCTGGAGATGAGGCAGCAAAGATGTTTCTGAAGTTCATGTCATAGTGTATTTTGCCCATGACTTCTTCTTTGTATTTTATGGTTTCAGGTCTTAGATCCAAGTATTTCATACATTTGAGTTGATTTTTGTGTACGGTGTGAGATAGTGGTCTGGTTTCATTCTTTTGCATGTGACAGTCCAATTTTCCCAGCACCATTTATTGAAGAGGCTTTCCTTGGTCTGTTGTATATACTTCACTATAGATTAGTTGTCTATAAATGTGTGGTTATACTTCTGGGCTCTCTATTCCATCAGTCTATGTGTCTGTTTTCATTCCAGTACCAGGCTGTTTAAATTATTATGGCTTTATAGTATAGTTTGAAGTCTAGAAGGATGATATCTTTTTAGTTGGGAGAGTTTTGGCTAGTCAGGGTTTTTTGTGGTTCCATATACATTTTAGTAATCTTTGTACTATTTCTTTGAAGAATGTCATTGAGTTTTTTTATTGGGATTGCATCGAATCTGTAAATTGCTTTTGGTAGAGTGGTCATTTTGACTATGTTGAATCTTCCTATCCATGAGCAAGGAATATCTTTCCATTTCTTTTAACTAAGTTTCATAGTTTTTCTTCTCTTCTATTGTTAGGGTTGTTCCTGGGTATTTAATTTCTATTTTTGGTGAGATTATAAATGGAATGTATTTCTTCATTATTTCTTCTTCTAGCCCATTATTTGTATATAGGAAGACAACTGATTTTTGTGTGTTAATTTTGTATCCTGCCATGTTGCAAAACTGATTTATTGTTTTAATTTTTCCATGGATTCTCTGGAATTCTCTATGAATTTTATCACATCATCTGTAAATACTGATAGCTTTAAATCTTCTTTCTCAATTTGGATTCCTTGTATAGCTTTCTTGCTTCTAATTTCTCTATCTAGGAATTCTACTACTATGTTGAATAGTAATGATAAGAGTGGACATCCTTGTCTGTATTAGACCTGTGAGGAAAGGCTTTCAGCTTTTCACTATTGAAAATGATACTAAATGTGGTTTTGTCACATATGGCTTTATTATACTTATGTATTTTTTTAATCCCTGATATAAAATGACAATAATTTTAGAAACTCCTCTAGGTCTATCCAGGACATACTACTTTCATTAGATGTCTGTTTCCTCTTTCCGAAAAGCCAAAGTCTTTTATTACTCATCTCTAGCTGTAGAACATGGAGAGGGATAGATGTGCAGAAGATACTACTGCATTATTTAGATGAAATATTTGTGGTCAGGTTTCTAGACATGGTTGTAATTACCTGGAAGCACATTCATAGGCACTCTTAGGTGCTTGTGGACTTATTATGATGAGCATGATAACTGAGAACATGAGCCTGGAAGCAACAGGCCCAAATTTGAATTCTGGTGGCATGGCTTGCTAATTGCAGGAATTGAAATTTATGACCAATGAGTATAACTTAGGAGTAAAACTTAAGTGCAAATTTCTGTAATATCTGTATATTTTTGTTATGGGGTCCATTTAAATTGTGGGCATTCTCCATGAGGATGTCCAGAGTTAACTCAGCTATCCTGTTATGTTGTGTAAAACCAGAATGTTTTCTCCAGAAATGTTCTGTTTTTAAACTAACACTGTTTAAAATGTATTAGGTAATTATAAACTAGATGGGATAGGGATATGTTGAGCATTGAAAGCTTTTTGGGCTTTGTAGGTTTTTATAGTCCTGTTTCACACCCTTGGTTGAGAGGATCTCTGTAAAGAGGGTGTTGCGTAGAAAGCACAGGAGACTGCCAAACCCAAGATGAGTTTGCCTTTTTGATGAGAAAAAGGGTATTAGTATTTGCTGTTTGGTCTCCTAACAACAATTCTGTTGAGTCAACCTGATATTCTTCTGTGAAATCTGTCTGGAATTTTTACAAAAGAAACATGCTTTTTATGGTGTTAATAATGAAAAGGCAGATTGACACCATTACAGTAATAGGATTTATTACCAAGTGTAGTCATGTTTTCTCACAGAGCCTTGGATGTCTGAAGGCTAAATATTCACAGGCCTGTTCGCTGATAATATTAAAATATTCTATAATTCTTTCCTATCGGGGAATTTAAGCATTCTGCCATCACATCATCTAGAACTTATGAAGAAAACCTTAAAGGATGGCAACTTTAATCATCCATCAGGGCATTACCTAATAAAAACTGGCTCCCAGTCCATGCATAATTAAATGGGCATTTTTAGAAGCCAAAATGCTTGTGCTTTTACTAGGAAAATAATGTTATTATTGTGATAGAAGTATAAAATCCTTAATTGTGCAACTCAAAGACAATCAAAACTTTAATGGGCATGCCCTTTAAGTAGACATGTGAGAGAAAGAGTTGTTTGGTAATGCCTTCAAAGTGTTTGTATGTCTGGCAAATTCAAAATTCAATTCTTTTGCAGAAAGGAAAATTTGAAATGCTATTTTTTTTTCAAGAGGAAAAGATACACTATTTTTATATTTCAGGCTAAAATCATATAGAAATGAATAGCAGGAAAGCATGATGACTAAAAACGTAATCTGAATACAAACATATTGCATTTCTTAACCTCCCATGGAGTCCAACTTCGTAGGAAAGAGATAAAGACTACCAGGTAATTACATCTGGTCTAAATATATCACAATTTCTAATGCACAGACAGAGAGAATATAAAATAACTAAGTACTAAAACCCCAAGAATGAGGGGAGGGAGGGATTGTACCCTGTGGGCATCTGACAGTGCAGCACAGGATGACTCCTGCTAAGAGGGAAGACATCCTCAGGAGCATCCCACAGGCAAGGCACTTATTTCCTGCCCAGAGCTAACACAGACACATCAGACACCCTCAGCCCCCTTACTGTCAGTGAGGACAAGAGAGGCAGTATTTTCAGTCAATGAGGACAAGAGAGGCAGTATTTTCTGTTGCACAGAATGGAGGTAACACTTTGAAGTCCAAGCATTTGTCAAACAACTAGGATTAGAACTGGAGAAGTTGGGAGGTGCAGCCATACTCTCCCATCATTCATTCTGCATTGAATGCCTGGGAGTAAGAAGGACACATGGAGTTGACATGGAAAAAGGCAGAATTCAAATGCCAAGAAGGATCAGAAATAAAAGAAAATAGAATTACAGTCAGATGATGTCCTAGCAAGAAAGGGGTGAGCCTGACACCGCATGCTTTCTAGAAATTGGAGGCTGCAGCCTAGCACCTTCTGTGCAAGGAAATACTGGCCTAGATGGCCTCGTTCTTCAAAAGACACAGAGAATCTTCATCTCAGGTTAAACACCCTTCTTTTTTTTTTAAGATTTTATTTATTTTATATAAGAACTGGGGTACAGGTCAAAAGTGCGGGAAGGTGAGAGAATTCACCAGAAACAGAGCGGGGAACAAAACAGGCAGACCCATGAAATACACTAATGAGGGGAGCAGCGGGCGAGGCAGGAGAGGTCTGCTGCACCATGCGGGGTTGTCCCTGGCCGGCAGGGAATCGAACCGGTGCTGCAGAGGCTGCGGACAGAATTGTAGTGCGGCACTCAACCGCTGCGCCACCGGGGAGGCCCTAAACTTCTTTTTAACTGTTAATAAGTGAATATGTTAATATGTGTTAACAGTTAATAAACTGTTAATATGTGACCAAAATTAGACATGTTCAGACATGCTTAGATGGAAGTCCCTTCGAACCTTCCAGCTTCTGACCACTGACTTCAAATCTGAAACAGAAAGACCCCTGGCAGACAAGGACAAGAACTGTCTGCAACTGCCTCAAAAAACCTGGAAACAATCCAAATGCCCAAAAATAGATGACTGGATCAAGAAGATGTGGTATATGTATACAATGGAATATTACTCAGCAATCAAAAAAGATAAACTCATGGCATTCGCAACAATGTGGATGGAGCTAGAAGGAATTATGCTCTGTGAAATAAGCCAGAAGGAAAAAGAAAAATATTATAACAGGAATATAGGGGAACCAAATAAGACATCAGTGTAAAAAATAATAATAATTACAGTACAAAACACAACAAAGCAAAAACAGACAATTATAAACCAGAGACATCCTGCAGGGGAGGAGGAGGGAGAGGGATCAGAGGGAGGGAGGGAGGAGCACAGGGGACTGTGGTGATGGTGCATGGGTGCCTTGGGGAAGGAAATTCTATGGGGACTCAATCTGAGGGGGTAGGAGGAAGCAAATAATGTCTAAAAATGTAAAAAATGATAAATGATGATAAATGTTAAAATAAAACATTAATAAAAAATAAAAAAAATAGTTACTCAAAAAAAAAAAAAACCACCATGAAATGAAGAGGGAAAATTCTGTGAAAAATGGCACAAAACAGACTCAGGGTGGGACACGAGTGGTGCTATGTGAGAAGAGGTCTGACGGGCCCCACAGTGCATGTGTTTCCTGGACCTGCATCTGAGCGCAGCGATCAGCATCCTCATGAAAAACTCATGGAGCTGCCACAGGCACACTGTTTACTCATTAAATATGTGAAATGAAATACATCAATGTCAACAATTTACAGCCCATTACACAATTTGGGATTAGGATATCACAACTAATCCTTCCTGTTGTCCTCTTAAAATCATGAATTAATTGCAAGGGCAGTTTCATGTATTTTTAAAGGAATTCAATCCAGTTAAAAGCCTAATAAACAACTGTGCCCAAGATTAGGGACACAGAGGGAGCAGATCAGATAAGACAAACCCCTGAGGAACTCTGGGTAAATAAGGCTGGGTCTGTGCTGTTGTCCCAAATACTTTCAGCTCAAAGTAGATATTGTTAAATTTGAGGACAATGGGAAAAGATACATGACTTTTGATATCTGAAATCATTTTTCTAAATGATTATTATAGGATATTCAAGACAATCCCACAAACTTAGGGAAAATTTATCTTTTTAAAAAGAGCATTCATATTTATTTTCATTTTAATGAAGACCTGTTGGAATTTCATTTCAAACACAGCGTAAAGGTAGGTCAAGTACAAGGCTGTGGGACTATAAGAGAATATAAGAAGTCTTCAATCTTAGATGAGAATATAGACTAATTCTCCAGAGAGAGGTCTGAATGTAGATGATGTCATTGGCATGCTGGTGGAAAATAAAGCCATTGGCATGGTGGCCTGAGAAATGCAATGGGAGGTGACATTGAGTGGCTAACGGAACAATAGCAGGAGAGGAGTGAGGGTTGAGACATGCGCAGTGTGTCAACTTTTTTAAGAGGACAGCAGAAGTTGGGGGTGGGCTGGGTCAAGGGGAGCTGTATTTTAAGATGATGCAATAATAGCAAGGCTGGAAGCAGACAGAAATGACCCTTATATATATAAAAGGAAGAGATTGGGAGACAGGGAGGAAACCAAAATAGGAAAGAAATAATTGAGTGTATGAGAAGTCGAGATCTAGTCCACAAGCTGAAAGCTTGGCCTCCAGAGGGAGGGAGAACATCTCGTCCTTTTTGACAGGAATGAGAGTGGACACCAGTGGGTTGACCTGGAAAGATGAGAAGGCTCCTATGTGGCTGCTTCTATGTTGTGAATCAAGAGGTGTGAGCCTACGGGTGGAGAGAGATGACTTGCTGTCTGTAGCTTTTGGGAAATTGGCTCACTAAGCACTTGATACATGTGATATTTCCCTGAGTGTTCCATCAAGGTCTTATTTTCTTTTTCATCTAGAAATATCTAACCTAGTCCATGGCCCGGCAGTATCTTACAATTTGACAATTTGATCACATCCTGAAAGTTCAGATAGTTTCCCAGAATGTAGAAAATGGGTTTCACTCCTCGCAGAGGCACATTTATTAGAACAGATACCTGGGGATGCTTCTGGAGATGCTTAATTGGGAGGTGAGTTGAGATGAAAGACAAATGCCCCATCCCCACTGGTTAGCAGGCTTCCCTCTGGTTGACACAGCTCAGTGAGTGAAGACCTACAGGGAGATCTAACCAATTCCAGTCACTTGATTCCAGACAGTTCTATGTAAGCCCCAAGTTTCAATAGCAAAGACATCCTTGTTCTCAAGTCTATATACCAACACAAGAGGGTTTTTTTTTAATTTCATTTATTTTTATTTAGTGTGAGCATTGTTTTCTATTTTAAAATACAGTTGTATGTATTGTACTACATTTGATAATTCATTCCCCCAAAGATTTATAAATTATAATTGATACATTGTGTTTAAGGTATGCAACATAATGATTTGATATATGTATATATTGCAAATAATTGCCACAATAACCTTAGTTAACATTCATCACCTTACATAGTTACCATTCTTTGTTATTATGAGATCTTTTCAAATCTACTCTCTTATAGCAACTTTCAAATACAGTATTGTTGACTATAGACATCATGCTGTCTTGGTGTCTTCCAAAAGCTTTCTGCCTCTCAGGCAAATGCTTTAAGAGTGGTATATGGGTTTCCTTCACTTATGATTTGGACTCTTTTCAGACTGTTTTTACTGCACTGGGTCACTGGACTTGTAAATATGTGTGTGGGTATTTTAAGGGCAGGTTCTCCATTCCCTGTTGTTTTTGAAGTCCCCTGAGTGATTTTCCCAGTAACCCTCAATGCTAGAACTCTAGAGGTCATTTCTGCTATGCAGAATTGAACAAGAGGGTTTTTCTTTAACAGAGGTAATATGATTCAAAATAAACAAACACCAACAGAGTGGACTTAAAATATCCATTGTATTCTGTCTATAGCAATTACTGATCAAGTAACCATGAACATGTTAACTACCCACCACCCACCCCAAACCAATAATATCTTCTTGACAGTATATATTTCTAAGCATTGAATCATATTAGACAATCACGAGTTTTCTTCCTCTTTGTATTGACTTAAATTATCTATAGAAAATTGATTACTTTATTTGAAAAAATGTGCTTTTAAATTCTTAAATAATATAGCATTAAAGAAAAAAGATTCAATCAAGTCTCACCATGAACTGACCTCAAAAATGCAAGTAATTTATAAGTTAACTTAAAAACATATTTCCAATGGTATGACGACACAAGTGTAAAATGTTTCTCCCATTCTAGTAACAATTTCACTCC
This sequence comes from Talpa occidentalis, assembly GCF_014898055.3. NCBI lineage: Eukaryota > Metazoa > Chordata > Mammalia > Eulipotyphla > Talpidae > Talpa > Talpa occidentalis. The sequence goes on from NW_023601433.1 coordinate 54,145,784, forward strand.
CAAAGAACAAACCTTAGCTATTGTTTCTTACTTTGCCCATAAGGAAGAGGGCTAATGTAGGAGTTTATATTTGCGTATATTCATATATTATTTTATAGCAAAATGATTGTTGATTTTTTAAAAAGAATGTTAAAAAAGAGAACATAGTTCTTAGAAGAACAAATTTCCAAGACTCAAACTATCTGATTTCAAAACTTACGAAGCTACCAAAATCAATGCAGTATGATAATGACATAAAAAATTTAAAAAAGTAGATTAGAGTAACATCATAGAAATTCTAGAAATAGACCCTCAAAAAATTCCTTGACATTGCACTATGTAAAGGAAAGTCTTTCAGCAAACATTGCTGAAGAATTAAATCAGCATGTCATGGGAACAACAACAACATGTCATGGGAAACTCAGATGCTACTTACACCATAGAGAAAAGCTAACATCATAAAGATTCTGCAGGAAAACATAGGACACTATCTTCACAACTTTGGGGTAGAGAAATATTTCTTAAGACAAAAAAGCACCAATTGCAGGAGAAAAATAGATAAAATGAACTTCATTAGAATTAAGTTATCTATGCTTCAAAAGTTAAAACAACGAAAAAGTAAGCTGCAGATGAAAACTTGCAAGATTTGCATCCAAAATAGATAAAAAATTCTACATACTAGCAATAAAAATGCCCCCATAATAATACTGAATAAGCAAAATTAACAGGCAACTATATATCACAGACATTCAGCAGGGGAGCAGGTGAGAGAGGGATCAAAACAGAGGAGGGAAGAGCCCATGAGACTATGGTGATGGTGCACGGGTGACTTGGTGGAGGGAATTTTTTTTAAGACTTATTTTTATTTTTATAGAAGAGCTGGGGTACAGGCCAGAGGTGTGGGATGGTGAGAGGATTCACCAGAGAGAGTAGGGAGCAGAACAGGCAGAAGACCGAAATACACTGCTTAGGGAAGCAGGACCAAAATACACTGCTGAGGGGAGCAGCGGGGGCCACAGGAGAGGTTTGCCTCACCATGTGGGATTCTCCCTGGCCAGCCGGGAATTAAGCTGGCACTGCAGAAGCTCTGGCAGCTTCACAGCGCTGCACTCAACCAGCTGTGCCACCGGGGAGGCCCAGTGGTGGGAATTTTACCGGGACTACATCTGAGAGGAGAAAGCATACATTGAATAAAAATGAACAATTATGTAAACAACAAATAAATAAATAAATAAATCAAAAAATTAAATTAAAAAACTTTGAAAAGAAAAAAAAAAGACCCCATTAAAAAAAAAAGACCTAAAAAAAGAAGGTAAATATTCAATAAGCACATGAAAATGTATTCCACATCACTAAGAAATTTTCTTACACTAATGGTGAGAAAACAAAATTGTACAACCACTTTGGAAAACTGGTAATTTCTTACAAAGTTAAGCCTATATCAACCCTATGACCCTACAATTTCATTTCTAAGTCCTTACCCAAGAGACATGAAAACAAATATTCATAGAAACTCTTGTACAAGAATGTTTATGACATTGGATTCATCATAGCTCTAAAATTGAGAACTAGCCCCTCATTTATCATCAAGAAATGATGACCTGATTATCATCACATAATAGAATACTGGCCAAGAATAAATGAATAACTTGAACTGCTGATATGTGCACCAACATGAATTGATCACTAACATGCATTGATCTGAGAAGTTCTACAGAAATGGAAATGTTCTGTATAATCTTATTTATAGGAACTTTAAGAACAACTGAAACTAAGTATGATGACATAAATCAAAATAGGTGTTGCCAGTGAGCACAGAGACCTTGGTGCTTACTGGCAGGCAATGGGTTTGGGACTGTGGGATGATGGACTGTCCTGTATTTTTATTGGGTTACTGATCAGAAGAATATATATTCCTCAAATTACATGGAATTAGGTACTTACAGTCTATGTATTTCATAGTATATAAATTTTTAACCTCAATTTTCTCAAAATATATCAGGTAAATCTTTTCATATCAAGGTAAATACTTCGACATTGTTGGTTAAGGCATTTTTTAAGCACTCTCTAAGATTAATAACCTGAAGTTGGTTTAGAATAAAAATCACTAGAATTCTTTCCAAAAATGATTCCATGAGTTTCTACATTCCATACCATTTGATTTTTCCAGAGAAGACATTTTCTGATTACATGAAATCTAGAATATGTAAATTGTAATACAACTATAAAGTAGTAGGTCTTAAAAATTACCTCAGTTTTTAATAGAGTTGCAGCCTTAGAATCTGGCAAATACACATAAATGAAATAGGTGAATTCATTTTGTTTAAACATATTTCATCTTTTTTGATATATCTGACTTGACCTCAGGATGATACTGGAAGATTAGTTCAATTATACATTAGTGTTAAATTTAGAGAAATGTGGTGGCAGTCCAGGGAAGGAATAGATGCATCACAGTAAATCTAATTACTAAATAAGCCAGCCAACTAAAAGCTTTTGGGGGGAGTGTGGCTACTGGCATGCTTTCATGCTATATTTTCAGGGTAAAGATTTGTTTAATTGCAGGTGGTTGAGGTGAGGAAGTACATGAGAGACCAGGAGAAGATTAATAAAAGTGACAACAAAATAAAAACTGCAAAGTCATGGTCAGCTACTTGCCAATATGAATGGAATTACAAGTCATGTGGATGAGAACAATGATAAAAGCAAAACAAATTCCCAGAAAACCAGATCACAGAGACAGCCATTCACAATTAAAGTTACAAAAATCACAAATTTGGAATAAAGTGTCTATCTTTATTAAATTCATGTATTTATTTTTCACTTAATTGAAAGCCTTCATGTAAAAAATAAACCAAAAGAACATTTCATATAAGTGGGACATATTATATGCACACATATATATGACTTGAATGTTACATATTCAAATCATTCTAAAGTTATACTCAATTTTTGATTTGTCCAAGCATTTTCTTTCCCAAGAACTTAGTATTTTTGTTACTATGACAACACAGTGTGCCACAAATCTTCCTTTTTTTCTTGGCAGTGTTGTACTAAGGGTTGGTTGAGAAGCTATCATAAAAAAAAATCTTCCACTTGATTACATAGATCCATCTTCTTTTAGATCTCTCAGGATTTTTAAAAACCCATCACATATCAGCTATAATGCAAAGATAGGAACTTCATGAGATGTGATGGTTTTCATGATGTGGGAATTTAACTCTGAAACATTTCCAGATTGAATGGATGACAAGGCATTACCTACCAGAGAGTTAAAAAGGAAACGGTGTAACTAATTTCTTTGCAAAGAAATTGTACCAGAAGGGAAAGACCCTTGTCTTCTAGTTGAGCCAGCAGATTGGCATTGGGTATTATATTAGCTGAGGACTTTTTGAAAATTCTATTTTCGATGTGGATGACAAAGACACCAGTTGAATACAATGAGAGAATCATAATATTCTCAATATCTCAATATCTTCTTTTTTTTTAAGATTTATTTATTTATTTATACACGCACTGGGTACAGTCAGAAGCGCGGGAGGGTGAGAGAATTCACCAGAGCCACAGCGGGGAGCAGAGTGGGCAGACTGACGAAGTACACTGCTGAGGGGAGCAGCAGGTGGCAGGGGAGGTCTGCGCGCCATGTGGGACCCTCCTCCAGTGGCCAGGGAGCAGCCGGGGATCGAACCGGCACTGCAGAGACTGCGGGCAACTTCGCAACCCAGCGCTCAACCGCTGTGCCACCGGGGAGGCCCAATATCTCAATATCTTCTCTTTAAATCTGATATAAGATTTGCTAAAAGGGAAGTGTAAAGAAAAACCTGATTCTTAAGCTGGAGTTGGCTTTTTGCCAGTTCATCCTGAAACGCATTTCTCTGCAAAGACTGTTTTTTATGAATACATAACTGACCCATAATTGTAGAATCAAGATGGTTAAACCTAAACTGGTTTTTTTGTGTGTCTTTTTTACAGAGAAATTTTTGGAAAACAATAAATAAGGCATTACAATATGTCATGAGTGCAACAAATAGTTCCACCACACAACTGCAGTGGAAATGCAAACATCATTTATTCCAGACTTTTCTCATGCTCTGTATAAGAAGATTATACATAAATCTTGAGAAATTGGAAATATTTCAAATTTCCCTTTGGTAAATTACAATGTCAGGAAATTCATGATGATCACAGGCATTTAAACATTTTTCAAATATGAAAATATGAATTATTATTTTTTAAAAAGAACATATCACAGTATATGATATATGCATTTCCTAAAATTCTGCTCTCTGGTATTGAACCCACTTAATACTCTAATCCGTTGTGAAATATAGGGCCCAGTTGCTGTGCAATTGTTTCAAGTTCCATAGCTTAAAAAAAATAAGGAAACACTAAATTCTACTATTCTAAAGGACTTTTCTTTAACTTCTTATTGCAAGTCAAATTAACCAGATTTTTGCTGGATAGTACACATGATTTCATAAAATAATTTTCCATTTTGCAAAGGAAATTATTAAATGACAGCTATAAGGGGGCAGGAAATGGATGTTGCAGAGGTAGATTTAGGACGTAGGTCACAATAGTGATGTTCTGAAAGTCCAAGCACTTTCCATGGTGTCATCTTCCTCTGGTGAACACAGAACACGGGAAGGATAACTCTGGAGGAGGGGGAAGTCCATGTGATCCCAGTGGCCGCTTGAGAAAACAGGAGATGAGAAGGAGAAAAGGTCAGAGATTTCAATGACAAATTGCCCACTTGTCCTCCCATTTGGGACCAGCGCTGTCTTTAGATGATTGTTAAGATACAATCATGCCTTCCTATCAATACTTTAGGTAACTTTCAGGTACATAAATCACCATATATTGCTGCTTTTAAAATATAGCCAAACATTTCAATATCCCCCTTTCTGGTCCCCATCTCTTCTGATCCACAGGACTCAAACAACCACATGCATAAGTGAAAGTAAAGGGATTCTTCATCAGGTTTAAGGGAAGTGATTGTAACCATTATAGATGTGCTTAAACCACGAGCACATGCCAATGACTCTCTGGGATCTAAGAGCTCTGAAGCATTTACTCCTTACCTAGTGTGAATTTTCAAGCACAAAAATGTGATCCTCAAATGAATTCCTTTCCATGACCCCCAGTTTCAACCAATGACAGAATCTTTATCTTGGACAATTCAGTATGAACTCCATCTATCTTAGTTGAGTTTGTGTTCACATTTCAGGAACACAAGGTGTGCCAAAATTTGAGGTAGAGAGGGAGGGAATCTGGTCCTTGAAAAAGTTTCCTATATATATAATTTCCTGGGAGATGCACATATCCTATGGTCTCCAGACTTTGGGTCACAGATTATTGTCCTCACTATTGTAAATGCAAAGTCTTTCCTTTCCAGATAATTGCTTGTACCTCCTGGACACCAAGGAAATGCTGGCTACTCCCTACATGCTGCTGATACAATTGTGAAATTGTGGTTCTCTCAAACATATCCCCATTGATGATCCCCTTTAGATGCAGGCCAACATGGGGTATAAGGAAGGGTGGAAGAGTTATCTCTAGAACAACATAAAACATTCATATAAACCTTCTACCTCCACTTCTCCTTTCTGTTTCTCCAAGGCAAGGTGTACAGGTCTCCTCTTACTATCTCATAATAACATAATTTTCATCTATCTTTTTTCAAATTCCATGGATCTTGACTTTTAAAATGTTTTTGTTATATTATTAAATCTTATTAATATGTGTTGTGGGATAATTACACAAGTGAGTTGACTACAGTGAAGGGCTACTACCTATATACAGAATTAGGAAGCCACTAACATACCCCCAGGTGCTAGATTTTCCTGATCTTTATTCCAGGATTCCAAATGATACTTGGTACCTGTGGCTAGCATCAGTCACCTAAATGATGTCTTAAGAAATATTTTCATTAAAAAGTATTAATTGTACTAAAATTTACATAGTTAATTAATTTACTTATTTATTTTTATTGAGGTAACATTACAGTATTGTATGTGATTTAGAGGTACAGGATCACACCCTTAGGGCTATGTTACCACATCACACCCACCACCAAAGCACTGATGATCCCCCAACATAGTCCATTGTGCCCCCTCTTACCTTTGCTCACCTCCCTCTTCCACTCTGGTATCTTAACAAAGAGGCATTGCTTGTGAAGTCACTCATGCACCCAAGCTCTGTGCCACCCCATGAAGCCCTCAGGCTGCAGCCTTCTGTTCAGCTGTCTCTCACGGTGCCCTTCTGTCTTCCACAGTTTATAATCTGGAAGTTCCATTTTAACTAGGACCATGTTCACATCCTTGTCCATGTTCAAGGGCCATGTCTGACTGCAATCTAACCTCTCAGAATGAGATCTTGACTTTTTGAAGTCAGAGCCAAGATCTTGCTTCCCTGAGGTCCATGATCACTTAGTGTAGCCTGACTAGAGCTACACTTATTCCACATGACTCTTCATGTCCCCTTAATCTCTACTCCACACCAGTCCCCAGGCTTGAAGAAAGTGGGAAGCAGGTCTCTGTCCTGACACGTAAGTCCCAGCAGAGATCCTACCTCACATAACTTAGACGCTGCAGGAAATCTCCCGCCCCAGTTCTGCATGTGTTCTCCCCTCTTTGCAAGCACTCCATTCCCCCTGCCAGCCCCAATCCACCTAGGGCTCAGAAATGAGGGGATTCTCTTAGGCTTAACATCAGCAGATGAGGTTAATTTGTGAATCCCCTGCACTTCTCATACCAGGGAAGCCATTTGCTTCTTTGGTGACCACCCCCCCCTTTCTCACACTCCACCTTTGAGCACTGATAGCATCATCTGAGGAAGGAGAAGCTCTCAGCTGAGTCCAGATTGTGAGCATTGGCCTGTCTCTCACAAGCTGCAATGACCCCCAAGTCCTACTTACTGTGTGTGGGGTCTCTCCATGGGTAGCTATCTTCTGGAAAGTTTGGACTTCATGCAGAGCTAAGAGAAGGGACTCTGTGACCTTGGTGTAGTGTCACCTCCTGCACACTGGGCAGACCATGGTCCTTTTCCAAGTACAGGCTCCTTGCTGGCACCCAGGCCTCCTCTTGTTGGACAGATAAGGGCATGCAGCAGTTGACCACGGATGTCAGAGTCACTCTGCTTGGGTGGGCTCAGCAGTCATGTTCTCCTTCCTAGGAAATCCTTTCGTAATAAAAACTCAGCAGCGCCAGATCACTGTTATGTGCAGATGTTGAGAGGGTGTTATGCTTTCTTTCATTCTTCTGCAGAAACTTCCTCAAATCTCCTAGAAATGTGAAGCATTCCAGTCTTTTTAAGCTCAGCTCATGATCATCCTTATCTTTCTTCTGTGGCTGCAGCTGTGATTGGGGTAATGGGCATCACCTACAACTTGACTCTAATTCTAATTCAGGGTTGTCCCAGTAAGGAAAGGAAGGTGTTCCACAAAGAAGCTGAGAGATCCAGGGTGTCTGTAGCACAGAAAGCCCATGTGCCCAGCCACAACATCAGTGGTCAGAAGAAATATCTCTTTATTTCTCTATCATTAAGTCTAATTGATATTTAGAGTCTACATTTCTGAAGTGACACACGGCATCCAAATCATGACATTCCTTAATTTGCCTACAAATTACATGCAGAATGAGGGCAGCTATTTGGCCCTAAATCCTCCTATCTATACACAAGAATGAAAAAAACTCAACGGAGAAGAATATAAAGAAAAAAATCTGTTTTCATTCCTCTGGCATGTCATGAGTTACATGAGATATTTTAAAAACAAAATAGGTATTCAGGATTACAAGATTCTATAAATATTAATTTCTAGGTGTGCTCAACAATTTGAGTGCTATGGAAGGGGAAATCACAGAATATATTAAACACGTAAAAGATGTGGAACATATAACCTCCTGGGTGAGTGATTATTAATAGGAAAATAGAAAATCATGACCAAAATAATTAAAATAGATTACTGCTGTAACATGGATCATTATTGCATCGACAAATTCATAATTCAGGTCAAATCATAGAGCCTGAATGATAACAACTATGAAAAAAGATCAAATACAATTATGCAAAGTTGTAAGGTGAGTTTTCTCCTAGTACAGGGCTTAAAAATCTTCTCAGCATGTATTTACTAGTGGGATGGAGCTCAGGAATACTGGAGGAATCGGAAGTGCCTGAAGGAAGCTGTCAATCTCTGTCCATCTGTGTCACTGGAGGAGACAACAGAGCTGGTGACTTGTGCTGTGGTCTGAGGTCCAGCCATTGAAGCTAAAGGGAGAGGCTGAGCCTGGAGTCGTCCTTCTCCAACTCCCCAAGACACTTTCCACTGACCACATATTATGCTTCACCCCAAAGTCTTTTTTTTAAAGATTTATTTATTTATGTATACAAGAGCTGGGGCACAGGCCAGAGGTATGGGGGGTGAGAGGATTCACCAGAGACAGAGTGGGCAACAGAACAGGCAGACTGACTGAAATACATTGCTGAGGGGAGCAGTGGGTGAGACTGTAGATGTCTGCTGCGCCATGTGGGTTGCTTCCTGGCCAGTCGAACTCGAACTCATGCTGCAGAGGCTGTAGACAGATTCACAGTGCTGTGCTCAACCACCTGTGCCACCAGGGAGGCTCCCAAAGTCTTTTTGGTAGACAAATAAGTGCCATGAACTTCTCCACATTGGAGAATTTGGAAAAAAAGCCATATTGGTGAAGGTTGCTGGTGATAATGTTGTGGCAGGGCTGGGAAAATCCACTGGTATTTGGAAAATCCACATGGTGTCACACTGCCTTGTATTACCTTGCTAATTCCTTTTACTAAGATCCCATAGAACTTATCCCTGAGGGGCCTCCCTGGTGGCACAAAGGGTTAAGCACCACACTATGAAGCAATCCATAGCCTCTGCAGCACAAGTTCAATCCCTGGCTGGCCAGGGAGCAAACCACATGGCGCAGCAGACCTCTCCTGTCTTGCCCACTGCTCCCCTCAACAGTGTTTTCAGTCAATCTGCCTGTTCCGTTCCCCACCCTGTCTCTGGTGAGTCCTCTCACCCCCCACATCTCTGGCCTGTACTCCAGCTCTTGTATGCATAAATAAATAGATCTTTAAAAAAATAATAATAAAAAAGAACTGATCCCTGAGTATCATATTGGAAATGACCACAATCTACAACTCAGCATCTGTATTTTTCTGTTTTCAGTAGATTTACAAATTTGACTGCAGTTTTATTTATAAAAATTGAGCAGGGTGACGTCTAGTGGCTATGTATTAAAATAAGTTGGGCTTCTTTTCAACTTAAGACAATCTTCACAGCAACTGGAATGCCCAAATGGACTCCTACTGAGGTCCATTCTGCAGATAACCTTCAATCTTGTCTGGATTTTGTATCAAGGACACTGGTCCTGGATTCTGAGTTCATGGACTCTTGGATATGGGTTCTAAGCAACTCTACTGAGAGTACTGCCCATCTCTGATTTAAAATATTAAATTGTTCTTTAAAATTAACAGTTGCTTCCAGAGAAAGTGGAGACACCTCAGAGGAAGTTAGAATGTCAGCCCTGCTCCCTGCTGTTCTGACCCTGTTGCAGTGAAAGCCCTTAGTGAGGGCCAGTACATTTGAACCCAGAGGACAAAGCAAACTGAGGTTGAGTTTGGGGCCTGCAGAAGATAGGTGTCATTTGCTGCACATTTGTGAGAGGAAATTGGGGATCTTAAAAGAAAGGAAGAGCAGAGACTTGAAAGAAAGTGCTGGCCAAGAAAAGTGGAAGAGGGGTTGAAAAATTTTCAGAACAGGGATATATGATACTCTACATATTCTAACATTTAGCAATGTCTTTATACTTTTGCCCTTTGGCAGAATGTCACAGAGTTGGAATCACACAGTATTGTGTGACTCAGGTTGGCTTCTTTCACTTAGTAATGTGAATTAAGAAACAGGGATTTAAATTCCCTTCATCTCTTTTCATAGCTTGATAGCTCATATCTTTTTAGTGCTGAGTAATAGTCCATTGTTTAGATGTACCACACTTTATTTATCCATTCACCTACTAAAGAATATCTTGGGTGCCTCCAAGTGTTGGCAATTATAAATCAAAATGCAGCTATAAGCATCCATGCCCATGGTTTTGTGTAGACACAAATTTGCAACTGCTTTAGGTAACTGCCAACGAGTATGATTGCTGGATTGTATGGTAAGGGTATATTTAGTTTTTAAAGAAACTGCCAAATTGTCTTCCAGGATGGCTGTACCGTTTTGTATTCTTTTCATTTATGAATGACTGTTTCTGTTGTTTCACATCTTCACCAGTGTTTGGTGATGTCAGTGTTCTAGGTTTCAGTCGTTCTGATTGGTGTCTAAGAGAACATTTTCAATCATAAGATCCAGCATGAGTTCTAACAAGGAATGGGAGGGGTGGATGGGAAGAGCCCTCTTCTTTTTGGTCAGTGTCAAATAAGTTGGTATAGCCTTTGCACAAAGAATTTGGTAGTGTATATCAAAAAGTCTTAAACATCTTCATGTACATTGATTCAGAAATTCTCTGCCAAGAAAATTAGCTACAGTAATGGAGATTCTTTGAAAACCTACAAATAGTAACTATTTGCAAAATTTAATTTAATTTATATAATTTATTTAATGAAGGAGTTTGGCTAAAATATTTATTATATGATAACACAATAAAAATTGAGCACCATTATTAGATATATTGTTAAGAATATATAATTAAGTAAAAAGGATAGGCATTATGCTAGAATACATTTATATTTTATAATCATATGTTAATTATATGTCATTGATGGTATTATATTATATATATCATAATATCCTACATATTATATAATATGTATATATGTGTTATATATAACATAATGTGTCTGTTATATATATAACTCATTTGATAGAATTAAAAATTCTTTTGAGATTCTTTTTTTTTTTTAAAGATTTATTTATTTATACAAGCACTGGGTACAGTCAGAAGCTCGGGAGGGTGAGAGAATTTACCAGAGCCAGAGCGGGGAACAGAACAGGCAGACTGACGAAGTACACTGCTGAGGGGAGCTGTGGGCGGCAGGAGAGGTCTGCACGCCATGTGGGACACTCACCCGTTGGCCCAGGATCGAACCAGCGCTGCAGAGGCTGGGGGCAGCTTCGCAGCCCAGCGCTCAGCCGCTGCGCCACTGGGGAAGCCCGCTTTTGAGATTCTTATCAGAGTCAAAAGTCTACTTTTGATTCATTATTGGAGGAATGGGTTACAAATCTTGAACAAATGAAATTTTGGTGACCAAATACATTTCAGGTTTTTTACTGATCCATAATATTTGAGGATATTTTCAAATTTGAAATAACTGCAAGAATAGTGTGAGTAAAAATTATGGTGGACATATTTTCTACTCCAAATGCAGCATGCTTTTACCCCACTGGGAGGCTACATGAAAAGAAATATGTTGATATATAGTAGTCTTTATTTTTCATAATGAAAAGAATCTTCATTTCATATTAGCCTGTTCTAGCCCAAAGTCATAATAACTTCCTAAGGAAACCCTGAAAAGAAAAGAAACAACAGCTGCCTTGGGATTAAAAAAGCAAAGAAAATGAAGACAGAAATGAAGACCCTGTTTCTTCTTACACAGTAAGTGTAAGCATCTGCTTCAGCTATCAGATCATGTCTAAATTAAAGAATAACGAAGAGGTTGAACTCATTTTTTTTCTGCCTGCTCTCTAGAACTGCTTTTCTTCTGGAATATCATTAAGTCACATGAACAGCTGTACCAAGTTGTTATGGCAACAGGAATTTTAAAAGTAAATTAATTTTGCTATAAGGTGTTATTAAGACCAGGTGAGAGTGGCCTTGAATAATAATGTCTCCCATTGACTTGCAAGAAGTGAAATTGAAAGGAAATATCTTGATTTATGATCATTTCTTTGCAGTTCTTATAGAAAAAGTGACCATAAATTGTGTTGCCTTTATTGCAAATTTGTATATTCCATTTTAATCCTCCATAAAAAGATAAATGATGTTTTGCAAAAGAAGTTGTAGCTTAGATAGTTTTCCTTGTGGAATGACAAAATGTACCTAAAGAATATACATTATGAAAAAATTTCTTACTATGCAGAAAATTTTGACTTTTTAATTTCAGAGAAAAGAGTTAGACAAAGTCTCAAATACAACTAAGAATTAGACTTGTGCTATCATGCAGATGAACAAATTAAAAGCTTTGTAAGGATAAAGAAATGCTTCTTAGATTAAAGGAGCACTTGAAGTAAAAATCAACCATAACTAAACGTGACCACTGTACTCAAAAGTTCACTGCAAATTTAACAATATCTGCTTTCTTTTTGTTAATTTCAATGCCAAAAGAATCATTACCCCTCCACACCCCTTCTTTTAGAAATATGTATATTGTGGAAGGGAGTTCCAGATTACAGAATAAAGGAGAACTTTGTTTTACTTCCTCCCATGATCACAGCAAATCTATACCTAAATATGGACTAATCTATAGAGAAGTAGAACTGAAACCCAGATGAATAGAACTTCCATAGCATATGATATAAAGGAAGCATCCAGACATATAGGAGAGACAGAGAGATGTGCTCTTCAAGGGTCATCACATGGGTAACAGGGTAAAAGGTCATCACATGGGTAACAGGGTAAAAAAGGGATATCCCTAAAGATACAAAGGTTACATATGACAAACCCATAGCTAATGTCATACTCAATGGTGAAAAACTGAAATATTTTTCTCTAAGATAAAAAACAAGACAAGAATGACCACTCTCACCATTATTATTTTACAAAATATTGAAAGTCCCAATCAGAACAATCAGACAAGAAAAGAAAAGGTATCCATATTGGGAAGGAAGAAGTAAAAATGTCACTACATGAAGGTGACATAATTTTATATGCAGAAAACCTTAAGGACTCTACCAAAATAACTTAAAATAATGAACGCAGGTAACAACATCAATATATAAAAACACCTGCTGTGTTTCTTTACATAAATAATGAACCAGACAAAAAAGAAACAAAGAAAACAATACCACTTGTGAAAACTATAAGATACTGTTGGAAGTAATTGAGGACAAATATTCCATATCCATTGACAAGAAGTCAATATTGTCAAACTGTCCATTCTTCTAGCAATATACAGGTTTAGTGCAATACCTAATTAGGGCCCAATGTCATACATCAAAGAAATAGAACAAAACAGAATCCTAAAATTTATATGGAACCACAGAAGAGCTCAAATAGTCCAGACAATCCTGAGAATAAAGAATAAAAACAGAGATTTCATACTCCCTAACTTCAAATTATAGTACAAAGCTACAGCAATCAAACAGTATTGTGTTAGAAAAAAATAGATACATGACAATGGAATAGATTCAAAATACCATATCTAAAACCTCACAAATATAGACAACTAACTTATAACAAATGAGTCAAGAACATACAATGGAGTAACAATAGTCTCTTCTTTAATAAATGATGCTGGGAAAACTGGACAGCCACATGCAAAAAACTGAAATCATACCACTAATCATATTAAAATTAATTCATAATGTGTTGAAGACCTGAATATAAGATCTGAAATCTTAAAGGAATTAGATGAAGACATTAATGATAAATTTATTGATTCCAACCTTAGTGTTACCTTTATGTATTCATCTACAACAGCAAGAAAAACAAGATAATACTACCAAATGGGGCTACATCAAACTACAAAGCTTCTGCATACAAAGAAACCATTGTTTATCATTAGGGTATGGAAACCAAAATAAGAATTCAACTCACACTAGTTAGAATAGCCACTATCAAAAAGTCAAGAAATAATAAGAATTAGCAAGGATTTATAAGGAAAGGAAAGCTTGTGAATTATTGGTGAGAAGGCAAATTAGCACAGCTACTATGGAAAACAGTAAAGAGAGTACTCAGAATATTAAAGATAGAAGTACCATATGATCTAGTAATCACAATTCTGGATGTATGAAATATGAGAACACTAAGAATATGAAAGAATATTGAAAGAATATGAAAACACTAAGAATGTGAAAAATATAAAAACACTACAAATATGAAAATACTAATTCAAACAGACATATGCACCCCTGTGTGCACTGCAGCAACATTCACAATGGCCAAAACATAAAAACAACATAAGTGCCCAATGACAGATGAATAGATAAAGATTATATATACATGATGGAATATTACTTACCCATATAAAAGATGATATCTTGTCATTTGCAACAACATGGATAACCCTTGAGGGGATTATGTTAAGTTAAATAAGTCAGAAGGGAAAAAATAACATATCACTTGTTTGTGGGATATAAAAGAATAAAGCAAACAAAGAAACAAAACAAAAACAAACCTTAGACTTTGACAACAAAATGAAGGGAAAGTGGGTGGAGAATGGAGGACCAGGTAGATTGGGACAATTCGTTGGTGGTAGATGGTAATTATATATTTAGTGGTAGACACAGGGTGATGTATACAGGCTAGGTGATAAGCTATACACCTAAAACCTATGCAATGTTGTAAATTAATGTTATCTCAACTTATATATACATAGTGTCAAATACTGACTTGATCACATTGCAGGAGTCATACCAGAGGATCTGGTCATTCCTCTTTATTAATGCAGAGTGTAGATTTGTGTGCTTGCAAGTACAGGCACACATGTTTGCACATAGCACACAATCCCATACAGTCACCCATAGGTATACTCATGCACGAACAGCAAAGAAGAGAAAAAGATGAAGACATGACCTAACATTCATTTTCAAATATTATGTGTTACTGTAAAGAGACTCCTCATAACAAGGGAAGCTGAGTTTGCAGTAATCAGGAAATTCTGGGAGTGAAACTAAAACAGCAAAGACATCAGCAGACCATATTGAGATGCAAGTCAGAGACCGTGAAGTGGAGGGATGGAAAACAAGGCCCTCTTTCTCTGTTGGGAATCAACAAAGTCTTGGAACTGGGAGAGACTGATAAACTCTATTGGTTTGTAACCTGCCATAGACTTGTCAGCAGCAGGAATCTAGCCAAATACAAACAAGCAAAAAACCCAGAAAACACCAGCATGTCTTTTTACTTCCCTTTACAACCTCAGGAGTTCTAATCTTTCCTATTATTTTCCTTAGAATACATCCAGATCACCTGTCCTTGTTAAAATTTACACTCAGCAAATTTTAAATCTTAAAAAAAAAGCTAATATGCAATAACTTGAAAAAGCACCAAAACTGTAGCAGAAAGTCATTTCCCAGGAATATCCATGCACATTGAAAATAGATAAATAAGTCGTATTTTATTCCTTACACCCACATTTTTTGAGGGAACTGGAGAAAAGATTTAAGAACAGGTGGTATTTTACTGTAAAAGTATTTTACTCAAAAGTATTTTCCAAGCCTCGTCTTCAAAGCAGCATGCCACTGCATCCTCTGATCACCAAGGAACAAGTGACTGCAAGCCTTCCCTTTACCAAAGAAGAGCACAGAAAAGACACCAAGCTCCCAGACCACACTGTACTGGAGTTGCCACAAGGGATCTTATCCTGCCAGAGTAAAGGAAAGCATTGGGGACGCAGGAAGCAGCCCGCGGAGGCGATGAATACATGGGCTGCCCATCAGGGGCTCCCTAGGGGATGGAGAGAACAGGCCCAGGAAGCCAGGCCAAATGTGGACCTGGGAGCAGAAGCGAGCCAGGGTGCTGTGCTCAGCCTGAACAATGCATGGAATTCCAGAGAAGCATTATTGCTTGCTTGTGACCTGCAAGAATCTTGCTAAGGAAGAGGATACTTAGAAGAGGAAGGATAAAATGCACGGTCCACAGAAAGGTTAGTCCAGCCAACAGATCACCTAACAGTGCAGAGCAGCGAATGGAGAGCTGCTGGACACCACGAGAATCTTGGAGAAGGAACCGCAAGGCTGGTGTGGTTTTGAGAAAACTTCCCTGTTGGACCTAGCCTCAAACATCCTCAGTTCATCTGTAGCAAGGCGTTCAGAAACAGACAAGGTATATGCTTATCTCAGGTCCTTTTATTCAGTCTCTGGTTAGTCTTTATCTAACAAAATGTATTTTAAAATTTAAGTTAATGAATATGTATTATGTGTGTTGTTCAGAGTGTCGGGGCATTTGAGTCTATGCTTTCCAGAGTTAGCAGACCTAGGAGAGCTGGGAGGGGACCGTCTGTCCAAGACAGAATGACCGTCTGTCATTCCCTCAGGGGGAAGAGGGGAGCATGGGCACCGTCACATGTAGACGGGCATGGAGGAGTGCTGGGGAGCTCCTGGTGGATGACCAGGGGGCAGAGGGATGTTGTCCATGAGATGAGAGGGAGGTTGGTGGAGTGTCCCAAGCGAAGAAGCCAGAAGGCCAGTGAAAAGCTGGAGTGAAGAGTAAAGCAACAGCTTAGCTGGAGTCGGGAAGTGCTGGTGCTTACAGAGGCAGGCTCAGAGGGGGATCCACATTCTGGAAAATCTCCACACCAGAAATAGAATTTTTTTTTTAAGGAATGGGAATTTTATGAGCCAGAAAGGGACAAGGTCAGTTATGTCTGTACCAAGACTCCCATTTAGCCCATGGCACCTGGATAAATCAGAGAGCTGGGTAATTGGAGCTGGGAGAGCAGGCAAGACATCAGGATGGCCCAGTGTGGCCCCAGTTGAAGCAGCTTTCATCCTTGTTTATTTTACTCATAAAAGAAACTTACTGCTATTACCACTTCCTACACTCTTATTTTTCTTTTAAATCACTGCTTGGGTTAGACATTATATGACTTGTAATGAGAACAGTAAAATGCCTTGTTCTTATTATGATAATTTGAATAACAAATATGGAATAAGACAACAAAACAGCCCAGACAATAAAAATAATTGTTAACCCACTTTACTAGATTCTGTGGCCAAATTATAGTTTTATAAATTACAGTTGGACAGAGGTAAATGTGCTCACAGGTTCCTTGTTAACAAGGTCACCAGTTTAATTTGAATATTTTCCACAGCCGTTGCTCTCACACATAAAGAGGGGAACGGCTCCAGTTATGTAGGACAGGCGACCGGGTGCTAATGAGTCTAACAGATTGGTTCAAAATAGAAGCATAAACCTTTAATTCATGAGGACATGACAGTTACGAAACCCAAGTCGAGGAGAAACGATCTGTGTTTAAGAATCCAACACTGCAACATTGCTTGCATTTTTGAGATAGTTCTTGACCCTGGCTTGGCAAAATGTGTACACTATAAATAGAGGGACAGGGAAAAGGTTACAAGAGACCATAAAATTCCATGAACATGAATTTCACTTTTAGAGGAATCAACAAAGAACTGCATTGAAAACATGCTTGATTTCTCCTCTTTAATAGAATTACGATGTAGAGAAACTCCCAGCAATATCATGGGGTAAAGGACTGAGAGCAACTTTAGCATTTACCATGAAACAAATAGGATTAAGTAATGGACCCAATAAAAACTTAATTTGAGGATAAGAACTGGCGGCTCTTCATCTGATGACGAAGAGATGAGGTCAATTTAGACAAATAATACATCTTCATATTTTAATGATCTTTCCTGTGCGTGAAGGTTCTGGTTACAGGAACTCATTGTGGGTTTGTAGGTTACGAAATGAAATTGCAGGGATCATACCATGTGAAGGGCTGCACCAGTGGGCACAGAAAACATTTTGCACAAAAACTACTTCCAAGTGGAGGTCCTGCCATTGTGTGAAAGGTCAGGAGCTTTCAGACTAAAGCTTTAAATGGCATGTTATGGTATGATGAAAATGTCACCAGACTCCTACAAACATGCAGTTTGAAAGTGTACTTTATTCTAATAGAAGTAAGAGGTAAAGGGCAAGAACTAGCAAGGATTGCTCAGTTACACCAATAGTACCTTGGGAATTCATCAGGGTGCTGATTCTCAAACCAATTCCCTAGCATTTAGGGAGAAAAATAGGGTGAAGAATCACAGAAGTAAAAACCAATGCCTTTAAATACCCCAGGTAACAGATTTGAAATGGGAAACTTCTTGGAGACAGATGAGATCCTTTGCAGTATTTTCTGTGGCACATGGCTTACTTGTCAGTGTCTGTTAATTGTCCCAAGTCTGCCAGAAGGAAGGCAAGTGCTTTGTGAAGTCCTGTAACTTTTACAGCATTTAGTTTACATTTAAAATAAAAAATAAAAAAGCCCAGAGGCTTGTGAAAGAATTAGAGAGAAAAATGGGGATTATCACTTAAGGACCTAAGGGGAGAATAAAGAGAGAATTTATTCTAAAATGTTAGTGACAATTTATCTAATTAGTCCTTGACAGCTTGAAATGTGTCCTAAAGAAAAAGGTAATGCAGCAATCTGGGAGTAGTTTGTTCTTTAAAATAGCCAGATTAATGACTGCAAATACAAAAATAGCATCCAGTTGGATTATATAATTTTCTCTGGGTAATTTTAATAACTTAGAATTTGGGGACCATCAAAAAAGTTTCTCAGAAATAAAATTTATTTCATTTTTAAGAATACTTACCTTGAATTTTACATCAGGCTAAATGTTTTACTTATAGAGAATTGTATTTTTTATTATAAAGTTGTTTTTTTTTCTTCTTCTTTTGCAGATTTGGTAGCAGGGGGGAAGTAAACTAAATGAACATAGAGAAATTCTCTAACAATTTGTTTCGATTTAACATTCAGCGAGGGAGAGATTTGTTTCCTCTGAAGATTTTAAGAGATTTAAATAGGGCCGTTTATGTTCAGCTCAATTAAGCTACTGATCATTCCATTCTTTCAGCAGTGAAGTGTCCTCAACCCATTATTACTTTAGAACAATAAAATAGGCTGGGCTGTCCAAGTCTTCATTCTACCCTGTGTGTAACACATGCAGAGAATATTAACATGCCCCCTATAGCTGTCCCTGTGTAGATCAGGATAGAACATATGCTGGGATTGAGACTTGCTCCTTGAAAGAGCAAAAAGAGAAAGTCAGCTGCTTTACAGGAGAAAATGGATGATACTATAAAAAATTATTTAAAAAGTAAACAAGAGCAAGTCTTGGGAATTTAGAAAAAAATAGACGCCTGATCCAAGGCATCCCAGGGGAATTGTGTTGAATGTAAGACAGTTATTGACTTCTCTCACTCTACAAGATACAGCATTGTGTCATAATTAGATAAAACACAGATGAAAGGCAAGGTGAGAGGTGTGTGTGTTAGCATAAGGGGATGGTTCAGTTTGTCCCCATCTGACTGAATATCTATTTTGAACTTGTAGCTTGTCAGGCTCTGAGGAAACAAGGGGAGGTTGGCATGTCCAAATCTGCAGTGTGGGCCAGCAGGCTGAGATCCAGGAAAGCTCATGGTACAGGGGAAGACCAGAGGCTACCTGTTGGATAATTGCCTCTTGCCCAGGAAGATTATCTTTTTATTCTCAGCAGGCCTTCAACTAATCAGGTGAGACCCACGTTAGGGAGGGCAATCTGCTTTCCTCAGAATCCACTGATTTAAATGTTAATATCACTGGCAACATCCTCCAAATTGACACATAAAATAAGCCATCACAACAGCACACACCTAGCAAAGAAACAAAATAATCTGATGGTATGGTAGACATTATGATGCATTAATTCTCATGTACATTAAGATGTACTTTAGCAAACCTAGTCATTCACAGAGATGCACAGCTTTTATGCAGTAGTTCAAGTTACTTAGATGTGTGATTAAAACTACTGTGGTTATTAGCCTCCAGTAATTCATGCACAGTATAGAAATAATAATTTTCATCTATTTTACAAAAGTATGTAAGCAACAATGGATCTCTACCAGTCTTCAACTTAATCCTGCCTGTTTGGTCTCCTGATATCAATCCTCTTCACATTATAATCAGAGCAGTATTTTTAAATACGAGACCACATTTGTTCATGTTAGTCTTAGATTAGAAGATGTTCCTTTTTTGCCACTGTCAAAATAATAATCCCAATTCCACAGAAAAACAAATGACCAGAGATACAGTTGATATATACTTCTAATTACAGCTACATGTGTGTAAGGAATGCTCCATCCATTTTTCTTCTCCAGTAGTTTCTCACTTATATTCCCAGCTGTGTTCTCAATATACAAAAAGACATGGAGTATATTATACAGCACCCACAAATGGTGACATGACATATTTGTCATTTTTGCATATTTCTCTTTTTCATTTAAAGTGTGAAATAGTTGCATATTTCTACAAGGAATCTAACCATTCTTTGTGGCTATATAGTATATCATTGCATGGATTTCCATAAAATATCAAAATCTAGTAATGGACATTTAAATTATTTTCATTCATTTGCTATCACCTGTCTATATATTTTTTTAAAAAATAACAATAGCCAAAACACAAGTGAAAAAATATTGTGACTCATATCACAAGGGGCTTTTTCTTCCATACACAAAGAGCTCCTAAAATCAATAAGAAAATACCAACACCTCAATAGACAAAAGGACAAATTTTCTGATCAGATATTATATAGAGAGTGCTACAATAAATAATATGTTAAATAATCTATTTCACACATGTAGGAATTACACTTACAGGGTAATTGCTTGAAGTGGAAATGCGAGATAACGGTACACACATTTTAAATTTTATGCTGTTGCTCATTTTCATTTGACAGAGGTGTGTCTGTCTATAACCTACCAGGCATGTCAGAGCGCTTTTATTTCCTTAACATATGTTCAACATAATGTGCATTAAACTCCATTCTCTGAGAGCATGATTGGCTAAAAATATCTCCATGAAATTTTAACTTGCACTTCTGTTACCATAAATGAGTTTAAGTGCGTTTTCAAATAAGATTGTCTTTCCTGTCCCAACAATATCTGATCAGAAAATTTTCTCTTTTGACTATTGAATTGTTGGCATGTTCTTATTGATTTTAGGAGCTCTTTATATATGGATGAAAATAGCCACTTGTAATATGAGCTGCAATATTTTTTCATTTGTGTTTTGACTATGGCTTTTTTTTAAAACATATAGACAATTTTATGTAGGATAATTCAACAATACTTTCTTTTGGCATAATTTTTGGATTTTATATTATATTAGATAAATCACTCTAAGATTTTTAAAATATCTTCCTGGGGTTTCTTATTACAAGTTTGTTTATTTATATATTGTCTGGATGTCTGAAATTCTGAAATATATTGTGCTTTGAGGTATGAATTCAAACTTATCTGTGAAAATTGTTAAAAATTTCATGAACTACCTCTTGAAAGTAGTTACTTTTTAATAATTATTTAATAATTTTCCTTTGTAAAAATATATACAATTTCCAAATTCAGCTGTTAACTTTGTAGCATATTTTAAACTAAAGGAAGAGAATAATTCACATCTATGAGAGAATGTGAGCTCCCACATGCATTTGTGATCTCCTTTTTATAGCCCGATATGCCCCTCTCCCACATGCACTCCCTATAGCCATGGCTCTTTAGAGCCCTCAGATTGGCAACTACTGCCACAGCCTCTTCTAAGCCAAAGTATGCATAATTCTCAATCTCTCTGTTCCCTGCCATTATCCTATTATCTTTAGATGTGATTTATGGAAATATAAAAAGCTACCCTCATTGTTATTTCATCTTGCATTTTGAATGAGAAGGGGAAAAAGCATTTGAAGCCAGATTATTAAAGAAAAGCATTGACCCAGTGGCATCATCAGACCTCCAGGAAAAATTTAATTATATCCCATTAAAAAGCTCAGTGCTCTCTTGTGATTTGAGCATATTAATGCAACTCAAAGTTCAGGTCAAGGTCCTTTTCTTCATGCAAAACTCACCTGAAAATCTAAACACAGCTCTGACTAGGTTTTTCTCTTGGAAAACCCACTTGCCATGTGTAACCACTTTTGTTATTTTTGGATATGGACTACCACTGTAAAAGTTTTTATTCCTTTAATTTGATGCAAAGGGTCAACATTACACCTTTTCCATTTCAATCACCATATATTATCGTTAGTTTCTGTATAATTCTGCCTTAGTTTAGCATAAGACTTTTCTAAGAACTTCTAACACATTTATTAAATATAATTTTATTTCTTTCTTAAAAAAAGTATGTGGTGGTTAGAAAAGATGTGTCATTAAGAACACTTGGTTTCTTTTTTTTTTTTAGATAACTAATCATGGAGGTGATTTTCAGCAGAGGATAGAAACTAAGAACTCCATTTGGAATATTATTCCTGTCATGTCTACTAGCCACAAAGAAGGAGATGTTCAGAGAAAGTTAGGGTATCAGGTTGGAAACTCCCAGCATATGGAGAATTGAATGGAATTACTTACAACAGAATGAAGCAGGAACAAAGGGAGAATCCAGATCACACTCTAGGATTGGTCTGTGGGATCTGAAAGACAGAGTAAAAACCAGTCAGAAGAGCAGAGAGACAAGAAACAGGTTCCAGGGCCTCAGGGCAGGGCATGTGGGGAGTGGTCAGCTGTAGGATGGCTGAGGGAGAGGACAGACAGAGACAGAGATTGTTCCATGTTGGGAGGTAAACATCTCAGTGATCATGTAG
This sequence comes from Talpa occidentalis, assembly GCF_014898055.3. Lineage (NCBI taxonomy): Eukaryota > Metazoa > Chordata > Mammalia > Eulipotyphla > Talpidae > Talpa > Talpa occidentalis. The sequence goes on from NW_023601433.1 coordinate 54,168,282, forward strand.
ACACTAGTCAGATTGTACTAGAGACTGATTTGAAGGTGACAACAAGAAATTGGAAACAGTAAGATGAGACAATTGATTCTAAAACAATTGAGTGATAGTATTGGGGAAAAGGGAGGAAGCAGAGGGAAGGAAGAACAAGCAAAGGGTGTTGTTTTGCAAGATTCTACAGGCTATGCAAATGATAGAAATGCAAAACAGGACTCCAGGGTAGTGGGACATGTCCAAGACTTTGTGGAAGTCTTAGGTAACTTTGTCCATCAGTGACCAACTGCGTCATCAGCTAAGAAGGAAAGAACATGGTTGGGATTATACAAAATAGAACTTTCCAAGTAAGGAAATGGTCTTCAGCAAAAGAGATGCTGGCAAATATGGAACTGGTATCATGTACCCCAAAGAAGCAGAGGGTCTGAGGGATAAAGGAAAATAAATACTTTAAGAATGTAGATTCATGCTCCCTCTTCCTTGTCACTAGGGACATGTGAGAAAGTGCATGGTGAGACACAAGTCATCAAGGCTTACTAGGTGTCTCCTAAACTTCCAAACTCCATCACATGCATAGTTTTACTCCCACCTGATCTGACAGCTTTTCAAATGTGAATAACAGAAAGAAAGACTTTATCTCCAGATGAAGATGAAATGGCAAATTCTACAACCTGGTTGACAGTAAAAATTTCCATCCTGAGTTTTCTAGAGAGCAGTCTAAATATGTTTTACATGGGTCCTCCCCTGGTGGCACAGATGGTTGAGTGCAGTGCTGTGAAGCTGGCCACAGCCTCTGCAGAACTGGTTCAATCCCAGCTGGCCGGCAAGAATCCCACATGGTGTGGCAGACCTCTCCTGTCTTGCCCGCTGCTCCCCTCAGCAGTGTGTTTCAGTCAGTCTGCCTGTTCTGTTCCCCACTCTGTCTCTGGTGAATCCTCTCATCCTCCCGTGCATCTGGCCTGTACCCCGGTTCTTGAATGCATGAATAAATAAATCTTTAACAAACAAACAAACAAACAAGCAAACAAACAAACAAACAAACAAATAAATAAATAAATAAATAAATAAATAAATAAATAAATACATTCTACTTTGGGAAAGAGAATAAGAGCACCTTACATCAATTTCCCATTCATTCAGCATAACGTTTTCATGTTTGAACTGTGATATGCTATTCAAATAAGCCAGGCCTGGGATGGGCGTGGGTGAGAACACCTTCTGAGTTTCTAAAATATGAAGTAATTGATTTACCTGATAACCTGCACACTTTATAAACAAGTGGTTGAACTCAATGCCAAATTTCAGTCTTAAATCACCATCCAGTGATTCTATTGTGCATTTATAAAAGTGAAGGGAGAGAGTGTGATACTCTGGAACAATGAATCTACTGCTGAAGTGGGCATGGACATGTAGGATGGCACAGGAAATAAAAAGTACCCAAGATATTGGGAAGATTTCAAATTAGAGGCACCACTTTGAATATGCTTGCTGTCTGTAGAGAAACCTTTTTTTTTTTTTTTTTTATTTATTTGTTTGTTTGTTTGTACATGCACTGGGTACAGTCAGAAGCGCGGGAGGGTGAGAGAATTCACCAGAGCCAGAGCGGGGAGCAGAGCAGGCAGAAGGACCCAAGTACACTGCTGAGGGGAGCAGCGGGCGGCAGGAGAGGTCTGCGCACCATGTGGGACCCTCCTCCTGTGGCCGGGGAGCAGCCGGGATCGAACCGGCGCCGCAGAGGGCGCTGGCAGCTTCGCAACCCAGCGCTCAACCGCTGCGCCACCGGGGAGGCCCGAGAAACCCTTTTTTAAAAAAAAGATTTTTAGTTTATGCATACAAGAGCTGAGGTACAGGCCAGAGGTGTGGGGGGTGAGAGAATTCACCAGAGCCAGAGTGGGGAGCAGAACAGGCAGACTGATGAAATACACTGCTGAGGGGAGCAACGGGCGCAGCAGGAGAGGTCTATTGCGCCATGTGGGACCCTCTCCAGCAGCCAGGGATCGAACTGGCGCTGCAGAGGCTGCGGGCAGCTTTGCAGCCCAGTGCTCAACTGCTGCGTCACCAGCGGAGGCCCAGTAATTCACTTTATATGAGTGATTTTAAGTATTACTTAATAACCAAATTCATTGATCAGGGATTATAGGTATATATATTTGAGCATATCATCTAAAGATCTGTACATTTATGTTTTTATCACTTACAGGGAAAATGAGTAAGTTAGTTCACATCAGTTGCCTTATATTCAAGTCCCTAGGCTCATTAAGTAATCTCCATGCATCAATACCTAAGCTAATAGGCATCTAGACTCCACTGATTTGGGGTTATTTTATGGCCCTATTGAAGATATAGTTAGTTGCTTCTCAATATCTGTAATCTGGGGGAACTCCCTCGTGGCCTAAGGGTTAAGTCTCAGTGCTATCACCGTTACAGACTGAGTTCGATCCCTGGCTAGGGAGCTAACCCACTTATGGTGCAGAAGACCTCTCCTATCTCGCCTGTTGCTACCCTTAGCAATGTATTTCAGTAGACCCCCTGTTCTGTTCCCCACTCTGTCTCTGATGAATCCTCTCTCTCTCTCTCTCTCACACGCACGCACACACACACACACACACACCCCTCTGGCCTACACTCAAGCTCTTCTACACCAAAATAATTACATAAAATCTTTAAAAAATAATCTGTAATCTGTTTACTTTTTTCAGTAATAGAGCTTCTGATTTTTAAGTAGCTACAAAGCCACTCAGCACAAAGACCACATTCACCACGCTTAGGCCAGGTGAGCCAGGTGACTAACTGTCTCTGTGGGAGGAGAGGGGGCGTGGGTGTAGCTGCCAATAGCTTCCTTCAGTGCAGGGGGCCCTTCTTCCCTTCCCCTCCCCTCAAGCCAGAGCATGAAGGTGAGGACTGGAGGATGCTCAGGCCTCTGCCCTGACCTAATGGAAGCCACTCGTGAGGTGTGGCAGAGTATAAAGGACAGGAAGGTCAGGAGGCCTTGTGTCAATCCCCGAAATGTCACCTGAACCAGACAGAAATAAGCCTGCCTCACTGAAGTCATTGTTATTTGGGGGTTTTGTTATTTGCTGTCATACCTACTCTTAATTGATTTTGGTCTCTTACAAGTTGACATTCCAGGCAGTTGGTGCTTACTCTGGTGCCCTTCAGATTATTTCCCTCAGCTGTAGCCAAATCAAAATATAGAAAAGAGAGAAATGAAAACACTAAGGACAGTCAGAGCCATTGAGCCAGTAACTGTTTCTCCCACACACCTAATCATAGCCAGAAAGTGAGGGTGGCAAGTTAGGAGCCGGCTAGCAGGGTCGCTGCAGGGACTGTGCCAGGGAACCACAGCGGCGTCTGCTGCCAAGGCCAGAGGTGAGCTACTTCCCTGGAGAATACCTGATTGCTGAAGAGTGAGGGAACGTGAAACCTTCTGCGTGGAACTGAAGGCATGCCGTGGACATGAAATATTATTGTACTCTATTACTCATGGAAGCGGCTTGTGGCAAAGACAGATTCTTAGAGGCAACTGGCTATAGAGTCTCTTGTTTTTAATAACATATGTGTCAGCCAAACAGACATATGCCTTAACAGCTTTTAATTATTTCTACTGTTTGCTTACTTCTTTGCATTAAACATGACTTTAGTCTTTTGCATATTCATCTGAAATCTCCATTCCCTTATCCTCAGTAATCACTTCTTTAATAATTGCTGCCAGCTCTGTGGGGATTTTTGTAAAAACAATCAGCCTTTCTTCAAGCCGAAACCAGTCCATTTACCTTGAAGTTCTTTTTTTTTTTTTTCTTCTATTCATAGTTTCTGCTGATCTTTCCTGGCAAGAGGGGAGTTTCGATTGTTCCCGCACTAACTTGTTTCTGACCTGTGGTTCAAGTATAACCCAGTTTTACAGGCAGAGGTGTGTCTCTGGGCAGGGAAGGTCACCCTGGGACTTCAGTATTAGCTCCGTTAATTTCATAGGGGATTTTGTAGAGGGCCGGTAACATGTTACCATGACTGAGCCAGTTTGGATTTCATGGAAATTGTGTGTCATTGGGAAAGAACAAAGAGATGTTTTCATGTGGTTTCCCATTGAGCTTCATCAGGGTAACCCCAAAGACCCATTCTGAAGCCACTCCACCTCCGGTCTGAGCCCTGTGCTTCCCACGGAATAGCACTGATTGGCACAGTGAAGGATGAATCCATTCCGGTCACCTTCTTGAACTGTCACATGTACAACCTACACAATTCTCCACAAATAATCCAGACTAATGAGAGAGGTATAGTGCAGACATCTGATTAAATGAGCCCCAGCGTGAAAGAAAGGTTGAGAGGAGGGGTGAGGTGGGTTCCGTGGGAGCTTGGTCTGTCATGACACCTGAGATCAGACCGCAGGCAGGCTGCCAGCTAGACGGGAATTAGCAATCGGTCGTATACTCTTTGGAGTGTGTCCAGTGCTCTTCCCATGCAGACGCATCTCTTTCCATCTGGTGGCATGTGTCATCTCTCCGCAGGTTTCAGTAAACAATTGGCAGTTTTGTGAGCTTTGGCGCAAGGCTAGATCACATATGTCTATGTACACTCGCCAGAGTCTCCTGGCCCCTCCCACTGTTCTAACTTCTTATCACTTTCCTTCTCTGGATGAGAAGGATTTGCAGGAAACAGTCTTGGACTCTGACAGAGACATTTTGTCTGAATGAGAGCCATAAGATAAAATAGAGGGCCTCCCTGGTGGCGCAAGGGGTTAAAACACAATCTATGAAGCTGTCCACATGAGTTCAATCCCTGGCCAGGGAGCTACCCACATGGCACAGACCTCTCCTTACTCTCTAGCTGCTCCCCTCAGCAGTGTGTTTCAGTCAGTCTGCCTGTTCTGTTCCCCCACTCTGTCTCTGGTGAATCCTCTCACTCCCACTGGGGTACTTCAGGTACTCACTGGGGCACCTCTGGCCTGTACCCCAGTTCTGATATGCATAAATAAATAAATCATCTTTTTTTAAAAAAAAAATGAAATAGAGGATGCCCTGTCAATGTTGAATTTCAGCTAGACAATTTTTTTAGTTACTATACTCCCAAATATTGTTTCTTGCTTGTCTAAATTTTAAGTATAACTGGGAATATTTGCTATGTCTGGTGACCTTAGTCCACCTTCAATTTCTACCACTAACTCAAATGTGGCATTCAGTGTTGGAGGTTCTTGGCTTTTTCATGGGCAAAAGGAAGGTGCTGAGGTTGCTGGAAGAATGGAGAAAGAAGGGACCTAGTGCTTATCTCCCAATTGCTGGCTCTGTGCTAAACAATCCAAAGTACTTTGTTAATTTGATGGATTCTCAGGGAAAATGTCCTGTGTGCCAACAAAGTCTCCTGTACAAATCATCAAAGATGAATAAGATGCTAGGGGGGTGTCCCTGGCATTTATAGTAGCAGCTCCATTTTACCTTTATAGTATTCCTGTGATGAAGTAGTTGCTGCTTCTATTTTATACATGAGGAAAATAAAACAGAGAATAGATTGCAGAACCGGTCGCTAAGGGAGTTGGATATCGATGTGGCTCCAAAGCTGAACACCTTGCCTTTTACCATTCTGCGATTAATGTCCCTCAAATGACAAGGGAGATCTGCGTCTCGGCACCAAAGGCACCGCTGCGAGTGTGGTTGCTAGGCTTTGTAGCTGTTCTTCCCCTGAGCATGTGCACAGGCTCTCTGCTGTTCCAGAATAATTGGTGTGTTATTTGTGAGACAAGTTAGTTGGATGCAACTGTTTTCTGGAGGGAACAACTATGTGAGAGCTTTTTAAAATGAATTTGATTCCGGATGCTGATTCCAAAGTGTTGACATAAAATGAGTTGCTAATGAGAACTCTCCCCCCCAAACACCCCCATCACCTCTCCACCCCCGACCCACAATAACCCCAAAAATCATTCTTGGATGGAATCTGGGAGTTTTGGGAAAGAACTAAGCCAGAAAGAGGGAGGGTATTTGTTTAGCACCCTCCCTTTATTACTTGGAATAAAAATATCTGAAGGCTTAATTGTAAAATAATGGTAGCAAAATCATTGCACGAAGACATGATGCTTACACAGCTGAAGGGGTGACAGGTTTGTTCCTAATCATGCACACACTTTCTGAAGAGAGGCTGTACATTCCTGCAGAATGGCCAGAAACCATGGGAAGGGGAGTCCTCCCAACCCCCCACCATACATACCCAAGAGACTCCTATGACTGTGTGTGGTCTTAAAAGTTGTCCCTACGATGACAATCTTCTGTTGGTTTGTACATATATTTATCCACATATATATGAATACATACACACATATACTTTGCACAGCAACCAGCTTTATTTTTTTTGTGTGTGAATTGGTTTGAATATTTGTTTTTACTTTTCTAAATAAAATTCTTGCACTGCTACTTTATGACTCTTCAAATTTAGTCAGAATCTATGAACTAGTTATTCTGGAAAACAAGGATTGGCTATCTTTTCCAACAGTATTCCACCATTTAGAAGCACACTAACTGCTTTCCTCCTAATATAGGCAATTGTGATCATATCAATATTCTTTGCTCTGTTGCTATGACTATGTATAGGCCATCCATTGTAAGTCATGTTATTTCTTTCCTGTATATTTTATTATCACTGGTTTTAGTATTTATCTCATTTTTTTCATTTCTTAGTTATCTATGTATTTCTCATACATTTAACCTCTCACATTCCACAGTCACCTCCACTGTTCCAGACATGTTAGGTGTCTGATTAGCCTCCTCTATGGTGAGGCTGCTGCTATTTCTACCCAGGTACAGACACCTGCACCTATGATTTTCCCTTGACATACAGTAGCCAAGCTTTGTGCCTGTCATCCTTGGCTCCTTCACCATCAACCTGAGAGTCCTCCCTCTTGGATGCATGACATCCTTCTTTATGGAAGAGAAAGTTCTACAGCACTTTCTGAGAAATGAATCTTGAAAGGGAAATAAATACTCAGGCCCACATACATGCTTATTCTAATATGATTAATCAACACTTAGGCTGGGTACTGAATTCCAGTTTCCAGGTCACTTTCCTTTGGGATTTTGAAGGTATTTGCCTATCCAGCTTCCAGTGGTTTTCCTGAGAACTCTGAACATTTTCTGCCTATGTTGTTTTTATGTTGATCTGTTTATTCTACCTCTGGAAGCTAGTAGGACTTTCTCTTTGCTCTCTCATATTAATATTTTGAATGTATTAAGTCACACTTAATAAATATGCAGTTCTGTCAACTACCTTTGGGCACTATTCTAGATGCTTGGGATTCCCAGAAAATGGCAGATTATAGGCGGTGCTCAGGCCTCAAGGAGGTACATCCATGAGAATCAGAGATACTGTTTTCTAACTCAGACATTTTCTGTGTATTACATAGATATTCTAGAAGACAAAGTAGGACTCTAGAGAGGTCATTGGTCCCTATAACCTAATACTTTGCTTCTCAAAGACCATTTTCTATTCAACACACAGATTTGGATTTTAAAAAAAAACAGCCCAAATCTGAAATAAAGAAAATAGAGATCAATGATGCCATGAAGCAAACTCTGGAAAGTACATTATGACAAGAGTTTCATCATACCAAAGAGAAAAGAAAACTTTTGCCCTTATCTTACAATAACAAACCAAGACATAAATTCATCTGTAGGATCCCCTTCTGGAAGGTTGTTCTTCTTTATCAATTGTTTACTGATCCTTACCCTCAGAGTTAAATGAAATTCTCAGTAATGATCAGGAAGGCTTATTTCACTTTACCTTATTATTAGAGTAAGCATCTGCCAGTGCCAATGAAAGCAAAGTTAAAAACACCTACCTACAAAGAACAGAATTCTGTGGTCATCTCAGTCTCCAATGCCAAGGCTTCCAGACACACGAATAAACCCAGTGGGTGTGGGGCGATGCCAGAACAGCTAGCCCGCATGACTCAGCAGCCTGTGCACCCATAGTAACTGTTTTTCCAAGATAAAAATAAGAGATGAGGATGGGGAAATGTGAAATGCTGAATTAATGGAGTTGGAAAGAGTTGTCCCCGGAAATCAAAGTATAGGAAGAAAAAGATCGGAGGTTAGCTGGAGATATCCCATCTCTGCTTGGGTTGACCCAATCCCAGACATGCAAGTTTGGAAACCACTGTGTGAGTTGACTTTGGGATGAGAGGAAGCAAAAAAGATTCACACACCACCTGCTAGGAGGGAACAGCAGGAGGCAGCTTCCTAGTGCCTGCAGCAGCACATGTTCAACAATGGTCAATAAACGCAGTTTTCTCTCCTAGTCTCTTACTGCTCCTGTTCGTGGGTAGACTAGAAGGCACCATGCTGCTATTTCTACCTAGTTTAAGAACCAGTCTCAAAGCTCATTTTAATCTGGTTCTACTCTTATAAAGTGTGTGTGTGTGTGTGTGTGTGTGTGTGTTTCTGTGTCTGCATGCCTGCCTTACAGCTGTAGTGTTGGTTAAATGAAAGGAGGTATGTGTCAGAGAATACCATTCATTATTTTCATGAATTTTAGAATTGGAACTATGCAAGTTTGAAACGTGATTCTGGGACTTAATGACATACCATGGGAAAATTAAGCAAGACCCTAAATCTCAATTTTGTATTTATAAAATAAGATGTCCTATCTTACAAACATCATAACATAAAATTAAATGAGATAAGTTAGTGGAATGTTTGGTACACAGATGGTGTTTTGTAAATGTGGTGGCAGGTAACTCTAAAAGATGGAAGAAGGACAAGACACATAAGCAGTATAGGACTTGTAGGAGGCCCAGCGTGCTGCTCAGGGCCACACAGGATCAGGAGTAACCAGGGTCTTAGAATGTGAGTGCTTTATTTAATGTATGAAATGTCAGAAGAATCTTCTAGAGACATCAAAGTGCTGGAAATTCATTTTATACTCAATAAATACTAGATATTTTAAACTAGTAAGAATACAAAAAATGAAGGAAAAACAAGGCATAGTCCAGGTACCTTGGAAGAATTTGTGAAGAGGGAGCACGTGAGGAAGGTTTGGCCATTTTGAGATGGGCTTTCTACATGAGGGTGGGAATGTGGACTTAATTCTGTGGGTGATCAGAATTATTAATGGTGAACCTTGGTCAAGGTGACTGTTCTTCAGTGATTTTTGAATGACAGATTGTAGGGGTCCCTCCAAGGTCTGTATAGAAACAATAGAAGGCTCACTGGAGAAAGATTTATTCTACATGTTAATCTTTACCTTAAATGTTTTGAGTTCACACTTTTCTAAAGTCCCTTTATTATTATAAACCTGTGTTTGAGTGCAGATCCTTTGGTCTCGTTTTTCTTTTAATCAGTTTGTTTCTCTCTTTCTATTTGAAAAGAATATAATGGGAACACCATCTCTCTGTCTGAGAGATGAACTGTTTGCAGCAGGAAGTGGGAGAATTATTAATTGTGGGACCACAGGTAACTCCGCCAGAGACTACTGGAAGTCTATACAGATTGAATGAATCACTGTCTCTGATTATCTCTTGCTGATTGGGAACTTTGAAGTCAAGCGTGCTTAGATTGAATCTCCTCACTGTTAACTCCATGCTGTGTCACCTTGGGCAGGTCACATAACCACTCTGAGCCTGTCCTAGTAACACCAGTGTTACAGGGCTATCACTAAATTCAATTTAATTCAATTTTCTATGTTCTGGGTATATAAATAGTAGCTTAAAAAAGGGTGTTTATTTACAAAGGGTGTTTATTTACACTTTAATTGGATATTAGTTTACTAGTCATTGTGTCCACGGCAAGTCTCTTGGTATAAAGCAAATTCCTTATGACAAAACCCATCAAGATATTTTCCATCATTAAAAATCTCATGAGTAGGGCCTCCCTGGTGGTGCAGCAGTTGAGTGCTGGGTTGCGAAGCTGCCCGCAGCCTCTGCGGTGCCGGTTCGATCCCCAGTTGCTCCCCGGCCACCGGAGGAGGGTCCCACATGGCGCGCAGACCTCTCCTGCCGCCCGCTGCTCCCCTCAGCAGTGTGCTTCGGCCCTTCTGCCTGCTCTGCTCCCCACTCTGGCTGTGGTGAATTCTCTCACCCTCTGCGCTTCTGACTGTACCCAGTGCATGTATAAACAAACAAACAAACAAACAAACAAATAAATAAATAAAACATGCCTCTATTAAAAAAAAAATCTCATGACTAGAGAGATTTGTGAAATCAGGAGATGAGTTTTCAGAGACTAGAACAACTCAGGCCAGGTATATTATAGGGTAGGATGTGTAGATGTCGGTTGGAGAAAGTTGGAGGACATTGACTCTTGAGGAGGCATGGGATCCTGGAGGAGAATTCAAGGGCTTGATAAAGCATATAAGGAAAGAAGAAATGAGCCATGTTGATTGGGGTCAAGGGGTGTTGCAGAAGGAGATGTCCATATCACAGATGGTTGAGACACCTATCAAAGACCAGGTAAGTCATAAAAACAGTCTGTGGGCCATGAGGAGGAAACAATAAAAAGAGCAAGGATTCTGCACATCAAATCCAATCATCCAAGCCTAAACTTCCCCCGTTCATATCATAGATTCAGCCCTGTTGTTACTCAAAGATTCTATTTTCTGCTGGCAATTACCATTTCATACACAAAGGGCTAAAGAGGCAGCATGTATGATGGCTGATTGATGTTATGTGACCTCTCTATCTTTCTAAATATGGAAGGTACAATGTTAGGACTTGAGCAATTGAGGGTTGAATTATTGGTTACTCTTCAGGAAAGAAATCATAAAATAATTTGCTGTATAAACCAAAGTTTATTTTCTAGAATGAATAGTGTTTTGGGACTCCCAGAAAGGTTAATGATAAGGCTGGGAACGGAAAGAATTCACAGTGCACACATTTGCTAATATAAGCACTTTTTCTTAAGTTATGCTGTATCTCAATAAAAAGTTTACATGAAAACATTATTTAAATGTCACATTATCCTGGTATGAGCTGCTGGCACATCTATTTACAAGACAAGAAAACTCTTGCTGAGGCACAAGCAGTGACTAAGCTATTTTAGGAAACCCCCTAATTCGCACATGAAGCTGAGGCATAGATAAAAATAACCTCAGCAAATATAATTTCACCAAGTGGTTTCTCTGCTAGAAGATTTACCTGCTTGTTCCTTCAAGTTGCCTGTCCACATGGAAGGCATCTAAGTAAATGTTAGGTTGCTCTTGAAATAGTGCATCCTGCAGAGAGTTATTATCTGTGAGTGTGGGAGAACCCTCTCCCAGCTGGAGGCCCGTGTCCTATTTAATCACCCTTTCAGATGTGATTAAAACATAATCCAAGTTTAGTTAATACTACTCTTAGCCAAGAAGAAAGTCTCAGAAACATGCTGAGAAGGTCTTCTTTAAAAACTTACTGATGTAATCCTGTGACTAAATACTGAACGCCAGGCTGTACCGGCTTCCACTATAATTCAGAAAAGTCACTCTCTGAGATTAAAGTCAACTAGACTCAACATGCACACACACACATGCACACACACAAATGCAAACATACGCACAACACTAACCACATATGCACATTCATAGACACACGCATATGCACCCTTGTGTACAAGTGCACACATACATGCACACCCACCACTAACTTTTACAACACTTGTGCACACATTGAGGCATCAAATATTTATTGAGGAAAGGACTTGATGCCAGACCTGGAGAGAACAGCAGCTCACTGCCAGCATCAGGACTGTGATCCTCTGGACACATGAGCCAGGTGAAACTAGGTCAGCCACGATTATTACGGGATTAACATTGAATCTTCATGACATGTCTCCAAAATGAAACTAGGATATTAGTCATTCAAGCTTCTGTCTTTTCCTTGATTATTTTGGTTGCTATAACTTAGCCACTTTATGTGTACAATTTGTATATATTTATCTTTACATAAATATCATTACATAATACTTTTTTAAAATTTCGTGTAATACAAAATTTATGATATCAATGGACTTAAAACTCACATGAGAGTTATTTTATTTTAAGTCCATTGATATTGGGTCCTAATAATAAAATATATGATATGTAATTGATATCATCACACACACACACTCACACACACAACATTCTTTTCTTCCCAATCAAGAACCACAAAAATATATTTATTTGTTCCTTATTCCAGTTCCTGACACACAGCTCCTAAAACTCTTGAAATCTCTGGAATGATAAGAATATCACTTGTAAACTAGAATATGCCTGGGGGTTGAGGCCCCCAGAGAGCTTCAGGGTGGAGCTGGTGAACAGAGAGACCAGTGTTTAATTAGAGAGTTGGAGATTTCAGCCCTGCCCCAACCCCAAGCCCCTAACTCCAGGGGGCTGAGGGTGGATGGGGGCTGGTTGAGGGTGGTAAGGGCAGGGGGATAGGAGTGTGTCAGTGTTGGAGACTGAGCCCAGTCCCCAGTGGTCTCTGATTTAGTCAATCATTCCTATATAATGAAACCTCAGTACAAATCTATAAATGAATAAATGGTGCAGTCCAGAGAGTTTCTCTGTTGGTGAACACAGAGAGGTGCTGGGAGAGTGGCACTTCCAGAAAGGCAAGGAATTCTGCCCATCTCTAACCACCTACCTTGCCCTGTGCCTCTCTTCCATTTGGCTGTTCCTAACATTATCTTGTATAATAAATTGTTAATATTAAGTAACACTTTTCTGTGAGAGGTTCTAGCAATTTATTGAATCTGAAATAAAGGAGGTTATGGAAACCTCTGACTTTGTAGCTAAATTGATCAGAAGTGGGTAACTGGGCACCCAATACTTGTGGTACCTGAAAGGAGAGGCAGTCTTGGAGGGCTGAGTCCTTAACCTGTGGGGTCCACACTAACTCTGGGTAGTGAATATAAGAATTGAGTTGAATTTATGACACCCAGTTGGTCTCCAGAGAGTTGGAAACCCCACACCTTTTGCTGTCAGAACTGTTGTGAACTGTAGAAACCATTCATGGACTCTAACTCTTCCAGCAATCTCTCTCCTCCATGGGACCATCACCCTAACAGTCATCACCAGCTCCTTAGTATCATCAGCGTTTTTCTCTGCTCACATATTTACCTTTTCACCCAGCATTGTATTTTTTCTAATAACTACTAATAATAGAAGTGTAAAATAAACAGAAGACTAATAAAAATAGAAATAGAAATTTGTAACTTACTATATACCAGGCACAAAATAATCCTGTTGCTTAAGGATGTTTTAGCCAATGATGGACCAAATATACAGTACATTTGTCCCAAAAGGCTGCCCATCTCACTGAGGAGCATCGTAGGCATATGGGTTCTGTACCGCACCATGAAGTGCACACAGTGCAACATTGCCTAATGATGCATTTGTCAAAATCTCCATCATTATGTAAATGATGAGTCATGACTTTATTATGTGTTTTGTGAGAGCTTTTAAGTTAAGTGTCACAAAAGCCCTTCAAATGGGTATGAGTACCTCCCGTTTTATAAATGAAAAACGATATCTTGTCTTTTCTGCCTTGACCCTTCCTTTCCTGCAAACTGTTTTAAAGGGTAGAACTAGATCCAATTGCCCTCTGTGCTCACATTCTGCTCACTCCTCCATCCCAGCCACTTTACTGAATTTGCCTTTACCAAAGTTCACAGCATCCTTATCAACACTTCAATACTTTCTCTTTGGTGACCTCTACAATTTCTTGTTCTATTTGGAGTTGTGAGTCCCTTGCACCCTCCTGAGACCCTTTCACTCCTCGAATTCAATTCTCCACTTTCTCTTGGTTTCCCCTTGCTGCTTGAATCCTTCCTCCATCTCCTAAATTGTCTTCTTCTATAGGTTCCGTAAAGGTATGTATTTCTCAAGATTCTTCCTTTCTCTTCTCTTTTCAATCTTTTCTGAATATCCCAACAATGCCCAAGACTAGGAGAATCATTTATACTACTAATCCTCATGACTTTTCTAAAACCTAGACTTTATTTTCATTTGTGTGCAAAGTGTGCAATGATGTGTTCATAGGTGTGCATAGGTGTTCACAGGTGTGCAAGAGAGCCCACTTGTGCAATTCTCTTTTCCAATGCAACAATGCATTTCTGATGTGGTTCATAGCACCACCAAGCTCCATGTTGCCAAGGTGGAAATCTCCATGTAACTACTTCCTCTTTTTCCAGATATCCTTCTGACAACAAATCATTAACCCTACAGATGGTCCATCAGTTCATTCTGTCATTCTTATTCCCACTGGCAGTATTATAATTCAAGCCACCAGCTTCTCGTGCCAAAATAACTTCTTGATTGCCCCTAAACTTCCAATTGTTCCTATTATTTAACCTTGACATCATCACCAACAAAGATGATTATCTCATTCTTCTTGTTTTAAAACCTCCCATAAATCATATTTACTTATGGACAAAAGGTATTTTAAGATACCATTCAAGGTTACCTTCATTTCGTTCAAGTTCATATTGTTTATCAATTCATGTCACTCTTGCCCATTTTAAACTATTACATAGCTAAAATAGACTTAAATGTTGTTCATGTATTATTTTATTTTATTTTATTTTTTTTTATAGTTTTTTTTTTTTTTTATAGAGGCATGTTTTTATTTATTTATTTATTTATTATATTTGTTTGTCTTGTTTATACATGCACTGGGTACAGTCAGAAGCGCGGGAAGGTGAGAGAATTCACCAGAGCCAGAGCGGGGAGCAGAGCAGGCAGAAGGGCTGAAGTACACTGCTGAGGGGAGCAGCGGGTGGCAGGAGAGGTCTGCGCACCATGTGGGATCCTCCTCCGGTGGCCGGGGAGCAGCCGGGGATCGAACCGGCGCCGCAGAGGCCGCGGGCAGCTTCGCAACCCAGCGCTCAACCGCTGCGCCACCGGGGAGGCCCTCATGTATTATTTTAGATTCCATTTCCAAGAATTTGCTCAAATGACTGCAGATAGGTCCTGAAACAAAAGTCCCCCAAGATAACAATGTAACCCCAAAACAAGTTAAACAACTTATGAAACCAGCATCATTTTTTAAATTATAACTCAGAAGAAATGACTAATGATTATTATAACCCAAAAGAAATGTCTAAAAACATAAAGGTTCTTTCTCCATATATGATCCACTTACATTTATTATATTTTATTGTTCTTTTTAGGGTGAATACACATAATTTAGGGAAGAACCCTTTGCTGTGTTTCAGAAAACTTACCTGAAGGATATTCACTCCTTGTTTCTAAGGTGATAAGTTGGTTCTTAGAAGACATCACCCAGATGGTGAACGGTGGCATTAAAGTAGAGATTGAGGATGGACTTTATTTTATGACCTTAACAATTGTCTTTGTATATACTTTTAAATTGTAATGGGAGTAAAAGCTTAATATCAATAATACCATATTGTTAGCAGGATGTGCACTGCCCTTCCCCTCTCCAAAGCACCAAATTTCCTTGTAAAAAAACAAAAGAAGTGATAAATTAGTCAGGGCTCACCAGAGGAGTAGACCCAACAGGACATATACATAAAATGTGTATGTATGTGTATATGCATGTGTATATACAAAAATACAAAATTCTTCAATATGACTTCAAAACAGACATCTACATTTTAATATAACATGCACATATCATTTATTCTCAATAGATATTTGAAAGTTACTAAAGCAAATAGAAGACAACATTTAGGAGGAGCTTCCTGAATGCCAGCTCAGACCAAACACTGTCCACCGTATTGTCAACAGAAGGCATCGTGTATAGCATATGCAAAACAATTGACCTGACCAAGATTCTAAGGGCATAATGTTGATCAGATTTGGGGGTGGGGAGGTTTGGGGTGATCAAGACCTCAGGCCACTCAATAAACAAGCATTTAGGAAAAAACCCAGGCAAGGGCAAAAAGAATTCTTCACTGATTGTGGAATGGAGGGGGGGAGGTGGGCATGCTATATGATGGGACTGCAACTAAAAGAGTTCTCAAAATCCAAGTCAGAGGTTAGGTGATAAGGAGACAATGCACCCAGGTCATTGTAAGGGTCAAAGCAGACATCTCACAGGTGAATCAAGTACATCCACTCGCCCAAACACTTTACCTTGCTATTCTCTCTGACAGGAATTTTGAGTCCACAGGTATGGTCTGAATCTGCAGGTATGCTCTGAGTCTGTGAGTTTAATCCACTCTGAGAAGAGCAGGGGTAGGCAGCCACACAAGTAGATGTAACATCACCATTTTCAATGAAGTTTTCCCTTTGCCTGATGCTTTTCTGACTTATATTTACCTCAAAGTAGAAAATATAATTAAGGGCTCTGGATTAAAACCTCATTCCCTTTGCAGTCTGCAAGCCTGAAAGCTATGTATGAATAAACCTAAATGATGACAATGTCCACAAAAAATATGTTCAAAGAAAAGAATAGATAACATCAATGTGAAGGCGAAAACGAGGTATGTTATGATAAACGGCCCCGCCAGATACTGTTTGGAGCTATTATAAGATTCAACTCCCAAGTGACATCCAAACACTGCAGAGAGGACTAGAGTTCTAGAATGAGTTATGCTTTCCTCTGAAATATTACTTCACTACTACAATGTTTGCAGGGAAGACATGCAATGAGATCTCTATCTTTCATTTTCTAACTAGAATTTATTTCCAATTCCAACTTCAAAAGTTCCAAACAAAGCATTTGTTAAGAGGAATATTTTGCCAAAAAAAGCAACCATTGAATTATGAGGGAATTTAGGAAGTAGAGTGCAATTTTCCTTCCACCTTTTATTAATTTTTGCTTATTTAGTCAGAAATTCTCTCTGCGATGGAATAAGTGACATTTTCATTTTGGGGTAAGAATCCCACAGTCTAGTGCTCTGGATCTAATTGTGATTCTGTGTGTGTGTGTGTGTGTGTGTGTGTGTGTGTGACTATTGAGCATTTTTCTTTTTGTTTCCTGTTGACTTTATCATCATGAAATACTCTTGTCTGTAATTCTCTCCACTATACCTCTGAAACATGTACTATATTTGGATTATTTCCTTTTGCTACTAATATTTCCAAATTCTCAGAGATCATTTACATGTTTTGGCAGTGTTAGGAGAGGTGGAAACTGCCGTTGTTTTTGCCCTGACTGGTCTGAGTCAGCCGATGGGAATTCTGATTATATGCTCTGAGGCCAAGATGTGAAGCTGGTTTGGAAAACTTTTGGAAATATCAATCCAAGAACATTTCTTTCCTATTTATGCATATCAGTCATTTTATTTCCTACTGAGAATTATTTATATCATTCAGTTTCCAAGTACAGAACATGACTTTAAAATCCCATGGTTTCTAGAAATCTTTCAGGAAAGAAGACAAAATAGGTAAGTAGTCGGGCAACCAAATTTCATTCTCATTTCTTTGAAAAGCATTCTCTGTATCTTTTTTTTTTCTAACTGCAATCTTTCTTTCCCCCTCTAACCTGTTGATATTTCATTCATTATGATTCTTCTTTCATGAGTTTGTACATGATAAGAATATTGGTTGACAGACTAGGGTCTTAATATACTGCATACTCCAAAAAATACACAGTGTGTGTGTGTGTGTGTGTGTGTGTGTGTGTGTGTGTGTGTGTGTGGAGAGAGAAAGTGAAAGTAAAAGCTATGGTTGAGCATGACTTAGAGCTCTAGTGTCCCTCAGACAAAAGCAGAATATTAGTGAGATTACTTTTCTCCTTGTTTATCAACTCTGTATTACACTGGGGCTGAAGAAATAGTTATTAATTGATCCACTCAATCTCCATACAATAATGAAGTCTCTGGTAAGTTTCAGACACTGTTGTAGACACCAGGGCTGCCATGATAAATGAACAAATGCTATCTGATCTCAAGGAGCTTTCATTAGAAGGAAGACAGAGGGACAATACACAAATGAAACCTTCATATCAGAAGGAGAGAGGTGACAGAATTAAAACCAACCAGGGAGATGTAGTGATGAAGGGTCTACAGGCTGCTTTCAACTGTGTTGTTAGGAAGGGCCTCTCTGAGTGGGAACCGACAAGGGGAGACGTGATTAACAGGAGCTGCTACGTGAAGATTTGTTATAAAATCACTGAAGGAAGAGGAAACAACTCATTTAAAGGCTCTGAAACAGGAACCAACTTTAGCTGCTGAGCAATATCAGGAAGTTCAGTTTACATAGAATGACATGGACTCTAAAGCAGCGGGGTGTGTGGGGGTGAGGGGCCCATCTGGGGCCCCTGGGGGCAGGTGAGCAGAAGCCATTGGCAGGACCTGAGGTCAGTGCTCTATCTGACCATTGCGTTCATAGTGCTCCTTCACTGCGGACAGGTGGGAGGTACAGAAGGAAGGAGATGGGAGAAAAGGCCATGCAGGAAATCATGTGGCGGGTGAGTAAAGATGAGGGAGTTTCAGCAGGAAAGATGAAAGGGAGTAGAAGAATATGAGGTATGATTCAAAAGCAGGTTACTTCCAGCTTAAGAATTTTTTTAAAGATTTATTTTTTTATACAAGAACCAGGGTACAGGCCGGATGAGCGGGAGGGTGAGAGGATTCACCAGAGAGAGCAGGGAACAGAACAGGCTGACGAAATCCACTGCTGAGGGGAGCAGCGGGCGAGACAGGAGAGGTCTGCTGCGCCATGTGGGATTCTCGGCGGCCAACCGGGATCGAACCCGTGCTGCAGAGGCTGAGGACAGCTGCACAGTGCGGCACTCAACTGCCTGCACCACCAGGGAGGGACTTAAGAATTTTTTGATTTAGGAATTGTAGCTATCAAGATATTCTCTGAGATGGATAAGTTCTAGAAAGGAAATAGCATTCTGTTTGGGATAAGTTTAAGATGCCAATAAGTATAAAGTAGAGGTGCCAAGTAGGCTACTAGCTAAAAGTCTTTGGAGAGAGGTTAGGATAAGGGTCATAAATTTGAGTCACAATCTTCTAAGTTTTTTAGTATTACAATGGGACAGATCCTAAATGGTAAGTGGCATTAAACAAGGATTTTCGGTCCAAAGCCTGGGGAGCTCCAATGTCCACAGTGAGGGGTAGGGGAAAGGTCACACAGAGATGGAGCAGCACAGGTGGTAGGGTACAGGGCAAGCCTGGAAGCTCTGGGGTCTCAAAGAGAAAACAGGGTCTGTTGAATGTTTCCCAGGTTAAGAAAAACATGTCTAGAACCATGACCTCTAGCTGCTAGCTGGGGTTTGTGGGATCGCACTGCAGGCAGTAGACTGGGGGAGCAGGAATGGGAGTGGGGAGAAAAAGGGCTACTCCAGCAAGGTGTTCAGAACCTCAAAGAAAGAGGGACCAGGAGGTGGAGGGGGACCACAGCTGAGGTTCCTCAGAGGAGCCCAGAGGTTGTTTTTGTTTCCTCTTGCAAAATGGTGTGACATTAAGACATGTCAGCTGTTTTCCTGCCATGCGTGAATCTTTCTTTGCAAATCCTAGTCACCCTAAACTAGAGCAGTAGTTTTTAATATGGGTGTTTTCATGTATATTTCTAACAGAAAGCACAGACTGTCGCAGCAGAATCGAAAAGGAGACAGCAGATCCCAAACACACTCTCATATTATTCTCTACCCCCTTTGGAAGCGATTGAAATAATTTTCCCCACTAACCACACTGTTTATTGCAGTCTGGGTGGACAGCATATTTTTGTCTGTTTTGTTTGTCAGCAGACAGAAAAAAATCACCTAATTAAGGTAGTAGGATAATACGTTTTCATAGTATTGGTGAGGTTGTCTTTACCCATCTTAGAGTGAACCAACACTTTCTTGTACTGAAATTTGTAATCACCTTGTGAGAAATGGAACAACTGTAAATACTGTATCCAGTGCTGGAGGGGGGGCTAGGAGAGGGGTCCCGGGAGGCTTAAGTGGACTGGTCAGCTCTCTCACTCCACTGTGTGCGCTGGACAAGTTGATGTTAAATTTATCCCACTCTTGTTTCCTATTTAAAATCCTGACAATGATGTAAAATATATGTATACATAAATTTAAAAGAAGAAAGAAAAAGAAAATCCTGACAACAAATGAAAAATAAAGTAGAATTAAAGAAAAAACAGGGTGGATAATTTTGATTTTTATAGTAGTCAACGGGAATGTCTCCTTTTCTAAGAAGCAATCAATCCAGAAAGAACAGGCAGGATTTAAACAGGGTCCCAAACAACATAAGTGCTTACAGGTAATGTCACCTGTTAATTTAGTTGCAGAATGATAATTTGGTTTTAAAAAATCTATAAAATTCATTTTTGATGGATCTGGCCTGACGACTACATTAGTCCAGAAGGCCAAGGTAGTGAGGACATAAATCAGCCTTGGGAAGACTCTAGGTTACGCAGCCTCAAAGCCTGGTCCCCATGTAGGTCTGCAATTAACCTTTGTAGGACATTCTTTGAGACTGGTGTGCTGTATTCCTGGACCAAAATCTTCCATTGTTGAATTTCTTCCTTTTATTTTTTTTAAAGATTTATTTATTTATTTATTTATTTATTTATTTATTTATTTATTTATGCATACAAGAACAGGGTACAAGCGAGAGGTGTGGGAGGTGAGAGGACTCACCATAGACAGAGCGGGGCACAGAACAGGCAGACTGACCGAAATACACTGCTGAGGGGAGCAGCGGGTGAGACAGGAGAGGTCTGCTGCACCGTGTGGGTTGCCCCCTGGCCAGCCGGGGACTGAACTTGTGCTGCAGAGGCTGCGGATAGCTTCACAGTTCTGCACTTACCCCATTGCACCATCAGGGAGACCCCATTGTTGAATTTCTTGTGGAGAAAATCTTATAGCTGACTTATAAAATGTAGAGCTATGATGTTCCTTTAGTAATATCTAATAAATGAATAACAATGTAATAAAATGTATATATGATAATTTAAAATAATTTCAAGTGCTATTTCATGTTTTCTGTAAGGAAAACATTTTCTTCAATAATAAGCACAAGGGATTTATGCCAGAAGATTCGTTCTCAGTCTTTTCTTGAGATAACTACTGAGTGAGCCTGACCATGTGGCTAGCCCTAGGGTCAGCCCATGCTGGGGGTGGATGTTGAACAACCAGATCAGGTGGCCACTGATTTGTAGCCACTTTTGATGGCCACTTTTGTGGTCACTTTCTACCATGTAACTCCTCTCATGGCCAATTTCAGGCTCCTGATACCATATCCATTTAAGGCACGGTCCATGTAATATACACTGTGAGTCCTACAAAGTCAGTGGGGGCCAGTTCAGCCACTGAGTGGGGCCAGGGGTTGGGCAGATGGGAGCAGTGGCTAAACCGCTGATGTCCTGGCCTTTTGCAAAGGCAGAGTATCTCAGTGAACAAGATCTAAGGAGCTTGTCTCTTTTAAAAGTAGGGTTTTCAGGATGTCTGGTGCACTCACAAAAGTCCAGCAAAAAATAGATAGAAAATATGAGCCCACGCAGGAGGGCATTTTTAGATATAAAAGAAAGACTAGCTTGGGCTCTTTCTTTATTTAAAGCAAATTTAACATAAAAGCGATTGATAGTTCCTGGAATATTTATTTTTAGTTGTTCCATTTATATATGAACCTGCTGCTGTATCCCTTTCATGAGTGATAGATAATTACAACACAATCTCACTGATCCTTTCTTCAGAAAATGATTGTAATAAGATTACAAACCTGGAGAATCTTGGTTTATACAGGGTCCTTAAGAGATTTTCCATAACATGTGCCTCCAGATACAAAAATCTATAAGGCCAGACAAATATAAATAGAAGTTATTTGCAAAGACTTTCACAGATCATGATTCACCCCTCTGCAATTTTGAATGTGCAACTATGTTCACAGACAGGAAATCCTTTCCTGTATCTAGCCTCTGTGTCTCATTTTCTCATGTTTAATTAATTCCCTTTGTCTTGCCCTAAATGAGAGAATTATTCTGCCACCTTTACATATAATTAAAGATACTAAAAAGGCTTATTACTTCAGATCCCACTAATTCACAAATTGTGATCATTCCAATAAGGCCTGGCCTGCAAAAATCATTAGCTAAGCAAATGAATAGGGTAAACAAGTTGGTAGGTATATTACTGAACAGGCTTAGGAAAATGAATGGTTTCTAAGCCCTTTAAAAACCTTCATTATAAAGCCTCTGAAAGGATAGAACCTTCTACAATATAGGTCCACAGTACAGTAGACATGGTTGATGAGAGTTCAGACCCTAAATAGCTCTCACCATCGCACAGAGGGGGCCTTCTTCCAGAGCTCTGAAGAATATTCCTCAGGAAATCTGGGGGGAGGGCTGGGGGCTCAGAATTAGGAAGCATGTTTACTGAAACAGGTTTTATAAAGCAGGCCTGTGATGACTTGAACATGACTTCTCTTTCTATTATTTTCATTTCAGTCACCCAGGATTTATTCATTGACTACCCACTCTGCTCAAGGTCCCTGGGATAGGCTACAAAGACAAACTATGCTCAATGCTTTCAAACAATTAAATAGTGCTTGCCACTTGCAGGCACTGTTCTAAGCACTTGAGATATAGCGACTCATTTAATTTACATTCCTCAGTGAGCTCACAGAACAGTGGAGGAGATCATTTATAATAAAGGAGATTCATGGCGACACCTAGGAGGGAAGGCTAATGCAGCTTGGAGAATGTGCGTCAAGCCTGAATGTGTTGTAGGATAAGGAGTTTTCAGATGAATAACTGCAAAGTACATTTTGGTAAGGAGAGGCCCAGGCCAAGACTGCTCTGCACTCCTGGGGGCAGGAGAGACTTCTACTTTTTTCTCCTGCTCTTGGAACTAGAGATGCCCTTGGATTTCAAATGTTCATTTTAGGTAGCCGTGAGAAAGCAGACTGAAAAGGAAGGAACCAGAATCTGCAAGTGTTCACTTAGTCCTTTCATGAAGAAATCCAGGAAAGGGTTAGGATGGAGAGGGAATTTACCCCGAAGCTGGGGAAAATTCCAGGTTATTCTCAGGCTGGCACAGCATTCAAATTGACATCAGTCAGATTAAAAGGAAATAAATAAATTTATTTATGTACAGATGGGGAATCTACATAGACATAGATTCAAAGGTCAGTGAGGAAAAAATGGGTCAATGTCCTGAGCTTGGGAATAAGAGAGGAGGCCTGGGGCTTCGAGGACAGAGGAGGGAATGCATGATGGGGAGAGAGTGACTCATATGGTGACTACCAGGTGCTCTGTAATCCGATATATGATTTGTGGTATAGATAGGTTTTTCCAATAAAAAGATTGTGCTTGGATTTCTTACCCACAGCCCCGCTGAGACAATATAAATTGTTTAAACCTCTACATTGGTGGTAATATTGTTATGCAGCTATAAACAACACCTACATCAGGGAAAAGACTGACTTTGTTCTGAAAATGTCTAGTTTGAGATACAGGAAATTCTAATGGAAATGTGAGTAGAAAAGGAAATAAGACTGTGATTTCAGGAAAGAGGAGCAGGCAAGGTGTTCAGCATGGATGGTACAGAAGCTGCCTTCTCCCTTCACATGGTGTTCCATAGGTGTGTATGTGTGTCCCAATCTCTTTTTATAAAACACCAGTCATGTGGGATCAGGTCCCACCCATATGACCTCATTTCAATTTAATCACATCTTGAAAGTCCCCATCTCCAAATAAGGTCACAGTCTGAGATCCTGGGGATTAAGGCCTTGACATATGAATTCAGACCTTAATAGCTACCAAAAACCCTGCTGGAGTCTCAGCTGACAGCCAACGCCAACTGCAGCCCGAGAGCCGGAGTGAAGGTACCTCGAGTGATGAGCCCTGGCATCAAGTCTCCACTCTCAGACCCACTCCCAGACCCATGCTGAGGACCAGAGACACACTGTCATTCCAGGTCTTTGTCAACTGACCTACAAAGTCCCTGAGCACAGCATATGTATATTACCCTCTAACGGGCTGGGGGTGGCTTGTTCCTTAATGGCAGTGACGGAAATACACTCTGGGAGATCACATAGATCATCTCACTTAATTTTTATACCTGTCAGGCACACATTTCAAGAGTGAGGGAATCAAGGCATGTAAGAGCCAGTAGATTTCTAAGTGGTGACAGGGGATTAGGCTACAGGCTGGCTGACCTCCAAAACAGGTCTGGGATGATACAGGAAACTCGGCAACAATGACTGCACTCACTAGCCCACGTAATCCTGGTCTCCCCCGGAATTGCTGGCAGAGTGTCTCTGCCCTGCAAACCAGCTCAGAGGACACCCAGTGAGGACCTGTGTGACCGCACATACAGCTCACACACCGGCAGCCAAAATAGCAGTGTGGCAGCGCCTTGACATCTGCAAGTTCCCCAGAAGTCAGTGGCCTCCTTAACCACACACACACTTCCCAGAGGCCTGGGGACCCAGAGTGCAGGTGGCTGAGGACTGCTCAGGGACTCATGCAGAGATGGGTGCAGGTGGGTGCCACTTAAATGGTCCCACAGAACCTGGGTGTTGTCTCCTGACTGGATTGTTCAAACAGGCTATTTACAAGGCTTATATGTATCAAAGGGAGCAAATGCCATTCCTCAGCCTTTTCATTCCCAGGGCTGCTTTCTGCAGACATGAGTGGGCAGCAAGGCACAGGGGAAATCCAGCTCAAGCTTATTTTTAACCACATTAGCTGCTGGGTTGTTTTTTGTTGTTTTTCTTTTTCTTTTTCTTTTTTTTTTTTTTTCATTTTTAAGAGAAGTAGATCAAGGATTCTTCCCCTTCCCTTTCTCTCTCTCGACACACCTAAGGACATACTACTTCTATTCTGGTGCTCCCTCTTGGGGGACAAAGAAAATCTTAATTTTCACCTATTGCAATGGCAAAGCAGGAGACCCCTAGTGTCTTCATCTCCACCTCCACACAACCAGGCTCTTTCCTGACAGGAATAGGCTGCAGCGGGTAGCACCTGTGTTCTTTAAGCGCCTCTTCAGGGCCGCTACTTAAGCTCTGCTACCTGCCGTTGTGATGGTCATTAAGTGGGAGGGACTGTTTCTGCATCCCAGGGCTTCAAACTTGGGAAATCCACCTTCTTTTGTACATTCCCATATCCATGCTGTTTCTGGCTCTTGAGCATCCAATGCAAGTCTGACCTACATTACAGAGCCGGAGCACCAGCCCACACTGGACCATAGCAAGCTGATTTCTTTGACTTTGTGGATGTCGTGGGAAGTATATCACAATGATTAATAATTTATCCCAGAGATAAAAGCTTTTCTTGTCTTTGTTACCTGGAGATCCCAAGAGTGTATTGTTGCAGGTTCAGCACTTATTAGGGAGGTATTCTCACTCAGAACTGGGACGAAAACCCACAATGAAAGATCCAGAGAATGGTTGTGACACCAGCCCTGGTGTTTTTCTTTTTTTCTTTTTAAATATTTATCTATTTATGCACACAAGAACTGGGGTACAGACCAGAGATGTGGGTGGGTGAGAGGAGCCACCAGAGACAGAGTGGGGAACAGAACAGGCAGATTGACTGAAATACACTGCTGAGGGAAGCAGTGGGCGAGACATGAGAGGTCTGCTGGGCCATGTGGGTAGCTAACTCCCTGGGTGGGGATCGAACTCATGCTGCAGTGGCTGCAGATAGCTTCACAGGTTGCGTCTTAACCCCTTGTGACACCAGGGAGGCCGCCTGGTGTTTTTCTAACACCACCAATCAACTCACCTACACCATCTGTGTGTCTGTAAGGCCTCAGCTACAAGCTTGCCCTGTTCTCCACGGCAGCAGACAAGAAAAAGGACATAAAGTCCATATGTGGGGTCAGGAACAAGTCTTCATTACAGCAACCAGTGATACACAGGTAGCAACACATCATGTGTCTGCTAGCCTGGTGGGAGCAGCCCAGCCCTGTGGCTTGGGAGATGGCAGCCCCCTTCCAACACTGGTGGCGACAGGCCCCCTGGGTCCCCTTGAACTGCCTTGGGATCTCTTGGCATCCTGGGCCCCTCGGGCCCCTTGGACTTGGCCCTAACAGCAGCAGCAGCAGCAGCAAAGACAGCAATAACAACAGCAGTAACAACAGTGGAAGCTTCCAGCAGTGGCAGACCCCAGAAGTGGCCCCAAAACCAATAAGTGCCCCCTCTCCGCAGAAGCCCTATTAGGTTTTATATAATTTTTAGACAAAGTCAGCACGGGGCCAAATTTAAACCTAGTGTGTTTTTGTACATGTGAACTTATATACATCAAGGTTACATATTATGTACTGCTCTGCATACACACAGACTACATCTCAAGGCTACACCTTACCTACTAGGCCACCTATCACTACGAATAACAGTCTGAGAAAACTGTTGTTTTAGAATGTTCTAGAATGTCCTACAATCCAACTAAATTCTGACACTCTCTACTTAGACATAGCTCCAAATCCCACAGCTTAAGGCCTCAGTCCCACAAAATGATACTGTCTTTTCCCATTTCTGATGCCAATCACAAGCCCAGGTAGTCATCTGTGCTTCTGTCCAACCAGAAGCAATTCCCATCGGAGTTCCCAAGAGACCCTCATTGAATTAAATTAATATGTTAGATTACTCACAGAACTCAGAGACACATTTTACTTTCCCAATCACCAATTTTTTTAATAAAAGGATATCTTTGGAACAGCCAGATGAAAGCCAGGCATCCAGGAAGGCTTGGGAAAGTATGGGTGCTTTCCTGCTTTCTGGGCACACCCTCCCTGAGTCTCCAGGCATTCAGCAAACTGGAAGCTCTCCAAAGTCCTCCTTTTGGGGTTTAATGCAGGCTTCAATATATAGGCATGATTGATTAAATCACTGGCCATTGATTGATTTACCTCCAGTCTTTCTCCTGTCCCAAAGGTTTGGAGAAG
This sequence comes from Talpa occidentalis, assembly GCF_014898055.3. Taxonomy (NCBI): domain Eukaryota; kingdom Metazoa; phylum Chordata; class Mammalia; order Eulipotyphla; family Talpidae; genus Talpa; species Talpa occidentalis. The sequence continues at coordinate 54,194,995 of NW_023601433.1, forward strand.
GAACTGACAATCCAACCCTCTAGTCACTATGTTAGTTCTGGCAACCAGCCCCATTCTTAGGGGCTTTCCTAAAGTGACTTTGTTATTACCATAACACAAGACACCTTGATCTCTCTCATTACTTAGGAAATTCCAAAGGTTTAAAGAGCTCTGTGCTACAAATGGGAAGGAAGATTAAATACTATTTAAATCACATTATCATACCTGGTCACCTTTCTATGTATCTCCAAAAAAAGAGCAGTTGAGGTGATGACTGCCTTGTACAACAAATCAATCTGGAAGGGGACTTATTTCTCTGTTTTCAGAATTCTTCCCTACCCTAGACACACTAATGGTGGGCTTTGGGCCTCATACAAACAAGGGAACTTGAAGAATGCCTGTTTTATTTCATTACATAGAGGGCATTCAGACATGAACTAATTTTTACCCTAAACCCCATGGCAATCCAGTCTCCATTATAGATGATAGCATGTCCTAAGCATCTCATAAGTGTTCTTCCTGTGAATACAGGGGTGGATGGGTGAATACACCATCCTAAGGTGTCACTGGCATCTAATAATTACAAACGGTGAACAAATAGGGAAATGAGTCTTTCATAATAGATAAAATGTAGACTTTTGTTTTATCTTTTTAAATATATATTTTTTTTCTTTTTTTCTCTACTCCCAAAGTATCACTACCTATGCCACCTCAAGATACCATTAAATCATTAGGCAAATTAGATCTTGAGTTGTTTTTCTGGAATTCAGGGAATTGGAAAATCAGATGAAAGTATATATATATATCTGTCATCACCAGCTTCTGGATCAGAAGGGTGGAGTTTAGCTGGGATGTTGTGCAATCCTGTTCGAGCAAATAAATAAAGCTGAATTAAGTGAGAGCTCCCCATGCATCATTCCAGAGGAAACTCTAGAAAGGATAAGGAAAAATGTAAAAGAGAAAGGATATTTTTACACAGTAAAATTTACTTGTATCCTTTGAATCTTGTTGAATACCATTTTCTAGTATGTTATACAATTTTTGGAGAAATAATACTGTTTAGCATTTCGATGGCATGTGCATAGAGGCCTGAGTGCTTTGCAAAGAGCACTAGAGTATATTCTGCATTCTGGAAACACAGAGCCAGGTAGGGCAGAACATCTGAAGACTGGAGAGTGAGGAGGACCCAAGGTACTGTTGCAGATGTGCTCAGCATGCTCAGAGGCCCAGTGCAAGCCACCAGGAGAGCCAGGATTGATTTTAAGTGATCTGATGCACAAGTCACAGGTGGTGGTCTAACTACAGCCTATAAAAGCATATATTGATCTTCTGAGCCAAAAAAGAAAGTTAGGTCAATATTGAATTAAATAGTCACATAGTTGTAACATCTCCAAAGATGGAAATAATATATATTTTGGTGTAGGGATATCAGATGTACGTGTGCTCTTTTAATTTTGTTCCTTCCCTGTTTTTACCATTATCAGAGAAACATATCTAGTGTTGCTAAATTACATCTTGAGAAACTACCATGTTATGTAAAAACATTGTGAATCAACACCACCTATTGTCAAACCCTAAAGTCACCTGTGTTTTTTATTAGTTGTTCAAAACAGCTTTGCAAGGCACAGTCCAAATCTGGCTTCATCACATCCTAATCATGTGGATCATGGGCAAATGACTTCCCCTCTCTGATCCAGTATCTTCATCTCTAAATTGGAAATAATTTGACTCACCTCAAAAACTCAAAATGAGGATGAAACGAGGCAATCTATGTAGAGTGCTAGGAACCATTCAGCACCTAGTTAGTGTTAGACCCCTGCTTGCTCCTGTCATCATTGGGTAACAGGAGGAGACATTGAGAGCTGCTCTAAAGTCCATTTCAATTTTTATGTGTTCATCTGCACCATAGAAAGGCTGGTGTTCCTCCTTCTTATTGCTAACCTGACTTTCCAACAAATCAATCTATAATATAAATAAAATTATCCATCACACCACTCCCAATTTGATGCAACATGGTCTAGTCATATTATATCACAAGAGATCAATTCAGTTGACGCATATTCCAAACTTCTAGGATGAAAAATATGATTGGCTCATGTGGGGTCTGGAGAGTGGAGATCCACAGCAGAGTCATCTCAGAGGGTTTGCCTGGGGGTAGATTTAAGGGCTTAGCAGGCTCACCCAAAATATGTACATCAAACAGCCTAAAGAGTACATTCCAGGCCTCCCAGGTGGTGCAAGAGGTTAAGATGCAATCTATGAAGCAATCTTCAGCCACTGAAGCATGAGTTCGATCCCCTGCCAGGGAGCAATGCACATGGCACAGCAGACCTCTCCTGTCTCACCCATTGCTCCCCTCAGCAGTATATTTCAATCTGCCTGTTCTGTTCCCCACTCCGTGTCTGGTGGATCCTCCCATGCCCCATGCCTCTGGCTTGTACCCCAGTTTTTGTATGCATAAATAAATCTTAAAAAAAAAAAAAAGGACATTCCTATCATCGTTAGCCTCCATGAGCAAAGCGATGGCTTTTTAAAGTAGAGGTGTCCCCTGGCTCGGGAGAATGGAGCTGCTAGTGTGCTGGTGTGCCTCATACTGCAGCCACAGACAAAGGGGATGATTATATATAATTTGCTTTACTTAACATGATTTTGTGCCAAGAAGCCTTGAAAGGCAAAAGGAAAGAAGTTTGGTGTATTACAGGCTCCCAGGTGTGTCATCGACAAAGCAATGGGCAGAATTTATAATCTAAGCCCTTTAGGACCGAGATAATTAGCCTGGAGACTACAATAGCCACCATACCAAGGGGATCTAGACCAATTATGTAATTTTTCTCCCTCTAATGAAAACTCCACACATCAGACAAGCTCTGTAAATACAGAACTTCTGTGAACCGAAAGTCCAGGCCCTAGGTGAAGGAGAGGCCATGAGAGGGCTTAGTCAAATCCAATTAAACAAGTCCTTAATTGATTGCTCTCTGGGTGGCCCCACAGTGAGAAGCATTAGGCATAAAGTATGACCTGATAGCCTCTCAGTTCACAGTCCAGATCTGCTGTTACCTTCCCTTACTGCTCCTTAGCATCCTCATCTGTGAAATGACAATAATAGCACTACCAAATAGGATTGTGGTGGGGATTAATATGAACAAAGTAACCATAGTGTCTAATACATAGAACATGGTGTTAAATATTAGCTCTAATTATTGTTATATTTATTGAGAAGTCTCTGAGAATAGTGCAATCGAATCCTTCAAGTGCTAACTTCCTACCACCTTCATGTGCTTTATTAAATTTTGTTCATTATCAGTTGTCAGTACTATAATTTATTGAAGCATTTAATGACATGACTGGTATGTTAGTTATGTTTATAACATCCATTAAAATAAAGACATAAATATTAAAATAAAGATATGCAATTGTGTTCCATTAAATTGGCCTCTCCTGCAATGTTTGTGTCAATGTCGGACAAATGATTACTATCCTTGAAACACAATACAAGTCCTCGGAGATCTTCATGGATTATTGAACTTGTTCCTGATGGTTTGGTCAGGAAATTGCAGCTTTTAATGTCTGACTCAGATTTATCTTTTTGTCACATTTTGTCTCATGAATTCTGTATCAAATTCCTATGTTGCAATTAAATATGTATCTGGCTTCTAGGTTGTGTTATGCTGTTCTGTAGTGCTCTTATGTTATGCTGTACTGTAGTGCTCATCCCCAAGTTTGTACTCACAAAAATTCTTACCCATTAAATACAAATATTTTTTACATTCTAATTGACTTTTAACTGGTAATTTATTTGAAGTCTGGATCTCTTTTTGAAGAAAGAAGTCATCTGTTGCAAATTATAAAATAGTATGTCTATTATAATTTTTATAATATAAAAAACTTTGTAATTATAAAATTTATAATTATAAAAACTTTATAAAATAGTACTATTTTATAAAGCAAAAAGTATTATTATAGAAAACTTCATGCCAATAAATTCCAAAAACAGATGCAATGGACAAATTACTTGAAAAACACAAGTTATTTTTTAAAATCACTCAAGAAGAAATAGAAAATATGAAAAACTATATATCTATTTATGAAATTGAATTCGTAATTTAAAACTACCCACAAAGAAAGAGACATATGGATTTATTGGTGACTTTTATGAATTTGAGAAGGAATAAAACCAATTCTGTATGAACTTTCAAAAGATTATATATGAAGTAAAATAAAGAATACTTCCTAACCCATTTTATATGAATCTAGTACTAACTTTATACAAAGACCAGATAAATATAAGAAAAGATAAGAAAATCATAGGTCCATAATTTTCATGAGCATTCCTGCAAATATCCTCATAAAATATTTGCAAATCAAATCCATCAATATGTAGAAAAACAAATGCATTATGACCAAGTAAGATTAATACCAAGGATGCATATTTGGTTTATCAATCAGTGCATTTCACTGATTTTCAATTATCAATTGATGATTTATAATGATCATACAATTGACTTAATAGATCAGAAATATTTGACAAAATTTAACCGATTTACAACCCATATAGTCAGCAAACTTGAAATAAAGTAGAATGTCCTCAATATGATAAAGGAAAACTGTGGAAGGCCTGCCGCTAACATTGTATTTACTATCTAATATTGCATTAATCTCCCATATGCTCAAGAACAAGTTGGGGAAAATAGCTCTCAGACCCAACACATTAGAGGTCTCCGACTGTGCAAAGAGAAGCAGAAGAAATGAAAGATAAACAACTTGGAAGGAAGAAATACCACTTTATTTATTCAGAGATAATATAACTCTTTACAGAGATAATTCTAAGAGTATCTTTTAAAATAGCTATTTATTCAAAGAAAACAAAAACACCAACTTGAAAAGATAGCTGCACTCTCATGCTTATTTACTGCATTATTCACAATAATGAAGACATGAAAACACCCTAAAGTATCCATCAGCTGATGAATGAACAAAGAAAATGTGTCATATATCCACAGTGGAATACCATTAGTCACAAAGAGGGATGAAATTTTGCAGTTTACAGCAGTATGGATGAAATTTGAAGCCATTATATTAAATGAAATATTTGACAGAGAAAAACAAATAGCATATGATCTAACTTATATGTACAATCTTTAAAAACAACAAACAAAAAACTGAACTTATAGACACAGAAAACAGATCAGTGATTGTCAGAGGCAGGGATGTGGGTGGACAAAATAGGTGAAAGGATCGAAAGATACATTAATAAATAAATAAGTTATGGGGATGTAATGGACACATAGTGCTATAGTTAATCACAATATTTCATGTTGGAAAATTGCTAAGACAGTAGATCTTAAAAATTCTCATAAGAAAAAAAAATGTCACTGTGTATGGTGACAGATGTCAATTTAGTCTGGTGATCATTTTATAATATATATAAATGTTAAATCACATACCTGAGACTAACTGACATGTTGTATGTCAGTAATATCCTAATTAAAAATAGTTTTCAAAGTAACAAATTTACTAGTCACGGGATAGGTTAATATTTTTAAAAGAATCATATTTTACATACTACCAAGGAACAATTATAATAAATTTATTATAATGACATTAAGAGCAACATAAAAAGTGAAATATTTAAGGATATACTTAATAAAAATTCAAAGTCTATATACTGAAAAGTATAAAGCATTGCTCAGAAATATCAAAAATGACAAATAAGTGAAGAGCTACCCCAGGTTCATAGATCAGAGGACTTAATGTTTTAATGATGGTCATTCCTCCCCATATGTATCTATAAATTCAGGGCAATTCTAATCAAACTCCCACTGGGAATGTTTGTAGAAATTGTCCATTTTCATCTAAAATTTATATGGAAAAAAGAGCCTATAATAGTCAAAATAATTTTTTAAAAGATAAAAACTCTGAATTACCCTATTGATTTTAAGACTTGCTATAAAGCTACAACTATCAAGATAGTAACACATTGATGTAAAGATAAAAGTCTGGATAATGAAGCAGAATAGAGAGCTTAGAAATAGACCCATATATATGGCCAATTGATTTTTGATAAAGTGCTAAATTATTTCAGTGGTCAAGGATGGTATTTTCAATAGTTGTGCAAGAGAAACTGTATAATCAAATGAAAAAAAAAAAAAAACCTCTGACCATATACTATACACAAATGAACTATAGCACTAAAGATAAAATCTGATATTAAATATCAAAAAGCATAGGGAAAATGTTATGATGGGTAAAAGAGTCTGTTCTGACTCAATTATTGGCAAATATCTCATTGGTAAGACACAAGAAAATAAATCATAAAATTTAAAAATTGATGTTGGCTCATCAATATTTAAAAACTCTGCATCACTAAGACAATGAAATCACAACCACAGATTGGGAGAAAATATTTATGATGCAGATATCTGACTCTTAGGAAAGGGAAGAGATTGGATCAAGCACCTCAGCCCAGGAAGACAGAGGATTGTCAAGAAGCACATAAAGATACTCAACACCGTCAGTCCACAGACAAACAAGAATTAAAACCATATGGATACACTCACCTATTACAGTCTCTGTCAAAGAAGCAAGTAAGCAAGAACTGGATGGTACATGTGACAAAAAGTGCAGGTGAGGACAAAGAGCAACAGGACTCTCCCAGGTTTTATCACACATGGCATAGCATTTTAAGAAAACAATTTGGAATTTTCTTTTAAAACCAAACACTTGTCATATTAAGTTAAACATACACTTGCTCACACATAACAACCTTGAACTGGAAAGCACTGAAATATACATCAAGTTATCAATGCATGAACAAACTGTACTTGATCTACAGAGTGAAGTGCTGCTCATTCATTGAAATAAAAAATAAACTACTTTAACCTGCAATGACATGGAAAAGAGCACTCCCAATGTGTGATTTATTGATATGAAATTCTAGCTGAGGCCAAACTCATTTAAAATGACAGAAAGCACATGGGTGGTTGCAGAGAACCAGGTGGGGCAGAGGGCTGTTGTCTTGTGAGCGGCAGGAGCTCCTTAAGGGTAATGGAAATATTCTCTGCATCTCACTGGACACCTACAACGAATGCCTCTTATTGTGTGTAAGTTTTGCCTCAATAAAACTGATTTCAAAAATTCAGCGGCAACTCTAAGAGTTCTTAGGAGCAGCACTGTCAATCCTATGGCAGGCACGCCCTTGAGTATTTTACACAGTTGAATCACTGCTGCTTACAGCAGGACAAATCAGTAGGTATTGTCATACTCAAGATAAAAAAGTAAACTGAGGCCCAGGGAATAAGAACTGACCCCAGGACACTGCGGCAGAACAGAGATTTTAATTCGATGGATTCTCACCCCAAAGTTCACCAGAGCTGAGCAGGGGTGATTTTCTGCTAGTGTTTGCACAAAGCACAAAGGTCTCTGTAAGTGGTGCAAGGGGTTAAGTGTGAGCTCTGGGCAGCCACTGCAGCACAAGTTCAAGCCCCGGCCAGGGAGATACCCACATGGCGCAGCAGACCTCTCTTTTCTCACTGGCTGCTCCCCTAAGCAGTGTATTTCAGTCAACTCGCCTGTTCTGTTCCCCACTCTGACTCTGGTGAATCCTCTGCAGCTCTGGCCAACACCCACATCTTGTGTGCATAAATAAATAAATCTTTAAAAAAAAGAACATTAATGTGCACGTATGTGGGTGTATATGTGCTCATACACATATTATGTAACTGTAATGTTATTAGTTCATTGAGTTAAGCCACCAATATCCTAGTCAAGTGAAGAATTCTTTGAAGCAAATCAACACCTCTGATCACTCAGTTTCGCACATGGACTTTTCAGATCTCCTTAATTTAAGGCATACCTCTAACTGCACAGCAAATACCAGCTGATTCAGCAGGAAACTCTTGGAATCACAGAAAGAGAATCTTAGAACTGAAATATTCCTTTGGGTATTTAAATGTAACCTGTCTCTTTGTGTTTTTAAAAACATGTCTCCTTGACGAAATTGCCTTCTGCAGTCTTTTAAGTTCATCTCAGTCATTCTGACCATAAACAGCTGTCAGTAGAAAAAATCATTCATCTAGATGTCTCTCTTAAAACTGCTTATAAAAGTTAAATCTAGAAAATTTTACAGGTCTTATTAAATTTATGTCCTTTGAATTTTTAATGAAACTTTCAAAAATATACAAGAGCTGAAGACATAGTAGAATAAGCCTTCATTGACCTATTACCCACATTAAACACATCTCCAAACATGGCAACTATTGTTCAATCTCCTTGTTCTTTTTTGTTGCATTTTAAAGCAAATCACAGACATCATCATTTTACTTCCACATAATCTTAAAAAAATGACTCTTTAAGGTCCTCCTTGATGGCATAGGGGTTATGTCTGAGTGCTATCAACACTATAGTCTGAGTTCAATTCCCAGCCAGGGAGCTGACTCACATGGCGCAGCAGACCTCTCCTGCCTCGCCCGCTGCTCTGCTTAGCAGTGTATTTCAGTAAATCTGCCTGTTCTGCTCCTTACTCTGTCTCTGGTGAATCCTTTCACACACACACACACACACACACACACACACACATACAAACCCTACCCCCACACCTCTGGCCTGCACCCCAGTTCTTCTATTCAAAAAAAGACTCATGTATAAACATGATGCCATTATTCCTTGATACCTAATAAAATTAATGATAATTCCTTGGTAAGGTCTAACATTGGCTTCATATTCTGATTTTAAGGATAGTCTCCAAAATGTGTTTTTAACAACACTCTTTTTTCAAACCAAAGTCCAATAAAACACATACATTAATTAGTTGATATGTTTCTCTTTTTTCTGTGTTTTTTTATTTTATTTTTTGACCTTAGCCCAGTCCCTGCTCTTTGCTGCTTTCTTATTTTCATAGCGCTGGTATATTGAAGAAACCAGGTGAGTTGTCCTGAAAAAGGCCTATTGTAGAGGCAGGAATGGACCAGTGCAGGTTTTCTGATGCCATGCAGACTGGGTAAAGGAGGAGTCAGAGTCCTCAGTGGTTTTTTGCAGGTCTTTTATTGGGGTTCAGTGGGTACGTGGCAGGCAGGGGTGCTGGGGGGCTGAGAGGCTGGCAGTCCTCCCAGCCCACAGCAAATCTTCACTCTATCTGGGCTCTCTGGCATTCTCTGCTTCGGGCTTCTTCTCTTTTGGCTTCTCCTGACGTCCCCGTGACACTGCCCTTAAAAAAGCACAGTCTTAGCGCAGGTGTACCCACTTCAGGTGCCCGCCATCAGGCATGCATTCAGGATCACAGGGTTCCCTCATCTATCCTGATGGCGGGAGGGCAGAAAAGCCTGATTTTTTACCTTACCCTATACCCATGTTCTACATTTGTCTGTTTGTTTTATCATGATAGAATTTAATTGTTACTTTATCCCCAATATTCGCGTAAACTAGATGTCATGATAAGGCCTTAAATGCAGGTTATTTACAATCTTGTCCAGAATATGCTACATGTGGAGCTAGGGGCTTTTTATTGCCCTCATCAGGAGCTGCAGGGCCTGGTTGTCCCCAATCAGTCCTTCAAATGTTGAATTAGTTATAAAACTGCCCTGCCAAATGTTCCCACTAAAGTGAGGAGCCTAACTCTTAAAGTATCTCTTCACAGCTCCTCAACAAGCAGGGCTGCCAGAATTCCCACCATCCTCACACACTAGGTCCCGTCCTTTGCCAAGATGCACTTTCCATACTGCCTTTCATGCTTCTTACACTGAACTGCCCATTCAGGAGGGCACCCGCTTATCCTAATGAGCAGGCAAAAGACAAGCTGGATAATCATCACTTCTAATTGGATACAGATACAGCAGATTGATTCATTACTTCCAAGTATGGTTGTCACTGTTCTGCATGGTGCCCCTATTAAACTAATACCCTAAATGTCTGTACTGCTGTAGCTGTCAGATTAACTTAGTCCCAAATTGTCAGCCTCAGTCCACACCCCAGAAAATCGGCAGGGGAGGTTCATTAATATACGTGTAGATAGCACTGCCCATCCTGTCTCTGATCAAGACTTGGAGAATTATACGCCTCCATACCAAGGCCTCCTTCTATGCACATTCAGAATTTGCCAAAGAGGAAATGTCTCTATATCTTGATTCCTGTAAACTCCGTGTTTTCAGGATAGCTTCCTCATTGCTACCAGGCAGAACTAGATACTCTGCCCTAATAATTCAGACTAAAGTGTTAAGGGTTGAGTGTACTCATTCCTTAACAAGGAACTAGAGAAGGCACAAATGAGTGGTTATTAGTCAATTTTAGTTATCTGTAGGAAACATATTGCTGGGCATGGGGTTTGTGGCAGGACATCCTGTCAACCACCCAGTGGTCATTTTCCCTCTTTGACTCATAGAACAGGTGTTAAGGGATGAGTAAATTCTGTATTATAGCAGCTCTGAACTCTCTGATAGGGAGATATACTATTCTATATATTTTTTATGTTTGAATTCTGAATTGTTTTCACCTCGCAATGTTAAGTTCTCTTGAGGTTTTGTATTTCATGTGTTATATATTTTTTTGTCTGTCCATTTTGCTATTTGAAGTCTCCCTAATTTATTACTATTTTTATTATCTTCTCCAGTAGCTTAAGGGGTTAAACTATTATATTTTGCCCACAGGTTCATCTGTAGCTTTGTTTGATTTTATTTTGGCTTTTGTTGGATTTTGTATGTACTGGGACCCATTTGTAGTAACTGAATCAACAGGGTGGGCGAGGGCCTTGAAGGGTCCAGACATTAGCTGGATGAGTTAGGGTGAGACTGGCCCTTGTCTGAGTCTCTACCTATCTCCCTCTTCTCTGGGGTTCAGATGAGAGACTCAGCTATCCCTGCACTCTCAGTATGCCTGGCAAGGTAAGCACCCTCTCTAGAGGTGGGGAGAGGAATGCAGATGGAATGCTTGCTCTGTTTTTATCTCTACTAGGGACCCAGACCTGCAGAGTACCCCACATCCTCCACAAGGCTTTCCTCTTCTTCAAGAGTCTGTGTCTCTGCAAACCTCTGCTCCCTCCTCCCCAAATTCCCTGACTGGGTCAATAGCCCTGTTACCATTGCCCTCTGCTGCAGACCACAGGCCCCACAGTCCTCTCTATACCCACCTCTGTTCAATGTAGTGAAAAACTTCACTGTTCAACCTGTTGAAGTCTGTGCTGTTCTCTGCTGTCGAAAGGATAATCAATTCCATTACTATCTTCAGACTGTTTCTCAGACCTGTGTCCCTCTGGCTTATGGCTCCAAAAGTTATAACCAGTGGGACACAGGCCTTGTCATTTACTACCAGGTCAGTGGTTGTAAACCCACAGCTGCTGGTTACAAGTCAGGAGGTGCCAGCTGATGGCTGGTGGCTGGGATCTCGCAGCTGGCAACTGGGGGCCAATAAAAGCCTATTTTTTGTTCATGAAGCTGGTAGCTGGAGGCTGGGATCCAGTAGCCTGCCAGGGGGGCCCCTGCTCTTGCAACTGGCAGATAGAGTTCTGGAGCTTCCCGGCCCTCACTCAGCAGCTGGTGGATGAAGGCGAGGCTCTCCTGGGTATTGGCAGGGGCTGCAGTAGCAGGATCCCTCATTGGCAACTGGAGGCTGGGAGTGACCCATCTCTTGCTGACACAGCTGGCAGCTGGCGGCTGATTCCCATGGTTGGTGATGGATGCTTGGGAGGTCCAGTTCCAGCTGCTGGCTGCTGGGACTGTGTTTCTTGCTTGTGACTGGAGGCTGAACTCCCAAGGCTCTCAACTTTATTTTGAAATTGTCAAACCTACCTAAAAATTGCGGAACCAATTAGAAAGATCTATTCATTAGATCCACCAGTAACTAACATGTTTTCCACATTTACTTTATTTCTCTCTGTATAGGTAAAATATTTTTTTTTTCTCCTCCAAAGACATTCCACTATGTGTCTCCTAAATGTAGTAGCATTTTCTTAACTGTCCACAGATTATTTCCATAGTCCCATTATTTCCAACTTAACACTAGAAGGCTAATAGTTCCTGTTACATAGCATGGTCTGGTTTTGATTTTCCATTACCCCAATTATGACCTTTAGATAGTCTTTCCCTCCATCTAGCATCTGATCAAGGATCATACAGAATCTATCTTGCTTCTTTAATTTCCTTTAATATAGAAGAGTCCCCTGACTTTATTTTTCTTCCTTTTTGTCTCTCTTATTACACTGATCTATTTTGAATGGTTCAAGCTAGTTGTTTTGTAGGATGTCTTACTATGAATGTTTCTGGTTATTTTCTCATCATTAGATCCCAGTTAAACATTTTGGGGAAGAATATTCCATAGTGATTTCTTCTCCATTCATCATACCCAAAGGCATATATGCCAGTTCATCGCCTCTTGGTAATATTAGGGTAGAGATCCAGTGGGCACAGTGATGCCCCTCCATTTCTTCATCCCAAGGCAGTTCTGCTCTGTCATTTACAAATAAGGAAGCTGGAAATAGTTGAATACTATACAAGAATTTTGTTTCACAATCATCTCACTCACAGTTTTAGCATCCAGAATCACCTGACTCACTATTACATCACTGGCTGCAAATATTGTTCAAGGTTAATTCTGTTTTTACTCAAGCATTATTCTTCATTCACTCCCTTGCCACTCTTTCATCTGACAAGTTCACTTGTGATATTCTTGAACTCCCACGTCCACTTCTATCGCAGCTAACACCCTGATGTCTTTCTTCCTATTCACCATCTAATTTCTCCTAAGAGTAACCTATGTGTGGGGTCTACCTCCCTCCAGCTCATGGGAAGCTCAGCCACCTCAAAGCCTGTTGTCACTCACCCAGCACCTTCTGAAGCCTTGTGCTCTGAGAGCAAAGGAAATCTTGGAGTGACTTTTCCTTTCTAATTTTTTTTAACTTTTCTGCAGTGAGAAACTTTAACCTTATTGGTAAAATTATATATAATGATAAACAAATATTTGCTTATCATTATCAATCTCTCCTAGCAGGACATTCAAATTTGTTTTCTCTTCAGACTTCCTCCTCTTTGAAACTTCTTCAGTGCTTGATAACTTCAGTCAACTTTTCAGTCTTGAAAGTCTCCCTGTTTTTAGTTATTTTTGAAGCTACACGACACAAATTTCACTTTCATTTTTAGTTTTAGTTTTCTTTTGCATCTTTTTAAAGTTAGGGGTGTGTACTTTTCCTTTTGTAGATTTTTGATATGCAATGCCAGTGTCCTTGTTCACCGGGAACATGCGTTTCCTTCTCTGGAAGGAAAGCCCCTATCTTGTCTAATCCTGTTTCACCTATAGGCCAAAACTATGCCACAGACTGGGCGTCTGTACTCGGTACTGTGGTTTCCTTGTGATTTCTTGCCATTTTATTAACTTAGTTGTCTATACAAACAGTGTGGATTGTTTCAAGTCCTCCACATTTTTCACCCCTCCCTCTCAACCCACACCTTGCAGATCTACGTGGCCTGTCTGGACCAGTCTATTGGGTTGAACAGAGCAGTAGCCATGTGCTAGCACAGCCAGTGGAAAGTGCTTTGCCAAAAATAAGAGCCCACACAAGAGGGACCTAACTGGCCCATAAGAGAAGCTTCCTCAAGGAAATGACAATTAGCTGAGTGCTGAGGTGTGGAGAGAAGTGACCCAGGTGCAGAAAGGGACTATGCTCTCCCAACACAGAGTAGGGCTACACAGAGAGAGACATACCCAAGCAGAGATACTGGGGAAAGTGAGCAGGTCAATATGGCAGGACTTAGGGTTGGAGGAAGGTGGGGTGGGAGTCACAGAGAGACCAGAGAGTCTCCAGTGACTTTGCCAAGAGACACGTGTCATCAGATGATATAAAGAGGTGATTTTGGAAGCAGAGAGATTGGTTGAGGGAGGGTAAGAATGGAGGCAGAGAGGACATTTATGTATCTGCATAATAATCCAGGAAGGAGGAGACTTTGAACTAGAGCAACGGTGTTGGGCCTGCAGAGGTAGAGTTAACCATCTGGAAGTAGAAACACCTGGACTTCATGTTCATAGACAGGTCTCAGGTCTATTCAATTAATCCTGACCTCTCTTGAAAGAGTCAAACTTACATTTCCGGAAGGCTTCCAAACACAATCTGCCAGATACGAAACTATTATATCTCCATGCAACCCTGGTCCATTACTTGGCATCCTGATTTGTGCTGGGGAAGCCAGTATCTTCACTTGGAGGCCACTTTGATGTTAGCAAAGGTAATTCTCATAGGTGAGCTTGAACCGGTTTTAGTAGTTTTGCTTAAACACAAAGAAATGAAAATTCAGAATCACTAAGCTATGCCCTGGCACAGAGTAGGACCACTCAGAATGCAAACCAAGTACTTTATGATTTTAGGTCAAATGTTCTCCCTCCATATGTTAATTACTAGAATTGGCATTACCATCTTGCTGAAGTAACACTCTTGGCACTAAGTGGAACACCCTCCAGAACTCTCTGGTGACCTACAATGGGTCCCAACCTTTCACTCTGATATCAAGGCCCTAGAGCCCACTCCTACTCCTCTCTCAAATGTGATGATAAGTGTGGGTTTTTCTGAACAGTTTCCCTTTCCTAAATGTGATCTTCCATCTCTACTCCTGAGCTCAGGTCCTTTCTCTGCCTGTGATGCCTGGGATGCCAGCTCAGTGCTGGCTCCCTACCCACCTGACACAGTCATGAGTATATTGGAGCATGTTTGCACTCAAAACTCCACTCTGAATGATGAATTTCTTTGAACAAGTTCCAAGCTAGATTTGACCCTACTAAATTCTACCCTTAGTGAATGTTTATGTGTTATGGGTTAAATATTTGTGCCCCACCACCTTTGTATGTTGAAACCCAATCCTCAGTGTCATGGTAACAGGAGGTGGAGCCTTCAGGAGGTGACCAGGTCACAGGGCGGAGCTCCATGAATGAATCAGAGGCCTTTATAAAAGAGCACCCCAGAGCTTCCCTCTCCATTCAGCCATGATTACAGCAATATGAATCTGGGGTGAAGTCCTTCTCATTAACACATGTTTCAATGTAACAAGCTTATTAAAATATAAAATAAAATACATTAAATATGAAGTGCTAGGGGTTACATGTCCTCTCGTGTATGGATGTCTTGACTTCTAGCCTCTAGAAATATAAGAAAGAATTTTTTGTTGTTGTTATTCAACAACAGTCTGTAGGGCTTGGTTATAGGAGCCAGAAAGGACTAAAACAACAAGCAAATATAAATTCTAGTTTATGATTAGTTATTCAACGTTCCACCTTGGATTCAGCTCTATTTGAGTGGTGACAAATGTGAAAACATTACAAAATGACTCCAAGCATCAACCCTATGTATATTCTTAGGACTAAATGAATCTCTAATGTCCTGTTTCACACCCAAAAGATAATCTCAATTTTGTTATAAAGTCACATCTCTGCCCTCCTGCCATAGACTACTCTTCTGAAATTATTGTTCAAGGTTTACTGGAAATGTTAGTACTTTAAGGACTAAATTCTGGAAGCTGTTGGGAATTTATCAAGAGACAGAGTTTAGAAACCACTTAATGGTTTCCGTGACTGCATTACAGTTCTCAGGCTGCAAACACAGCTCTCAACGTGTTTGCCAGGAATTCTGAGTGAGCTCAAAATTCTATATCCTTGTTACCGCTGATGGTGGTGTTGCTGTGCGCAGCCCAGTCCTTGCTAACACTTTAAAAAGCCAGGGAATTCCAAATGTTCTGCTCTCCTATAACCTGGCTGCCTTTTGACATAAGATCTTGAGTTGGATTTACAGTTTGTCTGAATATGCTTTTCTACTAAGGTCCCTGGTTGCAGCAATTCATCTCCACAGCATCTAGGCATTTCTGCCCAAAATCATCAAAATCAAGTCAAGGCCAAGAAAAGAATGTTCTTAAAACCACATTCACATTTCCTCCCTTCACTTTAAAAATAATACCAATCCCAAACAATAAACACAACAGATTGGGGCAAGTTTCAGCATACGTAGGCTAAAAGCGTTTCTGCCTAGACCACCAAGGAGCATGCATGCCACCTACTTGCCTGTGGAAGACGCTGTTAAGAGACGCAACCTATGAAGTCATCCACAGCCACTGCAACACTAGTTCAATCCCTGGCCAGAGAGCTACCCACATGGCACAGCAGACCTCTCCTGACTCGCCTGTCCACTGCTCCCCTCAACAGTGTATTTCAGTCAATCTGCCTGTTGTGTTCCCTGTTCTGTCTCTGGTGAATCCTCTCACCCCCTGCACCTCTGGCCTGTTCCCCAGTTCTTGTATGCATAAATAAATCTTTAAAAAAAATATCTAGAGGGGAGGAGGCAAGGCGGAAGCCACAGGTCCACTCATTGCTGTCCTCTTGATTTGCTGAACTTTAAATCAGTTTGATAACTCACAGGGAAAAAAAAATCTCAAGGTGGTTTCCACTTGTAATCTTTATATAAGAAGGATCTTCATGTGTGGAAAATTTTAGGAAAACTGTAATTAAGGAGGCATGACCTGGAAAAGAAAGGGGAATAAAGGAGCCCTGTCTGTGGTAAAATGTCAAGTGTATTGGTCGTAGGGCGAAACAGGCTTTTGTCTCTGAAAGTCTTGGTGTATAATTAAGAGATTGGGATGCCAGCTGAGACGGCTGCATTTAGCAAGTTGAGGCCCCATCACTATCATCCCTACAGACTTGCTTCTGAGTCCAAACAAACTGTGAAGGGGCTAATCATATTAGAAGTAATAATAGTGATGGAGTTAGAAGACGGTCACAAAGAAACAGGCCGAGATAAACAGTCTTTGTCCCCACTTCATATTGTCTCCCTCTCCTTTTCCTTGGCTATAAATTGCAATTTGGGACTCAGGCCCACGTTTTCCCAGCAGCATCCAGTCTGCTGCTGAGTCTGTCTGCTGCCTGCACAAACCATACCTTAAGTGACTTAAGTGATTCCTCCATTTGCAAAAGGGCATGGTAAAAGAAAAAGGAAATAGCATGTGGGAGCAGGAGGGGCTGACAATAGGATAAGAAACTAAGAAGCCCTCGGGGGTCCCACAGCAGGTGGGGGCTACAGACTACCTCTGGGTTTGGGTGCACAAAGGCATATATTGATTCTCGGCGGTCTGTCTCCTAGGCAAAGTGGCATTGGTCTGCATATTAACACAGAGCCCGAGACCTTGCTGCCCATGGAACAGACAGCACTGCCCTGAGAGCAAGTGTTGTTTCCATTACAGATGAAGAAAGCCAACCAGAATGCAAAGTGATGTAGTCACTCTGCAAGACAGTGAAGGTTTATCACTAAACTAAACATTCCCACCCTGTGATCCAGCAGTCAAGGCATTGGTTTTTGCCCAGAGGCATTTAAAACTTATATCCATACAAAAACCTGCCCAGGAATATTATATTCAAACTCACCAAAACTTGGAAACAACCAAGATGTCCTTGAATAGGTGAAGAGATGACTGTGACACATCTAGACAATGGAATATTATTCAATGCTAAAATAAATGAGCTACCAAGCCATGAAAAAACACGGAGAAAACTTAAATGAATATTACTAAGTGAATTACTAAGAAGCCAATCTGAAAAGGCTACACGCTATGTGATTCCAACTGTATAACATTCTCGAAAAAGCAAAACTATAAAGACAATAAAAGAGATTAGGGGTTGACATGGTTTGAGGGGGTGAAGGGCTGAATAGGTGGATTCCTTTGAGGACTTTTAGGGTCGTAAAAATACTCTGTAGGATATTATACATGCCATTACACATTTTTCCAAACACATAGAGTGTGCCACATCAAATGAACCCTAACATAAACTGTGGTCTTTGAGTGATAATGACGTGTCAATCCATTTCAACAATTGTAACAAATGTACAGTATGGTGGGGGTATGCATGTGTGGGGGCAGAGGTGTATGGGAAACCTCCATACCTTCCCTCCCCTCAATTGTGCTGTGAGCCTGAACCTTCTCAAAAAATAAAGTCTTAAGGGAAAGTAAAAAGCTACATTAGACCCAATAGTACTGAGCAAAGATTGTTGAACAAAATTTACTCTTAATTCCACCTATTTGAACGAGACTGAAACACATTATAACTGAAACCAAAATCTGTAAGGAGGCTGATTTCTACCAGTTAAGAGGAATGTTGTATTGGAAGTTCCAATATGTTGGCAAACATAAAGAAAACTTTCTTTTTTTTTGCGTTTCTTTTTTAAAAAAAATCATTGCTGTATTAAAATCATATCTTCATTTAAACTTAACATATTTTAAGGCCACAAAAGAAGAGAAAATCTTAATTTAAGTCCTTCTGACTTACAGAGATTGTTTCTCATAGCTTACATTGGTCATCTTCCTGGGAAATATGATTTATTTTATATACAGTCATTTCTAGCTTTAGATGTAACTGATAATGTTAACATCATGATTATATGTTTCAACAGAACTTCAGCAACTCAAAATAATTCAGGAGGCCTGTATCAAATGTTTACCTTCTGGACCCAAATCACTCTCCCATAGACATTAATTGGTATTCCTTCGGTCTGTGTGGTACTGCTAAATATACACTGGAGAACAATGACTTTCCCTGCAAAAACTGGAGGCATTCCTAGTACCAGATAGTCTGTCAACAGCAAGCGGACATGAATTTAATCATGTTTTTTTTGGACAAATTCTGCACTGATATTCATAATGGATTGTAACTACAAATGAAAGCTGATTCATTGAGGCAAGTTTGTTGAAATTCCATACCTACTAGTGAATGAGAAGGGCTCTCTGTCCCCCTCCAAATAACTGGTGATTGGGGGTGACATCTAATCAGGCTTAGGATGCTTAGGTCAAAATTAACCCTAAAGGAGATGGAAGAAAAGGTCACAGAGCAGAGGCCAAGAAGCACAGAAATTTCAAAATGACAGGAGTAGCACCCAGCACTCAGCTCTCGAGACAGGTACAACGGGCGAAACAGAATACAAAGGACAGTGCACTGTGAACTGCAGGAAACAGCACTCAGAGCACAAGGAGTGTGCCGTTGTCCATACCTAAGAGAAAGAACTGGATGCGGGTAAGGAGACAGACACAGTGGATTGCAGGGGCAGGAAGTGTCTGGTAGGACCACAAACAAGAAGTCAGGACTTAGGACAGAGGCTGACAGCAGGAAGTCATGACAGTGGCCAAGTCTGGAATAAACCTGTGGGTATCTTTATGCACTGATAGCTGCTTGGTGACACTCCCTGACTATGTTTCTCACTCACATGTAGTTTTCAGTATTGAGTCCTAGATCAAGAGTGTCTGTGATGAACTACCATCTAGAGTGGAGCAATGCTCATGTGCCTACAAATCTCTGAGTGTATTTACATGTTGGGGGAGCGGTGAATCAGAGACAAATACCACTAAACCAAAATTGTAGAAAGCAGTTGTGTGTGTGTGTGTGTGTGTGTGTGTGTTTAACTAGAGATGCTATCTTAATCTAAGAAATCATACAGAAGATGAAAATTCAGACTAGTGCTTCTCTTAAAATGTGCTCTTGGTAACACCTATCCAATATCCATTCAAGCACTTTTTATAGTGGAAGTTTCAAGAACAGACCATAATGGTTGGGAATCGGGTCTGAAAATGTATTGTTCACTAGTAGAAGTCAGTGTTTTCATGCATTTTTCAGTTTCAAAATCTCTGTCACGGTCTGTCCTATAAATGTAGATAGGAAAGTCAAACTCCGCTCAGGTGGCATTTCCTGATTATATCATAGCTAACTTTAAACCAGCTATCTAGAAAGTAGTTTACAAGCTGTTTTGAGGACCATCAGGTGTTTCCAGGTAGTACCATGGAATTATTGTGGACTTGCATGGAGGAAGATGACCGGACAGCCTGGAGGACGAGCTGGATGGGTTCTGGACCCCCCACTTCAATCAGTCCCTTCCTTGTAATTTACATATTATGCTTCTGGGTAAGATTCTTTTGAAAGAGTTTTACATCCTGGGGGAAAAAATTGAAAACTGTTTTAACTTTAAGCAATTGTTTTATCTCACACCTGGATTCAGAGTCACTGGAGTATGATTGAAGCCCATTTTAGATTACTTAGGAAAGATTTAACAGTCTGGTAAATTTTATTTTTTCTAGACAAAGGGTTATAAGACATTAGTTCTTTGCCAAGGTAAAAATAGTTGGGATCAGAGGAATTCAAATTCTGAAAATTCTATCACCCTGAGTCATTAATTCCTCTCTCTTGTTAGGGTAAATATCCAGGAAAGAAGCTAGATTCTCAGTGCTGTATTTGGTCGACATTTGTTGGTTTTGCCTTTTTAGCATCCATCCTTCCTTCTTTTGGCAATCAGATCTGTTCCTTCTTAACTTTAACCCCAAGTGTTTTGCATGAAATTCATTCCAACACATTGTCAAAAGTAGGCATGTTATCCAGACCTCATTCTTTTATTCGAATGAGCTTGCCCATTAAAATTCAACTCAAGCACCTTCACTGAAACTCTTAGGAGGTGGTTATTCACCTGGGGTTGCCAAATGCCAGTCTGAATCTCCTGGAAGCCAGCTGTTTGCTACTTTGGGATCGCCTACCTGAGAATTAGTCTACTCAGAAAAAAGAAATGCAAAGCTTGATCAATGCCTGCCAGCATCATTTGAGCACTTGGATTTACACATGACTGGACTATTGTACACCTGGTCCCCAAAGCTTCATGAATCAGTGTATCTCCCACGCAGGTTTTAGTTTTGTTTTTATTTAGTTTTGTCAGTTTGAACTGGATTTAAATTATTTACATTTGATATTTATAGTTCATAGATTACATTTTAAGAGACATATTAATAATTTTAAGAGAATGTATCAAAAGACTAGAATAACTAAAAGTTTGATAAATCAAGTCACTAGACTAATAGTTGAAACTGGGGATCCTGGTTGGGGGATATAGAGGACAGTAGACAGCTTGTCCTCAAATATGTTTTTTAGAAGAGGAAACAGGTGCTCTCTCGTGTCCCCTGAGGCATGTAGCACTGTCGACGGGGTTAATCAGGCAGAGTTCAGTGGAGTGATGTTGCTACAAAGGGGACTCCTTCTCATGGCATTATAAGATCTAGATAGATCCAAGGCATTCTGAACTCATAGTCTATGACTCAATCATTTTTTGAGCTGGCATTTCTTTATTTTTCTACATTGCACCCTACAAACTACTGGGACAGCATGCCAAGAAAATTCAAACTCACTTCACAGGTGGGATAGGGCCCATTTATATCCAATCCAATTTCTCCTTGGCTTAAAATCATTCCAGCAGTCTGCACAACTGTTACACAGCAGCTGCCTGCTAAAGTCACAGAGGATATTTGCTGAAAATTCTATGTGTGAAACAAGATAGTGTAATTGCCAGTGCCCATTGGAGAATTTATACTTCCAGAAGACAAAATTTTTGGATGAATGAAGTTTTACCCAGACTGGATAAACGTCCCAAGAATCACATGCAGTTATTGTCTACCAGCTCACAGTGGGTGCTGAAAATTGCTGGCTGAGAGATTGACCAGTTGTTTGGCAATAATCTCAAAATATTTTAGTTATGAAAATATAATGGAGTTTAATATTTAAGTGGGTGTTAAGACATCTGGAATTACTTCCATAAACAGTAATGACTACACAGTAAAACATTTATTAAATTATTCTAGCTTCTGGTGTTTACTACTTAATTGGCTAGTGGCTAAGATTTGCAACAGGACAAATAACAACTACCTTTTTAAGGAAAAAACTAAAGATTTAATAAAAAGTTTTTTAAAATTTTTTAAGATTTATTCATTTTTATTTATACATATAAGAACTGGGTTACAGGCCAGAGTTGTGGGTAGTAAGAGAATTCACCAGAGACAGAGTGGAGAACAGAACAAGCAGACTGACTGAAATACACTGCTGAAGAGAGCAGCAGGCGAGTCAGGAGAGGTCTGCTGCACCATCTGGGGATCGAACTCATGCTGCAGAGGCTGCAGACAGCTTCACAATGCTGCACTCAACCCCTTGTGCCACCAGGGAGGCCTTTAATAAACAAATTTTGTGTATGTGAAGATAGATATTAGAGACTCTGATATTAGAAAGGAGCTTAATGATCATTCAGTAAGACTCAATTGACATTCCCAACATTATATGAATATAAGATGGTGAAACCATTTTCATTTCTAACAAGATTTATATATCTTTTTCATTTATATAAAACTCATTGTGCTTTTAAAGGTGCCCTTCAGGGCCTCCCTGGTGGTGCAGGCAGTTGAGTACAGCGCTGTGAAGCTGTCCGCAGCCTCTGCGGCGTGGATATGATCCTGGCCAACCAGGGAAATAACCACATGGTGCAGCAGACCTCTCCTGTCTCGCCCACTGCTCCCCTCAGCAGGGTATTTCAGTCAGTCTGCCTGTTCTGTTCCCCACTCTGTCTCTGGTGAATCCTTTCACCCTTCTGCACATCTGGCCTGTTCCCTGGTTCTTGTATGCATAAATAAATAAATATATATTTTTAAAAACCATATATTTAAAAAAATAAAAATAAAAAATAAAAAAAATAAAGGTGCTCTTCAAACCAGCTCAACTTCTTTTCCTTTTTGGCTGCACTGCTATTAATTTTACATATGACTAATATAGTTCTGTATTAGCCTTACTCAGGCTGATGTAACAAAAATACCACAAATTGGATGATGTAACAGAAATTTATTTTTTCACAGTCCTGGAAGCTAGAAATCCAAGAATAAGGTGCAGCCAGGGTTGGTTTCTGGTGAGAGCTTTCTTCCCAGCTTGCATGTTACATCATCTTGCTGGGGCTACCCCTGATCTTTCCTCTAGGTACATATGGAGAGAGCATGAGCCTGATGTCTTTTTAATAAGGACACCAGGCCTACTAGATTATGGCCTCATTACCTCCTTCTAGTCCCATCTCCAAATGCAGACATGTTGGGCCTTAGGGTTCCACCATATGAATTTTGGGAGTCCATAATGAACAATGTGTTCTAGCCACAGCTTTTAGTATTGCTATTTGCTAATTTATATATTATATAGTAAATGTGTGAATTTAGTAATAGAATTATCACAATATACATTGTTTAAAATATACATTGCACTAAATAGACTTCAATAGAACTATAGTAAATAATTTGCACAATAAACAAAATGAGAATGGCTGCTCAGGTGTTCTATGACCATTTAGAGTTTGCCACATTGGTGCCATGTGCAGTAAGTGACCCAGCTTTGAATGATGGCAGCCTGGCTCTGTATCAGTGTGCATTCATCTTCTGACCATCCAGTCCCTCTGCACCCCTTTTTATTATAAGGGCTACAACAGACCCTAACACTACTGTTTGTTCACTTCAGTCTGTTTATAAGGCTTCAGTGGAAGTTAATCTTTTTTTTTTAAAGATTTATTTATTTATTTATACAAGCACTGGGTACAGTCAGAAGCACGGGAGGGTGAGAGGATTCCCCAGAGCCAGAGCGGGGAACAGAACAGGCAGACTGATGAAAGGCACTGCTGAAGGGAGCAGCGGGCGCGGCAGGAGAGGTCTGTCACGCCATGTGGGACCCTCACTGGTGGCCGGGGATTGAACCGGTGCTGCAGAGGCTGCGGGCAGCCTCGCAGCCCAGCGCTCTACCACTGTGCCACCAGGGGAGGCCTGAAGTTAATTTCTTTAAATAAGATCTTATTGGGTTGAAATCCATCCATCCAGTGTGTGGTCCATTACTCCTACACTGTGGCATCTACTGTAGAAAAATGTCCCTCTCCTTGTTGTTGCCAGAAAGCCTCCTCCATGACACTATCCCTGCTTCCTTCACCAACCTCACATCACCACAGGCCTTCCCAGCTCCACCTCTGGTATCATTTTCTGAACTCATCCTACATGACTCCCCTCTTCTACAATGCCCTTCTCTCTTTTCCCTTTCCAAATAAAGTGCTACGACTTCTTGGACAAATTTTTCTAAGAACTTGGGACTTATAACTTGCAACTTATCATTCTCCCCATTCACCCCACTCTATACCTGAATCATGATATCTGGTGCACTGTGTTTATGTGTTATTCATAAACTTTTCTCCAACAGAGTTTTCCTGGAGGGCAAAGTCTGTGTGCAAGTTATTTTTGAATGCCTAGCTTCTAAATTCAATCTGGAATGACTTGACAGCCAATATTTGTTGAATGAATGGTCACTGGAGTATTATGATGTGTCAAATGCTTTCTTTGAACCTAACCTGAGGAAAGTCCATTGAAATTGAATTTTGTTGATTCCTTCCTATTAAGCAGAAGCAGGGCTAGAAGCTATATTGGGGACCCTGGTAAAATGTAGGCCAAGTTTCTTGGCATGCAAGGTAGCATTGCACTAAATAGACTTCAATAGAACTATAGTAAATAATTTGCGCAATAAACAAAATGAGAATGGCTGCTCAGGTGTTCTAAGAATATTCTATCTTCTCTGTTCAAGTTGCCTTTGCAATATGTTTGTTCTGTTAATTATCTCATAATTCCATTCTGAAATATATTTCAGATTTAAAACAGTTTCATGACAGAAATAATAATGTTCAATTGCAGGGTCATTTATATACAGAAAACTGAGATCTATACATGTGACATGAAAATTGGTGAATCTCCTGTGCAGTGAACTTTATTCTAAACGGTAATAATTTATAGTCAGTCAGTTCTTCATTGTTTTGAAAGTATTTGAACATGCTTTTATTTGGTTTTCATGAAACTATATGTGGTATTTGGGCAGATAGAGAATTTTTCTTCCACTATACCTTTAGAGAATATAGAACTTCAAGGGATTTATAGATGATGGAGCAAGAAGTAAAATCCAATCTTCTAGCCACGGTGCATATTCATTTCCTTAATTCATTTCATCCCCTCAATCGTGCACAAGAGTGTTAAAGCAAATGACAAAATTGCCCTTGCTTCAGGAATATGTTAAGCTTGTAAAGATAAAATATATATACAGGACATGCAAAATGACTACATGGTTAAAGAAGTGAAAAAAGCAACTCCTTTGTTCAGTAAACAGACTACTAAAAATAGTTTCAGTTAAATTAAATCATTGATGGAAATAAGAATGCTGAACTCTGATTTACCATTATCAATAACACCTTCATTTATTCCTTCATTCATACATTTCAGCAGACTTTGACATGCAATGAACAAGGGTGCATCACAGGTAAAAGACTCTGTTTCCGACAAGTCGAGGTACAACAATAGGGTGTGAGCTGTCTATGAGGCACAATAAAGATAAGTCAGCCACATAATCAGCAAACAATGCCAGGCTTGATTCACATGCCTGACTTAAATGGATCATAAGAAAAGAAATAAATGTTAGGCAGGAGACAAAGCAGTATGCATATCAGGGAAAATGCTGGGCCTCAACTTCCTTTTTTGCCTATTGCCACCACTTTTTGCCTAAATATCTCTCCCCTGTCTAGACCATGAACTGCAGGGGTATAGCAAATGCAGCCGCCACAGCTAATAGCACAGTATTCAATACACATAAAAGTACATGTGTTAGTCACACACAGCTTACAGCTGAAATGAATAGAACTATCGAAATCCATAGCGCACATGCTTCTCAGGAGAAAGAGCAAATACCATGTGCTGAGTGCTAACTGCAAGTCAAGGACACTAAAAATGCTTATATGTCCTGCCTCATTTCATTTCAAGAACACCATGGGGAGAGAATGGCTGCAAAGTACACATGGAGACGGGCACTCACCTACTCAGCCTACAGTCAATTGCAGCTGATGCACTATTAGAACACAACACCTCATTCAGGTTGCTACCCTGATCGAACAGGTCTCAGTGTTGCCACCACAAAGATGAGCAAAAGGGCTGCAGCTCTCCCTCTGCAGATACCCATTGCTATACTGTTTGAGCACAGTAGGAAAAAAATGCTGGCAAAAACCTGGGGTGAGTTTGGTATTTTACCACTTTGGTTGTCAAAATTGAAAATAGAGTAACTTTCAAGGTGTATTAGAAATACTTCACTCTTCCTCCAAACTAGTGTTTTGTCTACAGTGAAAAAATAAAAGTCAAGTGATTGTCTAGACAGAACAGCAGAGCAAAAGTTCTTCATTCCTCAACCCTAAATTACTCAAAGAAATGCTTTGACATTTCACTGCCCTGTGTAGACCCAGCCTAATGGACACTTGAAGTCAGCATGATCTAGTTCATATCATTCCCCTTTTTCTCAAAGTCAAATTTTAGGCCCACATAGCCTGTGAATTTATATCAGGCACTGATGTTTTACATCATTAATAAATTTTATTTTCAGTTGAGAAGACAGCAAATAAATGAGAGGTATGGATGTGAAAGGTGGCCAACTCTTAGTCATGCAGGCTGCCAGCCTGTAGGAAGATTGAAACCTGCTATGGAGGCCTCGTGAGGTCTGAATATTCTGAGGAATGTTTTAAATGTTTTCTTAAAGATGAAGATAAATATTCACAAGGGACAAGGGTGATTAAAAAGAAATCTCACAACAACCTCTGTCTCCAAGGGAATTGCAAAACTAGCCTGAGAGAGTGAGCTGATGATTCTCACAAATGATGAATAGAAAAGGCTAGAGAATATCTTGTTTAAAAGGAGCTTCTTGATCCAGTCATTTATTTTGGGGCATTTGGGTTGTTTCCATAGCTTAGTTAGTATAAATAGTGCTGCTATAAACATAAGGGTTCAGGTGTCCTTCTGAATTAATGATTCTGTGTCCTTTGGGTAAATATCCAGGACTGGAATTGCTGGATCATATGGAAGCTCCATCTTCAGCAGGTTGAGGAATCTCCACACAGCTCTCCATAGTGGTTGGACCAGTTTGCACTCCTACCAGCAGTGCAGGAGAGTTCCTTTTTCTCTGCATGCTCCCCAACATTTGTTGTTGCTAGTTTTTTTTAATATGTGCCATTCTCACTGGTGTAAGATGGTATCTCATTGTAGTTTTGATTTGCATTTCCCTGATTACAAGTGATGCCGAACATTTTTTCATATGCCTGTTGGCCATTCGCATTTCCTCTTTGGAGAAATTCCTTTTTAGCTCTTCTGCCCATTTTTTGACTGGATTATTTACTTTATTTTTGTTGAAACTCTTCAGCTCTTCGTAGATTTTTGTGATCAGTACTTTATCATTAGTGTTGTGTGTAAAAATTTCTCCCAGTCGGTTGGGTGTCTGTTTGTTTTGGTTACTGTCTTTTTTGCTGTACAGAAGCTCTTTAATTTGATGTAGCCCCAGCCCATATGCACAATAGAATATTGCTCAGCAATCAAAAAAGATAAACACATGCAATTTGCAACAACATGGGCAGAGCTGGAAGGGATCATGCTCAACGAAATAAGCCAGAAGGAAAAAGAAAAATACCGGATGGTCTCACTCATAGCAGGAATTTAGAACACTTAAATAAGGGACCAGGAAAAAGTCTAATTAAATTAAAGTAAAAATCCAAATCAACAAGTAACTATAAACCAGAGACACACTACTGGGGGTGAGGGGTAAGAGGGATTACAGTCAAAATGAGGGGGGAGGGAATTGTATGGGGACTATAACTAACATGAAAATGTATATCGTGCAAACATGAAAAATGATGTAAAAATATATAATATAAAATAAAAATAAAAAAGAGAAAAAAGAATAAAAAAATAAAAAGGATCTTATGTAACAACAGGAACTGTGGCTCCGAGGAGGCCCTGATACTACAGATACCTTCAGTTACTCCACAAGTGGTGGAAACTATAGAACATGACCAAAAAAGAAAGCCTTATATAGAGAAATCTCTCATTAGGTCATTATCATCTCAAGCCACTGGGTTTATTTTTTGTGATTTCCATTCTTAAAATAATTGGTGAAAAACAGCTTACCCACTGCAATGGCACATTTGAGTCTCTAAAAATGTGATGATCTTTATGACCTTTCACACACATTTAAGAACCTCATCACATTTCTCAGGGGCTTATTTTATTAAAATCATAATGTCTAATGACATGTTTTTATGATTTTAGTGAGATGAATCAGGAGTCAAATCCTTCCCATTAATAACATGTTCCAATGTAACAGGCTTATTGAAATATAAAATACATTAAATATGAAGCACTGGGGCTTACATGTCCTCTCATTTAATTAAAGTTTAAAGTTCTATGGATGTCCTTATATATACAGTTGTAAGGATTCTGACAATTTCCCCTCCTAGGGACTCCTAGGCTAGGTAAATTCAGAGTCTTAAAATCTCCCCAATGCTGTTGCTTGTAAGGTTTGTCTCTGACTCACTGGAATTTATACCTTAGCTGTAGGAGCTGCCACATCTTCCCACTGCAGGACAAAAGACCACCGTCAGTGTCCCTGTGTGATAAACTCTTACTCACAGGCACCTCTCAGAATTGTCCCACTGTCCTGCCTGCTTCATCCATCCTGCCTGACAAAGGCAGGCCCTCGGAAGAGTGCTGAAGTGGCCACTCACTGCCTTCCCTGCTGATTGCAATGATTCTGGACCCTCCCTGGCAAAGGGACTCTACATCCATAAAGTGAACACACTCTGTCTAGATGCAGAATGGTATTGGCAGATTGATTTCTGTTTGCAGACATGCTTGCTCTGGGTCAGATATTACCACCCAGAACATATTTAACATTTTGCCCGGTGGTCACTGAAGCATTTACAGCAGAAAACCCAATCACAAAACATAAGGATTATTGATCCCATGGTGCAATGACATTCTTTCCTGTCTGTACACAGAGCTGCAAGAGGCAGCTTCCAGGATATGAGCCCAACTTAACCTATCTCATTCACTGGCCTTGTTTTTAAACAGAAAGGATTGGGTGTTATAGTTCATTTTTAATTTACTATTCCTTCTCCTTCTACTTTCATTTTCAGAAAAGAATATATGGAAAAGATGGGACTGATTTTTTAGAAATCTCTTAGAATCTTTAATTACAACAATCATCCCAGACACTCCAACCTACTTCTAGGACTTACTGTTGATTTAGCCAATATATTCCCTGGAAGAGTATAATAGTTTCTCTGGAGTTTAGATTAGTGATGCCCAAATTCAACTGCAAATCATAATTCAGGTAGAGATTTTAAAAATTTGAGTAATGGTTGTAATTACCAGCCATTCCCATTCAGTAAATAATCTGCATTTTTGTTATTGCTTAGGGAGGGTATCTATGCAGTGGTATCAGTTTAGCAAGTTCATCCCAGAAAAATAATAATTTACACCATTAAAGAAAAACTTTGTTCCCTTCTCTCTCTCTCTCTCTCTCTCTCTCTCTCTCTCTCTCTGTAGCTTCCTTCCTTCTTTTCTTTTATTCTTTCTTTCTTCCTTTTCTTTCTTCTGTCTTTAAAGTATATTTACAAAATGCATAGGATATAAGAAGAAGAAAATAGAAATCCATTAATTGCAGATATTTTACATACATTTTCTCATATAGCCACCCAATAATGTTTTAAGATAAGCAAGACTAAGATAAGGAACCAGATTCAGAAAGAGAAAACTCAGAGAATTTAATGGTCTTTAACATCATACAGCCAACAATTGGCTAAATCAAAATTCAAGTCATGCCAAATTTCAAGTCTAGGGATTTCAAAACACTCACTCTCTGCTCTATCATGTTGCCTCAAATATGAATAAATTGTGAAATAATTGTTGTCTAAAAATTGGATATCTATTAGCATTTTTTTCTTTCCAAACTTTCTTCTATGCATGGTTTTTTATGTATTACTTATACAATTTATGTTAAGTTTCACTTAATGGTATATCTTTCAAACCAGATCATAGGTTATTAGATAGATATTGTAACTATTCTCTTTATGTTATATAATAGTCTGTGACCATTATACATAGGTTAATAGGTTATTTAAATACTATTGTTAGAAATTAGGTAACTATTTATTAAAACTATATTTGGTGGATTTTACATCATTGAGCAGGATATGTCCCCAGTTATAGGGGGCTTTGGATTCTGTTCCTTCGAGCTGACCCTTGTTCTGTGGCCAGTCAAGGCTGATTCATCTCATGTGGATGACATCAAATCATACAAATACATTGATCATTTTCTTAATTAATACAAAGTTAATGAAGTGAGATACAGACTCTGTACATTCTACTTTTTACCTTCTATATCACTGTAACAATATATAATCTTACAGCTGAAGAGCGTGGATGCTTTGGAATCATTAATCTTCTACCACACTGGTCAGAGTGGAAAGGTAATCAGAATGGAGTGGGCAGTAGCTCTACTATGAGTAGAGCTGGTGTTAATGTTGAGTCAAGTTGGTGACAGTAATATAATGGATGGAGTATTGATGACTTCCCAAAAAAATCTCATGTTGAAATTGTAACCCTTAATGCAATGATATTTGGAAGTGGGACATTTTGTACTTAATTAATTTAGATGAGATGATAGAAGTAGTGTCCCACGATGGGAAAGTGCATTGTAAGAAGAGGAAGAGATACCAGAGCTTCCTTTCTCTCTCTACCACATGAGGACACAGCATCAAAGTGGCCGTGAACAAATAGGAAAGCCTGTCCTCATAGTATTAAGTCTGCCCTTGCTGAATCTCAGATTTCCAACCTCCAGAACCATAAGAAATAAATACATAATGTTTTATTCACCCAGTCTGTGGTATTTTGTTACAGCAGCCTGAGCTTACTAATACAAATAGAGACTGACAAAAGCAGACAACTTCAAGAGCTATTTATGAAGTATATCAGTCACTATTCCCGCAGGAAGCAGATGGTACAGATGGCACATTAACAGGGTTAATTGACAAGGTTAATGAAAAGAATATTTTCAACAGTATAGGAAGTGTTAAGCAAACCAAAAACAAAATAGTAAATCACCCAAACAAGCAATAGTAGTTATGATCCTGTAGCCTTAGTGAGATTTCCTGGAACCCACTGTCCACACCCATAAAAGAGGTTCTGCCTTAGGGGGCTGTAACTAAATTTATTAACACTGCCAAAGAACTGGTCCAGAAGAAAGGGAATTAGATAGATATTGTAACTAATCAGAGGACAAGTACCCCTACCCTCTTTACTTTTATGTTATTTTGTGGCTGTATTCATCAAAAATACTGAAGATTCAGTCTATGGAGGCTTTTATAGACAGGGCGGAAAATACCAGGCCCTATGGAAATTAAGCCTGGACACTTGACTTGTGCTCCAGTTCACCTGTTCAATCCCAGTTTTTATATACAATTTCCCTGTGATAATGAAAGTCTGTCATGAATATTCAAAATTAAAAAATTATCAGATTTCATATAAATCCAAGTTATGGGGCCTCCCTGGTGGCGTAGGGGTGAAAGTCTCAGCATTATCAAGCTATTGACAGCCACTGTAGCACAAATTCAATCCCCAGTCAGGGAGCTAACCCACATATGGCACAGTGGACCTCTTCTGTCTCTCCCACTGCTCCCCTCACCCAGTATATTTTAGCAGATCTGCCTGTTCTGCTTCCCATTCTGTCTCTGGTGAATCCTCTCACCCCCCACACCTCTGGTCTATACTACAGTTCTTGTATACATAAATAAATAAAAAAATAAATCTTTAAAAAAATAAATAAATCCCAGTTATGACAGATTGTGTCACATAACTAACTGCTACACCATGGTTAGATGTTTCTCAATGCAAAATATTGTCATCAGGAGCAAACGTTATCTTATCCATGCTTGTGTGTTATTCTTCTATGACAGCTTGCAAGGGCTTCATAAAGGGATCACCCTGTGCTGCAGATACTTCTGGATAGCACTGAGTTTACTGGGGCACAAGGTTCAAGGGAAAAAACAGTTTCTACAACTATGGGATCCTTACAGAGCATTTTCTTGCTCCAGATTTTTTTCAAAGCTCTTCATCTTTGATCCCCAGGAAAGCAAAATCCAGTGTGATATATGTTGCTTCTAAATCCAGAGTTCTCCAAAGGACTATGCTCCTGAAACTAGCCTCTTATTTTATTTTCTATTAAAGATTTATTTTTATTTATTTATGCAAACAAGAACTAGGATGTAGGCCAGAGGTGTGGGGGGGGGTGAGAGGATTCACCAGAGACAGAGTGGTGAGGAGAACAGGTGGATCTACTGAAATACACTGCTGAGGGGAGCAGCAGGTGAGACAGGAGAGGTCTGCTGCACCATGTGAGTTAGCTCCCTGGCCAGGGATCATACTCATGCCTCAGTGGCTGGTGATAGTTTGATAGTGCTGAGACTTAACCCCTGCACACAGGGAGGCCTGTGGCCTCTTATTTTAGAGGAGACAGCCATATATTCAAGTCAAGTGAATCCCAAGGGATTTTTCATATGTGGCAAACATCTGGCAGTCGATGGTGATTGTCCCTCATGTTGGCATCTAGATGGCTTGTAAACACTGTCTCCTTAATTCATTTAGCATGATGTTTCTGGTATACCAGACCAGTATGATATTCTAGGGCATAATCACGACTCCTCCATATTTGTGTCAAAAAGCAGGAGGTTGGTCATAGTCCTGTGGTATGGCAGTAAAAGTTTATGGCTTCCCTTGCAGATAAAGGTAAACTTGTCTGATTATCTTTATTGATGGGTATTGCTAAGAAAGCATTTACTCAATTAATGGGTGAATGGTGCAGATCAGTGGCTAGAGGCTATGTTGATTTATTCCATAAAGATGTCACATCTGGTATAGCAGCTGTGATTGTTATCACCACTCATTAAATTTGTGATAATCCAAGTCATTCGGCAAGATCCATCTGGTTTTTCTAGCAGGCAAGCAGGAGTTAGATGGTGATGTGATAGGAATCCCCACCTCTATATATTGAAGTATTGATGGAGACACCAATCTGTTACTTACCCAGATAATTTAATTTACTATTTGGAGGATCAAGGCATTTCCAATAACTTCTATCTGGGAACTTCTTGCCATAATAGTCCTCACTTCAATGGTAAGAAGACTCATGTGGAGAGCCTGTTGGTGATTATGTGTATTTATAGCCTCTAAGACTTTGGAGGTAACCACAAGATAAGCAACGTAAGCCCATGGCCAAAGTAGACCTTCTGGGAAACAGATTCATGTCATAAGTCTATCACCTGCTGTCTTAAGACCCTTTTTTGGTCAACAGAAGATGATGACAGCTTGTCTCTGGGAATAACAGCCCATCAGACACATTTATTTTTATAATTCCTAGAAAATCTGGGTATTTCCCACTACCCAAAGCACAGTTGTCCCATTAATAGAACTCTCTGGGAGAGGAATGGCACTGTCTAACTTGCCAGTCAGTGGCAAGGTTTTCCCAAATCTCTGGTGTACTAGCTACTTAAAGGAGCCTTTCCTGAGTTCAGGAATTTTAATGGGGCCCTAGCCCTGGCTAGTGCTGCACCTACAGTAGGTATTGACAAAGGACTCTTTGTGACATGTTGAATTTAGGGTGATTTAAAACGCCACGTGGAAATATCTAAAAATGGACACATGAATCTAACTCAGAAATCTTAAATGATAATGCATAAACAATTATACGGTAACTGACACCATAAAAAACTGAATATGAACTTACTGGAAATGAACCAGTTAAGTTTAATTAGAAAACCAGTTTAGATTAATTAGCAAAGAAAGCTAAGGAAGATCATCCTGCAAGATGCAAGAAAAATCAGAAATAAGCTATCATAGAGACTACAGGGAGAAAATATTTCAGGGAGAAAATATTTCTGGAAAGAAGAAAGTGGACTGCTACATCAAGTGCTGCAGGAAATTAAAAAAGGAGGATGAAAAAAAAAAAAAACCTGTTGGATTTGGTGACATGAAGATAACCAGTGACCTTTGCAAGAGCTGTTTCTGTGGAGTTCTAAGGGCAGATGCCAGATGGGGTGTTTACCGCCTGCCACAAGACACCACTTATATCAAATAATTCTGTCCTTCAAAAACCAAATGGCTTAACATTTCTTGAGCTATTTCACATGTGTTGATTTTTATTTCTCCAGTGCCACATTTCAATGGTCAGTATTCAAGTGGTGATTTGCTTCTATTTGCCCACCCACTGACAGTTCTTTCATTTAGCTTGCTACAATGTAGAATTGGCTCAAGCCTCCTGATATACCTCTTTCAAAGGGGTGAAGCTCTCTGAGTTATTTATGTGCCTTGCATGCTTTTGTCATGATGAAATACAAGTAGTGAGGAGACAGTTATGACACTCTTTGCATGCTAAAAAGGATGCTTTGTCATTAACATAGCATCATCTACCTCAAAGAAAAACCAGCCTGGAATTTTTCACACCAAACATCACCGCTTTTAATTGCTGCCACTAACTATGGCCAGGAATTCAGAAATGTGCATGTTTTGTTATGTTTTTTTTCTCTCCTGTGCACTTAGGTTGTTTCTGAAACATTGTCCATAAGGAGTATTTCTTCCTGTCTATGATTTTGTTCATTCTTTGATCTCTGCACCTGCTGATTTTTTTTTTTTATGTAGTGATTTATAGTTGAGTTTCCTTTAAGCATGAAATCAATGTGTCAAGTTCCTTTGGGAGTTTATTCCAAAAAGATGAGCATATTAGGGGAAATGTGGAATTGAGAAGCACAAAGATTTTAGAACAGACAGGACAACAGTATTTACTTGTACAGGCATTAATGCTTAAGCAGGAGGATCTGGCTAACTAAGAATTAAAAAGGAGTCAGGATGACCAAGAATTCAACGGGATTGAACTACTCACAAATCTGTGACATTGACTGACAGCACCTGGAGTCTATTAAAATTGTTTCCTACATAACGACTCCCAGGGAACTTGATAAAGAGAGTCGTTCCTGCGGCTTTAGTCATTTGTTTGGCTGTAAATGGCATTTTTCTAGTTTCTGCATCTCACATTCATTATAGAAGTGGTCTTCTGTTAGCGTAAATTGTTTTCATGTGATAAGAACTTACACAAGGTATTAATTCCTCTTGATTTGTTCCATGTTTTGACTCCTGGAATATAGATTAGTCAGTGGTGAGTCAGATAAATCCATCAAATAGTTGACTTCTTTTTAGACATATCTTTTCATCTGCAGAGGGAAATAGAAAGTTTTCCATAAGGAAGACAGAAGCCTCTGAAGAGGACTCATGCGTCTAACAGATTTGGAAAAGACAGTGAATTAAAAGGGCCTCCCCTGGTGGTGCAGGCGGTTGAGCGCAGTGCTATGAAACTGTCTTGTAAACTCTGCAGCGCGGGTTCGATCCAGGCCAGAGAGGGTCCCACATGGCGTGACAGACCTCTCCTGTCTCCCCACTGCTCCCCTCAGCAGTGTATTTTGTCAGTCTGCTTGTTCTGTTCCCTGCTCTGTCTCTGGTGAATCCTCTCACCCTCCTGCACATCTGACCTGTACCCCAGTTCTTGTATAAATAAATAAATCTTAAAAAAAAAAATTGAATGCAACACCACAGTGACCTGAGTAGCAACCAGTGATCCATTATTATGATTTCCCATGTAGGCCACACTTATGAACATTTGACTATAACCCCCCTTTGTCTGACACTGTCTCTATAAACTTCATTTGTGCTGTTCACTTGTGGACACAAAATGAAGAGCAGCTTCATTTTGTGAGGGTGAGGCTACCACAGACTATAACTGCTGCCCTTCGGTGTCTGGTCACTCTACATACTGGTTTTCATTGGTCTTCACAAAGCACCTCAGGGGTGATTGTTGTGCCGCCTGACTACCCAGCACCTGAAGGCAGACAGATGACACATCACAACTCCTGTGAGCAGAGCTGGCCCTGAGCTCAAGGTGTTGCCTCTAGGGGCCAGACTTCCAATCACGACGTAACAGGAGCGGCCTGCATTTCTTCTAATGTTCGAATCCTTGACCTTGTTTCATAGCTCCCTTCAGTACTGGCTGAGAATGAAGGTGACATGGTAGATTTCAGAGTGATTTTCCCATAAAACAATAATCTGCATTATAATTGTAAGTCTGTCAAGTTACATGCAAGGGTGAACAAGGTCTACAAAAAACAAAACAATTTTTACTGTTTGTGAGGCAGAAATTAAGCATATTTTTTTTCTAATGAGCATTTTTTCTATTTTCTGAATATTTATGTAATCTTTTGTAAATTAAAATGACTGTACAGTTTTATTTAAAAATATCAAACCAAAATTTCCCTCTGAGAACTTAATAATTAATTCCAAAGGAGATTTCTCCAGAGCACTCAGAGAAGCAGCAGCATAAATATTGACATAGACAAAGAGTGTGTGGGTGGCCAGCTGCCTGGAATTCTTTTTCAAGGTGAGCATGGAGGTGTCAGGCTAAGAATACTCATAAGAGCAGAGCCTACCAAGAAGCCGCTCCATGGGAAAAACGAAATGGCTTCTCCTGGGAATGCCGTTGCACCTGAGCTAGGGAGGAGAAAGGTTTCCAAACTATAGAGTCAGGAGATGTTCCATTGTTAGGGCAAACACAGACAAGTGAGGTGATGTGAGTGTGGATGGGTGGGCAAGTTTTTCTTTTTTTTATATTTCTAAAATGTGTTAAGTATGCATGGATTTTTCTTTTTGTTTTAAATATTTTATATAATTCTTACATCTTTTTTCATCTTTGCACAATGTATGCATTTTCATTTTGGTTATATTCCCCATACAATTGCACCCCCCCTTATTTTGACTCTAGTCCTTCCTCTCCCCCCCTTCCTACCCACCCCACTGTAGTGTGTCTCTGGTTTATAGTTGCTTGTTAATTTTGATTTTTACTTTGTATTGATTAGTCTTTTTCCTGGTCTCTTATTTAGGTTTTCTAAATTCCTGCTATGAGTGAGACCATCTGGTATTTTTCTTTTTCTTTCTGACTTATTTCGCTGAGCATGATCCCTTCTAGCTTCATCCATGTTGCTGTGAACTGCATGTGTTTATCTTTTTGATTGCTTAGTAATATTCCATTGTGTATATGTACCACATCTTCTTCATCTAGTCATCTATTTTTGCGTGGATTTTTAAGAATAAAACTTAAAAGTCAGACGCTCACTTCAATTCGTACAATGTTGAGATGACCATATGAGAAAGCGACAGTCACAGACTTCAGAGCCAGCAGCCCTGTGAACACCTTCGCTTGCTGAGTCAGTGCTAGTATGTCTGGTAACCTAGCAGTTGCTCGTCCTCCAAAGACACCGAGTGAGTAGGCTGCTGTATGAGTGTGTGTGGCTATGGTACATGTCCTCACACATTTCTCACAAGCAGCCTTTGAGGCAGTCAATATTGTTCTCCCTGCTGAGATTGGCGATGATGAAAAACTCACTCGTTCACAGACAGCTGATTTGGGCAGGAGCACCACGCCAGGTCACACCACCAGGCTTAACCTCCACGGTCATGCAGATGGCCTCCTTCAACCTACTATGATGTTGTCATCATTAGTCATTCAGCAGGAATAATCTTTTATAAGATTTGATGCCAAACACCTTGAAGAACAAGAAAAACTAAAATGTTTATGACACATTGCAAAGCAATTTTGTTTCATTGCTTTAACAATTGTGGATTAGAAATGAAACGTGAATTTCTTTTTGCTGTTTTCATCTTAAGTTTGGTGGAAATGTTTAATTATTATTGACACCAGTTTGGGATGGCTATTGCTTAAACAGGAATAAATACGTTTTGACTACTTGCTTTTCAACATGTTGCCTTGTCTTAAACTGGCCTTTTAAATACTTTAGCTAATCTCCCTATCTCTTATGAAGAGGGTCAAAAAAAAAAAAAAAAAGAAAAAACAACCAACAACAAAACACACACAAGCTATCACAAACTGGCTATAATAAAGTACTACTAAATTCTTTCTTCCTTTACTTATTAATGATTTTCCAAATGTTTGATACTGTGTTTCCTTAACAATGTTAAATATAACCAATAAAGAAATTAGCCAGCTATGGGCTAAAGTTTCATATTCTAGGATTTGGTAGAGGAGATGTTTAAGAATATACCAAGGTTTAGAAACTGGAACGACGTTTTTCTTTAGGATCTATTTTATATGCCAGGGACAGAGCCAAACAGAACTGTCGTGAAGAATTAGTGGCCTGGAGACAGTGTTTGACTCAGCCCGGAGCTGTCTGCCCTGTAAGACTGTGATGATAACAATGGTAATACCCTCCTTGGAGGCTGGTTATGAGGGTGAAATAAGAAATGGCGCTGAAAGAGCAAGTAGTAAATGTTCAGTAAATAGCTCTGGGACAGAGCCGAAGAGCTTTGGAAAGGGTGAGACCCATTTGAGTTCCACAGGGTGACATGGTCTGAAAGATAAAATACCAAAAATATTTCAAATAGTTCATTGTAACCTAAATATTCATTCCTGAAAAAAAAAATCTACAAATGTTACAATGATCATTGAAGGAGCTATTCTGCAGTATATTTATATATCTGGGTAGTACGTATAAGTGAATTATAAGATGCAGTTTCCATGTTCTCAGAAGGCTAATGGATTTTTTTTCCACTGTCCTCCAGGTCACACACAGAAATCTCCTGACCTGCCCCATCATTCAAAAGCAAACAAGACTACAAAGAGGTAAGACTGTGATTTTCTCCCTGATGACACACAACAATTACTCATAGTCCCATGAATAAGGATGTGGTAAACAGGGCACTCATGAAGAAGCTCAACTATCCCCTCTTAGTTAAAGTTACTTATATTGTCATCTTCTCTAAATGTATTTCACCCAAAGGAACCTCAACATGAAAAGCAGGACTGGAATAATCTTTCCTAGACTCTGACTGACCAGAGTGCAAACACCCAAGGACGTCATTTGGTTTTACTTTTGCCATTAAGAAGACTCACGTTACCTGTCACTTAACTGATTGAAGATATCACTAAAACTTCTCTCTTGGTCTCTTATTTCAATCCATTCAAGTTTCTGTAATATTTTCATTTTGAAACTTCCTTATCAGCTCAAGTGATATGACCAGTCTCTTTGACACGCCACTCCCAAGGCAACCTGAAATTGTATTTGTTGTTCAAATATGAAGGGTGGTTATAATGACAAAAAGAGTCTGAATATTTTTATTTTCTTACTACTATTTTGATAGCACTAAACTTTTATGATTCTGAATATGGCCTCCAAAACCTATAGAACTTGTATGTATTTCTCATGAGAATTTACCAATGATACTGATGCCATGTAGTCTAACTCATCATTTCCCAGACTGCAATCTATTAAGCTCATACTAAGGGTATGTATGCCATTTCAAAAATAATTTGATTGGGGCCTCCTTGGTGGGGGCTTAAGACACAGTCTATGAAGCTACCCACAGCCACTGCAGCACCAGTTCAATCCCTGACCAGGTTGGTTACCCACATCGCGCAGCAGACCTCTCCTGTCTTACCCACTGCTCCCCTCAGCAGTATATTTCAGTCTATATGCCTGTTCTGTTCCCCGCTTTGTCTCGGGTGAATCCTCTCACACTCCCACATCTCTGGCCTGTACCCCAATTCTTATATGCATAAATAAATAAATGTTTAAAAAAATTCCATAGTCATATACACATGTGGAAAACTAGGACAAATAAAAATCAACATGTCTCTATTGAAGAAGTTCTCAAACTCTTTAATATATTTATGTACATCATGAAAACCCAAGAAGGGGTAAGGCATCTAGTCAAAACTTCTTTATGTGTTGAAAAGGGGGAGAATGTTAAGTTTTTTTTAATACTAGGATTCCAAGTATTATACTTTGGAAAATATTACTTTGAATTATGGCACTTTTTTATAGGGATGAACTAAATAAAATGGATTCAGCCATAATTCAGCAGATTAACTCCTTGGGGGAACCAATACAAATAGGTGAGAAACAAACTGAGATAGTAAATCAGCATTGAGAATACAATGAGAAGATGCTAAGTTAAATAATCTAGATGGAGAAAGACAAATACCATATGATCTCACATATAAGTGGAATCTAAAACCCACAACCCCCAATCCCCAAAAAAATAAGCTCAGTGATACAGAGAACAAATTGGTGGTGAGCAGAGATGGGGGTGGCAGTGAGGGGTAGGGAAAATGAGTGAGAGAGTCAAAAATTACAAAGTCCAAGTTATTAAAATAAGTGAGTTCTGTGTGCAGCTTGGTAAATACAGTTAAAAATATTGTATTGCATATTGCAAAGTCACTTAGAATGTAGATCTGAAAAATGCTTATCACAGGAAAACAAATTTTGTAACAATTGTGACAGATGTTAGCTAGACTCATTGGGGTAATAATTTTGCATTATACATAAATATTAATTCCTTATGTTGTACACTAATGTAAAGGTATCCAATTGTATCTCAAGTTAAAATTTCTACGATATGAAAAAAGAAAAAAAAAAAAGATTGAATGAGAGAAAAAGATAGTATTCACCAGAACCCTTATGAAAG
The DNA here is from genome assembly GCF_014898055.3 of Talpa occidentalis. Lineage (NCBI taxonomy): Eukaryota > Metazoa > Chordata > Mammalia > Eulipotyphla > Talpidae > Talpa > Talpa occidentalis. Next base: position 54,235,218 of record NW_023601433.1, read on the forward strand.
AGAATGTCCATAAGACTGGTAGGGATATTCTAAGACAATTGAAGGAGGAGGTGAGATTCCCAAAGAGGACCTGGGTAAACAATCTGGAGGACAGAGTTACTAATGCTACCATACAACGTACTCCTTGTAGACTTTTCTCCTTGGTTAGATACTGAGCAGGTTTTTTAATAAGAGACCCCCCATAAATTCTTCCTCTCTTTTGGACTATTCTCTTTCCTACTTCTAGTCATTAATTCCCTGAGGACCATATTTTATGTAAAGAAAGTGATAGAATTATGAATCTGAATAATGACCAGGAGTTTACTTTTTTCCTAAAAGGCCCATAAGGACATGCTAACCCATGGAGTCTTTAACCCACTAAGCCTTGTAGTAGTTCTCAGACTTCTATTATATCTAGATGAAATAAATGACTATGCTTACCAGGTATCCATAACTTCATAGTTGCTTTAACTTTCAATATTAAATGTCTTGTTTGTAATCACATTTACAGAAAAATAATCAAATAGCATCTCTTTGAAGTCTAAACATAGGACAATTTTGACATTCTGGCCCAGTCTCTAAGGTAAGCATTACTCTTCTTCCACAATGAATAACATCTCATATAGTGTGCATCTACCACTTTCCATTACAAATTTGCTTTTTTTCTCAGAATTGAGTCCCTTGAGCACAATGTCTTTTAGCTTATTTTTACTACTCTTTACTCAGTGCAATCCTGAAATCTACATTCAATTTCATGATAATGAAGATGGAAACAGTTATGACCTATAACTTGCAAGATCTATGACTTAATAAGAAATTTTTCCATTTTTCAGGATGTTTTTCATTTGTTGGTGACACAGAGAAAACGCCAGTAAAATGATTCTATGCTCAGAAAATTTTTCCCAGTTTATACTATGCTACTAATTTGTCACAAACAAATTTATTGTCACAGTGAAGTCCCTCTATAGGCACAGAGATTGGTATTTGTGTTACCATTGGAAAATTATTCCTAGTCCTTCTTATGGATTTTTGCTAATATGTTTTATATTTGGGGTTTTATCTCAATTTTGAAAAGCTCACTACTTTTTGTTTTTCACTTGAGTTTTAGAAATTTGTAACCATAGCCAGTGTCTCTTATGCAAAAATAGCTGTTTTTTCTGTGTAATAGTTTCTATTATATTTGTAGATCATTTGTATGTGATATTCATTTTTATGAGAATTTTAAACAGGAAAGTATAACTATAATTGATATCTCTTCATCTTTAATTTGATTTGCTGGTGGTTTATATATTGCCACCACAGTAAGTGACAAAATATCTCAAAATAAGGACATGAGATTGCTAAAAATTAGTTAAAAACTCTCGTAGTCATTTTAATCATCATCTGACACTATAAGATGGTAAAATAACAGTTCATTCACCCTAAGCTTGTTAAAGGAACTAATAAGGCATGAGATGTAAATTCAATAACATGGCATGGTAAAAACTCAATAAATAAGATCTACTATTATTATTTTGGTGAAAGGTGTTAACATATGTGACAAAACCATGTATAAAATTTCACCATGGTGGAAGATATGAATCTCTTATCTAAAATCTATAGACTATAGCACTAAAAATGAAATGAAAAATACAGTTATATAAAATAACATTTCAAATATTTCAATTTTTTTTTCTCACAGGCATTGGCAGAATGAGGGACATAATTTATTGACAGTCTAATGCCTTCCTCATCATATGAGGCTGCACCTCATCAGGAAGAACCTTTACTGATTCTTCAGAGGCACTGTGTCTGTCACCGCCCACACCCTTTGGCTTCATTCATTCTGGGCTTTCTCTCTTTTCTGTATCATTATTTTAACTTTTCAAGATGTTTCTTTCAATTTCCACTTTCAAAGCCCATAATAAACTCTCTGAAGTGCTTCTTGACTCATATGCTAAAACTATCCTTCACATTTGGTCTGCCCTTATATAATTTAAATCTTGATATTTTTAAATGCCACATTTCATCTCATTGGTGTTTTTTTTTTTACATATATTTAATTTTTTCCTTAGTAATATAACAAAGACCATGACATCTGAGACATCCATACATAAAACAGTATCGTGTTGCACATTGTTGGTGCATTTATAATTTAGATTTACTAATGATGAAAAAAGTGACAGAATGAGAGCACCATATTAAAAGTTATCTTGGGTCTCCCTGGTGGTCTAGGGGTTAAGTCTCAGTGCTATAACCACCATGCCTGAGTTCAATGCCCAGTCAGGGAGCTAATTCCATATATGGCACAGAAGATCTCTCCTGTCTCACCCCCTGCTCCCCTTAGCAGTGCATTTCAGTAAATCCAACTGTTTTGCTACCCACTATGTCTCTGGTGAATTCTCTCACTCCCTGCACCTCTGACCTACACCTCAGTTCTTCTGCGCAAAAAACAGACAAACAAACAAACCCACAGGAAAAAAAAGTCATCTTCAAGGAAATGGAGAACTTCCTCATTGTTTCTGCTGCTTTCAGGGTTCAGAGACCTTTAGTGATGATGCTTCTCCTCTCTTTTCATATCACTCTTCTTCCAGAAAACATCCCCAGGTTCCAGGGTTCTTGTCCCCTTTATTTACTTTTTTCATTTTGGGAAAGACCATAACGTGACTCTGTTCTCTCTAATATGCCTTGACTGGCTAGTTTTGTTGAACATAAAATAGAATGCAACCTTTGGAAGGCTATTTATCTGCCTTCAGAAAAGGTCACAGGAAGAATGCCACAGAATTTTCAAATGGTTCATCCATCAAAAATGCAGCTTCCATTGACTCTTCCTGAATTGTCAATTTCCAAACAGCCTCAGGGACAAGAGTCATTCTGTGAGAAGAGGTGCCTGATAAGGAAAAGGATGAAGTGATGAATGGTTTGTCTGGTGTTTTCCTTTGGGAAAGGCAGACAACTTAGTTGTAGCCTCAGGCAACAGCAGTTCATGTGCAACCTGGACAAAAGGATTTTGCTGGTGGTAAGGTGAAATTGGCCATAGCACTTTAAGAAAAAACAGTCACTGTCTAAGTATGAGATCCCTATAAATGACTCTATTGGAGAAAACAAGCAAAACCCAGAAGCAAACTGACTTAAACCAAAGTAGATTGTCAAATCAGTATCATATGTTGGTTGAACTAAAAAGTTTTCAAAGTAAGCTGGAAATATTATAGCAAAATAAAACGCACGTCTGACTCAGTGTGCCCAATCATCAGCAGTTCTCCTAGATGAATCATTTCTAGCACTAAGAAGAAATACATTCAAAGAGAAAAGGTGATTCATAAAGTCTAAAAGAGTCATTTTTCACAGAATAGTATTGAACACTACCACACTGGTAAGTATTTGTATAAGTACACCTCTCCCCTCCCTCCGTTTCACCTTCTTGTTTTGACCTCACCATCCAAGTGAATGTTACCACCACCCAGTATTTATGCATTGTTCAAGGTTTGTGAATTTGTCTTGCCAAACTTCTTGGTCCGTGATAAAGGCAAAGGGAGCCGTGAATATGTAAATTATGTTTCCTACAAGACTCTAAACCATGGGGCACAGCAAACAAGTTAACAAGTGATGTTTGCTATCAAAGCCTCACCATTTCATTAAAGGCACAACACTTCAATGATGAGTACTGAGAAAATTGACTGTAAGAGGAGTAGACAAGGAAGCTGCAGTATTGAAGAGCCAGGAAAGGGTGAGGTCCTTGTGAGCCCAAGAGTGTTAAGGAGTCATAGGGATGGTGATGAAGAACACACACAGACACAAACCACACAAAGACACAACAATGCTAACACAGTACCACATCCACACACACATCCAGACACACACAGACAAGCACAGCATATACACACAAGCATAACACACACATGACATGCATATAGCATATACACCTCACCTATAGGCACACAACATACACCATGTGATGCCATGTATGTATACACATGTATGTGTGCATTTACAAACAATATATACTCATACACAACATATAACCTAGATGCCCATATACACAACATATATGCACACACATAAACACATCCACACAATTGAAGGAGCATTTTGGATGTCCCAAACAACTCTGCCAGATAGATATATAAAACAGATGATAAATAATAGATAAAGTAATAGATAAATGATTGATAGAGATAGCTGATAGAGGACTGATAGATTGATGATAGATAGGTAAATATAGATATAAAGATGTAAATACTCAGATTAACTAGCAAGGAGAAACACAGAGTCATTGAAAGTGTAAATTCTGAAATATCCTCTTTCACTGACTTACAACTAACTTTATAGGACGCAGGCTGTTTCAAGAGCAGAGATAGGACCAAAGGTCTGCTGACCTCAGGCATGGTGCCACAGCATGGTGAGCTACTGAATGTTATTCCTCACTTGTGATAAGGCAAGATCCCTATACATCATATCTCAAATGCCACAAATTTAAATAATAAAAACCTTTTGCCATTCTTTAGGATAATAAAGCAATGCTAAATGCTAAATACCTGTTAGAATTATTTTGTTTATAGTATAGGTTGATAAGCTTACCATGACATACTGATGAACACAAAAGTTACATTACTTTTAAAGCCGGAAATACCTAATATATGACTGAAACACATTAAAAAAGGAATGAATCAATCCATGTCTTTTTGTCTAAGATAAAGGAAAATAATTATATGGGAGGGGTAGAATAATCACTGCTATATTTCCTTTAATAACATTTAGCACTATCCATCTTTCTTCTGTTTCGGAGGCAGTGTAATATCAGAGTAAGTGGTAAATGGATATTTTGACCTCAAACTATCCAAAGTCAAAGATGGATGGATATTGCAGCTACATACTCAGACACTGTGGGAATCCTTTCAAGAACAACTAATTTTGTAGAAATACAGTGGTTCTTGCAAAAAGCTGGACAGGCTGCCCAGAGACCCCCTGGACCTCTCGTCATGTTGGGGGCTGCTGATTTTCATGGCTGCTTTTCCAGGATATAAACGTGTCTTCAGAGTTGGACAAAAGGTCAGTGTCACCTTCTATTGGAGTCTCACCAAAGGCAACAATCAAGCAGGGTAAATATGTACAGCACATAAGAATTTATTTATTTTAACATGTAGAATATATTGCTTTTTGGCTTTTCTGCAATTCCCCCAACAAATAAAAGAGCAATTCATCTAAAAACTAGGAAATTCAACTGGATTTTCTGTGCACCAGGTTAGAATTCTGGATGATGTACACGGAATTTACAGTGCCATTTTTAGTTTAACTTCCTTCTTGTGGAATAAGATTAACCTAAGCAATGGTTTTGCTGCCTGGATAAATTTATTTTCAAAAATAAAAATTTGTACTCCCTATAAAATTATCCACAAAAACAAGTCTGTCTGAAAGACAGTTTTGTGATGGTCAAATCTGCTGAATGGAAGTAACAGGAAGAGAAGGAAGCAAGGAGCGATGTCACCTTTGCTAAGTATCACTACAGTTAATAGTATTATTAGTTACAGGATATAAATAATATTTCATAGCAGTGAGTAATACTTAGTAATATCCACTATGACTGTAGTGTTACTACAATTAATGACAGTATTGTTAGTTACAAGGTATAAATCTACATCTCTGTGGATCCAAATGACAATACCTGGTTGTATGACTAGTCTTTCCCTGAAGCAACTTTCTTCAGGAAAAAAAAAATTCTGCATCCTGCTTTCAGCCAATCCTTATATAGAAGTGTCTCACCAGGAGATTTTTGAGGATTACGAAGCAGAGCCTGGACATGCCTGTGAGCAGAGATCTGAAATACGTGGCAAAAAATGCATACATATGACTTCCCTTTTAAGGAAAAGAATTTCCTGAGAGTGACATTCTTTTCCTGAGTGCAATATATATTTTTTTATTCAACAGCTCAGAACACTCATGGACTATACACTAGACACACATACATACAGATAGGTAAAGGGAGAATCAAATGTCAATATACTAAGTTTCCAGAATAGAGGAAAGAGAAGTTTAGACAGGGATTCAGTTAGTTTTATCTTAGGAACACAGGGAATGCACTCTGTGTGTAAGAGTTGCTCAAATGTTTCTTTTTCAATCCTAGCACTAGTTGTGTTCATTTTTTTCACCTTTGATAGACTATTAATAATATCCACTATGACTATGAAATTGTCACAGTCGTCAATATTATTAGTAGTACACAATATAAATAATATGAAATGATAATGGATATTAATTGACAATATCCACTATATGATCTGGCTAACTTTATGAAGTGTATTATTAGTTATGTGGTATAAACACTGGATATTTATGGTACAATATATGGGATGAATAACTGGGGACACAATGAACAATGTCCATTGTGTGATGTTATTTCTTCTGTCTCTTGGGTCCTCTCTGGGAGGAAAAGAAGCAAATGAGAAAACATTGAACTAACACACCAATCAAACAGTCAATTATCTAAAACTGTTCAGAGGATGTTGTTATTTTATACCAAACTTTTCAAGATTAATGTATCAGGTTTTTTTCTGTAGCTTCAGGAAGGAAGCTACATCCCTTTTAGGCAAACTAAGCAACTGTTTCCATGCAGACAATGAACATGATGCTCTAACATGACTGAGGCCTGAGTGAAGGGCCCATGACACAGGAGACAGGTAGAAGTTTTGTTCAGCAGATATTTAAAGGTGCAGAAATACTCATTAAACATGAGCATGATTCTAGCTTGCTGATGATTTTTTTAAAGATATATTTATTTATGCATACAAAAAATGGGGTCGAGGCCAGAGATGTGGGGTGGGGGAGTGAGAGAATTCACCAGAGACAGCGTGAGGAACAGAAAAGGCAGATTGACTGAAATACACTGCTGAGGGGAGCAGAGGGCGAGACAGGAGAGGTCTGCTGTGCCATGTGGGTAGCTCCCTGGGTGGGGATCGCACTTGTGCTGTAGTGGCTGCGGATAGCTTCACAGTTTGCGTCTTAACCCCTTGCGCCACCAGGGAGGCCGCGCTAATGATTTTTTTAACTGATAGTTTTTTTTGGTGCTTATTTTCTAAATTTTCTGCAATGAGCATATATTCATGATTTTATATTTTTATGAGCAGACACACTTAATAGGGGAAAGTGTAAAACAATGAACACTCACATTTCACAGTTTCAAAATGGTCCATGAACATGGTCTGTGCAAGAATGGCAGTGAGTTTCTGATACCAAATCAGCAGATACAAGCCCAGCTGGTCAGCACAAGAGCTATGTCCAACAAGGGAACTTGGTCAGTGCTCTTCTGGCAATTCGAAAATACATGCAACTTGCAAATATGCAAAAGTATGTACTTATGCAAATAGAGCTTATGCATGTGATAAAATAATGAGTCATATTCCCACTGTGGGAATCTAGACTCACAGCTCAGTCTTCATGTTGGCTTGTGTAGTGGCAAGATGGGCACAGAGCAGGATATCTATGATCCAAGCAGATGGAGTAAGGGAGAGTCCTGGAGCCCTCGGTGGCTTTCTCAGGCTTTTATTGAGCTTTACATGCATTGCAGCAACTAGGTACATGGCAGGCAGGGGTGCTAGGGGGCCAGGAGACCAACAGGCCTCCAAGTCTTCACTTTGGGTTTCTCTGGCCTTCTTTCTCCCCCTTCTCTCTCCTGCCTCTGCTTCTCTTGGTGACTATCTCAATACTCCTCCCATGGCCCGAGAAGTAAACAAGACAGCCTGCAACAATGTAACAACTACAGGTACTCCCCCACCCCCCAGGCAGGGCAATCCTAATGGTGGGAGGGCAGAAAAGTCTGAAAACCATTTACCTTACAGCTTGTCAAATGTGTGTGTGCACGTGTGTGCAAGGATCTATAAGGATCTATATAAGTCCCACAGTCTGGATAATACTTAGCTTGATAACTTAGTCATTATATATGAAAGATGCAGACAATGCTGCCTCCCAAACAGACAGGAAACAAATAGCTCAAAATGCTTGTTTACTGACTGATCCTAAAGAAGGGTCGTGCTAAAACACGAGGCACTGAGTGGCACTTCCCTTAGGGGATAGATTGATGGATGAAAAAATTACAAATTTGTTCTCATCACTATGTAACCTGGACTGATTTCGAAGACTCCAGAGAATGCCAGCTGACAGGGATCCTCATCAAGAACTATCAAAAACTTCACTAAATTCCCAGTTCTTGGCATGAATCCCTTAGCCTTTAGACATCCTCTTTTGGTTTCGAAGTCCCACTGCAAAGAGTCTGGGATCAGATAATGCTGCTCACAAGTGGAAAGAAAGGAAAAGACATGAAGGAGCGCATCTTCCGAACAGGAATACACAGATTCACCTAGACTGGGCTCTGTTGAGCTTCACCTTGTCTGTCTAGACCCAGTTCAGGGTACATGATTTTCAGGCTTTTCTGCCCTCCCACCATTAGGATTGCCCTGCCTGATGGGGAACCTGCATTTTGTTACATTGTTATGGTTGTGTTATTTACTTCTGTGGGCCATTACTGCAATAGTAATAGATTCCCCAGGAGAAGCAGTGGTAGGAGAGAGAACAGGAGAGAGAAGGGGAGAAAGGGGAGAAAGAACACCAGAGAACGCAGAGTGAAGACTTGCCAGGGGCTTGGCTTCCTGGCCCCCCAGCACCCCTGCTTGCCGTGTACCTGGTTGCTTCTCTACATGTAAAAGCTCAATAAAAGCCCGAGAAAGCCACCGAAGGCTCCAAGACTCCTCCTTTTACCTGGTCTGATTGGATCGTAGATACTCTGCTCCGTGGCCTTCCTGCCACTACACCCAGGTTCTCAAGAAAAGCACCCCCCCATAGCAGCGGTGTTATACCTGTGTGCCTCATTGTGCCTCATTGCCTCCCTTAGAAGGGAGGATGTGTGTGTGTGTGTGGGGGGGGGAATAGCAAGCTCTTTCCCACCTCCTCTAGGTTATAAAGTTGAACCTGCAGAAGATAAGCATTCATGTTTGAACCAGCTGCAGAAAGCATCTAAGTCAAGACTGTAAATCCTAAGGATTTAACTGGGAGAGATTCCTTTGAATGGAAATTAGCATCAAAGTACCAGATAACATGACAATGCTCAGTCAATAATTCTTAGTAAATGAAGGCATTTGAATGAGTGTAGGGTCCCTCCATGAGATGAAACTCTGCTCTAAGTTCATTCAACATTTAATAGGTTTTCACTCTTTTCCTCTCCTTTATTCACGAACTTATTCATCCACTCAGAAACTATTAACTGAATAGCTATTATGGGCCAGGCTGTGTAAGGTGAAGGCTAAGTATTTCATACTATGGAAGGCAGAGGGGCAAAATTGCCCCACCCCAGGGAGAGGACAATCACACCACCCTTTGAGCAAAAAATTAGAAAGGATGCCCATTCCCAGCACAATTTTTTTTTTAAGATTTATTTATTTATTTATACAAGCACTGGGTATAGTCCAAAGTGTGGGAAGGTAAGAGAATTCACCAGAGCCAGAGCGGGAGCAGAGCAGGCAGAAGGACCAAAGTACACTGCTGAGGGGAGCAGCGGGCGCGACAGGCGAGGTCTGCATGCCATGTGGGAACTTCGCCAGCGCCCAGGGATCCAAGTGGCGTTGCAGAGGCTGCGGGCAGCTTTGCAGCCCAGCGCTCAACTGCTGCGCCACCAGGGGAGGCCCCCCAGCACAAATGTTTTCTGCCCACTGACTACAGCCATGTCGCTTGGGGTAGCTTTATTCATCATTGCTCAAACTGGGAAGCAACCAAATGTCCCTCTCCATCAGTGAATGGATAAATAAACTGTGGCCCATCCAGACAATGGAATGTTATTCATCAGATGAATTGGAAGCCTGAAGCTACAGAAACATGAATCACAAAACTGGAACTCACAATGAAGGGTGTAGGGTAAATGGTATGGTAAATGGTTTTCAGGTTTTTCTGCCCCCCCACCATTAGGATTGCCCTGCCTGATGGGGCACCTGCAGTTGTTACATTGTTGTAAGCTGTCTTGTTTACTTCTGTGGGCCATGGGAGGAGTATTGCAAGATAGTCACCAATAGAAGCAGAAGCAGGAGAGAGAAGGGGGAGAAAAGAATCCAGAGAAGCCCAGATTGAAGACTTGCCAGGGGCCTAGAGGCCTGTTGGACTCCTGGTCCCCCGGCACCCCTGCCTGCCATGTACCTGTTTGCTACACTAAATGTAAAGTTCAATAAAAGCCGGTTAAAGGCACAGAGGGCTCCAAGACTCCCCTTTACCTGTCTGCTGGATCATAGATAACCTGCTCAGTGCCCATCCTGGCACTACAAGGGGTAGCACCAGGAGGAGCAGAAAGAAGGAAAATAAGTGGGTGTTTCCTACCCCATCCCTGCTTCACATGCACCAGATGTCCCAGGGCCTCATTTGTCCTACACAAGACCTCATTTGCATGGTCATTGTCACATCCATTTATGGTGGGGGGGGGTGCTCAGGGAAAGTGGGTGCCAGTCTTGGGATGTGGGGATGGGTCAGGACACTGGTTACCAGAGTATTGAAAGCCAAGCCCAGCTTTCAACACTATACCAACCACAAGGCAGGCCCAGCAGGGAAAGGAGAGGAGTTGGCTGAGAGTCAAAGATGAGTAGGCAAGGCTGGCTCCCAGGAGTGACCAAAGGGCGAGCCCCCCTGGGCAAACCTCTGTCCAGGGTCTATGGGGTATATAAGTATAACAGGCACTGGGAGCGCAGCTCCCCAGTGGTGCAAGGGGCTAAGCACAACACTGTGAAGCAGTCTGCAGCCTCTGCAGCCCGAGTTCGATCCCTGGCCAGCCAGGGAGCAAACCACATGGCACAGCAGACCTCTCCTGACTCACCCACTGTTCCTCTCAGCAGTGTATTTCATCAGTCTGCCTCTTCTGCTCCCTGCTCTGTCACGAGTGGATCCTCTCACCTCCCGCACCTCTGGTCTATACTCCAGTTCTTGTATGCATAAATAAATAAATCTCAGGGGGAAAAAAAACAAAACAAAACAGGCACTGAGGGTCAGAGATACAGAGAAGGGGACAAGGCCAGACACAAGATTATTGGCCACAAAAGATCACATGCATCTCAAATATTCCCTTCCTACTGGGTAGCCATCTCAGCCAGAGTAGAAAATGGCTGAATTGACTTCCCTGGGTCAATTCCATAATGCATTTAGGTCGCATCTTCACCCACAGGGTGTTATAGGAGTACAATTGAGAACCCATAAGGTTAACCTGCTGGGATGTGGCCATTATCAGGAAATCATAAAAGCATAATGGAAAAGAGGTCTAGAAACTGGGTGAGCCCAGGAGAGGAGATGGGAGCTAATGGGGATGCCCTCACCAACAACCTGAACAAAAACACCCAAGAGTAGAGAAAGAAACACTTGAGTAGAAATGTAATAAAGACAAATGATAAAAAGAATAAGATCAATAAACTCCAAGAAAAGCAAGCAAATAGACCAAGAAACCTTGGAAGTTATACACCTGCACCAGAGGGGACAGGTTCACATGTCTGGATAGGTGAATAGCAGACCAATGAATATAATAAGGAACATAAGAAAATGAGGTGTTTTATCTGGAAATCTGGGTTTTAAACATTTATGCAGTGAGTTTTTTTTTTTTTTAAAGATTTATTTATTTATTTATTTATACAAGCACTGGGTCCAGACATTAGCGCAAGAGTGTGAAAGAATTCACCAGAGCCGGAGTGGGGAGCAGAACAGACAGACTGATGAAATACACTGCTGAGGGGAGCAGCGGGTGGCAGGAGAGGTCTGTGTGCCATGTGGGACCCTCACCAGGTGGCCGGGGATCGAACCAGCTCTGCAGAGGCTGTGGGCAGCTTCGCAACCCAGCGCTCAACCATTGTGCCACCGAGGAGGCCCTATGCAATGAGTTTTAAGCAAAATGAAAATAGACAAAATTAGTAATTAGAAAAATGGTTACTCCCCAAATCAATTTATCATTGTTGACATTAAAAAAAGAAAAAAAGACTGGCATATCATGGTCTCATGTGATTAGCCTGGGACAATAAACAGACTCAGAAAGAAAATTCCCTTTGGTGGTATCCATTGGTTAAAGATTAACTGCCAATTACCACTAAAGGTGCTAAATGTTCGTTTCAATTTAGTAAAAATTTACTTTAAACACTACTCATTTGTTTCACACTAATCTTCTATTGTATCCAACATTCTAGGAGTGTGAGGAGTCATTTGCTTAATTTACCTCTGAGATATGGTGCTCAGAGAGGATTTATTAACACCTTGGATCATTCTAAGTTCCAGCTTGCAAAATATATGAATCAGGTTACCACATGGTTAGCAGGACGAGTTATGAAATGCTGTGGCTGACTCTTCAAATGCAAGTCATGTATTCCATAAGAAGTCCTGGAAGAGAGGTTGAACTCTGTCCCAGGAAACAGAAGGGTTTCACAAGACAGACATGTGCCAATCTGAACAGCCCAAATGGAAGGCTTTCATTTTACATTCTGAGCGGTTCCTAAATAACGCACGTGCCAGCTCTACATACATACTGATGCCATATTGGCTTCTCACAGGTTGCCCACGTCTCATCAGATCCATGGCTCCATAACTCTCTCAAAACTAAATGTGAGATTTAGGACTTGCTGGGAAAGGTGGTCAAGGGCAGACATTGGGTGTCAGGGTGGAACTGAACTGGAAAGTTGGGTTGGAATGCTGGAAAATGGATTCTGGGACATACAAAGAATGAGAGATGGAGTGGAGTGAAATTTAGAAAAGTGTAGAAATCATATGGAAAACTGACAAGGGCATGTGGGTGAGGGGCAGCTTTCAGCCTAGATGGGGGCAAGATGATCCTCTCAGGATGGTCAAAGACAGCTGTGTTGATTGTTTATGTGTACTGTTCTTGTGCGAAGGAGAGAAGCTCTGGTCACCCAGTAATGAAGGAATGTGCAGTTTGTGAGCCTCAGGCAGGTCAAAAATAAATTAAATAAAATAAAGGTGAGATTAATTCATGAGAGCATACAGTTCAAAGTCCTGAAGAGAGTCTCTGCACTTCCTGGGGGAGAAATCATCATCACTGACTGCCCTGATCTCTGCTGCTTCCTTTGCACCATATTTGAATTATATAGAACAGAGTAAGTTTTTGAAATCCCTAACGTGGACATTTTCTACCCCAGAAATGTTCCTTCCCTCAGTATTCCACATGCCACCATAGCCTGACTAAGGGTGTTTTGAATTCACACCTGTTCTAGAACACACTTCTATCCAAGCTTTGCCATGTCTGTGTGGCAGGACAATTTCAGTGACTAAAATCGTTCATCTCTATCGATGTGAACCATGCAATTGGGAAAGTGGTTTCATGGTCTAACTACATATATGGCCACAGTGGCTTGAAAGGTGCTTGTTATGGACTACATGTTTTATATCCCTCCTCCAAATTCTTAATTTGTAACTCTACTCCCCAGTGTGATGGAGTTAAGAGATGAGGTCTTTGGGACATGAATAGGATCAGATGAGTTTATAAGGTGAAGCTTCATGAATGGGATTCATGTCCTCATGAGTAACAGGAGAATGACTTGCTCTCTTTGCTCGATACCAAGTGAGGATTCTATAAGAAGTCACTAGTCTATATAAGACCTGAAACCATAAAATACATAGAAGAAAATATAGGTGAAACACTACATGACATGCACCTCAAAGACATCTTTACAGACACATCGCCCAAAGCAGTGATAGTGAAGGCAAAGATAAACAGCTGGGACTACATCAAATTAAAGAGCTTCTGCACAGCAAAAGAGACAATAACCAAAACAAAGAGAAAACCCACCAACTGGGAAAAAATTTTTGCACACAACACTAACGATAAAGGACTGATCACAAAAATCTGCAAAGAGCTGATGAGACTCAACAAAAACAAAGAAAATAATCCAGTCAAAAAATGGGTAGAAGAGCTAAAAAGAAACTTCTCTGCAGAAGAAATGCAAATGGTCAACAGGCATATGAAAAAATGTTCAACATCACTTATAATCAGGGAAATGCAAATGAAAATTACAATGAGATACCATCTCACACCAGTGAGAATGGCGCATATTAAAAAACTAGCAACAACAAATGTTGGCGAGGGTGTGGAGAAAAAGGAACTCTTCTGCCCTGCTGATGGGAGTGCAAACTGGTCCAACCACTATGGAGAGCTGTGTGGAGATTTCTTGAACTACTAAACAAAGAGCTTCCATATGATCCAGCAATTCCACTCCTAGGTATTTACCCAAATGACACAGAAACAGTAATTCCAAAGGGCACCTGCACCCCTATTTTATAGCAGCACTATTTACAATAGCTAAGCTATGGAAACCACCCAAATGCCCAAAAGTAAATGACTGGATCAAGACGATGTGGTACATATACACAATGGAATATTACTCAGCATTCAAAAAAGATAAACACATGCAGTTTGCAGCAACATGGATGGAGCTAGAAGGGATCATGCTCAGCAAAATTAGTCAGAAAGAAAAAGAAAAATACTGGATGGTCTCACTCACAGCAGGAATTTAGAAAACCTAAATAAGAGACCAGGAAAAAGACTAATCAATACAAAGCAAAAATCAAAATCAACAAGCAACTATAAACCAGAGACACACTATGGTTGGGGGGAGGGAGAGGCGGGGAAAGGAAAGACGAGTCAAAATAAGGGGGGGGTTCAATTATATAGGGAATATAACCAAAACGAAAATGCATACATTGTGCAAAGATGCAAAAAAGATGTAAGAATTATATAAAATAAAATATTTAAAGAAAAAAAAGAAAAAAAAAAAGAAGTCACTAGTCTATACCCTAAAAAGGGCTCTAACTGGGACCTTGCCATTTTGGCACCCTGACCTCACACTTACAGCCTTCAAAACTGTGAGAAGTAAATGTCTGAGGTTTATAAGCCTCCAGTCTGTAAAATTTTGTCACAGCAAACCAAGCTGTATAAAAGTGCTCTACCTCTAGACACCAGACCCTAGGAAAAAGCAGTTTAATTACATTGAATGCATCAGTTACATGATAATGGTGTACACATAATGTGAGAAATCAGACTGTGCTCCAGTAAGAAAAATAGATTATAATATTTAAATCAGAAGTAACTCCAAGACTTTAGCCTACTGTAGGAACTCTATGAAAGCAGAAATAAATAACTAATAGACCCGAACGTGAGGCTTTTCTCTTACTCAAGTGATAAGCTACATGATTGAAATTACACTGTTGAAACGTAAGTGTGATAAGGTACACTCTCCAACATCCCAGCCCACCCCAATGACATTGCACTCCTCTGCAGAGTCTAGTCCTCCCATAATGCTGGGCTCAGAGGTCCAGGGGGAGCCTGAAGTCACACCTGGTGGTGGGAAGGCAGTCTTGGGACAGCATGGCCACATATATCATGGTCCATGATAAACAAGAAAAGAAGGGAAGTTAGGAAACGAACTTGTAAATTGGAAAGCACAGCTTTTCTGTATTTTCTATATTTTACCTCCTTCATTGACTCTTGGAGACCTTAAATTTTGTTCTTTGTAGACTTGGTGAAAATAACCACTAAATGTGGACTACTTCAAAAATAAACATTATGTAACATATCTAATATGTTAATAGTATATTTTGTAAAGCATGTGTGAATTGCCTTAATAAAATATTTGATTAAATCTAGATTTGTTTTGCAGACACACATTTTTAATCTGAAACAACCAGTAATTAGCCTTAATGCTTAAAGTAGGAACATATTTATAATTTTATCATATAAGGGATATGTATCAGGGTACTGGAAGGGAACTGAGCCAGTGACGGGTGTTTGTATTAATAAAAAAAACATCGACTGTGCCTGGGGATTCATTGGAAATTTAATTTCAGACCAATTAAGAGAAAATTTGACAGCCCCAATTAACCTAATAATCAAGAATCCCCATACAACAAAGACTGTAATAATTTGCTAATTGTGGGCATCAACTTTAACTGACATCTTGAAAAGTTGTTAGAAATCTAAATCAATGAAATCAGTGGCAATATTTCCCCTGAGAAAGATGTACATCTTCTATTCTCCCATGTACTGTGTAAATGTTAAAAAAAAAGGTCCATTATGAAAGTTTTATAATATTCCTACAGATGGGAGGACTCTATTGAGGGTTGGGAGAGAGTCTTTAGCTGTGTTTGTGATCTTGTATAATCTTCACAGCTTTCCCTGAAGTGAGACCTTATTGCCTCCTTAGAGGCTGGAAATCTACACTCATAATACTCAAGTACTTGTCTGGAATGAGAGGTGGGGCCAGGTCTCCCTCTGCAGCCTGAAACCAAACCTAGTTCCTCCCACTAGACTCTCCAAGAAATGCAGTTGGGAAGAGCACCTGTCTGGAGGTAGAAGGAAGTCACAAGAACAAGAAGAAACACCTAGGAAAAGCACGAGTAAGAATTTCAAAGGTTGGTTATTCAAAAGTTGGTTACCTCTAGAGTAGGTCAGCTACTCTGGAGAGAATTGGCATGCAAGGTAGGGATTCAAATTTTGGGGAATTTAACCAGAGAGAGCTTGGTTCATTCATATATATGTGAAGATAGGTTGGTAAGTAAGTAGATAGGTAGACGATTGATTGATAGCTAGCTAGAGAGACAGTGATAGAGACACAGAGAAATAGAATCATAGAGATATATAGAAGGTTCATTCATATATATGTATATAATATATTAATATAAATAGACATGGGCCATTCATATATTTATGTCCTTTATATATAATGCCCATACATTCATATATATATGCATTATATATATATAAATAATGATAGTTCATTCATGTATATTTATACTTACATACATGCAGTGACAGTTGATTCATATATATGCATATATTGAGACAATTCATTGATATATAGGAATATAGTGTGTGTTTATATATAGTGATGTTTATTAGAATATATTAATATAATATAAATTGTTATGGTTCCTTCATATATGTGTTTTTAATGTAATGTGATGGTTCATTCATTTATTTGTATGATATATGCATATGTGTATATATATATATATATATATATATATATATATATAGTGACAGTTCATTCATATGTGTCCTTACTATGTATATAAATAGTAATTTCCTGAAGTCTGCAATTTCTCTGAGACTCATGGGAGAAGAAATACATCCAGGCTTCAGTTCCTATTGACTTAAAATTGACATGGAAAAATGAATCCTCTGTAAGATGTTGGAGGACAAGAGCAGGTAAAAATTTACCTATTAACTAATTCATTCATGTAATCCCTGTTCTGTACCCTTAAAATATTTGAAAATAGTTCCAAATAGATTTAACACAGTGGCTTTTTTAACAATATAAATTCAAACTATATTCATAGGTGCTAAATAATTTGATGATCAAACAGCTAAATTAGAACATATTAGGAGCTCTTGGTATTTTCCCAAAGCACTTTTCATTTTAAATTATAAGAAATATTAAAATTGACTAATCTGAGGAAATTGGATGGCAAATTGTGAAATATTCTTCCCTGACATGCATAATAACCACACAGATATGTCTCTGTAATATGCTATGTGTGCATGGTTCCAGAGAAAAGAGCAGGGTTCACCCTCCTGCCTTCACAGCTATGTCTAAACTGGGCCAGTGCAATGTAGTCAATTTAATTCATTTCACACATGCATCAGACACATAAGCAGCAACTGTAAACTGGTAATTCCCTCATTCAGAACTCTAGATCTGCCCCTGCAACATAGAACCCTGCAAGAATAGAATTTGCTTAGATTCAGATTAAGTAAACAAAGGAAAATAATTATAACTATTTTTAAGTGAATACTTTAAAGATTTTCACTTCAGGCTAAAATGCTATTTTGTTATACATGACATAAGCCTTTAATTTTTGTCAAGAGAAAGGTAAACTACTTGAGGGTATAGATTACTTCCTGTCAAACACACCACTAACATATTTTTAATCCTTCAAATAAAATTGTCTACATTTTACAGGGGTACATCAAACAGAACTCCCTCAGCAGAATTCCTTGGGGATCTCTGAGAGTGCATTATTAGAGTGGGTGCCAATACTAGCTGTTCACATAAATCTACTCCTGCTCAAGTTAGAATATTGGACATATGGTTTGTGGAAATATTTGATGCATTTGCATAAGACATACACGTTTTGGAAAATGACCATTTTCATCAGGCTGACTAACTGAGCTGAGAAGAGGGAGGTGTGACCATCTGTTTAACTTCGTCTTGATTTTGTTTAGCACCTGCAAAAAGGACTAGATTGGGGCCACTTCTGAACCCAGGGACAGGATGAACCTGTCTAGGAATGCCACCATGTCCCTCCCTCAAGGAAAGGAGAGGCCAATTTACAAACTGCACACATATGTGCATATGCACTGTGTATGCACACACAGTCTGCTTTTGATGCTGCAAAGTCTATGGTCCGTTAGTGCAACTGATACCTCTGGATCTTGATTTTAGGATTCTAAGATAACATTCAAGACATATGCTGATATTTGTTGATATCCATAAAGGCAAATGGGGAAGAGGAGAAACCACTGTGTGTAGGAATGATGGAAGCTCCTGAACCCATAGTTATATAATCTGTCAATTCAGAAGTAGTTGACATAGTTATACATGAAGCACACTGTCTTCCTTGTGAAGGAATCTCTTATAGAAATATTAACCTGCCTTATAAATAAAGAGATTGGATCCCAAGTTATATTTCAGTGCATAAGAATGCCTTGGATTTCGTAGGCACTCAAATATCAACTGAATGAGTTAAAAACAGTTTCTCCTCTTCTGGGGGTTTTTAAATGATAAATTTGTAACTAAATATATTTTCTTGATCTATGGACATTATCTTGAGCTTTTGGCCCTATAGTTCTTGAAATTAATTATTTGATGGATTTGTTTTGATGTTGAAAATTTTTTTTTTGCATTCTTGACTAAGTAGCCTTGTGCGACTATAATTTTCCCTCTCGCATGCTCATTTTGGTTTCACACTCTCTTTTCCCACCCATTGAATCAGACTTACTGCAGAGTTAATTATCTTTTATTTTTACAAAGTTTTGGGTTTTGTTGCAGTTCTCTATTTTACTGATTTCTGGACTTAGAATTCCCTTACTTTGTTGATTCTACTGTTCATTTTCTGCATTTTTTAATTGAACACTCAGCTTGTTGCCATTCTTCTTTGTTCATGTTAATCTCTGACTCTCCCTCCGAGAGTGCCTTGGTCCTGCCCTTCACAGTTTCATGTGGAATACTTGCTTTGTTGCTCAATTTTCCCTCATGTCCCTATGACTTCTTTTTTAGGCCAAGGGTTGTTTTAGTGGTATCATTTTAGGCATTTTTTGAAATAAGATTTTTTGGTAAAATTTCATTTGTTAGAGAGTGAGCTGATTATATATTTTTAGTTAACTTAGATTCTTACTTATTTGTCTCCTACAAAATATATTAAGACATACACAGTAGCCTAGGACATGACCTTTTTCTACAAATGTTCTGTCTGTGTTGCAGAAGCATGGCTTTTTATTATTTATATGTTGTTATATCTAGTTTGATACTTACATGTGTTTGTGTGTGTGTGTCTATATATATATATATATATATAGACACATGCATACATCATATATAGAGGCAAAACTAGTTTATTTTAATTTATTATCATCTTTAGTAATTTTTATATATTGGAGTTGAAAATTTCCAGTAAATGTGTTCAGATCTCTGAACAAAAGTTACTTCTAAAAATTGTGTCAGTTGTTTTTTGCCTTTTTTAGACTTATTCCTATTGCATCTCCTGGTTAATCTATCCAGCATATTATGTTTTTCTTTGTTTCTTATGACTGTTTTGAATTAAATGTCATTTTCCTCTAAAATTGCTGCATTTTTGCTCATTTGCTTTCTTTTTTCCTTGATGTATCTGCATCTGTTTCCTGGATGCTTCTGTAGCTGTAATTTTCAACCTTTCTGAATATTTTATGTCAATTATAATCATATAATAGATATTTTCCTCTCATCAAATCTGAAAAGCTCTATTTTCTTGATTTTACACTAATACACATAGGATAGTTATAATTATATTAAAATTTACCCATCATTTTACTCATTTCTAATATTCAGTGTTTATTTTTATAATTTCTTTCTTTGAATTGGGTATTGCAAATTTTCTTAAGCCACTTTAAAGTTGCTAAATTTTATTTCAATTATTCTGTGATTAACACTACCTCATGTCTGTGTTTCTCCATAAACTTAAAAAAAATACTTTAATAAACTTTATATGTTTGCAGTTTAAAGAATGATGATAAAAGGACATTCTGTATGCACCACTCACCGTCAACAAAACATGACCCAAGATTTCCTTACTTTCCATACTACGCCATATTCCCGTGAAAAGCCAGCACCTTAAACTTTGGCTTTATATAATTGTAACATCTATATTTAGAGTTTTACCAAGCTTGCTATATTTCCATAACCAAGATATTATTTCACTTGGATGTATTGAATTTTTTGTAAATAATACTCCACTCCCTGTAATTTGCACTTTTACTTAACATTATGTATTTGAGAATCATTATGACACAGGAACAGGTATTTCATAGAGATATATATTTACAGTTTAAGTAAATCACTGGTTATATTTGCCTAAAAGGGGACCTTTGGACTCACCATTTTTATCTTCTTACTATATGAACAATGCAGGTGTAAACATTTGTCTACACCCCTTGAGGCCCATAGTTTGCTCTAGGTCATGTGATCTCAAACTAGTCCTGCCAATCTTGCCACTAGTTAAAGGGAAATGCTATCCTCTTTTAATTTTTATTCATACTTTGCTAATTACTAATGAAAGTGAACATCTTTCTTGGCATTTCAATAAATTTTAATAGTCATTTACATCAGTGAAACTACCACAATTAAAGCATAGAACATCTCATCTCTGCCAAAAGATTTCTCACGCTCAATAGTCGAATCCTACTTCAAACAAATATTTAGGTTAAATTTCCATTTTATCAGTGTGGATGGTGTGGATATTTGTGTCTTGCTTAAAGATACTTCCCACATCTCATGAAGATGTTGATATTCTCTATATTCTTCTAAAATTTTAAGTTTTGCTGTTTACATATAAGATTTGAATCAATCTGGAATCCATTTTTCTATGTAATATGAGATTTAATTTTTTGAGCTCTGGTTTTGGTTTTCTGGATAGCCAAAAATCAAATGCTGCCATTGGCTAGTCTGTCTCCCTACCAGTAGCCTGCTATGTCAAATTTCCATCTGTAAATTACTTCTAAATCTGTTTCCAAAGGTCTAACCGTCTATCTCTTGTCAATGTCACATCTTGTAGCTGAGCCCAACCCTAATGGATAAGGAGGCCAACACATACCCAAATGATTTCAAATCAACTTCACTGACTTAGGACTTTGACTTGAGTTGGTTGACTCTGCTTGACTTTGTTGGGTCGAGAACCTCAAGGTGCCTCATAGCCTGATTGAGAGACACAGGTCACTAACTTTCCTTCACCCATTACAAACACAGATGAACAGAGATGTAGGCAGTGTGCACAGTCATCACAGGCCCTGAAATGAAATTGCCAATATTCAAAGCCTGATTTTACCACTTACTAACGTAAATGATTTGCCCTTGGGAAATTACTTGAGCTGTTTTAGCTCAAATTTCTTATTTTTTTATATGCTAACAATATGTTTTCAACCATTAGAGTTGCTATTAAAACTGAGAAATAACTGGATCAAAAAGATGTGGTACATATACACAATGGAATATTACTCAGCAATCAAAAATAGATAAACATGTGCAATTTGCAGCAACATGGATGGAGCTAGAAGGGATCATGCTCAGCGAAATAAGCCAGAAAGAAAAAGAATAATACCAGATGATAACACTCATTAACATATACTCACCAAACGAAAGAGCACCAAAATATATCAGACAACTGTTGTCCTCTCTGAAAACAGACGTCAGAGAAAACACATACGTAGTGGGAGACTTCAACACACCACTATCAACAATGCATAGATCAACAAGACAAAAAATAAGTAAAGAAACTAAAGCTCTAAATAAGGACCTAGAGCATTTGGGCTTAACAGACATCTATAGAACACTAAACCCAAAAAAAACGGAGTACACATTTTTCTCAAGCGCACACGGATCATTCTCCAGGATCGATCACATACTGGGGCACAAGACAAACATCAACAGATACACCAAGATTGAAATCATACCAATCATCTTTTCTGACCACGAAGGCATCAAACTAGAAATAAATCATAAAAAGAAGGCAAGGAACTATCCTACCTCATGGAGATTAAAAGCCACACTACTGGAAGACCACTGGACTAATGAGGAGATCAAAGAAGAAATTAAAAAATTCTTTGAATTGAATGACAAGGAGGACACCAATATCCTAAATGTATGGGATGCAGCAAAAGCAGTAATAAGAGGAAAATATATAGCAATAGAAGCTCACATCAAAAAACAAGAAAGAACTCAAAGAAACAACCTAATCTCGAAGCTCAAAGATCTAGAAAAAGAACAACAAAAAAACCCCAGAACCAGTAGAAGAAAAGAAATAATAAAAACCAAAGCAGAAATAAATGAAATTGAAACTAAAAAAAAATCCAAAAGATCAATGAAACCAAGAGCTGGTTCTTTGAAAAAATAAATAAAATAGACAAACCCCTAGCCAGGCTCACAAAGGAAAAAAGGGAGAAAGCACAAATACACAGGATCATAAATGAAAGAGGAGAAATCACAACGGACACAGCAGAAATCAAAAGAATAATCAGTAACTACTATGAACAGTTATATGGAAACAAGTTCAACAATCTAGAGGAGATGGACAAATTCCTACAACTCTACAATCACCCAAAGCTAGATAAAGAAGAAATAGAACACCTAAACAGACCAATTACAAGCAGCGAAATTGAAATGGTAATCAAAAACCTCCCCAAAAACAAAAGCCCAGGACCTGATGGATTTACAAATGAATTCTACCAAACATTCAGAGACGAATTAGTGCCTATCCTTCACAAACTCTTCCAAAAAATTGAGAAGGAAGGGACAATACCAAACACGTTCTATGAAGCCAACATTACACTAATACCAAAACCGAATAAGGACAACACAAAAAAGGAAAACTATAGGCCAATCTCCCTAATGAACACTGATGCAAAAATCCTCAATAAAATTTTAGCTATCAGAATCCAACAATGTATCCATAAGATAATTCACCACGACCAAGTTGGATTCATTCCAGGGGCACAAGGATGGTTTAACATCCGAAAATCAATCAACGTTATCCAACACATCAACAAAAAGAAATATAAAAACCATATGATAATATCAATAGATGCCGAGAAAGCTTTCGACAAAGTGCAACACCCATTCATGATAAAAGCCCTTGAAATTCTTGGGATACAAGGAACATACCTCAACATCATAAAGGCCATCTATGACAAGCCAACAGCCAGTATAATTCTCAATGGTGAAAAGCTGAAAGCAATTCCATTAAGATCTGGAACAAGACAAGGATGTCCACTCTCACCACTGCTTTTCAATATAATACTGGAAGTCCTAGCCAGAGCAATAAGACAAGAGAAAGACATCCAAGGAATCCAAATAGGAAAAGAAGAAGTCAAACTATCACTATTTGCAGATGATATGATAATATACATAGAGAACCCCAAAATCTCCACAGAAAAACTAATTCAACTCATCAATCAGTTCAGTAAAGTGGCAGGATACAAAATCAACATGCAAAAGTCAGTAGCCTTCCTATACACAAACAATAAATCTGAAGAAGAAGAAATCAAAAAAACCACCCCTTTTATTATTGAAACAAAAAAAAATCAAATATTTGGGAATAAATCTAACAAAAGAGGTAAAGGACCTATACAAAGAAAACTATAAAACACTGTTAAAAGAAATAGAAGACACAAAGAAATGGAAAGACATCCCCTGCTCATGGATTGGAAGAATAAACATTATTAAAATGGCCATCCTACCAAAAGCAATATACAGATTCAATGCTATTCCAATCAAAATCTCAATGGCATTCTTCAAAGAAATAGAACAATTATTGATGAAATTCATATGGAATCACCAAAAACCCCGAATAGCCAAAGCTCTACTGAAAAAAAAAGAAGGAAATGGAGGCATCAAACTCCCAGACTTCAAACTATACTACAAAGCCATAATCATCAAAACTGCATGGTATTGGAACAAGAACAGACAAACAGACCAATGGAATCGAATAGAAAATCCAGAAATAAACCCACAGATTTATGGTCAACTAATCTTTGACAAAGGAGCAAAGACTATGCATTGGAGCAAAGAAAGTTTGTTCAATAAATGGTGCTGGGAAAACTGGGTCGCTACATGCAAAAGAATGAAGCTTGACCACTACCCCACACCATACACAAAAATCAACTCAAAATGGATTAAAGAACTAGACATAAGACCTGAAACCATAAAATACATAGAAGGAAATATAGGCGAAACACTACGGGATTTGCACATCAAAGACATCTTTACAGACACATCACCCAAAGCAGTGATAGTGAAGACAAAGATAAACAGCTGGGACTACATCAAATTAAAGAGCTTCTGCACAGCAAAAGAGACAATAACAAAAACAAAGAGAAACCCCACCAACTGGGAGAACATTTTTGCACCCAACACTAATGATAAAGGACTGATCACAAAAATCTGCAAAGAGCTGATGAGACTCAGCAACAACAAAGAAAATAATCCAGTCAAAAAATGGGCAGAAGAGCTAAAAAGAAACTTCTCTGAAGAGGAAATGCAAATGGCCAACAGACATATGAAAAAATGTTCAACATCACTTGTAATCAGGGAAATGCAAATCAAAACTACCATGAGATACCATCTCACACCAGTGAGAATGGCACATATTAAAAAAACTAGCAACAACAAATGTTGGTGAGGGTGTGGAGAAAAAGGAACTCTGCTGCACTGTTGGTGGGAATGCAAACTGGTCCAACCACTATGGAGAGCTGTGTGGAGATTTCTGGACCTACTAAACATAGAGCTTCCATATGATCCAGCAATTCCACTCCTAGGTATTTACCCAAAGGACACAGAAACATCAATTCCAAAGAGCACCTGCACCCCTATGTTTATAGCAGCACTGTTTACAATAGCTAAGCTTTGGAAACAACCCAAATGCCCAAAAGTAGATGACTGGATCAAGAAGATGTGGTACATATATACCATGGAATATTACTCAGCATTCAAAAAAGATAAACACATGCAATTTGCAGCAACATGGATGGCACTGGAAGGGATCATGCTCAGCGAAATAAGCCAAAAAGAAAAAGAAAAATACCGGATGGTCTCACTCATAGCAGGAATCTAGAAAACTTAAATAAGGGACCAGGAAAATGAATATAAGAAAGTGAAAATCAAAATCAACAAAAAACTATGAACCAGAGACACTTTTTGGGGGGTGGGGGGCGGGAGGGGAAGGATTGGGGTCAGAATGGGGCGTTTGCAATTGTATGGGAGAATATAAAAATAAAATTTAAGATTAAAAAAAAAAAAAAGAATAATACCAGATGGTCTCACTCAAAGCAGAAATCTAGAAAACCTAAATAAGGAACCAGGAAAAAGAATAACTATAGGAAAGAAAAAAATCAAAATCAACAAACAACTATGAACCAGAGACACACTATGGGGGGGGGGAAGGAGAGATTGGGGTCAAAATAAGGGGGTTGCAATTGTATGGGGAATATAAAAATAAAATTAAAAAATAGAAATTAAAAAAATAAAATAAAACTGAGAACTAGATGGAGCATACCTGGAAGGATAAACTAGAAGAGTGCCAGGAAAAGAAAGGACTTTGTTAATGACATAGAGTCCTGGAGGGCATATA
This sequence comes from Talpa occidentalis, assembly GCF_014898055.3. Classification (NCBI taxonomy): domain Eukaryota; kingdom Metazoa; phylum Chordata; class Mammalia; order Eulipotyphla; family Talpidae; genus Talpa; species Talpa occidentalis. Next base: position 54,261,057 of record NW_023601433.1, read on the forward strand.
CGACAAATTGGCCCTCTTGTTCCCATTCTGATTCCCTTCCTGACTTTCAGTTTATGAGCCTGAATATTATGAAACCATATTTCACAAGTTTCCTTATCCCTAGGATTACTCAGGTCACCTGGCTTCTGTCTAACATGAAAAACCCATGGAGAAGAGTTAGTAATAGGAGGTAAGAGCCAAGTGTCTCTATGCAAACACAAAGGTGAAGATGTCTTCCCATTGGAGCAGAGGGAATGCAGTTCTCAGTCTAAGAGGTGTCAGTAACCACAGCATGTTGCCATGACAACTGTGGGCCTTTCTCCTCTTTCTAATTGGATAGCTTTCACACCAGGCTTTCTACCTTTGCAGGAGACTGCCTGATCAACCTAATTTTTGTTCATGCATTCAACAAATATTTGGGATGCATCTACTATGTACTCAGTATTGCTTATGTGTTTGGAATATATCAGCAGAAAACACAGGCAGATTCCTGATCTTAGGTGCTAAAATTGGAACAGATGAAGACAAAGATAAATATGTAACAGGATGAATGAATAATTTTAATAGTGAGACAGTGGAAAGTCCCCTGGGGAAAAAAAAACAAAAACAAAAGGTCATGTCAGAAAGAGGAATGGAGTGTGGTAGAAAATGGAATAAGGGCTACATCTAACTCAAACAGGGGATGGCTTATCCTCATGGAGCAGGTAGGATTTGAAAGTTGAATGTCTCCCATTGGCCACACTGCAGGAGGAAGGAGCCACTCAAATATTCCAGCCAAACAGTGGGATATATCCTGAGGCCAGTGTAGTTTCAGCAGGTTGAGCTGGGCTAGGAAAGAGAGGAGCTGGGTCACGGGCAACCTCTCTTACCAGGTACTTGATTTCCTGGCTGTACTGCGTCTTCCTGGTCCAGGATTTTCTGGACTCTGCTCGGCGTGGACTTCATGTTCTCCCTAGCTCCCCTTCCATGCTGTTAGGTATTCCCCAGTTGCCCTTGGTCTGCGCTACTCCCCAACCCTGAAAGCCACCAGAAAAGGAGTGTCTTATTTATCTCTATGTCTTCACCTTCTATCTGGAAGAGGTATGACTTTTAGAAATGGTTGCTATATAAAGGCAAATGAATGGGTCAGTGAATAAATTATGACCTCTACTTTCCTCGTTCAGGCCAACTAATAGTTACAGCTTATACACTCAACACTGTATGCATTGTACATGTAATTGTTCTCCAATTTATGAGTCCCATCTATAGTGTTCTTAATGTGGTATTGCTAAAGCATAAGTTCTCTTCAATAAATTAATTTTGACTTAAATGGCTTCAGTGAGTAACCACCTGTAATGAACCAGATAGTTCTTGTGCTTAAACCCTGGCCTGGGAGTGCATTAAGCACTTTTGGGTGTGTTTTCAGACCTCCAGGGCTGCCAATTAGTAAATTGCTGTCTCAGTACCTATGCCCTTTTAATGTCTTGTTGGGCCCAGAAGCACCTTATGTAACATCAAATATCTTTCAATACCCACTCAAACTTTCCTCATGTTTTCACTTTAGAGATTTGGGTCAAGAAATCTGTACCATGAGGCCTCCCTGGTGGCGCAGGGGTTAAAGACAGCACTATCAACCAATCAGCAGCCACTGCAACACAAGTTCGACCCCCAGCTAGCCAGGGAGCTACCCACATGGCTCAGCAGACCTCTCCTGTCTCCTCTGCTGCTCCGTTCAGCAGTGTATTTCAGTAGATCCACCTGTTCTGCTCCCTACTCTGTCTGGTGAATCCTTTCACTCATCCATCTCTGGCCTGTACCCCAGTTCTTCTATGCATAAATAAATAAATCTTCAATAAAAAAAAAAAATCTGTACCAAATACCTTCACATATCACAATAAGGAAATGCATGCATATAAATAAATGTTATAGCACTTACATGTTATTACTGTATTGTTCATATAGAGATAAGTGATTCTGAGGCAACCGGAAGAGTTTAAAGGCCACAGTGATTACACAGAGTCTTCCTGGTTATAACATATCCTCTGAAACCATTGTACATTACAGAGTTAGGAACCCAATTCATGGGACAGAGCTTACCAATTCATGGGACAGAGCAGTATATGGATTCATTTTATATACAGAAGATTTATTGATTATTTTTAATACTTTGTTGCTATGCTCACATCCTCAAGTGTATGTTTACACAATGCTAATTACTCATACAACAAAAAGCTGTGCTTTCTTTTATACCAAGTATTCCTGTCCCTTGACTGGATTTGGTGTAGATTTAAAAATCAGGTCTACTCATGGAATATGCAGATTCAGACTTGTTATTAAAAATAATAATAATAACTTTAAAAGGAAGAAGATAGTATGAAGATAGATTCGGGTTTATGTATTTTATTAAATATATTATAATTATGTACATTATATTTTTATGTAACTAGTCTTATGAGAGAATATTATGTATGTGTTTAAATGTATGCATGTATATTTTGCTAAGTTCCTTTTTACTTTTCTTTTTCAAAATTCACAGATTTCCTTGTCTATTCTTACCCATTTGTTTGTGAGGTGTATTTTTAAATATATTCATGAAATTCCAAAAGAAATTCATTTACATTTTTTTTGAAATTTCATCTATACAGTGATATAGAAGGAAATCATATTTTTATTAAATACAGTCTCTATTCTGGAAATTGTTGTATCTCTCATTTATTCAATAAAAAATCCTCTGTCAATTTTGAATTTCTTCATCTAGTTTACTTACACTTCTTGTTAAATGCATAATGTTACTATGTATTTGTCAATACATAATGGTAGCAAAGCTCAGGGAAGGGTAAACACTTGTGATCTGAATCACTTTTATTTCACTACTTAAGAAGGTATGATTGGTCAATACTGATAATTTTCCAAATGTTGGGATGATCATTTATAAAGAAACCTTCTGTGTACACAGTGCCTCTTCCTTATCCAGCAGACGGTATAGCAGAAGGCCTCATAAATTTCACAGACGAGATATTATCACAATATGATAGATAAAAACAGCATGATAATTATGAGATAAGGTAACTGCCTAGTAAAATTTTTATTTGAAACCAAAATTCAATAATAAAATGAACGAGGATTTTCTGTGAATACTTTTATCTTGCATTTCTTAAAAATGAGTAAACAAGAAAGTGACAGAAAAGCCTCACACCTTTTAGACACAAACAACAGAAGAAATCGCTGTCTTAACACAGCACCACTGTGTGCCTTTAACTTTTCATGAATTAAAGAACCACTCATTCTTCTCTCACCATGGAACCAGATTAAATGTGGAGATTAACCTCTCAGAAAAATGACCATCTAGGTCACTTGATGTTTCCAGTGAGAATATGTGACTTAATGAAATGTAATTTTAAATTATAGGAACTTTCAATTGTCACACTCTTTGCCAGATGTGCTAAGACCGAGTCATGATAAGTCACCTCGTTTTCCATGAAGTTTCATTATCCGTTTACCTTCTAAAAAAATTTACACTTAGAATGGTAGATGTGGGTCTTTCTTTACTACTTTTTAAAGTAGAGATATATTTTTTCTGTATTGTACTACTAAAAGATTCTGATAAAGAGAATCTGTAAAACATACAGCAATTTTATGTTCTATGAAGTGAAAAATGATCCATCATTGTTCAGCTTCATGCACAAAGAATTATCCCAGCCAACAGTCTGAGGATTTTATGACACAGTTAAAAATGTTAGAGTTGGATGATATGGAATCTCAAGATAATTCATTTCACTCTAATATGTATTTGTCAAAAAAGCATATGGGTCACTAAGTTATTTTACATCCAGCTTTGGAAAGAGAAATTGCTCATCTCAGCTTGCCTCTCCTGAATCCTGTTCACAGGGCCTGGACCTGCAACTGTGAAGAGAGAAAATGAGCATGGGGCAATGGCAGCGGTGTATCACTTTATTAAAAATCTCCAAATTATAGGTCTCCATTTAAATATTGGGCAGCTAAGATTTACTGAACGCCTACCATGGGCTGGATACTATACAAAGCACATTTGCTAGATGACCTCATTCATTTCTCGCCATTAACCACTATTAGTGTATTCACTTGTTAGAGGAGAAATAGGGTTTTGTAGAAGTGACTTGGTAAGTATTGGGGTTCTGTAGCTGTCACTGCACAGCCAGTATCTGAGCCAGGCTGCCCCTACCAGCCCTCAGTGGCAGTACTAAAAAGTGGCTGCAAAATTATTTGTCACTTGGCCCATGACGAGTAGAATCTCTGTCCTCTGGCCTTGACTCTGGGTTCTGTGACTGACAGATGATAGAACACAGCAGAAGCAATGCTGAGCCTTGTCAGAGTGCAGGTTTTAGGAAGTAGCTTTCTACCTGTTCTATGGGGTATATGCTTTTAGGATCAGCCCCCAGCCTGGGAGGGAGCTCAGTCACCTGCCTGTTTCCAAGTATCTTGGAAGAGGCCTCCAGCTCCAGCAGGGTGTGGCAGAGAAACCACAAAGCAAAGAGGAGCTGCATGGTACAGCCCTGCCCTGCAGACTGGCATATAAACAGTGTGTGGCCACGGTAGGCCAGTGAGCTTGGGGATGGCTGTGATCAGCACTATTATACTTAAGTTTTACTGCCTCCTAGAACCCTGCTTAAAATTGAAGTTTAAATCAGTCATTCTCCTGTTTTGTTCCGTTTTTAAGACCTGATCTCATAATGAAAAGCAACAGAGTTCTCTGCTGTCTACTCTGGACAGGATACGTCTCAAAGGAACCCAACCCATGTTCACACAGGACTTTATAAATGCAGAATGATGGGAGCCTAGTGTCCTTGGTGGTGGTGGCCTATTCCTAATCTTTCTTTTTTATGATTTAATTAATTAATTCATTAATTTATGCATACAATAGCTGGGGTATAGGACAGAGGTGTGTGTCGGGGTGGAGAGGATCACCAGAGAAGAGTGGGGGGCAGAACAGGCAGATCTACTGAAATATACTGCTGAGGGGAGCAGTAGGCGAGACAGGAGAGGTCTGCTGCACTATGTGGGTCACCTCCCTGGCCGGGGATTAATCTCGGGCTATAGTGGCTGCCTGATAGCTTCAGAATGCTGAGACTTAATTCTTTGTGCCACCAGGGAGGCCCTATTCCTAAAATGTTTCTCCCTTTCACCACACAAAGCTTTTTCGAGGTATAATTAACAAATAAAAATTGCATATATTTAGGGTATGCATGTGATGATCTGATACATGTATACATGTGAACGATCACCACAGCCAAGCTAATTAACATCCTCATCACCTCACACAGTTATTTTTAAATGTCTGCACTAAGCTGTATCTGATACAGTCCTAGAACCAGAGAACAGCCAGGAATTCACAATTCAGGGATGCATAGGCAGTGCCCTGGGGGGCCGTGGAGGCACAGGAAGGGGAACACAGAATAGCGATGGATGCCACTTGTGGATGGCAAGTTTTCAAGTAATTTTTCTTTTACGTCTTCATTTTTTACCCTTTTGTGTTCCCAAATTTACTATGAGGAATATATTTTATAATCAAAAAGAAATGTTAATGTACCCCAAGTGACAAAAATATTATTGTGTTTTCAAATAAGGAGTTATTCTCACTGTTAGTATGTTTTGTATAAACACTAAACCATGCTAGAATAATGGGAGTTAGCTTTATACCCACTCTGCTTTCTAATAATCCTGCAGAAAACAATAAATACATTAACTGACTTGCAATAGGAATGTCAATATATTTTTTACCAATTAGCTATATGGGAAATGCCTTTATTTGAGAGTTCCTCCCTAAACAAATAATTACACACCAAAATCTATGATAAAATAAAAAGGGGAGTGAATTTGCTATTCATGAGGGCCAGAGTATTGATATAGAAGGTTTTGCTCCACCCTGGCCAGCCCATGAGAGAGTTCCCAGTGGAGCAGGAAGCCACGCTCAGATCAGGCAATGTGACACCCCATCTCTTCCATGTCCTTCTCATCTTGTCGTTTTCAAATTTTTCCATTATTACCTTTTGAAAGATTTCAAACACACTCCAGAAATTATGCACATCGGTAAAAGAGAAGGGTCCATGATGCAATACTTCAAAGTCAGACTAACTGGAACAGGATTCCTAAAACAACGAAATCCATACAACAGAATCACGTCTGTGCAGGTGCTCTGTGGTGAAGAGACATACTGAGCCCCCAGCTCGGTGGGGAGCCAGGACTCTCAGCACAGGAGCAAGGCGGGCCGCTTATGTCACACACAGTCAGCTCAAGTCCTTTGTCCTCCTTCAAGATTTTTGAGTCCTTTATTGGCTCCTCTTTTGTTAATCCACCCATTCAAAATGCAGGACAAACAAGGGAATAGAAATGAGAAATGAGCCAGCAGAGCCTAATTACAGAATTCAGGGGAACGCGCTAGTTGTAGGGAACTGAGCCCTGAACTACTACACGCATTACCACCCACATCGCTGAGGGGTCCCATGGACTGGATACCAGTGGACCTGGGTGGCTTTGACCAAACTTGGGTACAGTCACCAGAGCTACTGCCTCTGGCTCAAGATGGCAACACTGGAGGTTATGATTCTCTTCCCAACACATGGGATCCAAAGCTCCATCTGGAACAATCTCCTCTGAAACCTACCTCAGAACTGGCTGTGGATGGGTGATGGAGGGAGGAAGGGGAGGGACAGGCTGGACAATCTTGCCATAATCCCCACTCTGTACCTCTGATCAGAAAGACTTAGATGGGGAGCTTTTCCCTAATGAGCAATCTAAAAAGATGCACGGTGCATCAAGCACCCCAACTTTTAAGACCTTTACCTGAGATATGATCCCACCAAACATGTAGCCTTAGAAACTCAACAGGCTGTACCCTTGAGCTCCATGTGCTGGGATGTCTGGGAAACACTGCAACAAGCTCATGGGGGGACCGACACAGCTCCTGCCACTTGGTGTGAGCATCTGTGTTGGTCTGGAGTGTCACAGGGTGGCAAGCATCCATTTGACTCACCTTTGGGGATCACTGGTCTGTCCTTCAGGGCAGACCCAAGAGGTATCATCTTTGCACTTAGACCACCAGGATCTCCTGAAAGGAACATTTACTCTGACCTGCTGGCTTTGCGTCTGTGCCAGTTTTACTTCTGGTGCTGATTTTATGTCTGGCCCTGCAGTTGGTGCTGAAGTTGCACATCTGCTGCTGGTTTTATGTCTGGTGCCCCAGTCTTTGTGACTGTCAACAGAGGATGCTTTCACATGGCCATGTTCTGGTGACCCAGTGGGGCTGCCACTCATTGGTCCCATATCCTCAAATATTGGGAGCCATTAAAAATAAAACAAGTTGCTTGGACAATCACAAAGATCTGAGAGGCAACCAAGAAGTTGGACAGGTTTGAATAGTAGAGCTGATCTCCTACAGGAGGCCTTGTCTTCTCCTACAGGGGTGAGAGAGGGGCCTCTTCTCCAATGCACAGAAACCAACAAAATGAAGAAGGAGATCTGCACTGAAGGGTAGGAGGTACCAGCGATCTCACCTGTCCTCTGTTTCAGGCTCAGACTAGAACTGGCCCAACAGCCTGACTTCCAGGTCTCTCACACACACACATCTTGAACTGCAGAATCTTGCAACCCCTATGTACAAAAGCTAGCAAGAAAGAATATAGGTAAAATGAGTAGTGTTTACTCCTGTTCAGGTAGTTTATATTCCTGCTATTACTCTGTCTCTTGATAGGGAAAAATACTGTTCACGTTGGCTTTTTACCTTGAAAGAGAAGGAAAGAGAAAGATGTGGTGACTGAAACCCCTTCCAGATGTAAGTGTGTATGGTCAACACACCCAGAGAATTGGTTTTCCTCCTGTCAACCCAGTCAAATATATGTTCCCTCAATGGTTCTGACATTCCCTTTCAGGAACATATTCATGGAATATCATTCCAGTTCCCACTCAGACAAGGTAAGGTAGATCTGTCTAAGGTAATCTGTCTCTCCCTGCTCACTCCCACCAAGCATAACTAAATGCTGAAGATAAGCAAGAGATATTCAAAGTGAAATATGAAAGAAAAAAGTGGACTGCTTGGGGACCTCAGAACCAAGGGAACAAAAGACAAAGACAAGTTGTCAAAAAACCCCAAACTCAGAGGACCCTTCACTACCTGGAGACACAAGCATCATGAGGGATCCCACACAGTGCCAGGCCCAGAAAGTAGTCCCTCTCAGAACTCATGGCCTCCTGTACCACCTAAGGGCCCTGTAGGGATGAGTGGGAGCTCGAGAGGCAACAGGAAAACCAAGAAGACACCAATAGCTTGACAAAGTCTCTGAAAATTAAATGGCATTGGGACCACAACCCACAAAAGTACACAAGGATGTGTGTGGAACTGAGCAGGGGAACTGCACACAAATATGCGAAAATTAAATGGGACCCATGATAAACAAATTTCCAGGAAGCAATGAAAAATCACCTGTCACACCTAGAACCAGGAACTTAAATGAGAAAAGACAATCAACAGACGCCAACCCAAAATAGAACCAGTCAAATTGTCTACAGCAATTTGAAATCAGACATTATTAAGAAGCTCCAGCAACCAATGACAGATTTACCTCAAAATGAATGAAAAAAAATTTTTTTAATATCAGCAAGGAAATAGAAGCTATGGTAAGAACTAAATGGAAATTAAATAAATGAAAAATACAGTAAACGAAATGTTAAAACTTACTGGATGGTTCTAATAATAAAGAGTCCTCTGGCATTCAGCCCCAAGTCTTCAAGCTTATTCTATCCCACTGGTAAACCAGATCTAAGTTTGAAGCTATTTGGTTCACTGCATTTATTTTTAAAGACTTAGTTCTTTTTTGTAAGATTTTAATTTTTTATTTATTTTTGCTTAGAAGAACTGGGGTATAGGCCAAAGGTGCAGAGGTGGGGGTGAGAGGATTCACCAGAGACAGAGTGGGGAGCAGAACAGGCAGATCCACTGAAATACACTGCTGTGGGAGCAGCAGGGGAGTCAGCTCTATGTGGGTTAGCTCCTGGCCAATTTGCCTCTGGAGGGCTGTCTCAGTTGGTAGCTCTGAGACTTAACCCCTAGGCCACCAGAGAGGCCCTTCCTCTGCATTTTTTCTGACCAAATTACTTTACATTTAGAAGCAAGACTCCTTCCACTCTTTGTGAGTTCAGTGAAACAAGAGTGATAATGGGAAATGTGATGAGACAGAGTAGAGAAATAGTGTCTGCGTGCAAGTAGAACCACTTCACACCATTTGGGAAGCTGCCTTACAGTGGCACAACAGGCATTCTCTTGTACTTAATACCTGCCAGAATAATCCGCTTCCTAAAATGCACATTCCAAATGGATGGAGGCAGGGTGAAGTGTGTGGGTACTGATGGCTGTAGAAAGAGTGAGGATGGACAAGGCCTGGGGACTTACAGTGTGCAGGAGACAGCCTCCTCAGGTCAGGAACATGCTTGCTAGCAGACTGTCTTTTCACATTTTCCTGAGATTTGACATCTCCCTGTATATTACAGACTCCACACACCTGGGTTACATCATGCACTTAATTTGAGAAAGGAGGCACAGGCCACCACATAGTTCTACCAAGTTGGTCTTTTAAGATCCTCCCCTTGTTTCACATCCTGTGATGAGAAGGAAGGTGGTGATGCATCTTCTGTTGCATTAAAGATGCCTCAGGTGACATCAAAGGAGCAGAGGTTGCCTATGTGGCACTGGGATATAAAATTCTTCTGCTTTTCTGAAGTTCACGTTTTCAGTTGGTCTCTCTTCCTCTCTGACATTGATACTATACCGCGGCCTAAAAAAAAGCTGCCTATGAGAGAAGCTCCATTTCCTTAGAAAACCAAATCAAAGAAATTGCCGAGGGAGTGGGTGGGGCGGGGGCTTAGGGGTGGTAGGACGAAGCAGCCACAAGCCACTCAAGCCTGACTGCTCTCCTCCAAATAGTCTTTTGTCTCACATAAGACAGAACCCAGATTTCTACAAGAGCACATCAAATTCCGAGGGAGAACATCAAGAGCCAATGAAAGAGGGTCCATTTCTCGGGAGTGTTCTTTAGCTTAGCTGCCCTCCCTTTGGAACCAACCAGAATAGCTGAGTCTATGGCAGAAGCAATTTTGGTATTAGGAGCTCTGGAACCTGACCAAAGAATTTTTTATCTCACTATAATGAGTAAAAGTTAATACCTGTTGACATAATCTAATATTTAATTGCATAATTTACTCTCTGGTTCCAAGAACTCATTCCTAATGAAAGGAAGCTGATGTATACAATAACAGCATAATCTGGCATATGTTATATATTGCATATTGCAATTCTGTGCTCAATTATGTAATGTTAGCTAACTACCTCATAAGTCGTAGTGGTTTGTTCTATTGAATAGTACAATAATTCCAATTCCGTGTGTATTTTTTAACATCATCCCTCCTCACAGTGTTTCTCAGAGCACAAGGCACCCATTCAATAAATGCTGACCAGGTCTGTACCACAGGTGTGCCCCATTTCCATGAAACTACCCCTTTTACTGTCATTATCGTCATCTTTTCAATGAGGAGTTTTGAAGCTGGTAAAATGTAGTGATAGGTATTCAAAAAACAGCTATTCATAGGTCACAGAAAAAAAAAAAACTAAGGTGAATCTCAAAATTCACTAATGCAATACTGATACTGTAAAGAGTAAGCTGTTAAAAGAAAATGAAAAAAAAAAAAAAAGACAGTAGGAAGGAGGGGCCAAATGAGCAACAAAATAAAAATTCAATCACAGGATTGTATTTAGGCTAGTGAGTGACTGAGAAAAATACCACACAGAGAAATGGAAATGGGGAGAAAAAATAACTCAGTGGCATAAAAGAATTATAAAAAAATGACAATATCTGGGATGCAGGCCAGGGAAGGATCAGATGAAGCTTAGACATTAAGATGTTCTCAATATGGAAATGATGGGGCAGGGCTTGACAATGATGGGCTGCCTCGGCTTCTTTAAAAGTGGTTTTGTACTGTCAGATGAGGCCAGGACATAGAAATAGTGGACGTGGAATAGCGTGCCCCCACCCCCCAAAGGCAGGAACAATCTGGGATGTGCAGGAAGTCCTGTCAGTATGCACTTGCCTACTCAAAACAGTTTCAACATCAGAATCCATCACCATAATCCAAAAGGAAGCGTAGATCCCAGAATCTCTTTATAAGATATTCTGAAATACAGCATTATTTACAGCTATTCTAGCTTATGCTTGCTAAAGTCATCATTAATTGATGCAAAACAATAAAATAAAATGCAATAATAAAATGTCTATCATGTTACCAGTATTCTCTTAAAATCAGATGCTGCTAACCAATTCTCTGTCCTGGAAGTCCTTTCTCTCAGCTTCCATTATTACCCTGCTGTCTTGAATTTGAACCCCCAATCTGGGGCACCTACGGTGCCATTCCTAGAATCCTTTTTCCTTGCCCACCCCTGAAGAGTTGGAGTGCCCTGAGTGACTCCTCACACATTTTCCCTTGCCCGTGACCAAAGCTTTGTTAACTGGACGCTTGTGGGAGTGGGTTTATCTGTCTCTGTTAGTTCCAGATGCATCTCTAATGGCATATAGTACAATTTCACTCGAACATCCCAGAAGCACCTTACCTTTAACATGTCCCAAACCTAATTCATCTTCTCACCATGAATCTCCACATCCAGTGATTTTTTTTTTTTTTAAAGCCATCCACATCTGCTCAGCTACTTACTTCAGGAATCCTGGAGTTATTCCTGCCTTTTTGTGTCTCCATAGCAGAGCCACCATAATAAAATGTTCTCAAAATTATCACCGCAGGGCCTCCCTGTGGCTCAAGGGATTAAGCACAGCACTGTGAGCTAACAAAAGCCTCTGTAGCACCTGTTCGATCCCCTGCCAGCCCAGGAGCTACCCACATGGCACAGCAGCAGACCTCTCCTATCTCACCTGCTGCTCCCCTCAGCAGTGTAGTTCAGTCAGCCTGCCTGTTCTGTTCCCCGCTCTGTCTAGGTGAATCCTCTCACTCCCCCACCTCTGGCCTGTACCCCATTTCTTATATGCATATATAAATAAATCTTAAAAAAAAAAATTACCACCACAAGTCTCTTGAATCCCTGTGTTTCTTTCTTCCCTGATTTCATATTATGGCTTATCCCTCCATCTCTCTTGCCTTCAATCTTGTCCCAGTATGATACTCACCACTACCAGAGCATCTTTCTATTAAAGCACACATTTGATCATGCACCCCACCCCCATTAAAACATCCAGGGCTCCCATGTGCTTCAGGATAAAGTCCAGATTATTTAGCATGACTGTTGAAGTATTACCACCTTTCTAGCCTTTCTGGATCTCTTTCCATTCCCCATCACTGATCTATCACCCAAGAGGGGGCCTTCCATATGACAAGTCATCTGGCATCCAGACTTCAAATATGTAATGTCTTTTTGTGGAAAATGCTTCTAGTTCCATATCCATTTTTCAACCAGATATCTCCTTTTTAAAGTAATCTATGATACTGCTACAGTATCACCACCTCCAAAAAGATTTCTCTGCTGTTCCTCTTTTTAGTTTGAAATAGATAGCCACATATGTCAATTTATCTCAATAAACAATAAAATAAAAAGAAATAGGCATCCTGTGAGCTCTTCAGTCCACTCAGGATACTCTTGATCAATCACGGTGACTATGAAGTAGGATTTTAAATATCTATTTCCTTATTTGTCTATATGGTCATCTCCCCCCTCCCCCACTTTATACTAGATTATGAACTTCTTGAAGACAAGAAATGCGGTTCATTTTGTTTAGATATCAGGAACTTATCACAATGGATGTCATATGCTGCATCCTCAATAGTGCTTCTTGAGTAAATGTTGAATGAATGACTTACTGAAAACATTTAACTTGCTGAAAAGACACCAGAAAATTGGAAAAGTTTTTTTTTTTAAAGATTTATTTATTTATACAAGCACTGGGTACAGTCAGAAGCACGGGAGGGTGAGAGAATTCACCAGAGCCAGAGCGGGGAGCAGAGCAGGCAGAAGGACCGAAGTACACTGCTGAGGGGAACAGTGGGCGGCAGGAGAGGTCTGCGCGCCATGTGGGACCCTCCTCCAGTGGCCGGGGAGCAGCTGGGGATCAGCCGGGGATCGAACCGGCGCTGCAGAGGCTGCGGGCAGCTTCGCAACCCAGCGCTCAACCGCTGTGCCACGGGGAGGCCCAGAAAATTGGAAAAATTTTAAAGGAAGACTGTCACGGTTATACATGCAACCGCTGTGCCACGGGGAGGCCCAGAAAATTGGAAAAATTTTAAAGGAAGACTGTCACGGTTATACATGCCTTCAGAATGGAGATTTGGAAGAGGGGGAAGTAGTCTTAGACCACAGGTCCTTTTTACATAAATGAACATCTCGACATGAAATTTTAAGAGAAAATTAACATGACATTTGCTTAGGATTTCTCTTCAAATAACTTAAATTATCTAAAGTGGATTTTAGTAGAATCTTAACAAATTTAAAAATGTACAAAAGTATGACTATCTTCCTCAATATAGGGGCAAAAGAAAAAATCCACAGAAGCTAAATTCAACAAATAGTACTTTAAAATAATTTCCTGTCAATAATTTGATGGCTTATGTTTATTATCTAATATGCTCATGCAATTTTTTCAGTAATGTTTTTTAGTCTTCCAATTTTGAAAACTTTCCAAAAGTTACTATGTAAAATTCACAAGCACACATATAGATGGGTGCTTTTTATTTGAATTCTTTCATATTTTTGTTTCATATTTGTACATTTTGGGAAAAAAGTTTTGTGTTCTTTGGGTTTGAAAAATATTCTTGCTTTGTTTTATAATTTCTTTTTATTTTCTTATTTTTCTTTGGCTGAAACAACTGCTAGTTTGGGATTTGGTTGTTGCTGCTTCTGCACAGCAAAATACACGTTTCAGGTGAGCCTCATTATAAATCAACATCTGTATATACTACAGTAAGTTTACCACTAAAAGTCTAAATCCCTAAATCCATCTTTCAGCAAACAATGCAATCTCCTTTCTTTTTTTTTGTGTGTGTGTATCTTTGTATTTTTCGCAATTAACTTCCAGACTAAACTAAATAACTATGACATCTTGAAATTCTACCATCAATATCATATCAGAGTAGGATTTAAGGGAGGAGAAAAAGGTTACAACAATGACAGTACCCTGCATAATATCTTTATCAATAGCACTGATTGGATTAACTGGGCACTGAGGAGAGTCATAAAGTATTTTGGATGAATAAGGCAGAAGGACAATTATCTCATTCAGGGACATCAGGAAACATTGATTGGGCTCTTACCAGTGCCTTGCTAGGTGTTGCTGATAAATGACAAATAAGAATTTGTCCTTGACAACAAGGCAGAATGCTTAGCATTTATATTATTCTATCATTTTTTTACCATGTTAAAACAACTCCAAACTTTGAAAAAAGTCACTCGTTAGTTTATGATGTAAAAATATTAAGTTTGACTCCTAAATATTTAACATTCACTACCCATCTTTATTAGCCATCAGACTATTAATTACCAGCCAATCACGACTCTGTGTTCTTTCATTTACTTGTGGTTTTGTTCATCCTCATGCACAGATACATACTTGAACTAAGGCTCCATGTGCTATCTGCACCCTACATTCTCATCCTGTTTTTAATGTTTTCCCAGTTGTTATTCATTCACTCATTAGAGCTAGTATGCTCAGTTAACTAGGAAACCGTGGGCAGTAAAATTCTTCATCTTCAAAGAAAAGTTAATTGTTTTCTAGAATACCTCCTTTCCACTGATGCTCTTGTTATACTACATATATTTGATACTGTAGTTGAATTTTGGGATGAGGGAGAGCGAGGGGAGCACCCCTCATCCCAAGGCTCAGATGCAGTGTCTTGTGGCAATCACCACCAGAGAGAACACGGAACAAAAAGGTATGATGGACAAAAGAAATACATAAATATCAGCATAAAGACCTTATTACCAAATTTATAAAAGTATGCATATCCCCTACAAAAATCAGTTGCTTAAAAGTGTTAAAAATATCAACTAACCCACAAAATATTACAAGGTCACTAGCATTGTCAGTTGGATACCCACGATAAAAACATCTCGGGAAATTATTCACAACGGAAAGAAACACCAATAAAAATTGATGAGGAAAACATCACATTAAAAGTATAATGGCAATTAGAACCAGTCTAAGTGTTCAACGTGAATATGATAAAGTATATCTGGCCACAATGTCATTATTTATCTGCAATTCCCCAACCTGTCCAGGTGTCCTATAATTCTACTCAAATCTGATACCATCTACCTGAATATAACATCAAGTCTCATAGGGTAAGGACTCAAATCTCACAAGACTGTCTCCGTCCATTTCACATGTCAGATGAAAGTCCAGGTCATCACCAGCACATCTGTCTGACTGGCTATAAATCGAAGGTTCCCACAACCCCTCCTTGGGTTTGTGAATTTGCTAGTATAGCTCACAGAACTTGGAGAAACTTTACTTTCCTGATCACTGCTTCAATATAAAGAGTATAACTCAGCTACATGAAGATGAAAGAGATGCATAGGGCAAGGTATGGGGAGAAGGTGCAGAGTTTCTAAGACTCTCTGAGGGTGCCATTTTTCCAAAATATGTGTTGATCAACCCAGAAGCTCTCTAACTCCCCCTCCTTTCCTGTGTTTTAGGGAGGCTTCATTACTCAGGCATGGTTGATTTAATCAGTGACCATAGTTAATTGATTTAACCTCCAGTTTTTCTCCTCAGAGGTCAGTGGACTGGAGTTGCACCTCTAGCACCAAAATGTCTTGGCTGGTTCCCCTGACAACCAGCACCCATCTGTAGGTGGCATCCAAAAGTTTCCTTATTCACATAATAAAAGACACCTATGCAGCTGGATTCACTTAGGAAATTTCAAGAGTTTTAGAAGCTATGAGCCAGGATCCACAGAGAAAGACCAAATACACACTTTATTATAAAGTATAATATCATGATTCCCTTTCAGTAGCCTAAGGGGTCAACACTAAAAATGGTGACATAGAGCCATACCTATTAAGTCAAAGTTACCTGCCCCCATTTTCCTTACTAATATTAATATTAGTAGATTATAACCAATCATTCTAAATTCTAATTTTCACTATGAAACGCAGAGGCATTGGGTGCACAGCCCTGGGGGAAGGGAGTGTTGGTGCCCACTTCCAGTTCTACTGTCAAACATTGAGGAAGTTCATTTCATCACCTGAGCCTATTTCCACACTTTAAAATGAGGATGTTTTAAAGATCACTAATGACTGTAAAATTTGAGCTGGTGGATTTTTTTAATGACTGTATCTCTCTATAGTATCTATCCACTCAATATACTTTGTCAAATGCTCTGAGCCACGGGAACAACATCATTTCTGCAGGCCATGCTTTGTCGGAAGGAAGGCTGACCTGGGCTCCTCATGTACTCCCCATGCCCAGAGGTTACACAAGGTCAGTCTTGACAGTCCTGGAGGCAGGATTGCCAGTCATGTGATGCTGCTCATTTGGTGTGTTGGTCCTCACTGCACTTGACTTAAAATAAATGAAGACATTAGTAGTTGGTAGTGGATGCCCTTTCATTTTTTTTTATTCCTAAAAAAGATTTTTAATGACTCTATAAGGTCAAGACAATATTTAGAGTGAAAGTCCATTAGTGATGCTGCTGATCTATGAACCTTACTCAGAGCAAGCCACTGGGGAGCAGGCAGTTCGACTATACAGGTGGAGAAAGGCACTCATGCTCACAGGGGTCCAGGCTAGGCTTGGGAGTGCAAAGAGGAAACCCTTTCATGCTGAGACAAAATCGTAGATTCCAGAACTAGCAGGACACCAGGAGTGGGGACAGCAGTGAGACACAGCCAGTGCCATCATGCCTTCAGGGTAGCACAGGTGAAGCCTAATGAGACTGGTAAAGGGAAGGGTCCCTGCTTCTCAGGCTGGGGATGGAGGCTGAAGGTGGTATTTGGGATGCAACCTGACTTGAGTGGGCAGGGAGAAGGGACTGTGGAAGAGGCAGCCCAGGTTGTAGCCAGGAGGCTGTGGTAGTGATCTGTGCATGAGAGACTGAGGAGCATCTGGGATGGAGAAGGATGGACAGAAGGATGGGGCTGCAATGTCCCACAGAACACTGCACCTCCACTTGGGGGCAAGGCTCAGGGAGTGTGCACGGGGAAGGGGTAGCCATAAGTCAGCCTCTAGAAGGCCCAGGGAACAAAGGAGGCCACTTTATTTTTTTCCTCTCTAATACCCCTCATCTTTGCAGTACAAATGTCCTTTCCTGTCATGGCTGGGGGGGAGGGGTGGGGGGACAGGACACGGTGGTCAGAGATAAGGTCGAGGTTTTCAGATAATGGGCCTTACAATGCTCCCTAACACCCTGTGTTTGATTGTTGCCCTTGTTATTTTGCTCTGAAAAACCATAGAAGAGAGATGACTGAACTAAAAAAAAAAAAGGAGGAAAGTAAAAATAGTCACCAAATAGGAATATGACTTTAATCAAGCTTGATTTTCAAGAGTAACACTGACCTCATACATTTAATCTGGGCGAGTAATAAATGTAGTCTATTTAACCAAGAACCATCAACTTTATGGAAAGAGGAGTTTGAAAGCAAGAACAATGGGCAAACCACGTGAGCGAAGTGTCCACCAGGGAGAGATGCCGACAAGGCTTGGGTATTGTTTCGTGGGACTTGATTACAGTTTCAAAATCCATGTATCTCATTATTAGCACAATGTTCCTTACTTACACCCTAGTAAATATTTTTGCAAGATAATATTTAATGATAAAGGTATTTTGCTCACTAGACTTTTCCCTGTCAACAACTGGAAGCTGACCTCTAACTTGCCTAAAGCTGAACAAACACTGGCCGTGGATATTTGCATCTGGGACTGCTACAGTACCATTCTCTGTAAATCTGGTGTGAAAGAGAATGCCTCTTACCTCATCCCCATAAAAGCATACCAAAAGGAACGTTCCTTCTTATTATTCTTTTCTTTTCCCCCTGCCTTTGTTGAAGTGTTCTTTAGGCTACCAGATAGCTGGTGTTTTTTTTTTTTTTTTTTAGGAAGAGTTGGCATTAGTGAATAGAATGACATTTGTACTAAGTCCCCTCCCACCTGTGTGATGGAGAGAGATTAGAACCATGTCAAACTGCCATGCTATCACAGGGAATTTGAATTTTCAACCTTTCCTTAGCCATCCATTCCTTTCCCTATAACATGTATGGAAGTGATGATATAATATGTGAATATTTCCATGTTGTGCTGAATCATATGAGAACAGCCCCTGCTCAGTGGATAGAGTGTTATGTTGTCACTGCTGTATTAATCTGGAAGTCAGGACTTCTCAGGTGTCACCGTGATTTTGCCACAACTTTGTTGAAGGTGACTTAACCTCTCCCAGGCCTTTCTGGAAAATGAGGAATCTGGGGTGACACTATTCTGACTCTCTCTGAGTTTATGAAACATAACACACGAGAATTACTGGCAATAGTTTTACAAAGACCTTGTTTATGTAGGTTTAGAACATTCCTGTGAGTTCTAAGATGTAATGTTCTGTCCTTATCTGACATCATCGCTACAGAAAAAAAATTCTGAACCAAATAGAATAAGAGAATTAAGAGGAGAGTGAGGGCCGTGCGGCCGGGAGTTGGCAGCCCTCTGTGGTGTGTTCCAGGGCTGAACAGACAGACTGTGCGAGGCTTGTGGCTGATTGTTTACTAAACACGAGAGGCCCCGGTGTGACCTGGGAGTCCTGCTCTAGCTAGACTCACCCGGAGACATCAGATGCCTGGCATTTGCGGTTGGTTTCTTCCTATTTACGGAGACAGGGTGTAGAGGTGGGATGCAAATTTAAATCCATATGCTATGGAGAAATAAGATGTTCCCAAAGTGGCTCGATGACTATTTTTAAAGTCACAGCTAATAATTTACAGTCTGACGCTCCAGGTTGGCCTGGGTCTAAAAATAGTTGTTCCTGTGCTTTCGGACAGGGTCAGGGAACGAGGCTGAGAACAGCAGGGGAGTCGCAAGGAGAAAAACCTGAAGCACCAGGAAACGCACAGCAAAATCAAATACAACCACCCCAAATTTGATTTTAAAAAGATGGATTTGACAGTTGATTCCCCATTAATTAAATTTGTAAAGATATTTTGAGGATAGAAATAAAATGATAGTCCACTTGACATGTCCTTTGGACTCAAGATTGAGTCTAAAATTGTGTTACATCACCTCTTCTGCAGAGGTTTAGCGACATCAGAGGAACAATTACAGCAAATGGCCCACTTAGGACTGACAGCTGAGCCCGCAGCCTGTCCAGAAGCACCTCTATGGGGTCAGGGCTCCCCAAAGAAGGGAGATCAGCTCAGCCATGGTCAGTCTTGAAATTATGGCTTTTTCCAAGGTTTGGCACTTTGTACCAATCAATGGATACTGAAGGAAACAAAAAGCTGCCCTTTTTTCACCCAAAGCAAATCTCATAGATTATTTTGCCCCTGTCTAAGGACTGAAAACCGTTCTCTGTCCAAGTATTATTTTTTTGATAGCTGATATTTATTTAACAAAGGAACCAACATTTCTTTATGTGTTTGTACTTGAAATTTTAAGCAATTTAATTTTGATTTACATGTATGTGGAAGACTTCCTACGATTACTTTAAATACTGGGAGGGGTCAATTAGGGAAATTAAAGCCAAACATTTGCTATTCTGTTTGACTTCCTTGTAACCATTTTCTCCTTACATTATTGTCCTTCACTGTCCATCTGTCCGTCTGTCCATCTATCTATCTATCTATCTATCTATCTATCTATCTATCTATCTATCTATCTATCATCTATTTATCTTGACACGGAGGAAAGGGGAGTTGTAAGTTTCATGTTGATTACTTTTTTCACATTCAAATTAATATATTAAAAATTCTCAGCTATGGGCCTCCCTGGTGGCGCAAGTGGTTAAACACTGCACTATGAAGCTATCCGCAACCTCTGCAGCATGAGTTTGATCCCCGGCCGGCCAGGGAGAAACCCACATGGTGCAGCAGACCTCTCCTGGCTCGCCTGCTGCTCCCCTCAGCAGTTACTTCAGTCAATCTGCCTGTTCTGTTCCCCGCTGTGTTTCTGGTGAATCCTCTAACCCCCACCCCCCTGCATCTCTGGCCTGTACCTCAGCTCTTGTATGCATAAATAAATAAATCTTTAAAAAAATAAAAAAATAAAAATAAAATTCTCAGCTAAAGGGAATGGAACAGTTATTCTAAATACACAGTGAATGTTTAATGCTTTTGGCAAGATATTGAAAGGGGCAGGAGAGAGAACATAGTTTTATTGACACAGCTACACTAAATCTTCACTCCCAAATGTAAGAGAGAATGCTTTCTATATTTCTATGGTTTCCCTGCTTAAAACTTAGTTGAAGCTGAAGATAAATGTAGAAATCACATTTGAGCATAAAAAGTGGTTTCTGATAAGGAAAGCACATTCTTCACTCATTCACACTCACAGTGGACCACCTACCCACAGCTCAGCAGTATGACAGAGGCCTCCTGTTGAATCGCATCTGGAACCCTTGCACCAGCCAGGAGGAGGAACCACCTCTCAAGGGTGAGTCACAGGCATTAGGGGCCCATTTTGCCTAGTTGGTAGAAGTCTAATTCCTGAATTTTTCAGTTTCTGAGATCAGTTAAAACAGTCTTGCTACAGAGTTTTTAAATGGGAAATTCATGGATTGAATGCTGTTCTAAGCAATTCAGTTTATTTCCATTCAAATGGGGAATAAATGAGGAAACAAATTACACCTGTGTTTTCAAACTATCATGGAGCAAAAAAATACGATGCTGTGTTGTTTAATGTTAAAAAAATCCTGAAAGAGTTTAACATTGAATTTAAATAAGGTGTCTTACTTATTAGATTTGTTCTAAAGCTATGGATATCATATTTTGCTGTGTAAATTATTGTGTTGATGACTAAGGAAAGTAAGTACTGTGCATTGTAAAATATTTAAAATAATCTTGAATGGTATAACTTGCAAAGGTAATCAATGCTCATGGTAGACAAAGACTACTCATAGTTTCTATTCTTCTGTACAAGTTTTCCATTGTGAGCTATACTCATGGCATCATTTCTAATTTTTATTAATTGACAATAAATTTGGTACAAAATCATAGGAGAAAATTAGGACTAGTTCAAAATATATCTCTCCTATTAAATTTACTCATAGTCTTTTCCATAAAATGAAATATTTTTGATTATAAGAAACTATATTGTTAAAAGTAGGACCTTTCCTCACCTCACTTGAAAATAACTCAGAAAATCTTCCTTCAGATTAGTCCTCATTTTAAAAGAATTAAAAATATGCCTTGTGTCTTTAATTCAATCTCATCTTTTTACCCTTTATATGATAAGAGCTCCATTCTAAATAGCCTTATTCTGATAAACAATCCCCACCCCCCAAAAATATTTAAAAACGCCTAGGCACAGTTTAGATATCAGAAATTTAAATCAGCCAAGAATTCATCTATTTGGTCTCAGACACGCTTTCAATTGGAAGGAGACAGAACTGTGTGCTGTCAGCCTGTACTCTAAGGCAGGAACTGAGCACAAAATCCCTGTTCTGCAGACCTGCCTTATTTGGAAGCAAAGGCTGGAAGTGAGGAGTAATTGTAGCAAGAGGAAACAGGTGCTAAGAGAAATTCCTACTCACCCTCCAGGGCCTCAGAACCAATGGGAGGGATTCTGCTTCCCGCTAGGTTTCAGGATGGTCAGCACCTCACTTGCCATCCTGCCCGCTGTCCAGGGATCTGTGAGCAGGGGCAGCTACCCCCAGGCACAATGGCATGTGTGGTATTTAAATGTGCCAGCACACACTTTCAGACTATGCTTATGTCTTCCATTCACTAGGTCTCATTACCACGTGTTTTATATAATGAAAACCATTTAAAGATGGAGAAAACTATACCATTTAAAGCCAATTGCTTATGAGGATTTTCTTTCAGATATTCCCAAGGAGAAAGCCTCCTGACATAGCCCAGAATGATTGGCAGGCCAACCATAATACTCTGATTTTTCTTTTTTCCAAAGAGAAGAAGTAAAAACAATCTTATCAGAGAACTTTGAAGACAGAATAAAAGGTTATGCAATACTATCAGACCGTGGAAGACAGACCACTGATGGGCAGAGTCCTGAGAATCAGGGGAGCTGCCAGGAGGACAAGGAATCTCCTGCATTGTGTCCGGCAGAGGAATGAAAGCTTGCTCAGACCTGAAAAAGTTGCTCAGGCCAAACAGAAGTGAGGAGTGAAGAGATAGAGGCAGTCTGGGCTCCTCCAGAGCAGCTAGCAACTGTTGGAATATTTGTCAACACATTTTCAGACTAAGAAGTGGGCCTCAGGAATAAGATTGTCCCAAACACAGTGATTCTCAAAAGGGGATGATTTTAACCTTCCTCACTGGCCCCACCAGGGGACACTGGGCAATGTCTGGAGACATGTGGTTTATACAGTGGGGGTTGTGGGGCAGGATGCTGCTGTCCATCCTGCAGCCCAGGACTCCTCACCACAGAGAATTATCTGGGCCCAAGTGTGAAGAAGGTCAAGGTTAAGAAAAAGCATGGTCTAAACTACTTGGTCTGACATCTTGAATGTATATATAAATTATTTATAAATTCTGTCATATGTAAAAATGTTTATAAAATACTTATCATATGTGTGTATGTACATCTGTATGTAAATATACATAAATGTATACCTGGATACATATATAATCTTGGGGTTTTAGTAAATCCTGTTTATCGTATGAACTCACTGCTCTGGAGTTAAGGCAGGTCTTGTAAAGCAATATTTTTCTTGAGTAAGTTAAAGCTGTTTTCCTTAGTGAGAAGGAAGAAAATTGTGAATTTTCAGGAAGGACTGTAGCAATGCGGTCGGCAGGCCTAGCTACATGTGAGCTCCAACACCTCTCCAGGTCTCCCTTTGCTTACCCATAAAACATGACCAAAAAATCACATGAACTTCATCATTCCCAAGAGTACTGAACAATATAAAACATTTATCTGAATAATAATAGATATAATAAACTGTGTGCATAATTAACCCTACATAAATATTTGCTATTTTGGTGCATGTGGTATCGTTGTACCTGAATTATTAGAGGGAAAGAAATACATATTAACTTGAAGTGACTCATAAAAATGATGTGTTAACATGGGAAATTTGGGGTCCTTTAAAATAAATAAATGAAATTTAAAAAATTCTCAGTAAGGGTTGTTTTTCTATTCCTCATCACATGGCAAAGTAAGTAAAGGAAGTATCTCTTGCTAGAATTCGGGCTGGAGGAGACTGGAGGGATAGTGAAAATTGACCTTTCACCTAAGTAAGAAACTACTTCATGTCATATCACACACTGAGATCTTCAGAAAGGACAGACAGCCTGTGAGCCAGCTAAAGAACCACTAACTCGCATCCACCGTGAAGTACTTGCTCTCACTCACTCTCGCCGTGAAGTAAATGTTCCTGTGCTCTTCCGGGGCAGGGAATCAACCTACAGGGGACTTCTTTTCTCACCCGTTCTCCTAGTAGAGTTTAAGATTTAAAAATGGCATTTCAGGGCCTCCCTGGTGGCGCAAGGGGTTAAGCACAGCACTATGAAGCTATCAGCAGCCTCTGCAACACGAGTTCGATCCCTGGCCAGCCAGGGAAATCCCCAGCCGGCCAGCAGACCTCTCCTGTCTCGACCACTGCTCCCCTCAGCAGTGTATTTCAGTCAGTCTGCCTGCTCTGCTCCCTCTTCTGTCTATATTGAATCCTCCCCCACACACACCTCTGGCCTGTACCCCAGATCTTGTATGTGTAAATAAATAAATCTTTAAAAAGAAATGGCATTTCAGACTTCTTGGACGTGATTTATGCAAAAATGTTCCAGGAATAAAACAAATGGTCCTGGCCAGCTGAGTCACTGGTGGTATCTCACTGCTACAGACAACAGTGAGCACAAAAGGCCAGTGGAGTCACAACCCCGCAGTCGCCTCTGTCTGGGATGGGCCTGCTGTGACTGACTCAGCTCACATTTGCCCAACAAGCATGTGTGAGCTTATGGGCACCGGCTGCCAGGTGATTCAAGTGTTGCAACTGGAGGCTGTAATCATCTGAATTTTCACATGGGGGTGGAGGGGACCAAAGTCTGATACATGGAAAAGGGGCAGCGTTACCACCAGAGATGTAGGTAATGAGATCTTAATAAAGATAAGTGAGAGCACTCGTCTTTATTTGTTGTGGTGGAAATATTTGGGGAGATAGTTTTATTTTGCCAGCAACCCGCTGAAGATGCTCCTACCAAGCAGCCTGAGGATGAGGCACTAATTGAACAAAATTGACACAGCGATTTCCTCCTCCCACCCACATGGTCTCCTGACTGAGCTGAAGTCCCAGATCAAATAACACACTAAACTTCTCAGAACTGTGGAAGGCTCTTGGAATGCCCAGCCAACAAGGTCCTGTGTGACTGGATAATCTCTAAGTCCACTTTTGAGATGGACAGACAGACAAAACAGATGGATATGCTGACCTAGTCTGTCATCCCAGGACCCTCCCCCATGACTCTGTTAACATTTCGGGGGTCTGGAACCAAGGATGTCTAGCTCCCAGATACATTTCTTTCAGTAGCAGCAGTCCTTCAGACACCTGAAATTTCGTTTCTGAAATGCCAGTGCTGTCTTTGGAACAGAGGTATGTGTGGGAAGAAAATCTCTCAATTACTCAAAAGTCGATATTGAAGGAGAACCTGACCCCAAGTTTTTATAAGGAACATCTTGTATAGGTTTTCCACTGACATAGCTGAACAGGGATCTGGAGAGAAACCCCTAGCAAAGAATAAACATCGAATTAGCCAAGAAAGACGCACAAACTGAAACCAGGAACATCATCCATTCTCTGCGCTGCCACAGGCCATACTGTTTTATTGCCAGAGTACTCTGGCCACCTGAAAGATACCTAAAATTTACCTCTGTCCTCTGTCAGAGCCCCTGCAGCTATGCATTTCAATGCCCCCCCTCCCATTCCAGACCAAAGTGGGATGTGACCTTTTTATGAAGGGGAAGTCCCAGAGTGAGTGACTAGAGTGTTTTTTTTTTTTTCCTATAAAAGAAATTTCCCCTAAAAAGAATAGAATTCTCTAATATCTTGCATGAATAAAAGAATGCCCACTTACTAAAAGCATCTCTATACATGTACCTTACTATGCATGTGTCAATAAACTCTCCCAATAGTCCTAGAAGGAGAGCTTCTCTCTCCCCTACACCTCCCCTCCCCAATCTCCAGGCAGGTCTGGGTCTGACAGACCAGACTGGTTCCAAGCCCACCCTCACATGTTCCCCATCACAGCACAGCTGTTCCAAGCAGCAACCATATTCAAGAAATATGGAGTTGAGCAGGCACTTTAAACTGACACCCCAGGAGGATGGTAAAAGAGAACCCAGCTGCCTCATTGTTGCTGTGACTGCCTTTATTGAAGCTATCTGTTTTCGTTATTTCAATCAATTCTGTTATTACATGTATTCTCTGGAAATTTAAGCAAATGGAATGATGTAGAAAATCTGATAAGTTAAAGGAGATGAAGAACAGAGGAGGGTGAGCTTTCTAGGAAAAGGAACAACGGTAACAATGTCAGGACTCTTGGGGTCCTTGGCTCCTTCTTCCTCCCTGGCTGGTGCTGTGGAGGTACTTGAGCACCTGGAACTAGGGCTCACCTTGCTGGTATCTCCTAGACATTCGCCGCCTTCTCGTAGTTTCCTGTCTTACCACGGTGGCTCTCTCTCGGCTGTCTCCATGCTGCCTCAAAGTTACCTAGGCCTTACAGACCTGCCCACCAGCGTAAACTCAGATTTCTTCCCCAGTGAACTGAGAATTCCATGTGTGTTTTTAAGACAAGGTACATGCACTCTGACTTAGCGATTGGGTTGAGATAATCTTCCCAAGGCCTTTCTTCAGGCCTTGGAGGAGTGGATACCTAAAGTTTAGAGGATACCTAATAGTGATCTGACCCCAGGGGCACCTGCTTGATGACTGGGGACAACTCTATGAAAAGTGCTATGTACTGAATGTATGTCCTCCTCAAGTTCATGCATTAAATCCAAGTCCCCAAGTTGAGAGTGTTAGGAGATGGGCCTTTGGGAAGTGATTAGCTCTTGAGGCCAGAGCCCTCATGATAGGATTAAAGGAGGAAAAAACAGGCCCCAGAGTCCCCTCAGCCATGCCCCCATGTGAGGACATAGCAAGAAGACCTGTCCGTGAACAAACCAGTGGGTTCTCATCAGACACCAAATCTGCCTACACATTTTCCTTGGACTTTCAGGCTCAGAACAAAGTGAAATAAAGATCTGTTCTTTATAAGTCTCCCCAGTTCATGGCTTCTTGTTCTAGTAGTCCCAATAGACTGAGGATTCCACGTGTGTGTTTTTTCTTTTTTTATTAATTTTTTAAATTTTACATCATCATTCATTTTCAAACAATATTTGCTTTCCCCCACCCCCTCAGGTGTAGTCCCCATAGAGTTTCCTTCACCAAGGCACCCGTGCACCATCACCTCAGTCCCCTGGTGCGCTTCCCTCCCTCCCTCTGATCCCTCTCCCTCCTACTTCTCTGCAGGATGTCTCTGATTTATAATTGTCTGTTTTTGCTTTGTTGTGTTTTGTACTGTTATTATTTTTTTACACTGATGTCTTATTTGGTTCCCCTATATTCCTGCTGTAAGTGAAACCATCCGATATTTTTCTTTTTCCTTCTAGCTTATTTCACTGAGCATAATTCCATCACAATAACATCTTTAAAGACTCATCTCCCAAAGCAAAGATAGTCAAGGAAAAGATAAACACCTGGGATTACATCAAACTGAATAGCTTCTGTTCAGCCAAAGAGACATTAACCAAAACAGAGAGACATCCCACTGATTGGGAAAAAATCTTTGCACTCCATTTGATGGATAAGGGACTGATCACAAAGATATATAAAGAACTCACATGACTCAACAAAAACAAAATAAACAATCCAGTCAAGAAATAGGCAGAAGAACTTAAAAGACATTTTTCCAAAGAAGAAATACAAATGGCCAACAGGCATATGAAAAAATTTTCAACATCCCTTATAATCAGGGAAATGCAAATCAAAACCACACTGAGATACCACCTTACACCAGTAAGAATGGCACATATCAAAAAACAAGCAACAACAAATGTTGGCGAGGATGTGGTGAAAAAGGAACTCTCCTACATTGCTGGTGGGAGTGCAAACTGGTCCAACCACTACGGAAAGCTTTCTGGAGCTTCCTCAATCCACTAAAAATGGAGCTACCATATGATCTGGCAATTCCACTCCTAGGGATCTACCCAAAGGACACAAAAACATTAATTCAAAAGACCACCTGTACCCCTATGTTTAGTGCAGCACTGTTTAATAGGTAAAATCTGGAAACAACCCAAATGCCCAATAATAGATGACTGGATCAAGAAGATGTGGTATACAGACATGATGGAATATTATCTAGCAATCAAAAAGGTAAAATCATGCCATTCGCAGCAACATGGATGGGGCTAGAAGGAATTATGCTCAGTGAAATAATCCATGTGTGTGTTTAAGACAATATATATATATGCTCTGACTGAGCAGTTGGGTTGAGATAACTGTCTTGTTTGCCACTCACAGCTTCCATTTTGCAAAGAAAGGACAGCAATAGTGACTCTGATTCTTCTAGTTTTTCATCATTAGCAGAAACAGTGTCTCAGGAAGCACTGGAGTGACCATCCTGGGTGTGTCTTCTCAGAGCCTGGGAAGAAGAACAGGCCACAAGCCCTGTTCGTCCCAAAACATTGCCTCCTGAGCCTGCCACCTACCAAGGACCATGCAGTTGGTTAAAAAACTCGTGCCTTCTGGAGTCCATGGTTCATTTTATCTCAATTGATTTTCATTCAGGAGGTAGGTACAATTATCACCAGATGAAAATGCCTCACCCAAAGTGAATGACAAGGTGGCAGTGGAACTGGAACCCAGTCCAGGCCGCTCTAACACCCAGTTCTAACCCTGGAAACCACAAAGATTTGAGCTCCTCTCCAGCAGGGACCTCAGTTCAATCCCCAACCTATGCTCTGCAAAGTGTTCTCTTATTGTGTAAACACAAATCTTAAAGCCCACCTCAAAAAATGCTGGTGTTTTTAAGTGAAATTAGTGCCTGCCAATTTTCTTTGTTTCCCAGTAGTTTCTTTTTATACCACAGATAGGTGACTATATTTAGGTGACTATGTTGTCCCGTGGTTTTCCTACTCAAATACATGGAGAAGTTCCCTCCCCCATGTGATCTGGAAGAAAAAGGGGGCAATCTGTGGGCCATGTCATTCCTACCACTGACCTCACCTCCTTCTGGAGATTATGTGCACTGTATGTTGCATCCCTGCCCCTCCAGGCACTGTAATTCTTTCATTTCTTACAGCATCTGACCCAGGACAGGAGGTGTAGCTTTGAGACGGATTCGAGATACAAGTCTCAGGCAGTCCATGGCTCAGTGGTAGGATGCCAAAGCTAACATTTCCAAACTAATATGGATTTTCCTCCTAGTCTCTCTCCAAAATGAGATCATTGAAACAATGGGTTGCTTAAAAAAAGTAAAGGAGACTTTTAGTTTTCATTTTCAAATGTGTTCTAGATAATTCTGAGAATGCACCCAAATGATGATAAATCTTCTTACACATCAGACATAGAGGTTAGAAGACATGGTTAATCATGACAAGACTATAGAGAATTCCAAATGCCATCACTCCACCTCTGAGCTCATGCTTCTCTTCTTCAAAATCAGATTTATGCTGAACCATGAAATCAACCAAGTTATCAGCATTAAGGAGAATGCTAAAAGTTGGAAGGACCCGTTCCTTCTTTTTCAAACTGCACTAAAAGATCCACATTTGTTTCATTCTTTTTTAGTGCATGTTTAGGAGTCAGGACCTGCTTAATATCTATGATGATGAACACCTGAATTTTTCATTTCTGTGCCAAAGGCCTCCAGTTACTTTCAAGTTCCCTAGAGTTTTCTGATTTTCACTTGGTGAAAAAACCACAGTCACACATACAGTTGAAATGATATCTTCTCCCATTTGTGACTTCTGCATTTGGTATCAAGTCCTCTGTAGTGCCTGTGGCTGTGGAGTGAGTATGGACACCCTTCTAATCATCTCAATGTTAGAGCACTCACCTCTACCTTGGGGAGATCTTCCCCAAATGAGTCAGTGTTCTCCATGCAGACAGAATATGGGGCCTAGTTAGAATGTTAATCTGGACAACTTAGAAATACAGAGGTGGTACCCGTGAAATGTTGATACAGGAAACGAAAGACGGAACCTATAGTTTCAACCAAATGAGAGCAGAACTGAAAGCCAGCAAATAAAAAAGACAGATCCCTAATCATAACTTTCCCTCTGCACATACTGTATAAAAACATGCAATCCTTCCATAAGAGACTGGCTTTTTTTCAAGAGCTCTTGAGTCATCTTGGTTTTGTTTCTTGATTTAGATTTGACTCCAAGAGCACGTAGCAAAGCACAACATTCCCTTGCTTTGTTTTGGATGTGCTCGGGAGAAGTCTCACCACTGAAGACCCCGCTTCTGTAACTCTTCAGTTGACACCACCTATTTGTGCTAACTTGATCTTCTCTCCTAGAATATTTGAGAAAGTAGAAAAGCACCTCAAGTCCTCAGTTTTTCATTTCTAGGTCAAACATTTTGGGGCTTTCTTAAAAAAAATAATAAAGCCATCATTGACTTTGTGGAATGAAATGTTAGTTAAACAAAAAATAAGTGGGATGTATTTATTTAAAATTAAAGGCTAAATGGACTGCACTGAAGATTTTAAGCCAAGGAGATCTGTGCGATTTTTCTACCCTTATTTCTTCTCTTCCGCCCTTTAGAGTTTTGCTTTTGACTTCTGAATCAGCATGGTTAGAAAGCACAGGGCATACATGCAAACAACTTTTTGCAAATTCTGGGAGGTCTAACTTTGATTTACAGCCTTTCTATGGCATGGATTTTAGGAAGATGAAAAGTGTGTGTTTTTCTGCATTTTGGAAAAAAGAAAACTGACCATTATTAGTCTTCAGAATTCTCTTTCATGACAATAATTAAACTCAAATTCCTTACAAATTACCCTGTGCTCCAACATTAGTTCTTGGGATGTATTTATTAAATATAAATGGAGAGTTCATACCAACAAAAACTTTCACATACCTTCCCATTGATCTGCTCACTGGAACTAACAATTGAGGTCAAATATACTAATTTATTTGTTTTTTTTCTTCATTGATAAAACAGCAAGCAGAAGGGCTTTAAATGAGAAGAAACTAGCAACCCCCAGCTCCCATGTTACCAGCATACATGTAACATAGCATCATGGTGTATTTTGCTAGCATTATTAGACCTAGGAGGTCTCATGCAATTCTACCCTTAAACATATATGTAGTTTATGGTTTCAGATGGAGGTAAATGGTTTCAGATGGACGACTTGAAGGTAAATGTGCCCTTTCAAGTGTGACCTAAGGTTACAGAGATCTTGACAGAGGCACCAGTGCCAGTCAGATAATGAAGCCTAAGATTCTTAGGGTGTCCCAAACTATCTGGAAAATGATGATAATAGTGTCTTTGTTGGATTAGATATGTGGCTCACATAACAATTTTTTAGTGCTATGTCTACTAATATTAATTTTCCTCCCAAAATAATTACTCTGAAAATAACTTACTCTAGCCTGTAATTATCAGTAAACTTACTGACCCTTCATCACTTCTCTACAGCACATTGTCCCACACAATCCTAAAGCCCTAGGTTGAATATACAACAGCATGGAATGTGAGTGGTGCTGTGGTTTTGGTTCATTATTTCTGGCAAATTTGCAACAAAGGCTCAGGGTGGTTAATTCACACAGCACAGATGGGGCAGTTAGAACTGGAACTCAGTTCCCAAGCCTAGGTCATCCTATTACTGTGCTGCCTCCCACGGGGTAAGTCATCACCCAGCAATCTAGTTTTATGAAGGCACACCTTGAATTTCTTAAGAGTCTCACCTGGCTCCTTCCTTTTTCTACAAGGTTAAGGGTGTGGTTCCTTTTGTGCTCAGGCCCAGCAGATTAAGTCCTGGGGAAATGTGTCAGACTGCCATTCCAGGGCTTGACAGATTTTCCCAGAACAGCTACGAATGGGCAAGGAAAGTGCAGGTTCCTGCTCTGCTGCCCCACCCCATGGGCCCTTTCTGACTCACTGGCCTTCTGAGGGTACCAGCCCAGAAGGAAGAGATGACTCAGCCTTCCTTCACCAGCCTGCCATAGAGCCACTCCTTGATGAAAGTCTGTTCCCCGTGATTTTCACTGACATCCCAGTTATCTACAGTTCTGAAGGTCCATGGACATTTTAGCCAATAAAGATCAAGATTCTGGGCTGGTTTCCAATTTGGTGACACTGCCACGCTTGAGTCTCAGAGACCTCCATTCTAAAAAGGGGACAATAACTCATGTTCTTGCAGGATTTAGGGGAAAATAAAATGAAGCAATATTCAACTTGCAATATAAATGGGGGGGGCCACAATTGTCACACTCTAACAAGTATCACATATAGAGTAGCCATGGGGATTGTAACCCTGGATGGAGAGAGTGAGGGCTACTTCCGGGGCAATCCATTCTCCATTTCCATATATGACACATTCATGTTTCCCAAGGTCAGGAAAGCTGTAATGAATGTGATTCGTAGGCAGCAACCAGCATTGAGAGCCAGAAGATCTAGGTTCACCTCTCAGCTCTGACACCGACACTATGATCCTATTACATAACATTGAATAACATTGTGTTTCGGATCCAGGACCTAAAGCATGGGAAGTAACAGGCATTGAAAAGAATGTGGCAGTGGTGAACTTAGTTCAGTGACTGGCAGAAACCTATTGAGTTAATTTTTTTTAATGGCTTAATTTCAGTGGCATCAGATAGACTATTTGAAGAGCCTCAGTTACATGTCTGAGAGATATGATCACTTGGGACAGAACTGGTACCCAGGCAGGTATGTTGTCTGCTGGCTGTTGAACCCTTGTCAAGGTAAAATTCCTCTCCTCCAGGCTCTGGAGCAATTGTGCCCTGCAGCCTGGGACCTGAAAGCTGGGCAACCCATTATCCTTTCTAGACATGAGAAGTTGGGCACACCCACAGTTGCTCGAGGTGAGAAACTTAGAGATGACCTTTGACTCCAGGCCTGTTAGGTTCTGAAGCACATCCATATTCTAGTGTAAAGACTGTTCAGAGATTATTTTGTAGTCATTTCATGGTAGTTGTAGAAATGGGATGAAGAAATGGCCCTGGAGCCAGCACCCACTATGGAACAGGGAAAGGACATGTTGGATACAAAGGGAAATTTCACCAATGAAATGACTGCCTGTTGATGGTGTCGGTGCAACTCCTGTTTGTGTTCTGTGCACTTGGGAAGGATCACCCCACTTGTTTTGTAGCGGCTCCTGCTGTTGCTTGAAGCAAGCAAAGTGGTCTGACTGTTGGGTTGTTCTCATGTCTCAAGGCTGTTTTGTAACCTACCTTTTCTCCATCCCTAAAACACAGAAAGAATTAGCCTTCAGAATGACAATGTCAAGTGTAGACAGTACACTCTGGAGTCTCAATTTATGCAAATAAGGGTGAACTGACCATTTCGAAGCAAGGTAACCACCAATCAATAAAACTAGTGCTTACTAATGTCATTTTCTCAGGGCAGTCTTTTTCTACCAACAATCCCTGTCCTCCTTACAAGGATTGAACTACCAGCAGTGGGCCAGTAATAAAAACTCTGACTGAACGTTGATGTATGTCATCTTTGTCATGCACCCCCAGAGAGGAAACCATAGCAGTTTCTACCAGTGCAGCAGGAAGCAGAGAGCAGGTGACAAGGCCAAATAGCCAGAACTTATTTTCTGTCTGGCAATTTTTAAGGTAACTCAGCAAAGAAGAGATGGCAAAATACAGGCATATACTAAAAACTGTTAAGGGCCCATGTCCTACTGGAGCTCTCATAGCATCTGTAGGTGCTGTGTTTTAATTTCTTGAGTGTTTCTATATCAATGAGTCCTCTGCACCCACTTAACAACTTTAGTAAATCATTTTAAAATTATTTTTCATGTTTCACAAAGAAGAAATTACAATAATCTGTGAACTATGACATACATCACCCACCTTGGTACCATGTCCCAGATAACACCCTTATTAATATTATTTCTAGTCCTGATGACAACTCCTAAGACAAGGGAGGTGAAGAAACAGCAGTCGTGTTACCTGTGAGCATAACTGTGCCAGTGGAATGTGCTTTCCATGTACTGGATCCTGAGAACTGTATATCACTTTTAGGGTTCTGGGGGGACATGTGTTTCTATATTAGAGAAGTGGCGTCATGGCCAAGGTCACAGAGCCAGTGGTGGACATGGGGGTAGGGGGTGGCAGGCCTTCAGGCTCCGTCATGTCATGGGTCTCAGGGTTTCAGGCACTACAGAGGGACATTCACCCCAGTTTTCTCATTTCATGCTGACAGCAGCCATCTGAAGGGTCCATGGCATAGACAAAAAGCAGATGCAGCGTGTCAACAACACACCTGCCCAAGGTGTGCTGATGTACAAGAAAGAGGTTTGAACTCCATTTTCCGGTCTCAAACAGTCATGAACTGATTTACCTTTAACTGGAACAAGACCTCATGCACTTTGCAATGGCCTTTCTGCAATCAATATGTGATAAGCAGTGACAGCTTAATCATCCATCTGACCTTGAAGAAAAAAGACGTTCACTCCGATTTCATGTGGTGAAATAAATATCAAATGCCTTGCAAGTAAGAAGCAGCAAAAGACAGCAGATTGTGTATGAGGATTTGGAATTTGTAGACATTTTAAGTAGTCACCTGGGAACACCCCATTTATTCTTCATGTGTAAAAGAATCAGCTCCAGAATTTAAAAAAAAAAAAAAAAAAAGCTTCACATTTAGTTTAGAAGTAATATGTCAGAACACTTGGTTATTTAAGTTTTAATGACAAGCACAGAATATGCTTTAATAAAGTTTCACTTTCATTTCCCGCATAGCTCCATCCAAGGGCCTGTGGCTCTTTCTGGACCATTCAGTGCATCTGTAGGAGGGATAAGTCTTTTTAATTAATATAAAGTTGAAAGGAAGTAAGCTCATATAGGTGCTGCTGCCCCAGTGGAGATAGTTCTAATGTGGTTTAATTCAGAACCGACAGGTTTATGGATTTCCCTATCATTTTTCTCTCATCTTCAGTAACTTCTTCATCTAATGGAAAAGAGAAAAGGAAATGAATGAAACACAAAATGGATAATTGGTTTTTTGCAAGTCCTTTAGGCAAAAGATTTACCAGAGATGTCTAATATTTTGGATCAAATGAGTTATTCATTTTATTTAGAGATCCTTGGATGCTGTTGCTGAAAGGAGGGAAGTTGTAACAGACCCAAAGTCATCTGCTCCTCCATTCATTGGACAGGCATGTCTGGAACACCGTGCCGGGGAACGGGGAAGTCGGGCTGAGACTGCACACACACATTTCTTGGCCCAAGGGAACTGCTGCTCCAGAGTGAGAAAGAAGTAAGTAAACACATTCAGAAAAAAAGACAGGTATCCTAACTGAGAAGGGCAGACAAGGCCCTTGAGGATCTAAGGATTAGGAACTCAGGGCTATTTTCTCCATTTTGGTGAAACCTTCATACCTTAAGAAGGATGGGTGTACACATATCCAACCACTTCATATTAGAAATGAAAACAAGTTTATTTTATGTACATGCTCATATCTATCCTGGTGTTTTGTGTTAGAAATTCCACACCTGCCCTGAAATTAGCACCTGCTTTGGCCGTTTACCCAGCAAGCATAGCTCCTATGGCCAAATGAATGGCCCTGGTGACTTGCTATCATCTCATCACATATAAGTCAGAAGGGTCAGTGAGGGCATTAGTGAAGGAGTCAAGGGTGTACAGTCATGCATCACTTAGCAACAGAAACACATTCTGAGAAATGTGTTATGTGGTTCCATTGTCATGCAAATGTCATAGAGTATAATTACACAAACCTAAGTGGTACAGCCTGCTACACACCTAAGCTGAACGGTGCAACCTACTGAGACCCCATGGCAGCCGCAGCCATCATGATTATAGACAGGACATCAATACATTCAGCATCTCTGTCAAAACTAGCAAGTATTAGTTGCCACCAACTTCATACACAGCATGGAATTTGTGTACTGGGGTCACAAACACAATGTTTGTTTTGAAAGGACTAGTTCTTCAGCCATGCATTGCAAATGAGAAATAAAAGCATCAAGGTGCCCCACCTTATGATACATTAAGTATCAAGTAAGATGCAAATGGAAGCAAAGCTCAGAGGCCATCCCATGTAGGCTTTTGCAGAATTTGACAACTGGTGGGGTGGAGGAGATTAAGTGCATAAGTTAAAATTCCAGGGGAATTGTCTCCTCTGGTCTCAGGTTCCTCTTTGCCGGGTGCCCAGCACCTAGTTAACACTCGCTACCCTACCCCATTGAGTGGGTGAATGAATGCAGTGTGGACTTTCTTCTTGTCCTCTGTAGCTGACTCACATGGAGCTCAGTCAGGAGTCCAATGAGATGAATGAGGCTCCGAAAAGCAGGCAGTGGAATATAGGTATGGTTCTGCCCATTATTTGTATATAAACCCCTGTTTGTATCCATAATTCAAGAAATTAACATAATATCAACAGCTAAGTATAAGGTAATATGATAACACATGATGGGTTGGTTTTATTTCTGGCTCTAGCTCAGACTGACTTATTTTAATCAACTGTGCCTTTAGGTTCTTCCCCTGCAAATGAAGAATTCTAACAACTGCTCTGCTTATCTTGAGTCCTCCAAGGACAAATGAGAAGTACCTTCAAGTTCTCTTTGGTCACTTTGTTACTCAGAATTGTTACTTGCATCAAAATCAGTTGGAGTTCTTATTTCTGGAAAGAAAATGGTCAGTGATGCTATTTTGCAAACAAATAACAATAGCAACATCAATTAAAAAAATCATAAAACCTCTGCAAATATGTGGAATTTAATTTCCACAAAGGATCATGAAAGCATATAATGCATGTTCATGGAAACTGATGTCCCTAAAATAAAAGGTGGTGAAAATAATAAACAAGCAAACAGAGATAAATTATCTATAAATAAAGTATAACAAAATAAATCAAAGAATGTTTTTAAATGTAAGCCTGGGGCCTCCCTGATGGCCTAGGGGTTAAATCTCAGCACTAACATGATGATGGCCTGAGTTCCATCCCTGGTCAGGGAGCCGACCCACATGGCACAGCAGACCTCTCCTGTCTCACTCGCTGCTCCCCTCAGCCGTGGATTTCAGTAGATCTGCCTGATCTGCTCCCCACTCTGTCTCTGGTGAATCCTCTCACCCACCACATCTCTGGCCTACACCCCTGTTCTTCTACACAAAAATTAAAAATAAATAAATAAATGTAAGGATAGGAATTTTAATAGGATAAAACATATGCCTTATTAAAGTGACTTCCGGCATATAGACTGATACTTTATGATGTATGAGGTATTCCATACATATAATCCAACTTATTCATCAGAAAAAATATATAATAAGTTAAATAATGCAATGATTCCAGAGCATGATGATGAGACATCTGTTCAATAGTAACTTCAACAATCCTTCTGACTCAGAAGAATTGGACCAATCTCAGGATTTACACACACTCCTAAAAATTGCAATGACAGTTGGGACTTTTGGACTCTTTGTTATTTGATAAAAACACTGAAAATTCAACTCATTGAATCTGTTGGTCAATGCAGCTCTGTCATTGCTCAGTGTGTTCACGAATTTTAACAGGAAAGCATTTCACTCAAAGACTTGCAGAACTTCCTTCCTGCAAGATTTCAGTAGTGCAGAGAGTATTGCTAGAGGAAACTATTGGCCATAAAAGTACAGCCTTATAAAGTCTAAGCTTGTCCGGCACTGAATTTACTGAAAAATTGTTATAGAAATTAAACATGAATGAACTTTCCTGATGTTAATTTTTAAATTTTTTAAATTTTTAAACAAATCCAATGGGATGAACAAGAACTATTTTCCTGGCTAAGAAATAAATATCACATAATGATAATAATGATCATTTGTTGATCATTTGTCATGTCCCAGACCAAATGTTAGGTCCCCTATAAAACTCATCTTAATCTTCCAACAATCCTGAAAGTATTTCCCATTCATTATTTCCTTCTTTAAAAAAGATTTATTTATTTATGCATATAAGAACTGGGGTACAGGTCAGAGGTATGTGGGGGGCAGGGGGTGAGAGGATTCACCAGAGACAGAATGGGGAACAGAACAGGCAGACTGACTGAAATACACTGCTGAGGGGAGCAGCAGGCGAGTCAGGAGAGGTCTGCTGCACCATGAGGGTTGCTCCCTGGCCGGGTATCAAATTCGTGCTGCAGTGGCTGAGGATAGCTTCATAGGTTGTGTCTTAACCACTTGTGCCACCAAGGAGGCCCCATTATTTCCATTTTGGAGATGAGAACAGAGTTCAAAGCATTTAAGTAGCCATTACAATGACAGGAATTAGTGAACCTTTACTTTTGAGTTGCATATGGGAGGAATCAACATTGGTTCCCCAGAATACAATAGGGTCACTAACTAGTCTTTGTAAATTTAATTGTTAGACTTCTCTTTAGAAAACAGTAACTCCTGAGTTGTATTACTGTTAAGTGCTTCCAAGGGAACTTGCAACTTAACAAAGAGGTCGGGTGGTTGGGTAATAACTGTCCCCAGTTCTTGTACTAGTGTCTGACTTCCTGTTGCCACTCCACTTGGTCACTAAGATAAAAGCATCTTTAATAGGCAATGCTCCTGGTTCCCTACAAGCAGATAGCTCAGTTGTTGGATCATGATTAATTAATTAAGTAGGCATCATTCTTCCTCCTACTTCCTACACCTCTGTTCAATCATTCCCATCTAAGGATTGTTGCTGGGGCAACCAAGAGCTCTGACCCCACAAGTCCCTGTTGTTCCTGTCTCCTGTCTCCACTTCTGAAAGAACATAATGACAGATAGATATTTTAAATCAGATCACGGTGGTTCAATACTTTAAATCGATAGTGAACACTAACATTCTCTTGACTGTAACTGTCACAAAATGATTCATGTATCTGAATTTTGACCACAGTCAATTTTATCACGAAGAGTTGAATTTTTACAGTCAAAATACATGCATACATACATATGTGGTCAGCTTTGCTGTAGCTTTTGAGCTTGTATATGAATAGCTGATTTGCAGGAAGGTGGTAAATTGGACATGTGAAGATGGGGATGATAGCAAAGGATTTTTCAATTCCTGTCTGAAAAGGAGATAGGGCTATTGCCAGTCGCAGCTATTTTCTCTATCCCACAGTGCTACCACTTTCTCATCACCTCACCAACACAAACAGAAAAATGATATCTGGGCAATACTGCCTGCTTTTAAAGTGAATTAATAGATAAAGCCAGTGCATGCCATCACCTATCTTGCACATCTGGAAGGAAGTCTTGCACAACTGAAATGAAATGTGGTAATGTGAAACTTAGGAAATCAAGGGGAGCACAGCTGTGTGGAGTTGATACACGCAAGTCACTGATAAATGTTCCTGGGAATCTAGCAAAACACAAAGCTTCAGAACACACTGATAAGTGGCTTGGGGAACACTTACCATTAGCTAAGTAGCTACACCTTCTAAAAGTTAGTAGTTGCTTATGGAAACTTTGAATTGGGGGCTCTTAATTAAGAAACAATTCTAGATCATTCGATATGATCATTACTGATATTACAATTATTGTTTTTGTTGCTGTCATGTATTATGCAAAGGGAAGCCAGTGCAAGGCTCAGCAACCTGAGTTTGGAGAGATAGTGACAATGGGCATTCTAGTAAAATCTGTCTTTAATTGAAAATTCTGCAGTGACTGCTCAGCCCAGCATGACTCCTGTCAGAGCATGTGGTACCCAGACTTCTTCTCCATTTTGTCTCTTTTCATTCACAGACGTTTAGAGAATTCTCGTTAAAATTACTTAGAGTGAAACAGAGACCATGTTATAAAATAAATCTAGTTAAATACACTTTGTTGTATTGCCTCATTTGTGTGATGCATGGACCTAATTTTCTTCTCTTTGTGTCTTAACTACGTACATTAGGTGATGCTTGCCAATTAATGCAGGATATCGCATCCCCAATTGCTTTCTCTATCTTCTTAAACATTAAAAATAAATACATGCCATCTGTCTCATATCTTGAAAGCAATTCAAAATGGTTACTTTTGTTTGTTCAGGATTATAGCACAGTTTATAGCTTTCTTGCTTCTGACTTGTAAGAAAATCTGTCTCCATTTCATAAATGTAAGGTCACTTTATAAAGAATCCACAGAATGGGCAGAAGGCTTCCATGAGAGCCAGGGCAAGAAAGAAAGCAGCCTTGAATGCTGACTAAAAAGTTGGCCTTAGGCATTTGAGAGCTGGACTGGAGGTTTAACTGGCTAATTCCTGGTTAAGCCACCTAGGGAAAGCAGCTTAACTTCCTGACCCTCAGTGTTC
Organism: Talpa occidentalis; assembly: GCF_014898055.3. Classification (NCBI taxonomy): domain Eukaryota; kingdom Metazoa; phylum Chordata; class Mammalia; order Eulipotyphla; family Talpidae; genus Talpa; species Talpa occidentalis. The sequence continues at coordinate 54,300,691 of NW_023601433.1, forward strand.
TTTATCTGTACAACAGGAACAACATCTACTTTTTGGAGTTCTATGAGAAATAAAACACACACACACACACACACACACACACACACACACACACACACACACCATATTGCTTATCCAACTCTGGTTAAGGCAGAAGAAACAGAAAATATTTTCATTTTAATCATTTGAGGATAGGAATAATTCAGTTTGAGGAGGGTTGTTAAAAATACTTCATGGTAGGGCCTCCCTGGTGGCACAGGGATTTAAGTCTCAGCACTATCAATCTAGCACCAGCCACTGGGGAATGAGTTCAATCCCCAGTCAGGGAGCTGACCCACATAGCGCAGCAGACCTCTCCTGTCTCTCCTGCTGCTCCCCTCAACAGTGTATTTCAGTAGATTCATCTGTTCTGCTCCCCACTCTGTCTCTGGTGAATCCTCTCAATTCCCACACCTCTGCCCTACATCCCAGCTCTTCTATGCATAAATAAATAAATAAATCTTAAAAAAAAGTTCATGGTAGCATAAGGTTAAAATATAAGGTATTGCATGTGATGGGTTTTTTATAGTCATTAGAATACAAAGGAAAACAATTTGATTGCACTTTCCTCCACCATTATTTGAGCACACAAGTAAACTGGGATGTAGGGAATTGGATTGGTGGGCTGGAAAAACTTAAGAGACTTTGGATCTGAAATTCCTTCCTTCCTTCCTTCCTTCCTTCCTTCCTTCCTTCCTTCCTTCCTTCCTTCCTTCCTTCCTTCCTGCCTGCCTGCCTCCCATCTTTTTTTTTTTTTTTGAAGTAAAAAAGGGTATGCTATAAAGCACCAAATGTCTGAATAACTTAACTGTAATTAAAGGGGCATAGGCCAATTTGAGAACGTTCTGTTTTCCATGCTGAGTTAGAGAGATTTTCTTCAACAATACTTTCTACTGTGGCACAAGAGAAAGCTTTCTAGATCCAAGCCAAGCATTCTGAAGATGGTGAACATGTAATTTGAAGTCCACCCTACACTCACAGACCACAGAATTGTAGTGCTATATAAAATGCTCCCTACATGTGACCTTGCCTAAAATATTTTGGTCCAGTGAAGCTCAGCAAATTGACTAGAAGTACACAGCTAGTCAGGAGAAGAATATTTCTTTTCTTTTAGCTAGGTTTGAAAAAAAAAAAATTTAAGCAGACTGAAATTTTTATACTTCTATAAATATCCTTGTTGTACAGCTGATTCCTTGTGCGACAGTTCTCCTAACAGCCTTATTTGAACATAACCGAGCTGTTCGGCATAGTCTTCGCATGACAAAGTGGTCAAGTCTCAATAGTAGCCGAGAATGCATTATCAGGCCTTTATTTAGACATACAGTCAGGGCAATCCAACTATTAGTCATCTTGACAAGTGCTTCAGAACACAGCACACCCATGAGTCCTGGCAAAAATTTCATCTGCTTCCTGCACCCTCCCACACCACAACGCCTTTCAAATTGCTGATATTTTTACTGCAGTTCTAGAAAGAAAACTACTTAACACCCTTAATCTGGGGATGCATTTAAATTTCCCCTCCCCAATCATAAAATTAAAATCAACTAGTAATGTAAAACCTGCACATCTAACAAAATGAAGAACCACTATGAATTAGTGAGAACCTAAGTAACTGAAAACAGAACTTCCTGGCAATTAAATGAAGAGCAATGTTAAGCTCATTCCCACAGAAAACTTCATACCAGAGCCCCTTCTTCCAGGAAGCACACATTAATTTTACCATATCACTACTGATTAGTTTAATATGATCAGAAATTGCACTTTTAGATGAATCAGTTGTTGCTACTAGTCACTCGGGAAAAGCTGACATGAAAATCTAAAAATGCTTGTGGAAAATATTTCTAAAAAACCAAGAGCAGTCTATTTTATTTCCAAACAAACTCTATATACAATGCCTCCCATTAGCCTCTACAAAACAACACAGAGATACAGCATCACCTGGTGAGCATGTAAACAAACTTACTTTTTAAAAATTTTTTTTTAAAGATTTATTTATACAAGCACTGGGATACAGGCCAGAGGCAAAAAAGGGTGAGAGAATTCACCAGAGACAGAGCAAGATGCAGAACAGGCAGATGGACCGAAAGCACTACTGAGGGGAGCAGTGGGCGAGACAGGAGAGGTCTGCCCCGCCATGTGGGTATCTCCCTGGCTGGCCGGGAATCGAACTGGCGCTGCAGAGTCTGTGGACAGCTTCACAGCACTAAGCTCAACCCACAGTGCCACTGGGGAGGCCCAATCTCACTTTCTGTCCTATATTACTGGGCTAGCCAGAGAAGGTGGGGGTGCATTAGAGCGGATTGAATGGGGAAAGCTGTGGGGCCCATTGTCCCTCCCCTCCGTGACATTTGAGCCAGGTGTATAGGCCAGCTCAGGGAAGGACCTGCTGATTGGAATCGGGCTGCTGGAACAGCTGGAAGTGAAGGGAGGCAGTGGAGTTCCTCATTGTACAAATGCCTTTGCTATATATTCTTGAATGACAGGAAGATAAAACACAGCAGATGTTTTCCTTCTGTGCCCAAAAGCCTGGTGGTTGCTTCTGTCAGTCTCCAGAGGAGAGAATTCAGGGCATTTCAGAGAGAGCCATGTCAGGCTCCACATTAGTAGCAAGGACAGGACAAGCTGTGGGAAGCTGACAGGAGGGACGTGAGGCAAGCAGCCCTTGGGTTGCACAAGGAAGGTTTCCCAAGGCGAAGCCAGAGTGATTAATACAGCAGGAATGTTTCAACAACCCCCACAAAAAACAACCAGAGTCAAGATGCTGATAAGAATTCTTTTATGTTATTCCAATAAAAAATACATTCATACAGAAATATAACAATCTTGCAAAAAACAATTTCAAATAAAATCTTGTAAAACAAAATTTTACAAAAAATCTTACAAAGATTCTTTAGATAACAGGGTGCTTCAAAAAAAAAGAAATTTCACTAATAGAAATTTTTTTAATGTCAAGCAAAAAGTTTCTGCTTGATTGAGGCTCAGTTATCACCTGAACAGAATGTAGTTCTTTATGTACTTGCTTATTATGAAAATTACAGGCATTGACATACATGGCACCCAGCCCCACCCAATCAAACACTCCATGTTTCATAAGTGAGACAAGCCAGTGCATGTTGGGTTTTTTGTTTGTTTTTGTCTTTTGTTTACCTTCTTGCTTAATGGAATTGTTATGGCTAAGGACACAACAGGGCCAAAAAAGGAGTTTTCCAAAACCCAGCAAATCAAATGCTTGGATTTTGAATTGCCAAGAAAAAAAAGTGCATTTTTCCCCCAAGCAAAATGAAATGAGTTCTTTAGGTAAGTGTATGCATCAGCCCAGATAAAAAACCAGTTATGTGAGCTTTCATCACTGCTCATTTCCAGGAAGATCAAACAAAATATCCGCCCAGCTAGACTCATATGTATATATAGACTCATATGTGTATATATATCCATGTATGTATGTGTGTGTGAATATGTGTGTGTGCATATATATATACATATATATATATATGTGTATATATATATATATATATATATATATATATATATATGACAGATCCACACCCACAGCCAGCTGCTGGATGAAATGTCAGCTGTCCAAGCTGTGGTATGCCAATTCGGGGAAATTACTCGTTGGAAAAACTGGAAGAATCTATGTGCTGGAAAAAAATAGCTTCATCTGCATAAAAAGAGTTCTAAAAAAGAATCCCTGTGATTAGCTTACTCTTAGGTCAGATCTTCTAATAAGGCTGAAATTCAAAATCCAAACCTCAGTGTGTCTGAAACCAACTAGTAGGTTAGTACTTCATTCATGCCACGTTTGAATGGCCAAAGGGACCTTTTCCAGACCTGCCAATAATGATGAGCAAAGTCAGTTGTCTGGAATAGACTGGAAGCCAAGAGTCTGTAGCAAGTCATAAAATGAAAGATAAAGCCTTTATAAAAGTTATACTTTTCATTTTTACCTCCTTTATGGCCATTTTGAAATACTTCACAGGCTGTGGAATTGTCTAACTAAACATTCTAAATTCTCCTTAAAAAAATATTTATATATTATTTATATATATGTATATATATACACACACACTCACATACACATACTGTACACACAAATATACATACACGAGAATTCCACCCACTTAAAAAAAAAGTAGTATACTTTCTGTATTACCAACAGGTAGCTAGATAGGTATGTGGAACTTGTGCCTTTTAAGCAAATACATTAACATTGTTTTTTTATACTTCTGTATCTTTAACATGTGTGGAATTTTTACGTATTAAATACAGCCGGTGTGTGATCTATACAACTGTTGTGCAAAGTCTACATGAAAGCCTCATGGTGGCAGAAATGGTCAGATTTTCCAATTACCATGTTTTCCACTTTAACGCTGACAGTCAAGTTGTCTAAAATACTGAATAAATACTGACTTGTTTGGGGAGTTTTCAACTCTCTATTTGTGAAGGAGGACCTTAAGAAGATGTGTTTTTCTGAATTATACATTGATACAGTACAATGCCAGGTGAAAAAAGAGCCTTAATAAAGCATGCATCACCCATACCCCTGTATGAGACCCCACAGAAGGGCCACTTGCATAAGGCACCATTATTAAGATCTACAGTGCATTATCAGCTAGAAAACCAGAAATTAGTCCTCAAGGCATAAATAAGAGAAACTTAGCTGCATGAGAAAACAGTTTCTAAGCTTTAGTGGTTTTATCCACCCAACTGAGAAAAATTGTAGGTTCTTTGTCTAATGTAACATCAGACCAGCAATTCCCAGCCCTAGCTTTTTTCACACCCAACATGTGTCCAATGTCCTCAAAGGACATCATGAAATTCTCCAAAAAGTTAATTCAAATTCAGAATCATTTGAAAAATAATCCTATGCTGCACAATGCCTCTCTGGAAGGGGAGTGTTACAAAATGGAAGGGGAGGCTGTGTATGCCAGGCCAGAGGGCTAGGATCACTGAATTCCACAAATTGTATCTTAGCTGCTCAGTAACTCGAATCAAAATTGTATTCCTGATTTAAAAATGGAAAAGCATATAGTTCCCCAGACCATGCATTACTTTTGTCTTATAAGGAAAAGTTATCATTGTGTTATATTTGTAAATACACAGCTTATACAATGGGTAACAAATGAGCTCTGTTGTAGCGAGTAAAACAAGCTACTTGACACATTGCACGTTTAATAGCTGCACCAGACACGGAAAATTCCTCTCACTCGGGGAAGGGGCTTGCCTCCCCACACCCACTCACCACTCAGGGTCCTGACCTCCCATCCCCGCCCTCCACGTTTTCCCTTCTTTTTTTATCTTTTTTTCCCCCCTAAGGTGCAGACACCCCCACCCCCCAGGAAATGATAGGTGGTCATCTCATCTCATGGAATACTCCTCACACACAAACACTCAAACTGCTTTTTGTCTGTCTCTCGCAGTCTCGCGACCACAGGGGAGGAGATGCTGCCTCGGCAGCATAATAGATCTTTTACAGTCCGTAATCGATCCATCACACACAGTCACCCCACCATTAACATTCTCAGTGCACATGCTCACGGCAAAGGCTTCGGGACCACTCAGAAGATAGGTACCAGTGGCGAGTCCTGGGCCACCCAACCACCACACCCCACAGGTGCTCCGCCGCTTCTGACATGTCGTCTTTAGCCCTCGAATGACCTTCTAAGGAAAGGTCCTGGAGGCAACTGGGTAGGGTGCAAAATGGCATGCTTTGGCTGGAACACGCACCCTCCTTCCACGGCCGTCTCTCAGCGTGGAAGCCGTTTAAGCCGCAGGAGTTGCCACTGTGCTCCCTCAGAGGTGCCTCTTCATGTGCAGGGCCAGGTGGTCAGACCTGGAGAAACACCTACAAGAGCAAATCCCAATCGAGGAGTTAGGTGTCTGGTGCTTGTGGGCCTGCACCCCCCTCCTTTGTCCCCAGCTGCCCACTCTGGAAGGGAAGGTGGGAACTGACTGAGTCATCAAGATTCACTTTCAGGGGCAGGGAATTCCAGCTGATAGGAATATGAATGAAGGAGGCCCGTCTTCTGCTCCTGGGGTTCTCTGACCTAACCTTATTGCCCAATCTTTAAACTGGAAACTGAAAACAGCCAGCCCTCTCGGAAGTGTGAGTGAAATCACTCTCCTCCTCACACACAGAGCACAGGTCTTCCTAACTTGGACAACTGACACACTAGAGACACTTTTAAAAAGTCCCAGGCTACAAAAAGAAAGGCCAATCAATACAGCACAGGGAAGTGTCTGCCTGCCAGTTTTGCTGCAGGCCCACTGTTCAGGGGTCGGGGGGAACCTCAGGCCCTGTGTTCCCTTCTGGCCTAAGCTCACACACGTACCTGTCACAGTGAGAACATTTAAAAGGCTTGGCACCAGTGTGCTTTCTGAAGTGTCTGGTTAACTCATCGCTTCTTGCAAAACGCCACTCACAGCCTTCCCATGAGCATCGGTAAGGCTTTTCTCCTGGGAAGAGAGCACACAGCACATTGTGATTTCACTGAGCAATGAGGTAAGGATGCTACAACAGTGGGAAGGGAGTCAACTCATTAGCAAACTCAGGGGCCTGTGGCCTAGGGAATTCATAATATGCTTCCCTGGCGGCCAGCAGCTGGCACTCACAGGTAACAGCAACCCTTTCCTGACCTGGCTTCGGGTGCTGTGAAAGGGACCAGGTTTGGCAGAGCCCACATGCCCATAATCAGAGTTAACGTGGAGGAATGACAATTACTCAGACTGGCGAAATACTTCCGATATGAAGTGTCAGCCCACTGCACCCACAGCCTGACTGAGGGCAGAGTTTTATTGCTTTCTCCATGGCAACAGTTTCTCTCAAGCACTTATTTTGTGCCTTACTCACTCCCCTGTGGAATGAGTCTTTGTAGTTTCCTCCGGGACCTTCCACATTGCTCTAAAACTCATGAGTTTCTGGGAAACCCCGTTTGTTCCAAGGCCTTCAAAGCACTTTCTCATTGGCAATCAAAGGAACAAGTCTATCTCATTTCTTGGTCAAATTATAAATTTGAATCCAGGAAAAGTGCTACCTGAGAATAGGAGAAAGTTGCCTGGGCTCCTGGGTCCTGATCCCCACTCTGCCTTGAGTCCTTTTGGGACTAAAATTGAGGTCTTAGCAACCTTGCTGCCATTATTAAGATAACAGCATACATGACTTCATCTCTGAGACCCCAGCCAGTTCTATCATTACTGAGCCTTCTCATCAGTTATCCTAGAGACCACAGGCTCATTTTAAATGGAACATTCATCTAGGTTGTGGTACTTCATTAAGAGTTGCTTCTGTTTTCTTTAAATGGTAGAGAACCAAGGTCTTCTAGCATAGGGAAGTACCCACTAGCAACACTGCTAGGTCAAGCTCAGCCCTCAGGCCACTGTCAACGCCAGCATATGCCATACTTCCCTGTTAACCCTCTCCGACCCGTTAAGTTTCATTTTAAAAAACGGAGGCAACATAACACAACAATACATGGACACCGTGGACCGGCACAAAGGGTCTTGCTAACCTGGATGGTTGGAGTGGGTGGGGGT